>NC_092739.1:70760998-71362902 GCF_047496795.1 Chiloscyllium punctatum
TTCCGCATGATAACATCTGGTTCCTACCTTTCAAATCACTTAGATTTGTTCTATCAGTATGCCTTTACAGCCATGGGTCAATTCCTTTGTCTGTGAATATGTTTAAAAGTCTCACTGGGACATTTGTTGAATGAACGTTGGAATAATTACTATTCTTTCCTTACGTACAAAACTATCTCATTCATATATTAGCTCAGCTTGAAACCTTTTCGCCATTCCATAGTATGAGTTGGTTCATATTTTCGAGCTTTCTGTGGAACGTGCAGAACAAACTTGCTTTGAAGAATAATACTACTCTGAAGCAGAAAGAACAAAAGCTTTGCCATACATTTGTGGCAACATTTACCATGCAAGTATTTTTCTCAGTCAGAGACAAATATTAGTATCCTGAACTGAGGTAGAAAATCAGAACCTGTTGAATTTGGAGTAGAGTTTGCATGAAGGTTTACATTTTTGACATTGCTTTTTTATCACATAGTGATAAGAGCAAATGTTATTAACATTAACTCCCAAAATAATTACTGCTGTCAGCTTCACAACACAAAACCCTTCCATTTGGGTTTTATTACTGCTGGAACTATATGTGTTAACACAATAATTTAAAACAAAGACCTGGGGATGCTGGAAATTGCCACAAAAACAGTTTTTTTACAACTGAATTACCAAATTGGCATTGTTCTACCCTCTTATTGGAATTATAACCGCTCTGGAACCATTGACCCAGTCCCTCTTCTTCACAACAGTCTGAGGTTGGAGACAGACTGTTTGCAACTTTGAACTCGTACTTGATGTTAAGGTAAGCTTCTGACCGTGATCCACACCTCCATGAAGTCTAATAATTCCACCTTCGTGTGTAAGCTCATCTGCTGCTGAAACCATCATTCTTGATTTTCTTTGCTATAAGTTTGAAAATTCCAATGTGTTATCCTTGATAAACCTGATATTATCTAAATATCTACGAGGTAAAAACAATGACTGCAGATGCTGGAATGATGAAAGGCTTTTGCCCGAAACGTCGATTTCGCTGCTCGTTGGATGCTGCCTGAACTGCTGTGCTCTTCCAGCACTACTAATCCAGTATTATCTAAATATCTGTTGACTGTGTCTTAAGTCACACCAATTAGCCTTCACTAATTACCCCCATGTGTGATGGCTCCTGATTTTGCATGCTCATCCCTCCATCTGTAAATCCACCAGCTCCCACCTCTCCTTGACTTATATGTTCCTTCAATTTTGGCCATTTGAGCATTCCTGATACACAACACGGCGGTGAACCCTTCTGCTAATTAAAACAAACACCTAGAAAAGCTAACCTCTCCTCATAATCTGTTAAAGTATGAGTGTTGGAGAACTTCAAAATTCAACTGTTTAAAGAAAAATAATATCAATTTACTCCTTAACTCTAAAAAGTGAACATTGAATAACAACTATTCATGAATCTAAGCCCCCCTTTCAATTAACCGCTTGTTATCTGCCTCCAATTCTATAATAATATACTGTTCCAATAAAAACCCGTATTAAAATTACATCAACTTAATTTCAAAACCACACAGTGGCTGTTATCTCCCGTGTCCTCCTTCTTTCAGCTGGACATCTCCCTGGGTCATCTTCTGTCTTTTACTGCAAAGTTGTTTCATATGAAAAAGGCACTTGTGATAGAGAGTGTTTAAAATGGCAGTCTTTCTCGATGGCTGTTACTCTCTGTCTGATTTTCAAAAGGCCTGATATTTTTATGCCCCAAACATCAGATCATCTCATTGGTTTGAGGTTGGCAAAAACAATAAATTCAAACTCTTTTGGGTTTTAGCATCCTTGGGCATAATTTGAACTGAGCGGCTAAATTTGAATTTTTGACAAAACAGCAATCAATTCAGGTATCTATTTCACAGCCAAATGTTATATATTTTCAATTTTCCAGTACACTCTGAGTCTGCTAGCTAGTCATATGACAGGTACTTGTAAGCTCTCAGTGCAAAACAGCATTCACTCTCTCTTAAAGGTAGTGTACACACCTTCAACTTCATAACAGCTCTAAGATCTGGAATTCATTCCTAAGATTTTACATTTCATTTTCCTATTTTAGAACAGTCCTTAAAACCAGCTCACCTGTCCAAACATTTTTTGTGTGGTTTGAATTTATAATTTTTAAATAACCGTAAGTGCATAGAGGTGTCATATCATATTAAAAGTACTTTATAAATAAAAGTGCTTATTGTTCTCAAACACACTGGTGAAGCACCATTATCTTCCAAAGATTCCAATGTAAGAAAGAAAACAGAGTTAACATTTAGAGTCCAGTGACATTTAGAACACTGAACTAGAAATGTAAACTCTGTTGTCTGTCTACAGATTCTGCCAGACCTGTAGTGTTTCTCTAGCAATTTCAGTCCTTGTTTCAGATTTCCAACATCCTCAGTTCTTTGCATTTATTCCAATTTATAAGTTTGATTTCCTGCAACACTTTTGATTGACTGACAATATTCTGTAGTGTTTCAGTTTGAATGAGTTTATACAAGCAATTTTTCTCCATAAACAATATGATTTAAACTCAACTGTTATTATAAAAATGTCTTGCTTCCAGGTCCAGTGAGAGTCTTTGGTTCAAGGGTTCAAGGTTCCTCCTCATGTTCCTCTGGTGAAAGCGGTAAACAGCATTTCTGCTAATATAGACAATAGAATTAGATCGGATTGAAAACAATAAATAATTCAGTGATGTGAAATCTCTGCTCCATTTCTTATGCTAGTATTTCTTTTGTGAACTGCAGTGAGCTTTGATGATTTTGTCTTGATCAATACAGCTCTATTCGCTTGGCTTTTTTGGGTTATCACATGACTCAGCTTTTCACTCTGTTTACTCTTCTGGGTTTTAGTTCCTGCTCCTCTGAGAATAGCCTTGCTATCAACATTGTGTTTTCTTATTGTACTTATATTTGTTTCTTCAGGTCTCATTCTGTGACTTGTCACTGTTAGAAGGAACTGATATTCACCTGAAGTGAATGTTTAGAAATTGTGTGCCTAACCCAGGATTTTTCCATCCATTTGTCTTCATGGACAGAAAATGAAGAGCTGTCTGTTTCCAATTTCCCAATGTGCTCTCCCTGCTGGGACTGTTAATTGTAGAAGCATTATTTTTATTAGCAGATCAGAAGATGCATCCCGATAATGGAAATCATTCAACCTACCTTTATTCATCCAGAAAGGAAAGAGTCCATTCACCGTCACCTCATCTAATGGAATCTTCAATTAATCTAAAATTTCTTTTCCTGCATCACCCTATCCAAAAGACAAAGTCATGGATTATTACAAAATTCTTCTGATTTCAGATTAAACTGTTCCTTTTTATCAACTTAACTTATGGCTCCTTATTATAGTACCTTGGTGAAAATTGAAGCAGTGCTATCTGTCCTATTTATTACACATTTCTATATTTCTCCTCTCTGCCATCTGCCTTCTATATTAAAACACCATTCCAACCATTTTTCCCTGCTCTTTTTTACAGGAATTGGTCTTGATGCTCTCAGCAGCCCCCTCTTCAGGGACTTGAATACTTTTCTTTTTGTGCTGATGACCAAAACGAAACCATCAATTAAAGTGTGACTTAACCAGAGCACTCTACCCATCAGTGTTATTATTCTGCTCCTTTTGTTTGTTGCTGCATCACAGTGAGTTGACATGACCTATGTGTTGCATGTTATTTTGTTTTGCAATGAATCAATATTTCTATTATACTTCCTTGAAAATTTTATGAGTTTTCAAAATTCCCAAATGTATTGTACCAAATGCTTAAACTATACATATTTAGCCACTCTAATTGTTCATGCCATAAAGTAGTACAGTCTTAAATTTTAAAGTCAAATTTCCTGCATTGTATTTTTTAGTGTGTGTCATGGAATCAGTCCTTTGTAATGTTTTCACAAATGCACATTATGTTCAATTGGCTATGCATTGAGCTTTTCCAGCACTTGGATGCTGCCTGACCTGCTGCGCTTTTCCAGCACTTGGATGCTGTCTGACCTGCTGCGCTTTTCCTGCAACACATTTTCAGCTCTGATCTCCAGCATCTGCAGTCCTCACTTTCTCCTCGAAGATTTTAACCTACTGCGAATCCTCTTGCAAGGATGTCTTCCTTGAAGAAGCTCTCTTCCTCCCTCTACAAGGATTTCAGTGCCCCACCCCCACTCCGGCCTATCACCCTCACCTTGACCTCCTTCCACCTATCGCATTTCCAACGCCCCTCCCCCAAGTCCCTCCTCCCTACCTTTTATCTTAGCCTGCTGGGCACACTTTCCTCATTCCTGAAGAAGGGCTCATGCCCGAAATGTCGATTCTCCTGCTCCTTGGATGCTGCTTGACCTGCTGCACTTTTCCAGCAACACATTTTCAGCTCTGATCTCCAGCATCTGCAGTCCTCACTTTCTCCTATGCATTGAGAGCCTACCAAAAAAGGTGATGCATATGAATTCTTGCCTTTCCAAATTAAATGTACTAATGTTCATCTTCCTTTCATCAAAGGTGAAAATATACAGGTAAATAAATGTAGGAAAGATTTATGTCACTGCCATTTACACGCAACAGACATATAGGTCACCACCAAATTCTCAACAATATCATGAGAATGCCATTGTTGCCTTGTTGAATTCAAGTCTGAACATCTGCCTGAAGAAAGGACTGAATGCAGAAAAGTGCCATGAATATAAATTTCTCAGTCAATTCTGTGGAGTCTGTGTGAGTGGAGTTGAGGAACCACAAAGGCAAAAAAACCATAATGGGAGTTATGTACAGACCTCCCAGCAGTCGTCAGGACCAGGGGCGCAAGATGTACCAGGAAATAGATAGGGCATGTCAGAAAGGTAAGGTCACGGTGATCATGGGGGACTTCAATATGCAAATGGACTGGGTGAATAATGTTGCTGGTGGATTCAAAGAAAGGGAATTCATGGAATGCTTACAGGATGGCTTTTTGGAACAGCTTATGACAGAGCCCACAAGGGAGCAGGCTATTCTGGACTTAGTGCTATGTAATAAGTCAGACTTTATAAAAGATCTTAATGTAAGGGAATACTTAGAAGGCAGCAATTATAATGTGGTAGAGTTCAGTCTGCAGTTTGAAAGAGAGAAGGCAAAATCGGAAGTAATGGTGTTACAGTTAAATAAAGGTAATTACAGGGGCATGAGAGAGGAACTGATGAAAATCAACTGGAAGCAGACCTAGTGGGGAAGACAGTAGAGCAACAATGGCAGGAGTTTCTGGGTGTAATTGAGGACACAGTACAGAGGTTCATCCCAAAGAAATGAAAGATTATCCTGGGGAGGGGGAATTAGACAGCTATGGCTGAGAAAGTAAGTCAGGAAATGTATCAAAGAAAAAGAGAGAACCTATAAAGTGGCCAAGACCACAGGGAAATCAGCAGATTGGGAAGGCTACAAAAACAAACAGAGGATAACAAAGAGAGAAATAAAGAAGGAGAGGATCAAATATGAAGGTAGACTAGCCAGTTATATTAGAAATGATAGTAAAAGTTTCTTTCAACACATAAAAAACAAACGAGAGGCAAAAGTAGATATTAGGCTGCTCCAAATTGATGTTGGAAAGCTAGTGATGGGAGATTAGGAAATAGCAGAAGGACTTAGTAAATACTTTGCATCAGTCTTCACAGTGGAAGACATGAGTAATATCCCAACAATTAGGGGGAGTCGGGGGAAGAGTTGAGTATGTTAGCCATTACAAAAGAGAAAGTGCTAGTAAAGCTAGAAGATCTAAAAATTCAAAAATCTCCTGGCCCTGATGGGCTACATCCTAGAGTTCTGAGGGAGGTGGCTGAGGAAATAGGTGGCGTTGGTTGTGATCTTTCAAAAGTCATTGGAGTTAGGGAAAGTCCTAGATGATTGGAAAATCGCTGTTGTAACCTTCTTGTTCAAGTAAGGACCAAGACAAAAGATGGAAAATTATAGGCCGATGAGCCTAACCTCGGTTGTAGATAAAATTCTAGAATCCATTGTTAAAGATGAGATTTCTAAATTCTTGGAAGTGCAGATTTGGATTAGAGCGAGTCAGTATGGATTTAGTAAGGGGAGACCATGCCTGAAAAACCTGTTAGAACTCTTTGAAGAGGTAACAAGTAGGTTAGACCAGGGAAACCCAGTGGATGTTATCTATGTAGACTTCCAAAAGGCCTTTGATAAGGTGCCTCATGGGAGGTTGCTGAGTCAGGTGATGGCCCTTGGTGTTCAAGGTGAGCTACTAGCATGGATCAAGGATTGACTGCCTGACAGAAGGTGGAGAGTTGGGATAAAAAATTCTTTTTCAGAATGGAGCTAATGACGAGTGGTGTCCCACAGGGTTCAGTGCTGAGGTCGCAGCTGTTCACTTTATATATTAATGATCTGGATGAAAGGACTGGGGACATTCTGGTGAATTCACCGATGATACGAAGTTAGGTGGACAGGCAGGTTGTTGTGATGAGGTGGGGAGGCTGCAGAAAGATTTAGACAGTTTAGGAAAATGTTCCAGGAAATGGCTGATGAAATTCAACATGAGCAAATGCGAGGACTTGCACTTTGGAAAAAGAATACAGGCATGGACTATTTTCTAAATGGTGAGAAAATGCATAAAGCCAAAGTACAAAGAGATCTGGGAGTGCTAGTCCAGAATTCTTTAAAGGTTAACTTGCAGTTGAGTCCGTGATTATGAAAGCAAATGTAATGTTTTCATTTAATACAAGAGGGTTGGAATATAAAAGCAGCGATGTGCTTCTGAGACTTTATAAAGTTCTAGTTAAGTTCCATTTAGAATACTGCATCCAGTTTTGGGCCCCACACATCAGGAAGGACAAACTGGCACTGTAGCGAGTCCAGCAAAGATTCACACGGATGATCCCTGGAATGGTAGGCCGAATATACAATGAACAGCTGAGGATCCTGGGATTATATTCATTAGAGTTTTGAAGGTTGAGACGAGATGTAATAGAAATTTACAAGATAATTCATGGCTTAGAAAGGGTGCACACTGGGAAGTTGTTTCTGTTAGGAGGGGAGACTAGGACCCATGGGCACAGCCTTAGAATTAGAGGGAGTCAATTTAGAATGGAAATGAGGAGACATTTCTTCAGCCAGAGAGTGGTGGGCCTGTGAAATTCATTGCTACGGAGTGCAGTGGAGGCCGGGACGTAAAATGTCTTCAAGGCAGAGATTGATAAATTCTTGATCTCACAAGGAGTTAAGGGCTACGGGGAGAGTGCAGGCAAGTGGAGTTGAAATGCCCACCAGCCATGATTAAATGGCAGAGTTGACTCAATGGGCTGAATGGCCTTACTTCCACTCCTATGTCTTATGGTCTTATGGTCTAATTCTGATTCAGATGGAAAAATTCCACAATTTTCAGAGACTACTGGGCATTTACCACTTATTCTTCAAGATGGCAGTGGTCATCGGTTTCTAAGGAGCTTTAGTGAGAAGGTGCAGTTATCATTACATTTCAGCTAGTGGGAGCTTTCTGTGTGAAAATTGATTACAATATTTACATTTTACAACACTGATTACACTTCAGAAATTCTTCACTGGCTGTAAAGTACTTTGGGATATCAGACATTCATGAAATGTGTTATATAATTCCAAATGTTTCTTTCTTTGTTTCTTCATATCTCCTCCAGTTTGACAATCCTCCAAGGTATCTGTACTCTGTCACTTCTGGTAGATTGAGCATTCCCAGTTTCAATTACTCCAACTTTGGTGAGGTTAAGCTACCTGGGCTCTGAACTCTTAAATTCACTCTGTCAGCCCTTCCGATTGTCTACCCTGCTTTCCTTTTTAAGGCGACATTTAAGCAGTTTTTAATCCGATCATGAGAGGTGAGTGTTTAACAAAATCATAGAACATGCAGGAAGGATGTGATTATACTGGAGAGGGTGCAGAGGAGATTTACCAGGATATTGCCTGGGCTAGAGAGTCGCAGTTATGAAGAGAAATTAGACAGGCTTGGGTTATTTTCACTAGTGCAGAGGGGATTGAGAGAAGATAAGATTGAGATGTATCAAATTATGAGGGGCATAAATGGGGTGGACGGAAAGAAACGTTTTCCTTTGGTAGAGGAACAACTGAGCAGTCAGTACAGAATGAAGTTAAGGGGCAGCAGGTTTAGAGGGGATGTGAGGAAACGTTTGTTCATCCAGAGGGTGGTGGGTAACCAGGACTCACTGCTTGTTGAGGGTGGTAGAAGCAGGAACTCTCATAACATTTTAAGTGTATTTAGATGAGCACTTGAGATACCAAGGCATACAAGACTATGGGCCAAGTGGGGAAAAATGGAATTAGAATAATTAAGTGATTGCTTTGTCTGATGCAAACTTGACGTACCGTTGACCTCTATGACTAATGCTTTTAACTGCTGAGAGAAAAGGTCTTCCACTGACACATGTGGTGGTCCATCAGTAAATGGATTGAGAGGATTCTGGAACAGTTTGTGTTGCCCTATGCACTGATGTATTCACTCAATGCCAATACATTCAGTCTTGTTGTAGATTACTTGATACACCAAATTATTTATGTGAATGACCTTTCATGAAGCAATAAAAACCAATGAAAATCAAATAAAGTGAATAAATTATTTAAGCAGCTATTTACAAACTGAATGCATACATGCTCTTACCACACCCATTATACCATATTAGCATGCAGTACTGTTCCATTGTCAATGGAAATTGATAAGTGAAAATCAAGAGGTACAGGGAATTGAGGATATGATTTGGAAAGGACTGCTCATTTCCAAAGTGGCCAATTACTTAGCCATTAATTTATTCTCAACCATTAGCAGAATGATGGAATGGAATGCATTGTTGACAATGCCCTGAGACAGTGCTTCTGAATGCTGATTATTCAAACAGAACAATGTAGCTCCAAGCTTCGTTACAGCCTTGCACCAAAGTCAGACAAAACATCTGAGATTCCAAATTGAGCTGAGCGTAATGATCATGAAAGCCATGTAAATGGATATGTAATCAAGAGTCCCTTGTAAAATTGAAGTTTGTGAGAATCACAGAAAATCTTTCCACTGCTTGGAGTTATACATACAGTATAATAAAATGTTTGTTCTTTTTGGAGACCAATCATCTTGGCCTCAGGGTAAAATCAGAGGAGTTCTTCAGTGAAATGTCCCAGGACGAACCATCTTCAACTGCTTCATCAATGACTTTCCTTTCTTCACAAGTACAGTCCACTGAAGATGCCTAGTGCTCAGTATTAGATTAGATTAGATTACTAACAGCGTGGAAACAGGCCCTTCGGCCCAACAAGTCCACACTGACCCGCCGAAGCGCATCCACCCACACCCATTCCCCTACATTTACCCTGCACCTAACACTATGGGCAATTTAGCATGGCCAATTCACCTAACCTGTACATTTTTGGACTGTGGGAGGAAACTGGAGCACCCGGAGGAAACCCACGCAGACACGGGGAGAATGTACAAACTCCACACAGTCAGTCGCCTGAGGCGGGAATTGGACCCGGGTCTCTGGCGCTGTGAGGCAGCAGTGCTAACCACTGTACCACCGTGCCGCCCACTACTCCTGTATTACTTGTAACTTTTCAGAAAAGAAAGCAGTCTGTCAATGTGCACTAAGTCATGTATTGTGTAATGTCTCTCAGCAGATATACATATACTGTACCTTTAAAGGAACAGGCTCATCAAGATAACACCATACCATGTAACCTAATGGTATAAAGTTCTCGTTCACCATCTTACTAAGCTCTATCCTCTGGCAGCATGGCATATTAACCAAAACATGTTGCAATGCAGCTGAATTATTTAATTCAAGGCCAGGTTCACAAATGCCTGTGATTATCGTGTACGTATGGGTGATATTGCAATGAAAGTACACTGAATTATTCAGGACTTCATGATCTGCATTATCATGGCATCTTGCATGAAGAATTCAGAGAGCTATTTGGTAGATTAAAAAGATTACTCCCAGTGTTACGTGCGAGCAAGAAACGAAAAAGGTGAACAAGGCAGAAGAATATGTGGCTCAGGAGTTGATGCAGCAAGGTGAGTTTTAGATTCCTGCATTTCCTCAGTCCATTTCTGGGGAGGGTAGGACCTCAACAAGCAGGATAGTCTGCACCCGAACCTGTCACACTCATGCTTGTGAGTAGGTTTGTGAGAGCTGTTTGAAGGAGGTGTAACTTGTTCATTGGTGGGAGGGACACAGAACAGGTGTAAAATATGGCCACAGCATATTAGGTCAAAGACAGTTCAGCCATGTTGCGATTCAAAGGAGCAAGGTGAGACTGAACTTTAATAGTATGAGTATCACAGGTAATACAAAAGTGTTAAAGGTGTGGGGATTAACATGTGGAATTGTGTGATATTGTTTCCATCACTGAGACATGGTTGAAGGAGGAGCAGAACTGGCAACTCAACATTCCAGAGTGTAGGACCTTCAAGAAAGGCAGGGTGGGGGGGTGGTGGTAGAGAAGAAATGGTGTTGCATTATTAATTAAGGAGTTAGTCAGAGCAGAACAGAGGAATAATAGTTTCAAAGTGTTTTCAAATCGGGCTTTGTGGGTAGAGTTTAGGAATAAAATGTGTTGTAAATTCCCAAATAGTCAGTGGGCAATAGAGGAACAAGTATATAGACAATTCACTGAAATAAAAATTAGGTAAGTATGTTTGGGGAATTCCGACTTCTCAAAGATTAACTTTGATAGTCATAGTGTAAAAGGTTTAGAGAGGGCAGATTTCTTGAATTGTATTCAGCAGAGCTTTTTTATGTCAACATGTAGATGGTCCAGTGAGGGAAGGTGCAGTGCTGGGTCTGGTTCTGAGGAATGAGGCCAGACATTGGGTGAGATGTCAGTGGAGAAAGGTTTAGTCATAGGAACTAGAAGATTGTATAAAAAGGTAAAAGAGATGGTCTGTAAAAATAAAATGTTGTGAATTGGCAGGAAGTCAGATTTTAGGCAGGATCAGATCAAAATGGATTGAGAACAGCTACTTGGGGGAAATCTACAGAAAATAGTGGGGAGTGTTCAAAAAGGAATTGTAGAGAGAATGGGCTCAGCATGTTCCCTTGAGGATGAAATATTGGAGCAACAAGCCCAGAGAACCCAGGACTGGATCAGAAGGAAAAGAGAGGTTTTCAGAAGGAGCAAACAAATGGAGGGTCTAGTGAAGTATAGAAATGATAAGGGGATTTTAAGAAAGCAAGTAGGACAGGAAAGAAGGGGCATAAGAAAATGCTTTCAGATTAGGGAGAATTTCCAAGATATTGATAAACATGTTACAGGGAGGAGGATAACCAGAGAAAGTGTAGGGCCCATTAGGGACCAAGGAGGAAATGTGTGTGTAGAGCCAAAGGACACGGGTAGAATGTTAAACAAGTACTTAATTTCTGTCTTCCCTCAGGACAAAGAGGAGAAGGACTATGAGGTTCTTGAGCAGATTGACAGAGTGAGTGAGGAGGTATTAGATATTTCAGTGGGTTTATAAGTAGACAAATCCCCAGGCTTGGATACGTTGTATCCCAGGCTGCTGAGGGATGAATTCACAGGACCTTGGAGCAACATTTTTCATTCTTCTCTGGCCCGGGAGAGATGCCAGAGGACTGGAGGACAGTTAATGTGGTGCCAGTTTTCAAGAAGAATGGGAGTGATAACCCAGGGAATTACAGACCAACAGTGGGAGGAAAACTGTTGGAGCAAAGTCTGAAGTACAGAATTAATCTCCCCTTAGAAAGGGTCAGAAGTCACACGACACCAGGTCATAGCCCAACAAGTTTATTTGAAATCACAAACGTTTGGAACGCTGATCCTTCATCAAGTGAAGACTAACCTAGTGCTGTGTGACTTCTGACATGGTCCACCCCAATCTAACATCGGCAGCTCCGCATCATGGCTACCATCCACTTTGAAAGGCAAGGTTTGATCATAGAGGGACAGCACAGCTTGAGCGAAGGGGGGGTCATACATAACAAATTTGGTTGAATTTTCCAAGGAGGGTTGGGGTGGCTGCAGGTCAGTCCAGGCATGGCATCATAAGGTTTAAAAAGTATATGGATGAGCACTTGAAATGTCAAGGCTATGAGTCAAGTGCTGGAAAATATGATGAGTGTTGATGGATCAGCACAGCCGTAAGAGTCATAGCCATAGAGATGTACAGCACGGAAACAGACCCTTCAGTCCAACTCATCCATGCTGACCAGATATCCTAAACTAATCTCGAACCATTTGCCAGCAGTAGGCCCATATCCCTCTAAACCCTTCCTATTCATATACCCAACCAGATGCCTTTTAAATGCTGTAATTGTACCAGCCTCCACCACATCCTCTGGCAGCTCATTCTATACATGGGCTAATTTCTGCATGAAAAGATTGCCCTTTCGGTCCCTTTTATATCTTTCCCATCTCACCCTGAATCTATGCCCTATAGGTCAGGACTTCCCGACCCCAGGGAAAGGACTTTGTCTATTTACCCTATTCATGCCCTTCATGATTTCCTAAACCTCTACAATGTCACCCCTCAGCCTCTAATGCTTCAGGCAAAACATCCCCAGCCTGTTTAGCCTCTCCCGAGAGCTCAAACCCACCAACCTGGCAACATCCTTTTAAATCCTTTTTGAACCCTTCCAAGTTTCACAACATCCTTCCAATAGGAAGGAGACCAGAATTGCATGCAATATTCCAAAAGTGGCCAGAACCCAATATCCTGTAGAGCTGCAAAATGACCTCCCAACTCCGATACTCAATGCTCTGGCCACTAAAGGAAAGCATACAAAATGCCTTCTTAACTATCCTATCTACCTGTGACTCTACTTTCAAGGAACTATAAACCTGCATTCTGAGGTCTCTTTGTTCAGCAACACTCCGCAGGACCTTAACGTTAAGTGCATAAGTCCTGTTCTGATTTGCTTTTCCAAAATGCAGCACCTCACATTTATTTAAATTCAACTCCACCTGCCACTCCTCAGTTTATTGGCCCATCTGATCAAGATCCTGTTGTACTCTGAGATAACCTTCTTCGCTGTCTACTACACCTCCAATTTTGGTGTCATCTACAAACTTCGATATTTGTATCATCGATAGTCACAGGTGAGGTGCCGGAAGACTGGAGGTTGGCAAACGTGGTACCACTGTTTAAGAAGGGCGGTAAAGACAAACCAGGGATCTATAGACCGGTGAGCCTGACCTCAGTGGTGGGCAAGTTGTTGGAGGGAATCTTGAGGGACAGGATGTACATGTATTTGGAAAGGCAAGGACTGATTAGGGATAGTCAATATGGCTTTGTGTGTAGGAAATCATGTCTCACAAACTTGATTGAGTTTTTGAAGAAGTAACAAAGAAGATTGATGAGGGCAGATCAGTGGATGTGATCTATGTGGACTTCAGTAAAGCGTTCGACAAGGTTCCCCATGGGAGACTGATTAGCAAGATTAGATCTCATGGAATAAAAGGAGAACTAGCCATTTGGATACAGAACTGGCTCAAAGGTAGAAGACAGAGGATGGTGGTGAAGGGTTGTTTTTCAGACTGGAGGCCTGTGACCAGTGGAGTGCCATAAGGATCGTGCTGGGTCCTCTACTTTTTGTCGTTTACATTAATGATTTGGATGTGAGCATAAGAGGTACAGTTAGTAGGTTTGCGGAAGACACCAAAATTGGAGTTGTAGTGGACAGCGAAGAGGGTTACCTCAGATTACAACAGGATCTTGACCAGATGGGCCAAAGGGCTGAGAAGTGGACGATGGAGTTTAATTCAGATAAATGCAAGGTGCTGCATTTTGGGAAAACAAATTTTAGCAGAACTTATACACTTAATGGTAAGGTCCTAGGGGGTGTTGCTGAACAAAGAGACCTTGGAGTGGCAGATGCAGTTTAATTCAGATAAATGTGAGGTGCTGCATTTTGGGAAAGCAAATCTTAGCAGGACTTATACACTTAATGGTAAAGATCCTAGGGAGTGTTGCTGAACAAAGAGACCTTGGAGTACAAGTTCATAGCTCCTTGAAAGTGGAGTCGCAGGTGGATTGGATAGTGAAGAAGGCATTTGGTATGCTTTCCTTTATTAGTCAGAGTACTGAGTACAGGAATTGGGAGGTCATGTTGCAGCTGTACAGGACATTGGTTAGGCCACTGTTGGAATACTGCATGCAATTCTGGTCTCCTTTCTATCGTAAAGATATTGTGAAACTTGAAAGGGTTCAGAAAAGATTTACAAGGATGTTGCCAGGGTTGGAGGAGTTGAGCTATAGGGAGAGGCTGAACAGGCTGGGGCTGTTTTCCCTGGAGCATCGGAGGCTGAGGGGTGACCTTATTGTGGTTTACAAAATTATGAGGGGCATGGATAGGATAAATAGACAAAGTCTTTTCCCTGGGGTTGGGAAGCCCAGAACTAGAGGGCATGGGCTTAGGGTGAGAGGGGAAAGATATAAAAGAGACCTAAGGGGCAACGTTTTCACGCAGAGGGTGGTATGTGTATGGAATGAACTGCCAGAGGATGTGGTGGAGGCTGGTACAATTGCTATGTTAATAGGAAGGGTTTGGAGGGATATGAGCCGGGTGCTGGCAGGTGGAACTAGATTGGGTTGGGATATCTGGTCGGCGTAGACAGGTTTGCACCAAAGGGTCTGTTTCCATGCTGTACATCTCTAAGACTCTATAACTAAACTTCCCATATTCATATCCAAATCATTTATATAAATGACAAAAAGCAGTGGACTCAGCACCAATCCTTGTGGCACACCTCTGGTCAAGGCCTCCAGTCAGAAAAGCAACCCTCCATCACCACCCTCTTTCTTCTAGTTTTGAGCCAGTTCCGTATCCAAATGGCTAGTTCTCCCTGTATTCAATGAAATCTAACCTTGCTAACCAGTCTCCTATGGGGAACTTTGTGGACGCCTTAATGAAGTCCATATAGATCACAGCCGGTCAGGCAGCATCTGAGGAGAAGGAGATTTGACATTTTGAGTCCATGTGGGATCCCGCATGGACTCGAAACATCGATTTTCCTACTCCTCAGATGGTGCCTGACCTGCTGTGCTTTTCCAGCAGCACACTCTTGACTCCGATCTCTGGCATCTGCAGTCCTCACTTTCTCCATATAGATCATGTCTATTGCTCTGCCCTCATCAATCCTTTTTGGTACTTATTCAAATAACTCAATCAAGTTTGTAAGGCATAACGTGCCACATACAAAGCCATGCTGACTATCTCTAATCAGCCCTTGCCTTTCCAAATGCATGTAAATCCTGTCTCTCAGAATTCCCTCCAGCAACTTACCCACCATCGATGTTAGGCTCACCGGTCTGTAGTTCCCTGGCTTGTCCTTACCACCTTTCTTAAACAGTGGCACCACATTAGCCACCCACCAGCCTTCTGGCAGCTCAGCTGTGATTATTGATAATACAAATACCTCAGCAAGAGGCCCAGCAATCACTTCCCATGCTTCCCACAGAGTTTGAGGGTACACCTGATCAGGTCCTCAGGATTTATCCACTTTTATGCACTTCAAGATATCCAGCATCTGCTCCTCTGCAATATGGATATTCTTCAAGATGTCATTATCTATTTCCCCAGATTCTATACCTCCCATGAGGTAAAAGCTTTATTCCTGATGAAGGGCTTTTGCCCGAAACGTCGATTTCGAAGCTCCTTGGATACTGCCTGAACTGCTGTGCTCTTCCAGCACCACTAATCCAGAATCTATACCTCCCATGTCCTTCTCCACAGTAAACACTGGTGCATCCACCCCATCTTCTGCAGCTCCACATAAAGGCCGCCTTGCTGATCTTTGAGGGGTCCTATTCTCTCCTTAGTTACCCTTTTGTCCTTAATGTGTTTATAAAAACCCTTTGGATTCTCCTTAACCCTCTTTGCCAAAGATAAATCATGTCCCTTTTTTGCCCTTCTGATTTCCCTCTTAACTATACTCCTACTGCCATTCTACTCTAAGGATTCACTCGATTTATCCTGTCGATACCTGTAATAGGCTTCCTTCTTTTTCTTAACCAACCCCTCAATTTCTTTAGTTATCCAGCATTCCCTACACCTACCAGCCTTTTCTTTCACCCTAACAAAGATATATTGTCTCTGGACTCTCGTTATCTCATTTCTGAAGGCTTCCCATTTTCCAGCCGTCCCTTTACCTGTGAACGTCTGCCCCCAAATATCTTTTGAAACTTCTTGCCTAAGATCATTAAAATTGGCCTTCCTCCAATTCAGATCTTTAATTTTTAGATCTGGTTTATCCTTTTCCATGACTATTTTGAAACTAATAGAATTATAGTCGCTGGCCCCAAAATGCTCCCCCACTGACACCTCAGTCACCTGCCCTGCCTTATTTCCCAAGAGTACGCCAAGTTTTGCACCTTCCCTAGTAGGGACATCCACATACTGAATCAGAAGATTTTCTTGTAGACACTTCACAAATTCCTCTCGATCTAAACCCTTAACACAGTGGCAGTCCCAGTCCATATAAAATTGCCTACCGTAACCACCCTATTATTCTTACAGATAATGAGATCTCCCTAAAAATTTGTTTCTTAATTTCCTTCTGACTATTAGGAGATCTATAATAACATCCCAATAAGGAGATCATCACTTTCTTATTTCTCAGTTCCACCCAAATAACTTCCTTGGATGCATTTCCAGGAATATCCTCCCTAAGTACCGCAGTCATACTATCCTTTATCAAAAACGCAACTCCCCCTCCTCTCTTGCCTCCCTTTCTGTCCTTCCTGTAGCATTTGTATCCTGGAACAATAAACTGCAAGTCCTGTCCATCCCTGAGCCATGTTTCTGTAATTGCTATGATATCCCAGTCCCACATTCCTAACCATGCCCTGAGTTCATCAGCCTTCCCTATTAAGCCTCTTATGTTGAAGTAAATGCACTTTAATTTATCAGTTCTACCTTGCTCTCTGATTTGTCCCTGCCTGCCCTGACTGTTTGACTCACTTCTTTTCCCAGCTGTACCAGTCTCAGACTGATCTCTTTCCTCACTATTTCCCTGGTTCCCACCCCTTATCTTACTAGTTTAAATCCTCCTGAGCAGCCTGAGCAAATCTCCCTGCCAGTATATTAGTCCCCTTTCAATTCAGGTGCAATCTGTCCTTTTTGTATGGGTCACTTCGACTGCAGAAGAGATTGCAATGATCCAAAAATGTGAAGCCTTCTCAAATGCACCAGCTCCTTAGCCATGCATTCATCTTCTCTATACTCCTATTCCTACCCTCACTAGTTCATAGCACCGGGAGTAATCCAAATATTACTACCCTTGAGGACCTCCTTTTTAAATTCCTGGTTAACTTTCTTTATTCTCCCTTCAGAATCTCATCCTTTTCCCTCGATGGGTTGAAGGGCATTTTCTGTGCTCTACGATGGTACGGCATCTCTTCCATGTGTATGAGACCTAAGCTAAAGATCACACCATGGTAGTTGAAGATCACAGCAATCAAACCAGTTCACTTTATCACTGCAGCTCAGTTTTAATCATGAGAAACTACTTGTGAAAGAACCTGTCCTGAAGATGAGGCAGCCCTAGATAATAAAGCTTTCAGAGAACCATATACATACAAACTCTCGGTTCTGAGTGCATTCAGTTCTTGACTATGTCCATAAGTCAATTTATGTACAAGTTGAAACACATTACAGTACAGTATAAAATAACTGTTCGTAAATATGAGCAAATATGGATATATTTGTAAATATATTTGGAAATATGGTTCTAGTGGTTAGCACTGCTGCCTCACCGCACCAGGGGCCCTGTTTTGATTCCAGCCTCAGGCGACTGTCTGTGTGTAGTTTGCACAGTCTCCCCGTGTCAGCATGGGTTTCCTCCTGGTGCTCCAGTTTCTCCCACAATCCAAAGATATACAGGTTAGGTGAACTGATCATGCTAAATTGCCCATAATGCTCATGGATGTGTAGGTTATGTGCTTTAGTCAGGGGTAAGTGTAGCATAATAGCGAATGGGTTTGGGTGGGATACTCTTCGGAGGGTTGGTGTGGACTTGTTGAGCTGAAGGGCCTGTTTCCACACTGTAGGGATTCTAATTCTAAATCTAATTCTAAAAGCCTTTCTTTGTGGTGTTGTTTGTAAGTATGAGTATTCGTAAGTCAGACGCTTGCAAGTCAGGGATTGCCTGTGGATTTACAAGTGTACTGAACTTTAAACTAGACTAAACTAGTTTGTCAGCGGGATGAGAACCAGAACCATGGATCAGAGGATGTGGTAGCTGGTGAACAGGCAGATACAAGTGGCAGAGAATCTGTAAGGAAGGACAGTAAGTTAATAGAGCAAAGTTGCAGTCAGTGTGATGGGTTGAAGTGTGTCTATTTTAATGCAAGAAGTATCAGAAATGAGGATGATGAACTTACAACATGGATTAGTACTTGGAGCTACAATGCTATGGCCGTTACGGAGACATGGATATTACAGAGGCAGGAATGGTTGTTTGATGTTCTATGGTTTAGATGCTTCAAAAGGAACAGGGAGATAGGTAAAAGAGGTGGGGGGCTGGCATTGCTAAACAGGAATAGTATCACAGCTGCAGAAAAGGAGATCATCGAGGAGGGTTTGTCTTCTGAGTCAGTATGGGTGGACATCAGAAACAGGGAAGGAACAGTCACTTTATTGCAAGTTTTCTATTGACCCTCCCAATAGCAACAGAGACACAGAAGAGCAGATTGGGAGGCAGATTTTGGAAAGGTGCAGAAGGAACAGTGTTGTTATCACGGGTGAATTCAACTTCCCTAATATTGATTGGAACTTCCTTAGTGCAAATGGAGCAGATTTTGTCATGTGCGTCCAGGTAGGATTCCTGACTCAACATGTAGTTTGGCTGACTAGAGGGGAGGCCATATTGGATTTAGTGCTTGACAATGAATCAGGTTAAGTGTCAGATCTCTTGTGATCATTGAGGACCTAAAATTTGAATTTAGGCAACAACTATGTGTAGATTTTTATTTACGCAAAATGGTTTCTCAATTTAAAAGAATACTATAAAATGGCCTGTGAACTTGTACTGCAGAACTAAGCTGAAATTCAAAGATAAGAGGACAATAGAGTTTTCAAAAGCTGAATACTAACACATTAATTGACCATTTGAACTAACCTTAAACCAGTACATGGCATGACAATTTACGTAAATAAAATATATTTTAGCATAGAATACCATTGGATTAGCCTGTCTTCAAGCATGTCACCTTATTACGGTTGATTGGACCTTTCTTGTAACTAAGAACTCTTTCTCAGGAAATATCATTAGATTAACTTGCTGTAAATCATGTCACCTTATTATATGTGATTGGTCTTTCTTGTGATTAAGGCTGTAGTATTTCTTAAAAAACATATAAATAATGTGTAATTTTCAAATGTAATTGCGTAACTTCACCACAGAACATAGAAGCTTCAATCTCTGTGTTGCTGGATAGAATTGCGTCAAGGTACCTTAATTCAATAAACTAATGAGCCTTGCTTTTTGAATAGACCGCATTTGTCGATTCTTTTGGCTGATCTCGAACCAAAAGGCCCCTCTTGAGGGGTCATAGATCTTCATTTGGTCCCGTGACTCGTTTCGGCTTGGACAGATTGTGAACAGCAGTGTAAGAATTAAAAGTCCTTCACTATTGTGCGTTGAGGAATTCGGCCGGCCAGATGTGAGTATTTTAAGAATGTTTGGTTTTCCTCTCATTCAAGTAGTGTCTGACGTGACCCCTCGCTGTTTATTTTCCAGTCCAGCCCGAAAGGATCGGTCTTATAAAGGGTTGAGTCTGGGGGACTTTTTAAATGTTAATAAAAAGGGGTGAGAGATTAATTGAAGTTGAGGGTGTTTTGGTACTTATGGACAGTGGTCTTCGAAAATTGCTGAACTCTGAGGGGAGGGTTGAAATCTGAATTGCCAAGCCTTGTTAACTTTTGGTTTTTTAAAGAAAAACTTCTATCTCCTGAGCTTTGTTGATTTCCGAAGTAAAACATCGACCTCCTGAGATTTATTCACTTTTGGGTTTTAAAAAAAGCTCTGATTTTGAGTTTTTAGGGTATCATTTGAACTTTTTTTGTTTTCGGTTCAAAAAAAAATTCTGATTGCTTTAACTTCGTTTATTTCGGGTTTGTCCGGTTTTAAAACAAACTCCGATCATTTGAACATCGTTTTTCCGTTTTAAATAAAACTCCGATTGTTTGAACTTCGTTTTTCTCGGTTAAAAAAGACTCTGATCACCTTAACATCGTTTATTCTCTGGAACGAGTCTTCCTTTCTTTTTAGGTTTTAAAAAAAACTTCGAGAGTGTTTGAACTTCTTTTATTCCCAGATTCTAAAAAGACCGGATGCTTATATTTTCAGCAGTTTTCGAAGACTTTTTCCCTCAACAGTTTCAATATAGGAAGTTATTAATATTTGATAATTGAGTTTCTACGGAAGGCGGGAGGCCTCCAGTATTTGAAGTTTATAGGGAGCATGAGGGCCCCGGTATTTGAAGTTTATAGGGAGCAAGAGGCCCCCGGTATTTGAAGCTATAGGGAGCATGAGGCCCCTGGTATTTGAAGTTATAGGGAGCAGGAGGGCCCTGGTTTTTGAAGTTAATGGGAGCATGAGGTCCCTGGTATTTGAAGTTTATACTGAGCATGAGGCCCCCGGTATTTGAGGTTTATAGGGAGCATGAGGCCCCCGGTATTTGAAGTAATAGGGAGCATGAGGCCCCCGGTATTTGAAGTTTATAGGGAGCATGAGGACCCGGTATTTGAAGTTTATAGGGAACATGAGGCCCCCGGTATTTGAGGTTTATAGTGAGCATGAGGCTCCCGGTATTTGAAGTTTATAGGGAGCATGAGGACACGGTATTTGAAGTTTATTGGGAGCTTGAGGCCCCCGGTATTTGAAGTTATAGGGAACATGAGGCCCCTGGTATTTTTTAGATTAGATTAGATTAGATTACTTACAGTGTGGAAACAGGCCCTTTGGCCCAACAAGTCCACACCGCCCCGCCGAAGCGCAACCCACCCATACCCCTACATCTACCCCTTACCTAACACTACGGGCAATTTAGCATGGCCAATTCACCTAACCTGCACATCTTTGGACTGTGGGAGGAAACCGGAGCACCCAGAGGAAACCCACGCAGACATGGGGAGAACGTGCAAACTCCACACAGTCAGTCACCTGAGGCGGGAATTGAACCCAGGTCTCTGGCGCTGTGAGGCAGCAGTGCTAACCACTGAATTTGAAGTTTATAGTGAGCATGAGGCCCCCAGTATTTGAAGCTTATTGGGAGCAAGTGGTCCCCGGTATTTGAAGTTTATGGGGAGCATGAGGCCACTGGTATTTGAAGTTTATAGGGAACATGAGGCCCCCTGTATTTGAGGTTTATAGGGAGCATGAGGACCCGGTATTTGAAGTTTATCAGGAGCATGAGGCCCTCGGTATTTGAAGTTACAGGGAGCATGAGGCCCCTGGTATTTGAAGTTTATAGGGAGCATGAGGCCCTCGGTATTTGAAATTACAGGGAACATGAGGCCCCTGGTATTTCAAGTTTATAGATAGCATGAAGACCCGGTATTTGAAGTTTCTAGGTAGCATGAGGCCCCTGGTGTTTGAAGTTTATAGGGAGCAAGAGACCCCCGGTATTTGAAATTTATAGGGAGCATGAGGACCCCGGTATTTGAAGTTTTTTGGGAGCAAGAGACCCCCGGTATTTGAAATTTATAGGGAGCATGAGGACCCCGGTATTTGAAGTTTAAAGGGAGCATGAGCCCCCCGGTATTTGAACATATAGGGAGCATGAGGACCACAGTATTTGAAGTTTATAGGGAGCAACAGGCCCCCGGTATTTGAAGTTTATAGGGAGCATGAGGCCCTTGGTATTTGAAGTTATAGGGAGCATGAGGCCCTCGGTATTTGAAGTTTATAGGGAGCATGAGGACACGGTATTTGAAGTTTATAGGGAGCAAGAGACCCCCGGTATTTGAAATTTATAGAGAGCATGAGGACCCCGGTATTTGAAGTTTATTGGGAGCATGAGGCCTTCGATGTTTGAAGTTTATAGGGAGCATGAGGACCCGTTATTTGAAGTTTATCGGGAGCATGAGGCTCCCTGTATTTGAAGTTTATAGGTAGCAAGAGACCCCCGGTGTTTGAAATTTATAGGGAGCATGAGGACCCCGGTATTTGAAGTTTATAGGGAGCATGAGGCCCTCGGTATTTGAAGTTTATAGGGAGCATGAAGGCCTTGGTATTTAAGGTTTATAGTGAGCATGAGGCCCCCGGTATTTGAAGTTTATAGAGAGCATGAGGACCCCGGTATTTGAAGTTTATAGGGAGCATGAGGCCCTCGATGTTTGAAGTTTATAGGGAGCATGAAGGCATCGGTATTTGAAGTTTATAGGGAGCATGAGGCCCTCGGTATTTAAGGTTTATAGTGAGCATGAGGCCCCCGGTATTTGAAATTTATAGGGGGCATGAGGCCCCCGGTATTTGAAGTTTATCAGGAGCATGAGGCCCTCGGTATTTGAAGTTACAGGGAGCATGAGGCCCCTGGTATTTGAGGTTTATAGGGTGCACGAGGCCCCCGGTATTTGAAGTTTATAGGGAGCATGAGGCCCTCGGTATTTGAAGTTTGTAGGGAGCATGTGGTTCCCGGTATTTGAAATTTATAGGGAGCAAGAGACCCCAGGTATTTGAAATTTATAGGGAGCAACAGGCTCCCGGTATTTGAAGTTTATAGGGAGTATGAGGCCCCTTTATTTGAAGTTTATAGGGAGAATGAGGTTCCCGGTATTTGAAGTTTATAGGGAGCATGAGGCCCTTGATGTTTGAAGCTTATAAGGAGCATGAGTACCCCGGTATTTGAAGATATAGGGAGCATGAGGCCCTCCGTATTTGAAGTTACAGGGAGCATGAGGCCCCTGGTATTTCAAGCTTATAGAGAGCATGAGGACCCCGGTATTTGAAGTTTATAGGGAGCATGAGGCCCTCGATGTTTGAAGTTTATAGGGAGCATGAAGGCATCGGTATTTGAAGTTTATAGGGAGCATGAGGCCCTCGGTATTTAAGGTTTATAGTGAGCATGAGGCCCCCGGTATTTGAAATTTATAGGGGGCATGAGGCCCCCGGTACTTGAAGTTTATCAGGAGCATGAGGCCCTCGGTATTTGAAGTTACAGGGAGCATGAGGCCCCTGGTATTTGAGGTTTATAGGGAGCATGAGGCCCTCGGTATTTGAAGTTTATAGGGAGCATGTGGTTCCCGGTATTTGAAATTTATAGGGAGCAAGAGACCCCAGGTGTTTGAAATTTATAGGGAGCAACAGGCTCCCGGTATTTGAAGTTTATAGGGAGTATGAGGCCCCTTTATTTGAAGTTTATAGGGAGAATGAGGTTCCCGGTATTTGAAGTTTATAGGGAGCATGAGGCCCTTGATGTTTGAAGCTTATAAGGAGCATGAGTACCCCGGTATTTGAAGATATAGGGAGCATGAGGCCCTCCGTATTTGAAGTTACAGGGAGCATGAGGCCCCTGGTATTTCAAGCTTATAGAGAGCATGAGGACCCCGGTATTTGAAGTTTATAGGGAGCATGAGGACACGGTATTTGAAGTTTATGGGGAACCTGAAGCCCTCAGTATTTGTGGTTTATAGTGAGCACGAGGCCCCCGGTATTTGAAGTTTATAGGGAGCCACAGGCCCCCGGTAATTGAAGTTTATAGGGAGCATGAGGACCCCGGTATTTGAAATTTATAGGGAGCAACAGGCTCCCGGTATTTGAAGTTTATAGGGAGCCACAGGCCCCCGGTAATTGAAGTTTATAGGGAGCATGAGGACCCCGGTATTTGAAATTTATAGGGAGCAACAGGCTCCCGGTATTTGAAGTTTATAGGGAGCATGAGGACCCCGGTATTTGAAATTTATAGGGAGCAACAGGCTCCCGGTATTTGAAGTTTATAGGGCGCATGAGGCCCTTGGTATTTGAAGTTTATAGGGAGCATGAGGCCCTCGTTGTTTGAAGTTTATAGGGAGCATGAGGCCCTTGGTATTTAAAGTTTATAGGGAGCAACAGGCTACCGGTATTTGAAGTTTATAGGGAGCATGTGGTTCCCGGTATTTGAAGTTTATAGGGAGCATGAGGCCCCCGGTAATTGAAGTTTATAGGGAGCAAGAGACCCCCAGTATTTGAAGTTTTTAGGGAGTAAGTGGCTCCTGGTATTTGAAGTTTATAGGGAGCATGAGGCCCCCGGTATTTGAGGTTTCTATGGTTGCAAGTGGCCCCCAGTTTTTAATTATAGGTTATTTTTAATATAACAAAATATAATATTGAATAAGGTAATAAAAAATAATAAATTTTTAATTAAAAATCGTACTTAAGTTGATTTTATTTTTAAACAGAAAAGCAATATAGAGATATTTTATAATGAAAGTTTTTTTTAAAATAAAAAGGTTTGTGTAATTGATTAGTTTTTGTGAAAGTCTGATCAGTGATTTTTAAAAAAATTAGTTGCTATAAAACTGAAGTAATTTTAAAATGGGTAATTACATAGACTGAACAGATGATTCATCATCAACGTTAGTGAAATTATGTGAAAAATTTCCCAAAAGGTCCAAGGCCTTTAGAAGACTGTATGGAGGTCTGAACAAAACATTGGATGATGAAGAATATCATTAGGTGTCCCTAAATCTGTTCAATTGGTTAAATCAGCTCAGCAATTGATTTGACAATGTAACATGGGAGCGGGAACGAAAGAGTTAATTGGACTATGCTGACAGTTTTGTGATGAGAGGCATGAAGAATCAGTTTTGTGCTCGTGGCAGGATACTGCCACCAAACTGGGGATTGAATTAACTGCAAATGGTGCTATGAAATCTGTTGAGGTTCTTAAAAGTGAAGTGCTCAAGCAAAACAATTACAGAAACAAAAGGAGAAGTTACAAGTGCCTGGTAAACAAACAGAACTGCGCAGTTCGATGGTTGGCCTTAGTTTTAATGAGGAAGACAATGATAATTCGGATTTAGATGAGTGATGCTCTTTTTTGTTATATTATTATGTAATTTTTTTTGCAGCTCCCATTTCAGACTCTTCCTTACAGGCTGATCAGTCTTTGGAATGTGCAGCTGTTTCACTTAATTCTCAATAACTTTACTGCTGTAGTTCAGGAACAACATTGACAATATAATAATTTCGCTGATGTATCTGCTGTATTGTTTGTTGTACCTGTTGTATTTGTTCAGCTTGTATTGTCTTGCTTTGTTGCTTTTTTGTTTGTTTTGGTGATTGTTCTTTGTTTATGGAATATGAAAGGGGGGCTGTTGTTCTTTCTTCATGTGTTGAATGATAAGGCTAGCCAGCGGTAACAATTCTTCCACACTTGGTTAAACAATGATGCCACAGCCGGGACTTATCAGACTAAACTCCCAAGCTAAAAACTGAGATATGGTGTGTGTGTGTGTGTGTATGTGAGAGAGAGAGAAAAAAGAGCTGTACAGCGAATAGAAAGTTTAACCCTTTGTGATTCGGTTTGAATGCACATTTGTTTGTTGGTGATTGAATGTTTGTGCTTTGTTCCCTGGAGCTTGTTTTGATTCTGATTTCTATTATGGAAATTTAACATGATTTCTTTTAAGGTTAAGGATTTTACAGAGATTATGAAATAAAATGTTAACTCCTGTTCCTTTTACAGGTCATGACTGCCTTACTGTCAGTTTCTAACTAATCTCTTTTATCCTTACATAAAAGCCAACCTTATTTGCTTTCAAGTCATCTTAATACAGAGGAAAACAACATTATAACCTTTTTTTTGTGTTTCAGACTCATTTGTTTTCACTTAATTTTAAGACTGATGTGGTTCATGCTGATTATGATGTGCCAGCTGTAGCTTTATTCAGGAAGTCCCCTCCCTCAATAACTGTTGAAGTTTCAGTTCAACATTAGGTTGTGATAAATCATCAAAAAAAATCCTATGGTTAATATCTGTGCCCTTGGATTCGGCCATTATTCATGCATTAGAAGTTTTTTTTTAACTTGAATAGACAAATACCTTTAAGGCAGCTCGTTATTTTATGACCTATAGCATTGTAATTGAGCAATGACTGGTCAGGACTACTTAAGAAAACTAATTTTGGACTTAAATTAAGGGATTAAAACTGGGTAATTATAGTGGATTTCAAAGTTGGGAACTGTATGCATTTTACATTTTAAATATTAAATACTGAGTAAATGAATTTCCAATTTATATATAATATATAAATATATATTTATAAATTGTATAAGAAAATAAAATGTTGGATGTTACTCAGGTATATATTGTAAAAACAAAATGACCATTGATATATTACCACAGAGGAGATCTCATCTCAAAACAAGACAATGAGAACTAAGCTCTGTTGATCCTCCAATGTCCACAAAAATAATTCAAAACTTATTTTCCATAATCTTCTTCAGATGTATCCACACTCAGTAATGCATAACGTATGCTTGGTACCACTCCACTCAGTGCTCTCTCCAAAATTCAAGCTGAACTCTATCCATATCATTAGGTGTCCTTAACGATGAAAAAGGACAGCTGCCTGACTTAAGCAGGTATTGCTGTCACCCAGCATTCCAACCCTTGGAAAATAGGGACAGCCAAACATATTGAGGAATAGGGTGGTATATCAATTATTATTTCTTTTGTAGCATCACTGCTCCATTTCATGGAGTTGGCAAGCTCTATAATGTCACAGCTATGTGATAGGACAAGTGAATGAGACAAATCACCTATTTAGTTATTCTCCTCTTGCAATTTTTGATTAGCTGAAAATTCAAATCCTAGAATTAGCTTTCAGATTATGACAAGTAAGAGTCCAAAATGTGCAGTTAGGAACAGGCTTTAAAGTTAGACAAGCATAAATTGATAAATTGGTTAAGTTAGGTTAAAATGAAAATTTGAGGCAAGGAGATCAACTACAGAAGGGAAGAGAATGATGCAATAAGAAGGATAAAGCAGCGGAGTACAGTTTTTGAAATGTTTTAGTCACTTGTTGGGTTTCTAACCTGAGATACAGAAAATGATTATTTTTATTTATTATTATAAACATTTATTATTAATTATATATTGTTATTTATATTATTAATATTTATAATAAATCAATTGTATTAGCCTGAATCAATATTAATTGGCAGGATTCCTTCACACATTCTTAGTGACCTGTCATATTGATTCATGGCTAATTTGAAACATGACTGCATTAATTCATTGTTAATTAAAGAATGAAATTCTGGCCAGTTGAAGAAATTTTGCATATGATTGGGGGATAGGGATAGGTATATATATGGCAGATGAAACTCCCAAAGGTTGGGGAGGTGACTGTGAATGGTTTTATATATATATGTATATAAAAAAAGAAATAACATGAGAAAACAATGTAAGGCCACTAAGGTTGAGGAATACATAAACAAGGTTAAAGCAACAACACCGTAAAACAAAAAACTTAGGCTCGGAAAATCTATGTCTGACATACTGACCCTTTTTGAGAATTGGGATTTTGTTCCTGGATAAGCTGAGCCCTGTGGCTATGTGGTTGGCACTCCTGCCTCGCAGTGCCAGGGTCCCGGGTTTAATGCCAGCCTTGGATGGCTGTCTGTGTGGAATTTGCACATTCTCCCTGTGTCTGTCTGGGTTTCCTCCGG
Source organism: Chiloscyllium punctatum (assembly GCF_047496795.1). Lineage (NCBI taxonomy): Eukaryota > Metazoa > Chordata > Chondrichthyes > Orectolobiformes > Hemiscylliidae > Chiloscyllium > Chiloscyllium punctatum. The sequence continues at coordinate 70,788,641 of NC_092739.1, forward strand.
GTGCTCCGGTTTCTTCCCACAGTCCAAAGATGTGCATGTCAGGTGAATTGGCCATAGTGTTAGGTGCATTAGTCAGAGGGAAATGGGTCTGGGTGGTTTATTCTTCATAGGATCAGTGTGGACTTATTGGGTTTGTTTCCACACTGAAGGGAATTGAATCATCTCCGGATTGTCGACAGCCTTAATTTAAAGCATCCACTTGTTGAAACTTTTCCTTTTTTTGAAAATGAAGCATTCAGTCTTCATCGTCAATATCATGGGGATGAGTGACTTGCACCATCCTAAACCGGCTCCCATCCCAGGGACTGGAGTAATGTTAATGAAGCATGCCCTTGACTGCAAGACCAAACAGCCAAATTTGCTCACTATGTCCAAGTGTGATACGGATGCAAATGCAATAAAATTCTAGGAGTAGCCTGAATACAAATGGCTTGTGTTACAAGACTGAAAGATGCACCTATCTGTCTGATGGAAGTCACAAACAATTGAACAATAATCAAGAAGCTCAATTACCTTTGTTTAACCTTTGCTTTTGCAATGTTTTCTGGCTGGAGTCACTGACATGATCCAGACTAACAGTACAAACCACTCCAGGAATTTCCAGTCGCAAATGAGGTGAGCAGTGGTTTTCTATTGGGATGGCCAGAACCAGACTGAACCATGATGCAAGTTACAGGTATAACAAATTATATTCAGCATCCTCGCGATCCCAAATGCCGTATGCCAGCCCCGATAGGGTTGATTGGAACCAGGATACCTACTGGGGGTGGAATTTACCTCATGTACCTACCCAATGACCACTGCTGGACAACGCTTTCCCGAGGGGATCCTGAAAATAGGGACAGACAGGCCCCAGCATTTCACCTGTGAGACTGACAACAAAATGTCAAAAAAAAACCCAGGGGCAAATGCCTGGCCCTTGTTTTAACTGTTGAAATATGGCCAATGGGGAGCAATGTGTCTTTAATGTTACCTTGGAGCTGACGTTAGGAATCGACAGACTTTCAGCCTATCAAAAGGAAAATCCACTAATATACACTGACTCTTCATTGTGTTTTTAATATGATCCATGATTTTGGAGCCTTGTGGGAACATTGAAGATTTTTCACTCCCAAGGTGGGTAGCGTTATAGTAATGCTATTTTGTCCAATCAGTCTGACAGTTATCAAGATATCTGGCTCATGCTAATGAAACTGATACTGTTTCTAAAGTAATGGGCAAGTATATGCAGCTGCCAAACAGGTAGCCATGCGCCCCAAACTTCTGATCCCATTGGGTCCCCAGCAAAACCCGTTTAGACACAGTATAAGGTCGGGTATGCCAGACCTGGATAAGGTGCAAAATTCACAGGGGAATGATACCGTCTGTTCAGTGCCAATTGATTTCTCTATTGCTTACTGACTGTACTCATACGGGTTTAGTGTTTGGATTGTTTTCAATATTGTTTTGAAATTTGAAAGTAATTTGTAAATTTCCATTCCACTTTATACTACAATATACTATTGACTGAATTATCAAGTGATTTGATTTAATACATGGACGCTAAGCCTAAATATCTTTGCTTTGTGAATGGAACTTATAAGAATACATACTGGTTGATTTGATTTATTTTTGGGTTTGGCTGTTAGATCTAAGAAGGAGTATCAGGCTGAGTTATTATCTTCACATAGATATTTAATACTGAACAGTGATGGTTCATAATTTTAAGATTGTACCAATATCTAATTTCTAGGGTTAGCTCAATATTAGAATAATTTCAGTCTGGTTTGAAAACTTTGTGTCATGTTACCATAATTTGGGACAGCATTGCCCTCCAGTCAATACTTCTTACCAACATTTCTGCTCAAAATCACCAGCAGGTTACTCTACTTAATTCTAATTACTGTTAACTAAATCTGTAGATCAGGACATTTAATTGGGCACAAGGTTAATGATTTTTTTTAATAAAAGAGAATACAATATATTGCAGAACTAATCTAAATTTTAGGTAATATGGATGTTTTTAGTAGGAAAACTTCAAAGAGCATTACATCCTAGCAATGCTGGATTTATAAGAATAGGTTTGCTTCATTTGTCCATGCCCGGGATTTTCCATATAAAATAAGAAAATAATAGGTAGGAAGGGAATCTCTAGTGCATAGTTTAAAATGAACGAGCTTTTTGCCAGTATGGGCAATATATTTACTCCAGTGGGCTATTTGAGTTTGATTAATTTGAGATTTATTTATTTCAAAATCGCTCTTAGGGCTTCTAGCCTGCTGAAGAGCATAAATTATGGCCTCAAATAAGGTACTCCCGTGATACTCAAACCAGAATATGGGTGACCCCTACTAGATTAGTTGGTCTTATTCTTTTTGCTGCTGCCTACTTTAATCGATTATATGCATATGCAAGGAGGAAATGGCTTATACTTATTTACAATGGACACTTTGCGGTCTCCAACCTAGCAAGGGGGGAGATGATAAAGATCGAACTTGACCTGCTGTGTGGACTTGCCATTGCCAGCATTGGTACACAAGAAGGGACAGTTTACCTGTGCAATCCTGAGCAAACAGAGACTGTGTACCAACTAGGCCGGGAAGATGTCCTTGTGTGCCGAAAGACTCAATGACTTTTGCAGTTTCAACTGCATAAAAAAAGATTAACAGTTCATTTACAGAACAAGTCTAAATGGTCTTTACCCTGCAAAGGTGTTGTGTGCCAATTTGATTACATTTGTACTATGGGCATTCCTGGTAAGCCTTGTCCCCTTTCAGATAGATCACGTAGTAGAAAAGAGACAAAGGGGGGATATTTCTAGAAACCCATAATTAAATTTTTGGAAAGAATGAAGTAAATTGTAACGCCCTTACTTCAACAAGAGACCCCCTGACCCCTTTTATCCTTCCAAATCCTAACATGGGGGTATGGAATAGTTCTAAAGTAGTTACAGGATGTAATATCTATTTTAATTATTACCTATCCCCACCTGCTTCTTGTTTATGGACTTCCTCCAATAAATCCGCAATATCCTATCCAAATTGCTACAATGGTAAGGGAATGGGAGTGCGCTTACGTAAGAGTGCCTAAAATTATTCCCTATGTTATGATTAAATGTATTAGTCGTCACAGCTTTTCTGAAGGACTTCGCATCTCATGTGTATGCCTTAATGAGAAATGTATTTCTGTTACCACTGGAATTCAAACTCCATATGGAGACGGTAAAAACACCTACCTTCATTATGATACCCATAATGGCACCAATATTTTCCCAATTATTGGATGGGTAGAACCATTTTGGGATGTCGACCATATTTCTTATCAGGAAACTCATCTCATTCAATTAGATGATTTTTCACTCTCAGTACTTAGGGCCAAATTATGTAATCATGGACTATCCACATACTCCAGGAAGTCACAGAGATAGGCCCGCCTCTTAATGGGAAGGTCTCTCTATTACCTATGTTAAACCTGGATTTTTTTTTTAGTTATAATAAGGCAACTAGCTACCTTGTCCTAAATAGAGCAAGTACTCCTCGTGCCATAGCTGTAGGAACACTCTTTCCAACTTCTGTTCCCTAACCAATTACCTGGCAATGAGACCACAATTCCCCTTTTAAACATAGTTTCTCCTGACTCCTGTGCAGAATGGAAGAATCCAAAGACCATATCAAGAAGTAAAACACACGCATTGACATATGCAGCTCTTAGCGTTCTTTCATTAGGAGGGTCTTCAGGAGTTAATAGTCATCAAAATCATAATTATCTAATTTGTGGATTCATGATTTTGTGAAATGAAACAACTGCTGACTAAATAGAAATTAGAAATGCTTTCAGAATTGCGCCTATTTGCCCAACAAAACCGATTATATACTTGCGAAAGAAGGTAGATTTTGCACTATAGTTAAAGCAAAATGCATTATGGGGGTCACTGATCTTATCAAAAACATTACTAGACATATTGATAATATCTGCACTTTTGTCAAACGAATGAAGGCACGGTTGGGGAGATTGGGGTTTTGGTACATGGTACAACTGGCTAATTAATATGGCTGTGTATGGTGCTGTTATTTTAATTGGTCTTTTTATTGGTATTGCTATAGTTAAGTGTATTATTGCTAAAATATTAACTTCTATTAACAATATTGGTTCCACCCAGAAAATGATTCTTCTCCACTTAGATGAAGACGAGGAAACACCATTGCCTGCCCTAAGTTCCCCTTTGGAGGAAGAGGAAGTATGGAAGTCTTTTGCTGCCATTGAATTGGATTAATTTGATCCATGCCTTTATGGTGTGGTCATAGATTGACCAAACGGGGGAATGAGCATCTAAAATTTGAATTTAGGCAACAATTATATGTAGATTTTTATTTACTCAAAATGGTTTCTCGATTCAAAAGAATACTATAAAATGGCCTGTGAACCTGTACTGCTGATTTGCAGAATTAAGCTGAAATTCAAAGATAAGAAGACAATAGAGTTTTCAAAAGCTGAATACTGACACATTAATTGACCATTTGAACTAACCTTGAACCAGTACATGGCATGACAATTTACGTAAATAAAATATATTTTAGCATAGAATACCATTGGATTAGCCAGTCTTCAATCATGTCACCTTATTACGGTTGATTGGACCTTTCTTGTAATTAAGAACCCTTTCTCAGGAAATATCATTGGATTAACTTGCTGTAAACCATGTCACCTTATTATGTGATTAAGGCCATAGTATTTCTTAAAAAACATATAAATAGTGTGTAATTTTCAAATGTAATTGCGCAAATGCACCACGGAACACAGAAGCTTCGATCTTTGTGTTGCTGGATAGAATTGCGTCAAGGTACCTTAATTCAGTAAACTAATGACCCTTGCTTTTTGAATAGACCGCATTTGTCAATTCTTTTGACCGATCTCGAACCAAGAGGCCCCTCTTGAGGGGTCATAGATCTTCATCATAACTCCTTGACCTTTACTATAGTCATGGAGAAGGATAGGAGCAAACAGTATGAGAAAGTATTTAATTGGAGAGGGGGAATTACAATGTTGTTAGGCAGGTTATGTGGAACATGAATTGGGGACAGATATTCTCAGGGAAATGCATGACAGAAATCGTTTAGGGAGGTTGTTTAAGTAGCACTTCCTGCGAGTGCTTGACAGGTTTGTCCCACTGAAGCAAGGAAGGAATGGTAGGGTGAAGGAACCTTGGATGACAAGAGCTGTAGAACATCTAGTCAAGAGGAAGAAAGAAGCTTATTTAAGGTTGAGGAAGTAAGGATCAGACAGAGGTCTAGAGGATTACAAGATAACCAGGAAGAAACTGAAGAATAGACTGAGGAGAGCTAGAAAGGGGCATGAAAATGTCTTGGCTGGTAGATTAAGGAAAATCCCACAGCTTCGACACTTGTGTGAGGAACAAGAGGATGGTCAGAGTGGGGGGAGGTCCAATCAGGGATAGTGGAGGGAACTTGTGCCTGGAGTTGGAGGATATAGGGGAGGTCCGTAATGAATAGTTTACTTCAGTATTCACTAATGAGAGGACCTTGTCATTTACGAGGACAGTGTGAACAGGCTGACATGCTCAGACAGGTTGATTTTAAGAAGGAGGGTGTGCTGGAAACTTTGAAAAACATGAGGATGGATAAATCCCCTGGGCTAGATGAGATATACTTACGGTTACTACAAGAAGTGAAGAAAGAGATTGCTGCACTTTTGGCGATGATCCTTGCATCCTCACTGTCCACTAGAGTAGTACCAGATGATTGGAGGGTGCAAATGTTATTCCTTTGTTCAAGAAAGGGAATAGGGATAACCCTGGGAATTACAGACCACTCAGTCTTACGTTGGTGGTGGGCAAATTATTGGAGAGGATCCTGAGAGAAAGGATTTATGATTATTTGAAAAAGCATAGTTTGATCAGAGACAATCAGCATGGCTTTGCGAGGGGCAGGTCATGCCTCACAAGTCTTATTGAATTTTTTGAAGATGTGACAAAACACATTGATGAAGGTGGAGCAGTGGTTGTGGTGTATATGGATTTTAACAAGGCTTTTGTTAAAGTTTCCCATGATCAGCTAATTCAGAAAGTAAGGAGGCATGGGATACAGGGAAATATGGCTGTCTGGATACAGAATTGGCTGGCCTATAGAATACAGAGGGTGGTAGTAGATGGAAAGTATTCTGTCTATAACTCGGTGACCAGTAGTGTCCTGCAGGGATCTGTTTTGGGATCTCTGCTCTTTGTGATTTTTACAAATGACTTGAATGAGGAAGTGAAGGGTGCGTTAGTAAGTTTGCTGATGACATGAAGGTCGGTGGAGTTGTCGATAGTGTGGAGGGCTGTTGTTTATTGCAATGGGACATTGACAGGATGCAGAGCCTGGACTGGGAAGTGGCAGATGACATTCAACCTGGAAAAGTGATTCATTTTGGAAGGTAAAAGACAGGATTAAAGACAGGACTCTTGGCAATGTGGAGGAACAGTGGTATCTTAAGGTCCACATTCATAGATCCCTCAAAGTTGTCACCCAAGTTGATAGGATTGTTAAGAAGGCTTTCATTATCAGGGGGATTGAGTTTAAGAGCTGCAAAGTTATGCTGCAGCACTATGGAGCCCTGGTTAGACCACACTTGGAATATTGTGCTCAATTCTGGTCACCTCATTGTCGGAAGGCTGTTGAAGCTTTAGTGAAGGTGCAGAGGAGATTTACTGGGATGCTGTCTGGACTGTAGGGCACGTCTTATGAAGAAACGTATAGGGAGCTAGGACCTTTCTCACTGGAGTGAAGAAGGATGAGAGGTCACTTCATAGAGGTGTATAAGATGATGAGAGGCATAGATAGAGTGGATAGCCAGAAACTTTTTCCCCAGGGTGGAAATGGCCATCATGAGGGGTCATAATTTTAAGGTGATTGGAAGAAGATTTAGGGGAGATGTCAGAGTAGTGGGTGTGTGGAATGCACTGCCAGCAGTGGTAGTAGAGTCAGGTATATTAGGGACATTTAAGTGACACTTGGATGGGCACATGGATGACAGTAAAATGAAGGGTATGTAAGTTTGTTTGATCTTAGAGTAGGATGAAAGATCAGCACAACATCGAGGGCTGAAGGGCCTGTACTGTGCTGTACTGTTCTATGTTCTTATAACCAAGATATACAGACATTATGAGGTACAATTAAAACTAAAGTGGTAAGGATATCAAAGCAGATGGCACAACTACTAGAAAATGGACTTGAGGGCCAAATCGGCCCTGATTTCATTAAATGATGGAAAAGTATATAAATAACATTTTCAATGCTGATTTGCTTCACCAGGTAGACATCTTCAACTCAGCTTTAATCACTTACATTTACTGCGAGTGAATCAAACTGCAAATTACTCATTTCCTGAAAACGGTGCACATGAATGGGACATTTTCACAATCAGAATCAAAATATCACAAACATCCAAAATTCCATATCATTTCCAAGCACTACTAAGGTTGTTTAATGAACCTGTTTAATAATATTGGGTCGATGTGTGAAACATTGGCAGCTTTTATTCTAACATTGAAACTATTCTTATATTTAAAATAAAACTGAAAAATCCTTAAGAGACGGGTTGACATCTTTTATGGATTGAAATCAATCCACTGTCTGACAAGGCAGGAAGAGGAACCTTGCAGGCTGCTGTTAAGCCAATGCCAATTTATAAAACCAATCCCAAAGGATTTTATCAAACTCACAGAATGCTGGAAAAACTCAACCTGTCTGATAACATGTGTGGAAGGAGAACAGAGCCGAAGGTTTAAGTCAAGTATGACTCATCTTCAGAACTGAAGGGTTGAAAAAATGTTTCTTATATACTTTTTGAAAGAGGCTGAGGACCAAGTTTACTGCATCTGCTGCTCACAGCGTAGTCTCCTTTACATTGAAAAGACTAAAAGCAAACCAGATGACTGCTTTGTAGAACACCCCAAATCTGTCCATAGATATGATCCAGCTTCCCAGTTGTTTTTCATTTCAATAAGCCACATTGCTCTCAGACTAACCTCCCTGTCCTGGGTATGCTGCAATGTTCTAAGGAAGCACAATGCAAGTTCAAGAAGCAACACTTTAATTTCTGCTTCTATACTTTACAGCCCCGAGGTCTCAATACTGAAATCAATAACTTCAAAAACTGACTACAATTTCTCACATTTTTTCTCCTTACTCCCCACAGACTTGTTTGTATCTGGTTTAGTTTGCACTTAGTAAGAAGGATCAATTCACTCCTTTTTAAACCTTAATTTATATCCATTTTACTTTCTTTCTTTCTCCACCATTATTAACGACTTTGCCTTTTGCACTGGGCCTCTGCCTCTGACAAACGTTTAAAAACTACTTTCTAACAACTTTCAGGTCTGACAAAGAGTCGTTGTGGAATTGAAATATTCGCTCTGTTTCTCTCCCGTTGGATGCTGCCAGATCAATCGAGTTTCTCCAGCATTCTCTGTGTTTTCCTTTCAGATTTCCACCATCTGCAGTATTTTGTCATCACTCAAGGGCTTTACTCAATTGGATTTGTCATTCAAACACAAAAACACTACTATCTCAAACTTTTAAGATGTTAAACCCATAAAACACAAGACATTGAACACATTTTGTTTGGAAAAAGGACTTGCAACTTGTGAAAATCACATGATGATGAAGCCATTTTATTATCTGCTTTTAAAATTAGCCAAATGTTGTTTGTGACAAAATTCCAGGAAAAAAACAATTGAACTATTTGCAGTCATTCAAGCAGGTTAGGTAATAACGGCAATCCCTTAAAAGGGAGAGATTCTAGCCTGTTTTAAGTGTAAGTTCTCCTGAAAACAAAGCTCCTTCATACTTGGCTGCAATAAATCTCATAGCCTGTTGGGAAATGTTGGGCCACCTATTGGGATGGAATGTTGGCTCAGTAGTTAGTACCTGCTGTCGAATAGCACCCAGGACCTGGGTTCAATTCCAGCCTCAGGCGACTGGCTGTGTTGAGTTTGCACATTTTCCAAGTGTCTGTGTGGGTTTCCTTGGGTGCTGTGGTTTCCTCCCACAATCTAAAGACGTGCAGGTTTGGTGAATTGGTCAAGTTAAATTGCCCTTAGTGTTAGATGCATTAGTCAGGGTTAAATACAGAGTAATGAGTCTGGGTGTGTTACTCTTCAGTGACTTGGTGGGCCAAAGGGGCTGTTTCCATACTGAAGGGAATCTAATCTAATCTAAATCTTTGCTGTATCACCTTTACTTCATTTATGAAGTGTCATCTTCATCTAAGACACTGCAAGCCTGCCATAGGTGAATGTAGTGCTACATTTGAGCTAGGTTTATAATAATACATTACTTCACTTATCTTAAGCTACACAATATTCTTTGATTTGAATACTGACTTGGGTTGGGAATGCAGAGCAAGAAAATACATAACTCTAGTAAACAAGCATACTGACTTTAGGCATGAAAAGGAACATGTAAATTTTGTCAGTACTAAGATTTATGAACATTACAGAAGATCATACAAACATCCTGGATGTGACATAATGCTTTAAACAGAACAGAATGGAGATGATTTGTTCAGTGCTATAATCGTCATACGCAGCCAAAACTGGTTAATGTTTATAATTGATGGTCTCCTTTGTTTCATATAATTTACAATATATAATTAGCAGCAGAGGTTTACGGGACTCATCTTCTCAAGTGATAATAGTGGGAGTCTGATGTTCAAAGCTTATCAGTGAGGAACAGATGAAAGAATCCCATAGGCAACAGAATTTATCATGTCAGAAATGTACATAATCTAGTTTGAAGACTAGCTAGTAGACTTCAATTGTTTTAGTTTTTACCAGAAGCCTCATTACTATTTCAATTTACGATTAGAGGAACTTTGGCAAAAATAGCACAATTATTGTCAGTGTTACCTGGCAATTGAATATACATGTAAACATTACTGATGAAAAGTTGGGCTCTAGTAGATTCAAAGCAGTGGGTGCCATTTTGGTACAAAAATATATCCATGAATTTAGCTGATATTAGTGCAAACAGCAACAAACATTCTCTTGATTAAGGCATTAATGTGGACATTCGGCACCTGCATTAGAAAGATGCAGTGTCAGCAGACTATGGCAACAGTGATCTGACTTGATACTGTTATTTTTGACATAAAATAAAGAAGCACAGACGCTTAGAAGCCTGAAATAAAACAGAAATTGCAAAAGAAACTCAACAGGACTGGCAGCATTTATGAAGAGAAAGCAGAGTTAATATTTTGAGTCCAGTGACACCTCTCCACAGATGCTGCCAGACCTGTTGAGTTTCTTCAGCAATTTCTGCTTTTGCTGATATTTTTGAACTAGCTGCTGAAGGTAAACCTCTCTTAAACACAACTCAACAGCTGCAAGTAGCAAGTAGGCCATCCCACCCGAAAACCTTAATGTCTTCTCCTGAGCTACTTAGAGAAATATAATCAATTTTGGATTAGCTACTGATCGATTTCTACAGGATCGTTCTGAATTTGTTGAAATTCTCTGAGCTCTTCAGTAATGATTAATGTTGTTGAAATCAACAAAGAGAGTGTGCACATAGCTTTGTCAGGGTAAAGGTGTTATGGACAAAGCCAGAGCATTCAAAACAGTCTTCAGTAGGCAGCTCAGACCAATTTGTTTTGGTAAGTATACAGTAAAAATTACCCAGATTCAAGTTAGCTGGCTTGACCATTAGATACAATAGACAAACTTGTATCCACAAAATTACACAATGGAACACAAAGAACAGAATAAAGAACCCCTACAGACCCCAGCCTATCTAACTAGACTTAATTATGCTGTTCCAGATATCAACAACAGTCCCAATAAGTAAATTCCCTTTAAAAAAACAGTTTAAATGGAACACATGTGTACAGGTTGAAGTTGAGGGACAGAAAAAGAGAGTTTCTACGCAGCTCCCTGTTGAACTTCTTACCAGCTCAAGACTGAACTAAAACTGCTCAGCTCAGCTAGAAAGCTGACCACTTCTCTTTCATTGTACAGGTCACTTCTAAAGCATAACCACTTTGGCCTGAAATCTCATCTCAAGAGCTGCCCTTTACTGCCAACATAATGGGATAGCAGCCACAAGCCAATGCCTTTGAAAGCATATGGCATGGCCAATACCTTTCTAAGCATTAAACTCCACATGGACAAGTTGGGCAGGAGGGCTTGTTTCCATGCTATATGACTCCATGATGCTGTGATTATATGTTGCATCATATCAATGAGAGGTGCCAGTGACCTCCAAAGTATGGCACTGAAACATAGAAAAGTACTTTAAGTAGATCAGAGATGTGTGCAATGATGCAGTGAGGTTAATGCATAAGACCATAGGATATATGAGCAAATCTGCTTCACCATTCAATCATGGCAGATATATCTCTTAACTCTATTTTTCTGCCTTCCCCCCCGTAACTTTTGAATCCCTTACTAATGATGGAGGGTCCCGCCCGAAATGTTGACTCTCCTGCTCTTTGGATGCTGCTTGACCTTCTATGCTTTGTCAAGCTCCACATCTATCAATCCTTACTAATCAGGAGCCTACCGACAGTCAATGACTTGAGCTCCACAGCCTTATGCCGCAATAAGTTCATGATTCCCCAGCCTGTGGCTGAAATAATTCTTCCTTTTCTCCATTTTAAAGGGTCATCCCTTCACTCTGAGGCAGTGTCCTTGGGCTCTGGTCTCTCCTACTAATGGAAACATCATCTCCATGTGCGTTCTATCCAGGCTTCTCAGTATTCTGTAAGCTTCATTGAAAACCTCATCTTTCAAGACTCCATTAATTATACACCCTGCATCCTCAACCGTTCCTCATATGACAAGCCATTCATCCCTGGGTTCATTGTTGTAAAACACCTCTGGATCTCATCAAACGACAACACGTCCTTTCTTAAATATGGGTCCCAAAGACTCTCACAACATTCTAAATGCATTCTGACCAGACCCTTGTCCAGCTTCAGTAGTACATCCCTGCTCTTGTATTCTAGCTCTCTCAAAATGACTCCTGACAGTGCATGGTGAACAAACCCCAATGTTGATGGACACAGGGTGAGTGCAGCTGCTACCCCGGAGCATGTTCTGAGAGTTGGTGCCAGGTGGTCCAGGTGGAGGTCCAGATGAGCAAGTGGCAAGTTAGAGTCATAGAATCCCATAGAATCCCTACAGTGTGGAAACAAGCCCTTCAGTCCAACAAGTCCACGCTGACCCTCCGAAAGGTGACCCACCTCCCTACCCTATTATCCTATATAATAACCCTGACTAATATACCTAACCCACGCATCCCTGAACTCTATAGGCAATTTAGCATGGCCAAGTCACCTAACCTGCACATCTTTGGACTATGGGAGGAAACCGGAGCACCTAGAGGAAACTGACGCAGACATGGGGAGCATATGCAAACTCCACACAGTCAGTCGCCCGAGGCTGGAATCGAACCCAGGTCCCTGTACTGTGAGGCAACAGTGCTAACCACTGAGTACCTGCTCAGATTTTCATGTTGTGTTTTCATGGTATCCATTTTCTATTGACAGATGTGAGAATATTAACCTGCATTTTAATAAAGTGAGATTTGGAAGAAATAGGGTGACAATAAAGAATAATATCTATTAATCACCTTTTGCTGCTTACTAGCAAGAATCTTGTCTTGATGTCTGGGACTTACTTGGAAAATGCTACTATTTGGTCTCAACTTTGTTACAGCCTACCGTGTTAGCGCACTGTTATTCCCAGAGTTGTCACAAATGTGGAAACATTTAGTTAAACTATTGAGTTTATTACTTTAAGGTCATGACTACTTCAAGAAGATACAAACATTTATCCAGGGAAAAGTGGTGGCACAGTTGTAATGTCAGTGAACTAGTAATGCAGATTCACAGTCTAATTTTCTGGCAAAAATGTTAGAATGTCAGCCAAATGACAACCATCTAACCAATACCATAAAAACCCATGCAGTTTACTAATGCCCTCGAGGGAAGAAATCCTTACTTGGTCTGGTTATTGGACTGGGGTCTGGCATAGGTGTTCAGACCCTATGTGGAGGTCCCTGTGCTCAGCTACTGCAATATTATCTTCATTTCTAATTTGCTTGTCTGACTGTAATTTCAATCATTACAACTATGCTTTATTTCTAACTTCACAATGATTCACTGTAAAGTAATGCAACCACTTTTTCTTTTCTATTCCTCTTTTGGTATCTGAGATTTGTACCTGGGTACTTTGTACCTAAGATGGCATCATAAGAGGTGGCATTGTAAAACATTTCATTGTACTCCTGTGCTTCTGTACTTGAATACAAGTGACAATAAAGGATATTCTAATTCTAAAATATTAATTCTAAAAAGCTGAAACATTCTGAAAAATAGGAAGACACCATTTTGATCTTTAGAAAGCAATAAGCATGTAATGTAGGAAAATTTGAGGCTATGGCAGGAGGAATGGAAGAGCTGATTGTTATTTAAATGGAGAAAGATTTCAGAAACCTATAGGACAGAGGGATTTGGGAGTGCTCATCCAAGAATCACGTCCGGGTTCAACAGGCAATACGATGGGACCATTTGGCTCAAATGACACATTACAGCTGGGCATCCATTGCTTTATCAGAGAAATGGCAGATACCTCTTATGTCAACAAAAGTGAAGTTTTTGTCTTCTCCAGGGAGACAAGGCCAACCAGGTACTTCCTTTCAAATTAGCAGGCAGGAGTTCAGAGGCTACAGACCAGAGACATGGGCATTCTCACGTACAGGGTGACTGTCATATGAGCTCAGTAAACTGCTGTATTCTATCCAGATCTTTGTTGTCAGTCTGGTCCCACTGAGCACTTCTCTGCAAGGCCTCCTGGCTCGCTGAGGGAGGAGAGCCTCACTTTTCCAATCAAGTTCCTGCACCAATGAGGCTAATACTGCACTAAGATGTTGGGAGCCTGTCCATGGCTGGTGGCAACATTCCTGTTCCTTCCTGATATTCTTGAAATCTTATCCAAACAATTTCCAAATAGCAGCAGCAGCCAGAATGTACCTCACCCTTTCAGAAATTCAATCTGGCTTTGTATGAACTTGAACTCTCTTCAGCCATTCCACAGTGTGTTCACCGCTGACTGCAGACTGTAATAGAGTCATAGGGCATGAAAACAGACCCTTTGGTTCAACCTGACCTTTTGGTTCAACCTGTCCAACCCAATCTAGTCCTACCTGCCAGCACCCGGCCCATATCCCATATCCCTCCAAACCCTTTCTATTCAAATACCCATCCAAATGCCTCCTAAATATTGCAATTATACCAGCCTCCACCACTTCCTCTGGCAGCACATTCCATACACGTACCACCCTCTGTGTGAAAAAGTTGCTTCTTAGGTCCCTTTTATATCTTTCCCCTCTCACCCTAAACCTATGCCCTCTAGTTCTGGACTCCTCAACCCCAGGGAAAAGACTTTGCCTATTTACCCTATCCATGCCCCTCATAATTCTGTAAACCTCTATAAGGTCACCCCTCAGCCTCCTCACGGAGGTGAACAGGAAAGCGCAACTGAATGGCCTTGCTGAATGTTACGGTTGAGAAGCACTGCTTGCTGCAGGGCCTAGCCAGCAAAGCATGGGCCTGTTGCTTCTGATTTTCTGTTCACTAATTTGAAAGGAGCACTGAACCCACTTAGCTAGATGGCCACATATGGTTCAGAATAACAGGAACTGTATTCTTTCAACGTTCATTCTGACAAAGAGAGGTTTGGGAGCAGCCTTCTACTTCCTATCAGAGTGGAAGGCAGTGGCAAAACTTTACTGACAAAAACACAGCCGGAGGTACCGCTCAGGATAAAGTATAAGCAGACAATGTGCCAAAGATGTGCCCTCAGGCAGTAAAGACATGAATAAATAAATTTAAAAGGATGGAAAAACCATAGAAACCTGGCCTTTCATATCCCAAGTGCTTCCTAATGTAGAAGGCTCAAGAGTGAATTCATGCCTGTTATTTCATACCTGATGGAGGCAAGGTATATTCTTGCTCCAATTAAAAGTTTTATTTGTTTGCTCCCTCTAACCATTGAATCAACAATGAGTTACTACTGTTGAGGGAGATTGAGGCTGAGCAGAGAAATGAAGTTGAGGATTATCAGATTATCCATGATCTCATTGAAAGGCAGGGTGGATTTGAAAGTGTGAATGGCCTACTTCTACTACTACATCTTATGGAGACCTCCCAGGAGGTCCAAGGAACATTCAGTCCAGGCAGGAGCAGCCTTCCTTTTCATTTTCATTTTCATTTCTCCATTTTCTCTGACAAGTTCAGTGTATCAATATCCTGACATCCCTTACAAGCCTGTCAATCCTATATTTCATGGCAAAAACAAGTGCTGCATACAGTAAAAGAATTATCTGCACGTGAATATGAAGGTGAAACCAAGGGATAAACTGTCTACATAAGTAACTACTTCCAGGGTAGATCCAGATTGGATGAAAATGATGTGGAGGTGCTGATCTTGGACTGAGATGGACATAGTCAGAAGTCACATGACACCAAATTAAAGTCCAACAGGTTTGTTTGAAAATACAAGCTTTTGGAACTCTGCTCCTTTGTCAGGTGACTCTGAAAGTTTGTGATTTCAAATAAGTCTGTTGCACTATAACCTGATGTCGTGTGACTTCAGGTGAGATGGAATCATATATTATTCTTTAGCAACTGAGAACATTTTATTTTAAAATATGGGTTTCAGAAATACGCTTCCTCCAGGTTAAACCAGAAATGACTCAAACAATGATCTTCGATGCTCATATAGAGCTATCGACATTTTAGGCTGTTTATGCATACATACACAATTTACCTCTGATAATAGAAGGGCAGGAATGTGGACATTTATTGTCCCAAATCAATAAAAACAAAAACAAGCATGACATTAGGAAGTATGGATAAGATGAAGTTGCCATAGTCACAGAGGACTGCTCTCCCATTAAAGAGAGATGACTAATAGCGTGTCTAACTGAAGGGTCATCACACCTCAGTCAAGGGTCAAGGTTGAAAAAGTAGGATCTTCATGGTGATCTCAGCTGCCAGCCATCAAGCCAACCAACCTTGGACAACTGACCAGAAGATGTCTAGTCAGCACAAAGAGTACCAGGGTGATATTTTCCACTAAGAGCAGTTGGATGGAAATATTTGTAGGTAATCGCTGTCTTAGTAAAATACTGACCCACAATATTCCTTCTGGCTGCTGGGAGCTTGAAGGTTGGAGTCTGTGCTCATCAAGTGGATGGAATCGGTTGTGACAGCTAAATGATTGAGTATAAAAGAAGGAAGATCTCGAAGATCTCAGTGTTTTTGACTAGTGAAGTATTATATCAAGATTACCATTTGAGATTGACAATCACTTGCCATTAAATGCGTGATTTAGAGTTTATAATTAACTGCAATTTATCTGTTAGCTAATGCTTAGATTTATTGAATCTGAGTTTTATTGTATGGATGATTGACTATAGAACATAGAACTTAGAGAACATAAAACAGTACAGCACTGTACAGGCCCTTTGGCCCTATATGTTGCACCGTTCTTTTATCCTACTCTAAGATCAAACTAACCTACATACCCTTCATTTTACTATCATCCACGTGCCTTTCCAAGAGTCGCTTAAATGTTTCTAATGCATCTGTCTCTAATACCACTGCTGGTAGTGCATTCTATGCACCCACCATTGTCTATATAAAGAACCTACCTCTGACAACTCCCCTAAACCTTCTTCCAATCACCTTAAAAGTATGCCACCTCGTGATAGCCATTTCCGCCCTGGGATAAAATTATTTGGCTATCAACTCTATCTGTGTCTCTGATCATCTTGTACACCTCTATCAAGTCACCTCTCATCCTTCTTCACTCCAATGAGAAAAGTCCTAGTTCACTAAACTTTTCATCATAAGACAGGCCCTCCAGTCCAGGCAGCATCCTGGTAAGTCTCCTCTGCACCCTTTTCTAAAGCTTCCACAGTCTTGCTATAATGAGGCGATCAGAACTGAATGCAATATTCCAAGTGTGGGCTAACTAGGGCTTTATAGAGCTGCAGCATAACCTTGTGGCTCTTAACTTCAATCCCCCTGCCAGTGAAAGCCTGCATAACAATCCTAACAATTTGGGTGGCAACTTTTGAGGGATCCATGGATATGAACCCCAAGATCCCTCTGTTCCTCCTCACTGCCCAGAAACCTGTAATCTGTATTCAAATTTGACCTGCCAAAATGAATCACTTCACACTTTTCCAGGTTGAACTCCATTTGCCACTTATCAGCCCAGTTCTGCATTCTGCCAATGTCCCATTACAATAGCCCTCCACATTATCCACCACTCCACCGACCTTTGTGTTATTGGCAAACCTACCGACCCATTATTTTACTTCCTCATCCAAGTCATTTATAAAAATCACAAAAAGCAGAGGTCCCAGGACCGATCCCTAGTGGAACACCACTGGTCACTGAGTTCTACGCTGAATACTTTCCATCTACTACCACCTTCTGTCTTCTATGGGCCAGCCAACTTTTTATCCAGACAGCCAAATTTCCCTGTATCCCATGCCTCCTTACTTTCTGAATGAGCCCACCTTGGGGCCTTGCTAAAATCAATATACACCCCATTCACTGCTTTACCTTCATCAGTGTGCTTTGTCACATCCTCAAATAATTCAAAAAGGCTTGTGAGGCATGACCTGCCCCTCACAAAGCCATGCTGACTATCTCTAATCAAACTATGCTTTTCCAAATAATCATAAATCCTTTCTCTCAGAATCCTCTCCAATAATTTGCCAACCACTGACATAAGACTGACTGTTCTGTAACCCCCAGGGTCATTCCTATTCCCTTTCTTGAACAAGGGAATCACATTTGTTACCCTTCAATCATCTGGTACGACTCTGGTGGAGTATCAGTAAAGATCATCTCCAAAGACACAGCAATCTCTTCCCTTGCTTCCTTTGAAACCTTTGGAAAATCCTGTCTGGCCCAAGGGACTTAACTATCCAGCACACCCTCCTTCCTAACATCAACCTGTTCCAACATGTCAGCCTGTTTCACACTGTCCTCACAAACGATAAGGTCCCTCTCATTAGTGAAAACTGAAGCAAAGTATTCATTAAGGAACTCCCCTATATCCTCCGACTCCAGGCACAAGTGCTACTATCCCTGACTGGCCTGACGCTCAATCTGGCCATTTTCTTGTTCCTTATATTAGTGTAGAATGCCTTGAGATTTTCCTTAATCCTACCCACCAACGCTTTTTCATGCTCACTTTTAGCTCTGCTAAGTCCATGCTTCAGTTCCTTCCTATCTACCTTGCAACCCTCTAGAGCCCTGTCTGATCCTTGCTTCCTCAACTTAAGTAAGCTTCCTTTTCCCTCTAGACTAGATGTTCCACATCTCTTGTCATCCAAGTTTCCTTCACCCTATCATCCTTTCCAATCTATTAAGCTCTTGCAGAAAGAGCTTCCTAAGTAAACTCCACATTTCTGTCATGCATTTCCCTGAGAACATCTGTTCCCAATTTATGCTCCACAGTTCCTGCCTAATAGCATTGTAATTCCTCCTCCCCCAATTAAATATTTGCCCATACTATCTGCTTCTACCCCTGTCCATGACTATAGTAAAGTCAGGAGTTATGATCACTATCACCCCGAAATGCTCTCCTACCGAGAGATCTGACACCTGACCTGATTCATTGCCAAGCCATCAAATCCAATATGGCCTTCCGTCTAGTCAGTCATATTGAGTCAGGATTCCTTCCTGGACACACCTGACAAAATCTGTCCATCCAAACTATTTGCACTAAGGAGGTTCCAGTCAATATTAGGGCAGTTAAAGTCACCCATGACAACAACCCTGTTACTTCTGCACCTTTCCAAAATCTGCCTCCCAATCTGCTCCTCTATGTCTCTGTTGCTACTGGGGGGAGTCTATAGAAAACTCTCAATAAAGTGCTCCTTTCCTTTTTCTGATGTCCACCCATACTGACTCAGTAAACAAACCCTCCTCGATGACCTCCCTTTCTGTGATACTATCCCTATTTAGCAATGCCAGTCCCCCACCTCTTTTACATCTCTCCCTATTCCGATCGATACATCTAAACCTTGGAACATCCAACAACTATTCCTGCCCCTGTGATATCCAAGTTTCTGTAGTGGCCACAATATTGTAGTTCCAAGTCCTGATCCATGCTGTAAGTTCATCACCCTCATTCCTGACACTTCTTGCGCTAAGATACGCACACTTCAACCAATGACTGTAACTTTGCCCTATCAACTGTCTATGCTTCCTTATAGACTGTGCACAATGCATCTGTCTGTTCACCAGGTACTGCATCCTCTGATATGTAGCTCTGGTTTCCATCCCTCTGCCAAACTAGTTTAAACCCTCCCAAAGAGCTCAATTAAACCCCTCACCCAGAATATTGGTGCCCCTCCAGTTCAGATGCAACCTATCCTCTTTGTATAGGTCCCACCTTCCCAAGAAAGTAACCCATTGATCTATATATCTGAAGCCCTCTGTCCTACACAACACTGCTGTCCTGTGTTCAGCCATACTCGCTCTCTGTTCCTAGCCTTTCTAGCCCTTAGCACCAGTAGCAATCCTGAGATTACTAATCTGCTCGTCCTGCCTTTTAGATTTCAACCTTACTCCCTATATTCACTTTTCAGATCATCAACCCGTTTTCTAGCTGTGTCATTGGTACCAATGTATACCACAATTCCTGGCTGCTCTCCATCCTCCTTAAAAATCCTGTAGACTCGATCCGAGGCATCCATGACCCTAGGCACTAGGGAGGTGACATACCATCCGGGAGTCTCGTTCACAATCAAACAATCTCCTTTCTGTTCCTCTAACTATTGAATCTCCTGTCACGCTCCTTTTCTTCCCCCTTTCTTTCTGAGCCACAGAGCCAGGTTCAGTGCCAGAGACTTGGCCCCTGCGGCTTTCCCATGGAAGGTTGTTTCCCCCCTACCCCTAACAGTATCCAAAGTGGTATTGAGGGGAATGGCTACAGGGGATCTCTACACTGTTTGCCTATTCGCTTTCCTCTCTTGACGGTCACCCAATTACCTTTATCCTCTAATATAAGTGAGACTACCTCCCTATAACTCCTCTCTATCACCACCTCAGATTCCAGAATGGTCTGAGGTTCATCCAGCTCCAGCTCCAGTTCCCTAACCTGGTCTGTGAGGAGCTAGAGTTGGATGCACTTTGCACAGGTGAAATCAGCAGTGACACTAATGGTGACCCTTACCTCCCACATCCTGCATGAGGATCATGCAACTGCCATTGCCTTCATCCCCTCTGCTCTAAATTGCCTGAAGAGTTTTTTAAAAAGCCTTACCTTACAAACACTCCATACAGAGGCTTTTCTTCCCTGATTTTAGAACACAGAACAATACAATGCATTATGGGCCTTTTGGCCCTCAATGCTGTGCGGGGCATTTATCCCATTCTAAGATCAGATTAACCTACATACCCTTCATTTACTAACTTCCATGTGCCTATCCAAGGATCACTTAAATGTCACTAATGTATCGAACGCGACTACCACTACCAGCAGTACATTTCACGCACCCACCACTCTCTGACATCTCCCTTAAACCTTCCTCCAATTACTTTAAAATTATGCCCCCTCGTGGTAGCCATCCCCACCCTGGGAAAATGACCCTGGCTATCCACTCCATCTATGCCTCTCACCATCTTGTATGCCTCTATCAAGTCACCTCTCAACCTTCTTCGCTCCATTGAGAAAAACCCTTGCTCCCTGACCCTTTCTTCAAAAGACATGCCCTCCAGTCCAGGCAGCATCCTGGCAAATCTCCTCTTCATCCTCTCTAAAGCTTCCACAGCCTTCCTAAAATGAGACGACCAGAACTGACCACAATATTCCAAGTGCGGTCTAATCAGGGCTCTACAGAGCTGCAGCAAAACCTTGCAGCTCTTAAACCCAACTTCCCTGTTAATGAAAGCCAACACACCATATGCCTTCTTAACAACCCTATCAAGTTGGATGGCAACTTTGAAGGATCTATGGACATGGACCCAAGATCCATCTATTCTTCCATACTGCCAAGATTCCTGCTTTTCACCCTATAATCTGCATTCAAATTTGACATTCCAAAATGAATCACTTCACACTTTTCCAGGTTGAACTCCATCTGCCATTTAACAGTCCAGTTCTGCATTCTATCAATGCTCTGTTGCAACTTACAACAGCCCTCCAACTATTCACCACTCCACCAAACTTTGTGTCATTGGCCAACTTACTGACCCACTCTTCCACTTCCTCATCCAAGTCATTTATAAAAATCCACAAAGAGCAGAAGTCCCAGAACCAATCCCTGTGGAATACCACTGGTCACCGAGCTCCAGGTTGAATATTTTCCATTTACCACCACTCTCTGTCTTTTATGGGCCAACCAGGTTTCCTTGTATCCCATACCTCTTTACTTTCTGAATGAGCCTACCATGGGGAATCTTATCAAACACCTTGCTACAATGCATGTACACCACATCCACTGCTCTAGCTTGTGACAAAGCTGCTCCTTTAACAAGGCTATGTAGTCCTTGGTTTCTTTTTTCAGAGAGGTTGTAAATGACACAGACTCTGAATCGTCTGGGGTTGAGGGTTATAGAACCAAATTGTGCATAACTAACAGATTCTGCCTCAAGCAGAAGTCTTTCAAGTTTAATAAAAAACACTTGTACAATGAAAGGGGAGTGGCCAATTCTCCCAGCTTAGCTTTTTTCTCTGATTTGGTTTGGTTTTTAACAGTAGTGTGAAAATATCTGCTGGACCAACAGAAGCAGAACCCCTTACCCAGAATATTGGTGCCCCTCCAGTTCAGATGCAACCCATCCTCTTTGTATAGGTCCCATCTTCCCAAGAAGGTAACCCATTGATCTATATATCTGAAGCCCTCCCTCCTACACAACACTGCTGTCCTGTGTTCAGCCATACTCACTCTCTGTTCCTAGCCTTTCTAGCCCCTGGCACCAGTAGCAATCCTGAGATTACTAATCTGCTCGTCCTGCCGTTTAGATTTCAACCTTACTCCCTATAATCACTTTTCAGATCATCAAACAGGTCAAGGCGGGTGCTCTCTCTCTCTCTCTCTCTCTGATGCCTCTCCAGTAAGAACATGTGTTTGGTTTTATCTTTTATGCCAATAGGGTGTTTATGGGGCTTGTTGCAAGTATTTGGAACAGCATCTTTAAATTGAGATGATCTGTTGGGTTTTCGGATAGGTTAAGTTACTCTGTATTCTGTTTTCTGTCTGTGTGTTCCATTCAATAATCCTGTAAATAAATTCTGTTTTGTTGAAAACTAAGTGGTTTGACCAGCTGATTCTCTCCTGGAATATCCATGTTGCACCTGGTTAAAACAACTAGCAATATTAGGGTTTGGGCTATGTTTTTGAAATATTTTGAGGGCGTCTGACCTGGTCCATAACAGATTGGGACCTCTTTGTGGGATTTGTTCTGTCGTTTCAAATTGGGATTAGAGTTGTTGGACTCAAAGGCAGCGAGTGGTAGGTGTTAGTGTCTTTGTTGAGTTTGGTTGGTTTAAAGAGTGCTTGGGATAGCAATGAATCTTTCAGTCACTAGGGGTTTTCTGAGGGTGGAAGAAGTGACTTTGGGGATTTTGAAAAAGGTGATCAAGGCCAAGCTGCTAGAATTAGCAGATGAGCTGGGGTTGGAATTGCCTCCTTCAGTAATAGAAGGAGAGATAATTATAGCAATAGCTCAGCATTTAAATTTGCTGTGTGGGATATAGGTAAATTAGTGTTACTTCTACAATCATATTTACTTATGCAAGGTAAATGAACTCGCACCAGTGTATAATTGTTTCAGCCAAGAGCTGAGTCAACAAGAATGGAAACTATGTGAAGGAAATACATAATTGTTTTTGTATTAGCTGAAATGTGCCTGCAAAGAATGATAGATGTTACAGACAAATAGATAAGGTGCTGTGAGGGGAGGGGGTTAAGCTAGATATGCCTGGGCGGCACGGTGGCACAGTGGTTAGCACTGCTGCCTCACAGCGCCAGAGACCCGGGTTCAATTCCCGCCTCAGGCGACTGACTGTGTGGAGTTTGCACGTTCTCCCCGTGTCTGCGTGGGTTTCCTCCGGGTGCTCCGGTTTCCTCCCACAGTCCAAAGATGTGCAGGTCAGGTGAATTGGTCATGCTAAATTGCCCATAGTGTTAGGTAAGGGGTAGATGTAGATGTAGGGGTATGGGTGGGTTACGCTTTGGCGGGGCGGTGTGGACTTGTTGGGCCGAAGGGCCTGTTTCCACACTGTAAGTAATCTAATCTAAAAAAATACAAACAGTAGTTATGAGCATCTGTTTCCTGCTTCTGCAAAAATAAGAACAAACCACAATCAAGAAGTCATGAGGTCATAAGGTCATAACAAGTAAGGGAGGATATACCTAACAATGGCCCACAGCAAGATGTGGTCAAACGGCCTTGTGAGGCCAGAAATAAGCATTTTGTCACAGACAGGGCCGGATAAGGCAAGAGATGAACAAGAGTAATGGGCACCAATCTTAGAGAGGTGGGAGATGTAAACAGGGGAGGAGCAATGGGAGGAGAGAATAGGAACCAAATTACATAAATGTTGTGTACTAGTTGAATTCAGTGTGTGCGTATCCCTGCCTTGTGGACAGTGGACACCACACCCTCTTGCAAGAGTAAAATAAATGACACTACTGATTCAGATCTTGTCTCAGACTGAAGTTATTGAAGTGAGTGAGCTTTGTTTCTCACAGCTGGAGATACCATCAGGATCTTTAGAGATGGCTAAAATTCAACTGAAAATGAAGCAGCTTGAGTTAGAGGCAAAAGACAAGGAAAGGGCAACAGAAATGAAATGAAACAGTTTGAATTATGATTAAAGGCAGGAATAGAGAAGAAGGAAAAAGAGGGAGAAGATACAGAAAAGGAAAGAGAAGAAAGGAAGAAAGGGAGGGAATTTGAATTTCAGAAATTGTCACTGAGACAGGAGGTCAAAACTTCACTTTCTGAAGTAGTGAGAACTCATATGGAACAGCAGAGAGTTAAAATGGCAAGACTAGCAGCTGAAGTGGCTGATGATTATGAGTTGGTCCATAAAGCAAAGTTTGGCTTCCAGAATTAATTTCAATCCATGAGGGATAGAAAATGTGGAAAAGAGAAATCCTCAGGTGGAAAGGGAAAAGATTGGCGAAGATCATAAAAATAAGTTACCACATGGTAAAAAGCAAATCCTTGGAGGGGACAGAAAATTTAAAAAGCTTCAGTGTTTTAACTGCAGTAAAGTAGGCCACTTGAAATCACAGTGTTGGTGGGTTAGGAGAAGCACTGGGAAGCCAGACGTAGGAAAACCGGATAAGCCAGTCAATTTTGTTGGAGTCGTAACAGAAAACACAGTGGACGCTAGAAAGCTGCACGAGAATGCACAAGATTGTCGGAGGTTGGTTAAAGAGGAAGTGCCAGATCTTCTTCAACCATATGCCTATGAAGGTAAAGTTTATTTGCATAGGGTAGGAGCAGCAAGTAAAGAGGTTACAATATTAAGAGACACAGGATCCTCTCAAACTGTGATGCTGAAAGATGGGGAGATATGTACTTCTGAAGGACTATTGCCAGACAAAGTACTAGGAATGGGAATTCACAGCAAGACAAGAAGTGTTCAATTACATAAAGTGAGATTGCAGTGTCCAGAGAAGAGTGGAGAATTCATAGTAGGAATACTGGACAAACTCTCATCTCCAGGAATACAATTTGTCCTTGCTAATGTTATGTACTAGGTTGCACCACTCAAAACATTCTTAAGCAGATAGCCCAGACTGTAACTTTGCTATTTGTTTTGGTAAGTGTACAGTGAAAATTACTCAAAGTTAGCTAGGTTGACCACAAGGTTTCAAAACAGACAAAAATTATTCACAAAATTACAGAATGAAACAAAAAGAACAGAAACTAGAATACCCACAGAACTCAGTTTATCGAAGCTGGATTTAAGTATGCTGTTCCGAAAATACACAACAATCCCAATAAACAATCCCCTTAAACACAGAGTAAAAATGACAGAGGCTTACAGATCAAAGTTCGAAGGAGAGGGAGTTTTCCAGCCTTCTTCCATACAGTCTCTGCTGAACTGACTTAACTAAAGTTCTGAACTGAACTGAAAATAAATGCGCTTCCAGGATTGACTACTCTTCTTTCATTTTACAGGTTACTTCTAAAACATAAAAGCTTTGGCTTAAAGACTCATTTGTTTACGCATAAACAAGAAGCCTCTCAGTAAACCTTTTCATCTCTGTACCACTTCAGCCGATTCGGAGCCTGGGCTGTTTTATGATCCTCTTAAAAAAGATCAAGGACACGGTATCCTTGAGAAAAGGAACAGCTTTTTTTTAATAAAAGGGACTAGCTTTGTGACACCTCCCGCCTTAAAAATAAATGAACCATTAATATCCAAAGATGGATTCGTTTTGAAAACCCCTAGCTTAAAACCCACATATACACTACACTGACTGTACACATGCAAACATGCACAACCACAGTCAAATTCAGGCCATGGCACACTCATCACTGAATGTCTCCATATCTCGTTCGAGTCTCGACAACTCATTGGCAATCACGTTTTTGGAACTTACCACATGCACAATTGTCCATTTGAATGGTCGCAGCAACAAGTTCCATCTTAACAGTCTGGCATTATTATCTGTAAAATTCTCTGCAAATGTCAACAGGTTATGATCAGTGTTTTCAATTGTTTCAGATGTATATTGCTAGTAATATAAACACTGACATGTTACAATGCCAACACCAAGCTTTTGAATATTTCTGTTGATGAACGTTCAACTTCCTGGAAAAATATTGATGGGTCGTTCTATCCCCTCACCATCTTCCTGCCGGAGCACCGCACCAATACCCACGTCACTTGCATCGATAGCCACCTTGAAAGGCTTCATGTAATTCGGGATGGCTAATACTGGGGTAGTGATTAACACAGTCTTCAGGCCGTCAAACGCTTTCTGACAGTCTACTGTCCACTATGTTGGACTTTGGCTCAATCTACCAGCTTACTTTCCTTTGTGTGTGAGCCGAGTCCTGTATGTTCTTTCAATGAAGCAATAGGAGAAGATATTCGGTCTCAAACTCTTAGTTTATTTTAGCAGTAAGTGGATAAAGTATACAGAGCTCTGGGTCTAGGTCTTCCCGTCCCTGACAAACAGCAAAGTGTGTCAGCTCATGAAGTCCGACACATTCCTGTCCCTGACCCAGTCTTTTATACAGTACAGAACATCATGCAATCACTGAGGTGGGATTGTCTTCTGATTGGCTGTTAATCTGACTCCACTCTCCACCCCCTCGCATTCCCGGATGTCTAACCCCATGTGACCTTCTTCTGCCCGCGAAACAGAGCACCACGTTACCTCCTCTTGCGCGCGAAACAGATACATCATCAAAGGCTTCTGAATGCCATGTGGACGAAGCCATATATTTACAAGTCCCCCTTTTGGTCTCATGAAAATGAGACCAAGACCAACAAACCAGTTTTATACATCACATTCGCTCTCCGATGCATAGTCTTCCCTTCCTGCCAGAGCCATGGTTTCTGTCTCCATCTGTGACATCTGGTAGGGTGGGGGAGCCTTCCCTTCAATTGCTGTGACAATTACCCTGTTCAACAGAGATCTAATACAGGGGATACAACAACATCCACACAACACTAACGCAGTCATCATACCAACGAGGGACATAAACACAGACACAATCAATCCTTTCCATTTCCCAAACCATGAGTCGAAAATGCCTCCTAGAGGGTTATCAATACCTGAATGTTCATACATTTCTTCAGACAAGGTTCTTAGTCCTTCCAGGGCTCTGGTTACCGAGCCATCAGGTGCTGTATTGTTGGGGATGAACGTACAACATTGATCTCTGAACATAGAGCACACTCCCCCTTTTTCTGCTAACAACATATCTAAGGCCATTCTATTTTGTACTGTCATCAATGAGGTCGCTGCCAGTTGTTCAGAGAGTCCCGTCACCGTGTCTCTCGTTCTATTGGCTAGCCTGAGTACATTGTAATGTACATAGTTAATTCGGTCGACGGTTTTATTCGGCGTGACTGGGAATAGAACACCGATAATTGGGAGATTCTCAAAGCTTGCTGCTACCTGGTCTGCCAATTTATATTCATCGGGTACACCGCGGGGAACACCTATTGCATCCATGTAAGTGGTTGAGCCAGAAGTGACATCAAACAAATTCCTGTGGTTTTGTGCATGCGGATTTATTCCTTGTTGTCGTTCTCCTAAGAGGAATAAGGGTAACCCTAGCCTGACCATTGCACAGGTTCCAGACCAATCTGGAGGTAGACTAACATGCAGTGTTCTATCTCCACAGTACCAAAAAAGATCAGCTCTGGCCCAAACCATTGTGCTAGCATTCTGCCAGCCGGTTACATCAATCGTGTCCTGACACCAGTCAGCGGGCATGTCTCCCAAGATTGTATTAGAACTTCGAGCGAAACAAGTGTAATTGTTGGCCCTTGGGGTAAACACTGGAGGTAATGTGGAATTCTTTACAGGTGGGAAAATAGCACTTAAGGTGGTACAATTTGGAGGGTCCGCCTGCATGGTGAGGGCCATCATGCAGTGAAATCCTGTTGGGTCTATATTAGGGAACAATGGGGCTGGGGTAGTAAATAGGGTTGGCCTGGCCGAGGAACACGCAACGCAATAACTCATATTCATTGAGAATGCGGTCGCTGTCATCCAGTCCAGCCATAGATTCTTATACCCGTACCCGGTGGCTAATTTAATAAGGTCCCTTCTCGTGAGGTTGTTGTAGTCTATTACCACAACTCCTGAACTTGGTTCTACCACCATGCTTGTTGTGTTTTCGGTTTGTGGCTGGTTCATAGGAGGGTCCACTAAGGTTACCTTCACTAGTCCCATGGTATCCACTCCTGATTGATCTACACCTATTACAAAATAAAAGCTTCTGTCATCAATCCCACAGTAAATCTGTATCTGTTTGGGACCAGGGTTAATGTCGAATCTTGTCAGGGTTAACAAGAGTGGATTTTTTAGCTCTGAGGAATGATCGAGTTGCCCCTTAGTCAGGCTCACACGGTCTCGAACTTTCCATCTATTATCCGAGGGTGACGACTTCTTGGGTGTCCATTGTACCCCAGTCCATGTTAATACATGATCCCACGACGAGCATGGGTCATAGTAAATGGCGTAGATGCAAAGATATACATCATACCCCCTCCAGCTCCCTGCATCTTGGCCACAGTCAATTACTTCGCATAAGTCAAACTGGTATGTTGTACCACGCTTTTTGTCATGTCTGATGTGTACCTGGCTCCCCGCCTCCCTTAAACATTTGTCCGTCTCTTGTCCTGTTGATCTTTTGTTCCTGAAACTTTCTCCCTCACCTGTGTGTTTGTCCCTCGTGGTTGATACCCCTATTAACAGCGGCATAACACTTATACATAAAATAATAGCAAAAACTCCCAACCACAACAGCCTAGGGTAGTGTGGGCTCCTTACAGAAATGAACATTATGTCCTTTACACAACTTTCCTATATGTTTTAAACAAAATCTTCTTGTGTTCCGGTCCTGTCCTCACTTATGCTCTCCAGAAAAACCTTTCCTTGGAGATCTTTAGAACCTCTCCCCCTTTTTCAAGGTCCTTCTTCCTGTAAAAGTTAAAAGTTTAAGACCCTTCTACTCTTTTTCTGCTCTTATTTGTTCTAGAGTTCTCGTTGGCGGTTCCGTAGCTGCACATTGGCTCCAATGGTACCAGCTTTCTCCTTTCCCCTGTAGTCTGACCACATGAGATGTCCTCTCCACCACCTTATAAGGTCCTGTCCACCTCGGCTCTGACCACTTCCGTTTGATCATCTTCAGCAGGACCCAGTCTGTGGTAGATGGCACCTGGCTCTGTAGGTCCCCCTTTGCCGATCCAACCTGTTTGGAGAAAGCTGACACCAAAGCTGTTAGTTGGTCATAGTAAGGTTTGTAACTTAGAGAGGCTCCTCCTCCCTCTAACATCTGTATTCCAGCTCCCGGTCCCGGGAACTGCTGCCCTGTTGTTAGCTGTGATAGAGTTTACTGAGCTCCTAATGGACATTAAAGCTAAGAGTAGGACATCCACCCAGCTTAACTTTGTTTGTGCACACACTTTTCCTATTTTTCCTTTTATGGACTGATTCATTCTTTCCACTTTTCCCTGTGACTGAGGATGTTCCAAACGCATGTTTCAGTCCTAAAGCTGCTTCAACTTCTTGCAGATCTTTGTTCTTGAAATGTGTGCCATTATCTGACCTGACTCTCTTTGGAAACCCATGCATTGGAATGTATTGGTTTATCAAGAATTTGATCACTGTTTTTGTGTCTTCCTTTTTCGCAGGTATTGCTTCTGGCCAACCAGTGTATGCATCCACTGCTACCAAAAGGTACCGGTATCCGTTTCCTCTCTCTATCATGTCAGTGTAGTCGATCACTATTTCCTGACCTGGCATTCTTGGAAGAGGGAATTTTCCCTCGTGTGGTTTCACTGTGGTTTCACCTCTGCATCTGCGTTTTTCCACAATGTGTCAACCCATGAGCTTCCTGGAGCATGGAAGCTATCAAACCTGGGGGTAGGACTGGTCTACCGTCTGGTCACCTCCAAATCCCTTCTGACTCTGTGGCCCCTCTCTCTCTCCATACTGTCAGTTCATGAGGAGAGGGTTTCTGCTGCTCTTTTATTAATACATTTGCACCGCAGGCGAGCAGCAGGTCATACACTGTTCTCTCTGTTTGCATCATTATGTACTGGTGTGCATATCCTGCTGCTTTTTTTGCTGCTAAGTCTGCTTCCTGATTGCCCTTAAATAATTTGTTGTATCAGTTTTGTCATGTCCTCTACACTTGATCACCGCCACTTCTGCAGGTTTCATTAGGGCCTCCGCTAATCTTTTCACATCTTTTTCATGTTTGATTGGGGTTTTTGCTGCTGTTAAGAATCCTGCTATGATCCATTGACTAAGTTCTACCTGTATAGCCTCTGCCACATATGCAGAATCGGTGTAGATGTTCACTCTTTTTCCCTCTGACCATTCTTACGCAGCGATTATTGCCTGTAGTTCAGCCAATTGTGCTGATTCTTTGCCTGTCACTTTTCCTGTCAACACTTCCTCAAATCCCTCACTTGTCTGTCGCACCACTACATAGGCTGCTTTAAGTCCTTTAGTTGGATGTCTATAACAGCAATCATCTGGAAATAACACTTCTTCTGCGTCTACTAGTGGTTTTGCCCATAAGTCTGCCCTAACTTTGACGTCTCTCTGTACCCTTTCCTCACACATGTGTGGTTCTCCTTCTCCCATGTTGTCAGCCATGTTGATTCCTTCGTGTGTGAAAGTTATATGTGGTGCATTCAGGATTTTCTCTAACCTGGTTTGCCGCAGTGACGTCATTGTAAAGGCTGTTAAGTTCACATAGGCCACTATACTATGTGTCGTCGGTACTGTTAGTGAATGGCCCATGACTATATGTGCTACCTTTTGGAGAATGTTTCCTACCCCTGCTGCATGTCTTGTACATGGCAGGTGTCTGTCCCCTACTGGGTCAAGGGTAACACTTACATACATCAGCACCTGCCTGCCTCCCCTTTTTTTCTAAAAAGAACACCATTTATTGTGTGTAATTTTTCAGAAATATCGAGGAAAAATGGCTCTTTGTAATCTGGGACTGCTAAATCAGCAGCCCGCGTCAGGGCCTGTTTAAGAGATATGAAACTTTCGTCTGCCTCCGTGGTCCACTGCAAATGGGCCGACAAATTTCTCATGCCTTGCTCATTTACCATGGCCCTCAGAGGGAAAGTGAGCTCCCCATATGATGCAATGAATTGTCTACTGTATCCTGCCAACCCAAGAAATGAGAGCATGTCTTTTACAGTGACAGGTTTGGTATGATGCAGAATGGAGGATCTATGGGACGGAGACACACCTGTTCCCTTAGCGGAAATAACTCTACCCAGAAAAGACACCATTTGTCTGCAGCATTGCAATTTAACCCGTGAGACTGAGAAACCGACGTTATACAGGTGAATCAGCAATGACTTTGTGGCTGCCAAACAAGAAACATGATCGTGTGCCGCCAGAAGAATGTCATCCACATACTTGATTAATACCACCCCCTTTGGGAGCGTCAGGTCCTTCAGCTGCTGTTTCAGTACCTGATTAAACACCCCTGGCGACAAAATGAACCCTTGAAGGACCCTTGTGTAACGTACTTGTTGGCCTTTGTAGGTGAACGAGAAAATGTCCCTCAAATGATCAGCTAAGGGCAAACAGAAGAACGCGTTGGCCAGATCAATGCACGAGAACCACTTGTAGCCTGGGGTCAGCAGAGACATCGCAGTGAATGGGTTTGGAACTGGAACTGTTGGAGTAGAGACAACCCTATTGATCCGTCTAAGATCATGCGCCATCCTATATTTACCTGTATTCTGCTTCTCTACAGGTAAGATAGGAGTGTTCCAGGGTGACCGGGAGGGTTCTAGCACCCCTGCTGTTAACAATCCTTCAGTTGTGTCGGCAATGCCGGCTTCAGCCTCTGGTTTGTGTGAATATTGGTCTGCCAAATCGGAGTGTGGTCTATTAAATCGAATGTGATTGGTGTGACGTGTTTGCAGTGACCAACGTCTGTTGAACCTGCTGACCACAAGGTATCTGGTAGAGTATCCAGCATCGCTGCAGCCTGTGGATGATCTGTTTTTTCCCTGCCGTGAAACCTTTCAATCTGCCTATGTTCCAGCAGTACCTTGTAGGTTGTCCTATACATAATTCTGTAGGCTTCCTCTGATTATGAATATTGTAAACTGGGTAACTGAGCCCACACCCAGTCCGTTAGCACCATCAAGTGTTTGGACATAGGTCCCAGGTCCCAGACATAGGCCTGATGTTTAGCATGCACGGCCAATGTGACATGAGGTATAGCTTCTTCTGACATCTCATACCATTCCAACTGTTCTGCAGTTAATTCAACAACACCCGCCACACCTTCTTTTCCGAGCAGAATGCAACTGGAGGAAATATCCCATTGAGTCCCTTCTAGGTGCTGATAGAATGCATGCTGATAGATTTCATTGTCATCTCTATCATAATACAGGGTAACATGGAGGGGATCTGCAGGAGGAGCATAGGGATGCAGCATCTGAACCCAGGGTCACCATTGGTTGTATAAAGACTGTATGCCATTGTTCCGCCTGCTTTCGGGTTCTAGGAGTCCCCCAGTATATATCTGCCCACTGTCCTTCTGCCATTGGTGATGTGTCCGGTGATAGCATCTCACCAGCAAGTCACGGCCCATCAGATTGACAGGCCATGCAGGTGATGAAATATACCAGTGACGGAAGGTCTGTCCAGCCACTGATGTGATCAGTGGCGATGTCAAAGGCAGATTTTCTGGTTTACCCGAGAACCCTACTAACTGGATGCTGGAGGATGACATGTTTGACCGAGGTATGTCACAAGCGATGGTAGAAAATCTTGCACCCGTGTCAACCAAAAAAGACAGATTCTTGTCCATTACCCTCATTTGCATGTAGGGGTCTGCCAACCCACATGCCCCTGAGTCCTTAGGCCCCGTCAATATTCATACCCCTGCCCTTCCGGCATAGTCTGGGGGTACTGTCCTTGCACCGGGGCGGCAGCTGCATTTGGGACTTGGTAAGGCTGGACAGCCTGTTGAAAAGGAGGCTGACTTGAATGGACATACTGTCCTCGGATCGATCCCTGGAGTCCCCACAGCATGGGACAATTTCTTCTCCAATGCCCAGGTTGGCCACATTCAAAACAGATGTTGGGTGGCTGACCTCTGAGTCCTCCGCGGCCCCTTCCTCTACCACGCATTCCTCCTGCTACGCCTATAGGCCTGCCCCCATATTGGGGGTAGGGTGGCATCCAATCAGGTGTTGGGTCTAGACTCGGCAGGTTGTTTTGTGGCGACGGTCGCTGAACCATCTGATTAGTTGTCTTTTGGGAGGCCTTCTTTGTATCATTAACCTTCCTTCTAGCCTCATCGAGCTGTAACTTCAGCCAACTGCACTTGAGCTGACTCATTGCTCTGTGTATCTTCATCCTGTTTTGTCCTGTGACGCTTCATGTGGTGCGTCAAGTGTTTTTCCCACTGTTCTGTAGAACAACCTGGGATGTCGGGATTACTCTCCATTGCCTCTTTTATTTCCTTAGGCATCCCTGCCATAACGGCATTTCTAAATATGTGGTCTGTAGCTGACCCGACCCTAGATGGCTCCCCGCAGTATCTGTCCATGTGCCCTTACATCTAGCCAAAAAGGCAGGCATATCCTCACCCTCCTTCATTGTGAAGGTGAGTGAGTGCATCGCTCCCGGTGGAATCAGAAATCTATCCCTCATTGCCCTTCCCACACAGGTGGCGTGCTGCGTGAATGGGTCAGAATCAAGTAGTAAGGTGGTCTCCGCAGAAGCTTCAATCTGCTGTATTTCCCACATACTCAATTGCTTACCCAACAATGCTCTCCAGGCACCCATAGCTAACTTGTGGCCTAGTGTATATTGGGAAAATTTAGTCATCCAGGGCCCACCTCCCTCCATGGGTGGAGGCATTTTATCCAGGATGCAGTTCATATCAGTAAGTGTGAAGGGCTGATAAACATCCCCCATATAAGAGCCTCTGTAAATTAATGGCATTTGGTGGTGCTGATACTTTGTGGGTTGTCGTAATGTGACTCTTTGACGCAGGTTATATCTTGTTTCAGGTAGGGGCTTCATTGGAGGGCCGTGTTCTGTGTGCATTGTGAGTGAGCCTGTGAAAGTGACGGGGTAGGTGTGTGGGTCATCTGTCAGGGATTCTTCGTCCTCAATTTCCGTACTATTTTGAGACGCCTCCTCATCCAATTTCTCTCTATCTCTTTCTTCCCTCAACTCTCTCCTTCTTCTGTCTAAGAACCCGTCATCTAGTAACTGACCTGAGTCATGTAATCTTCCCCTCTTTTCACTCTCAGCACTATACAGTGTCAAGTGAGCATCTGGCTCTTGCACTGATGAATGTCTCCCCTGTTTCGGCTGTTCTTTGTTTCTACTGTGTGTCATTATCACCCTATTGGCTTCTCCGCTTCCTTAACCCTCTGATCAGCTTCTAGTGTTAATTTTTCTACTTTTCTGATGCTTTCTTCTACTGCTTCCGCCAGTATCTCTTTTACTATGTTATACTCTCTTGTTCCTACTTCTTGCACATCTAACACCCCTTCTTGAACATACCGCTACACAGGCTAACGTCATGTTGTGTAGATGAATCCTCCTCTCTTCTTTCTCCTCGCCTTCTTTGGTCCACTTTCTTCTAACCTATATTGACCCTTTCTTTCCCTTCATGTGCTCTTCTACTTCTCGTTTAGCTTGCTCTTCTGCTTTTCCTAAAAATGGCGACAATTTCTTCCTCTCCTCATCTTTAGGGACTTTGCCCTGTTTTTGTAATTCTTCCCAAATCTTATCATATTTCTCCATCATTGTTTTTTGTTTGTTCTTTGCAAGCCCACTGACTAACTGACTTCTGGCTTTACCCCACTGATGTTTTATGGGCAACATTAAGTCGGAAAAACATCCTCCGTATTCTTCACACTCTTTATCAAACTCCCCTTCCATTTTATATGTTTTTTTTGTTTTTAATCCTTCCGTCCAATAGTCAGTTGGTTTGGATGTAATATAACCGAGCAACCAACCCAATCAGAGACAAATCCGGTGGCCAGTCAGTTTGTATGGAGTACACCCGAGCAACTGACCCTTTCAGTGAGAATTATCAGCAGTTTCGTTGTCACCGTTAGGTTTCCACTGCCGACTCTCTCTCGCTGAGACACCATCATCTTTGTCTTTGAGGCTTTTCTACCACCCTCCATACGTTCCCCAATATAATTTTAAAACTTACAACACATCAATCATAAACCAAAATTTGTGAGCATTGCTCTTATGAGATCCTGCTCAATGGACTTTAAACCTCCTCACACTTACGTACTTTGTTGCTTTTATGAAGACTCTAACCCCACGGGACTTTAAACCTGTACCTATTATATCAATACTTTATCCACTTACTATTGTGAGAAACAAAGCCCACTCACTTCAATAATTTCAGTCCGAGACAAGATCTGAATCAGTAGTGCCATTTATTTTACACTTGCAAGTGGGTGTGATGTCCAGTGTCTATAAGGCAGAGGACATACACACCAAATTCAATTCATACACAACATTTATATGATTTGATGTCTATTGTTTTACATTGCTCCCTCCCCTGTTTACATCGTCCACTTCCCTAAGACCGGCCCCCATTACCCCTGTTTACCTCTTGCCTTATCCGGCCTTGTCTGTGATAAAATGCTTATTTCTGGTCTCACAAGGCTGTTTGACCTCATCCTGCTGTAGGTCATTGTTAGGCATATTCTTTCTTCATCATTATCTACCCCCTTCGTCTGTGCCTTTCCCGAGGCCATTCTGATTCCTATGACCCTTTTAATTGGGGTTTGTTCCTGTGTTTTTGTAAAAGTGGGAAGCAGATGTTTATACCTACTGTTTGTACAGGCGTATCTAGCTTAACTTCATCCCCTCACAACATCTTATCTACTTGCCCATAATGTCTACCTTCTGACATACAGTTTTAGCTAATACAAAAACAATTATATATTTCCTCCACATTGTTTCCATTCTTGTTGACTCAGCTCTTGGCTAAAACAATTACACACTGGTGTGAGTTCATTTTACTTTGTAAGATGGAATTGCAGAATTGCAGAAGTAACATTAATTTACCTATATCCCACACTATTGCTAGGACACTTGCAGTATAATGACAACAATCAATTTGGTATCTCCAATTGCAGAACTTCAATATAAACAGGTGTCTGCTCACCTTTATATGCGACACCGCTTGTTGTTGTCATCAGACATCAGTTGTCCGTTGTTTCTATTTTTGTCTCTTTTCCGTCACTTCTCCGAATTCATCACGTCGTGGTCACCAAATTGTTGGACTTTGGCTCAATCTACCAGCTTACTTTCCTCTATGTGTGAGCCGAGTCCTGTATGTTCTTTCAATGAAGCAATAGGAGAAAATATTCGGTCTCAAACTCTTAGTTTATTTTAGCAGCAAGTGGATAAAGTATACAGAGCTCTGGGTCTAGGTCTTCCTGTCCCTGACAAACAGAAAAGTGTGTCAGTTCATGATGTCCAACGCATTCCTGTCCCTGAACCAGTCTTTTATACAGTACAGAACGTCATGCAATCACTGAGGTGGGATTGTCTTCTGATTGGCTGTTGATCTGACTCCACTCTCCGCCCCCTCGCATTGCCGGATGTCTAACCCCATGTGACCTCCTTCTGCAACGAAACAGAGCACCACGTGACTTCCTCTTGCGCGCGAAACAGATACATCATCAAAGGCTTCTGAATGCCGTGTGGACGAAGCCATATATTTACACAAGGTTGACCACAAGGTTTCAAAACAGACAAAAATTATTCACAAAATTACGGAATGAAACACAAAGAACAGAAACTAGAATACCCACAGAACTCAGTTTATCTAAGCTGGATTTAAGTATGCTGTTCCGAAAATACACAACAATCCCAATAAACAATCCCCTTAAACACAGAGTAAAAATGACACAGAGGCTTACAGATCAAAGTTCGAAGGAGAGGGAGTTTTCCAGCCTTCTTCCATACAGTCTCTGCTGAACTGACTTAACTAAAGTTCTGAACTGAACTGAAAATAAATGCGCTTCCAGGATTGACTACTCTTCTTTCATTTTACAGGTTACTTCTAAAACATAAAAGCTTTGGCTTAAAGACTCATTTGTTTACGCATAAACAAGAAGCCTCTCAGTAAACCTTTTGATCTCTGTAACACTTCAGCCGATTCGGAGCCTGGGCTGTTTTATGATCCTCTTAAAAAAAATCAAGGACACAGTATCCTTGAGAAAAGGAACAGCTGTTTTTAATAAAAGGGACTAGCTTTGTGACACCTCCCACCTTAAAAATAAATGAACCATTAATATCTAAAGATGGATTCGTTTTGAAAACCCCTAGCTTAAAACCCACATATACACTACACTGACTGTACACATGCAAACATGCACAACCACAGTCAAATTCAGGCCATGGCACACTCATCACTGAATGCCTCCATATCTCGTTCGAGTCTCGACAACTCATCGGCAATCACGTTTTCGCAACTTGCCACATGCACAATTGTCCATTTGAATGGTCGCAGCAACAAGTTCCATCTTAACAGTCTGGCATTATTATCTGTAAAATTCTCTGCAAATGTCAACAGGTTATGATCAGTGTTTTTAATTGTTTCAGATGTATTGCTGGGGATATAAACACTGACACGTTGCAATGCCAACACCAAGCTTTTGAATATTTCTGTTGATGAACGTTCAACTTCCTGGAAAAATATTGATGGGTCGTTCTATCCCCTCACCATCTTCCTGCAGGAGCACCGCACCAATACCCACGTCACTTGCATCGATAGCCACCTTGAAAGGCTTTGTGTAATTCGGGATGGCTAATACTGGGGTAGTGATTAACACAGTCTTCAGGCCGTCAAACGCTTTCTGACAGTCTACTGTCCACTGAAACTTCTTGCCCCTTTTTAACAACTCGGGGAGTGGAGCAGCCACATTGCTAAAATTGGGCACACACTTTCTGTAAAATCCACTCAATCCCAGGAACCGTAGTACTGCTCTTTTTGTCAACGGTGTGGGAAATTCCCCAATTATTCTTGTTTTCACATCCCTTGTGTCATTTGTGTCCAATAACATGGCCCTAGAAGGTAGTTGGGCTTTGGCAAATTCACTTTTACCTAGGTTTACCACCAATTTAGCCTTCCGAAGTCAATTTAACAAGTCCAAAGATGTGTCGGTCAGGTGAATTGGCCATGCTAAATTGTTCATAGTATTAGGTGCATTAGTCAGAGGGAAATGGGTTCTGGGTGGGTTACTCTTCGGAGGGTCGACGTGGACTGGTTGGGCCAAAGGGCCTATTTCCACACTGTAGGGAATCCAATAAGTCTGATAAATGTTGTAAATGGTCCTTCCATGAATGACTAAAAATCACCAGGTCATCAATGTAAACAACACAGTTGGATAATCTGGCAATGACCTTATTAGATAGTCTCTGAAATGTGGCTGCAGCATTTTTAATACCAAATGGCATGACTTTGAACTGATAAGAGTCCATTTGGCGTTACAAAA
This sequence comes from Chiloscyllium punctatum, assembly GCF_047496795.1. NCBI lineage: Eukaryota > Metazoa > Chordata > Chondrichthyes > Orectolobiformes > Hemiscylliidae > Chiloscyllium > Chiloscyllium punctatum. The sequence continues at coordinate 70,826,901 of NC_092739.1, forward strand.
GCCAAAATTGCCTTTGCTCTTTCTGACAACGGTATCTGCCAGTAGCTTCTGAGCAAGTCCAATTTAGAAATGTAAGTTTCTTGTCCCACCTTTTTCGACACAATCCTCCAACTGTGGAATTGGATATGCATCAGTCTTTGTAACGGCGTTGACTTTACGATAGTCCACACATAACCATTGGGTACCATCTGGCTTTGGCACCATGACTATGGGTGAGCTCCAGCCACTGTAACTCATTTTGATTATGCCATCTTGGAGAATTCATTCTATCTCCTCCTGAACCTGTATCAACTTTAGAGGGTTATATCTATATGGATGTTGCTTAATCGGAACAGCATCTCTTATATCTATATCATGCACCATTAGGTTAGTACTTCCCAGTTTATTTCCACATGTCTCGCCATGTGATAGTAATAACTCTTTCAGTCATTTCGATTTTCTTATGGAAGGTTACTCAATAATGTATCCCAATTTTTGACAACTTCCTCATTGTCCAGTTTGATGTGAGGAATGTCCAATTCAGAATCCTCTGAACTTGGTTCCTCCCTCTGGGCTGTAATCATTAGCACCTTCTCCTTTTGCTTTCCTTCCCTATCAAAATACCATTTGAGCATATTCACATAACACACTCTGAGATTTCTTCCAGTCTAGAGTCCCTGTAAGTAGTTCACCTCACTCAATTTCCTTTTGATTTGATAAGGTCCACTAAACCTTGTTTTTAAAGGCTCACCTGTTACTGGAAGTAACCTTATCCCCAGTTGCAAAATTGCAAATTTTTGATTTCTTGTCTGCTTCCTATTAAATGTTGTCTAGCCAACTCTCCGGCTCTATTTAATCGGTCTCTTAAAATTTGACACATAGTCCAAAATGGTGGTCTCTGAATTCTGAATTATTATTTTCTCCTTAATTAATTTTAATGGTCCACTTACTTCATGCCCAAAATTAATGGACTGAATTTGGTCAATTCATTTGGTGCATCGCTAATCACAAACCGTACAATCGGATCTCCCTAATCCCAATCATCTGGATAGTCCTGACTCTTAGCCCTCAACATGATCTTTAATGTTTGATGCCATCTTTCTCACGCTCCCTGTGATTCTGGATAGTACGCAGTAGATTTGAATTCTTTTACTATCCAAGCTATCTAGAACCTCCTTGAATAGTTTGGATATGAAGTTTGGTCTGACTGTATCTCTACTGGTAGTCTGTACCTAGTGAAAAATTTGAGTAATTCTTCTGCAACCCTTTTAGCTGTGATATTGTATAATGAGACTGCCTCGGGAAATCTAGTCGACACATTCATTATTGTTAATAAATACTTATTCTCACTTTTTGTTGGAAGTACTGGACCTACACAATCAATCAAGGCACTTGTGAAAGGTTCCTCAAATGCTGGAATAGATATTAAAGGTGCAGGTTTTATTACTGCCTGTGGTTTTCCGATTAGCTGACATGTATGACACGTCTGGCAAAATTCAACTACATCCTTGCGCAGTCCAGGCCAGTAAAATTGTCTTTGTATTTTAGCCTGTGTTTTCCTCACCCCTAAAAGACCTCCAAGTGGCAGCTCATGTGCCACTCACAGCACCTCCTTTCGATACCCTACTGGCAAAACAATTTGCTGAACCTCTGCCCTTTTCTCATTTGCTTGAATGTGTGATGGTCTCTCTTTCCTCATTAAGACATCATTTGTTAAGTAATAACACACAGGGATCACAGGGATACATTCACTCTCCTTGATGTACATGCCTTTTACTATAATTGCTTTAAGTTCTCATCTTTCTGGTGTACCTCAATAAACTTAACAGAGCTAAAGATACTTGCATTTTTAACATTTGGCTCCTGCTCTGTCGCCCTCATCTGATCAAAATATATCTTTGATAATACTATTTCAGCTTCTTTATCTGAGCCCTTTTGATTTCTCCTGCTTCAGCTTGTGACTCTGCGATCTCGTTAAGACACAATCTGGGAAGATTCCTGGATAAACATCCTGCATTGCTTCAGTTCCTGCATCTCCACTGGCTTTTCAACTACAGTAGGTAGCATGCCTAACAGTGAATCAGCTATACCATTAGCAAGGACAAATTGTATTCCTGGAGCTGAGAGTTTATCCACCACTCCTACCACAAGTTCTACACTCTTCTCTGGACTCTCTAGCCTCACTTTACATAATTTTTGTCTCACCATGAATTCCTGTTACCAGTAGCTTTTCTGGCAATAGTCTTTCAGGAGTACGTAACTCCTCATCCTTCAGCATCACAGATTGAGACGGTCCTGTGCCCCTTGATATTGTATCCTCTTAACTGCTACTCCCGGCCTATGTGAGTACACTTTACCTTTGCATGGATATTTCTTAAGCAGATCTGGCACTTCCTCCTTAATCAACCTCTGATCAGCTTGTGCACTCTGATACAGCTTTCTAGCTTCCACTGTGCTTTTTGTCACCATGCCAACAAAACTTCCAGGCTTTTCTGGTTTTCCTACGTTTGGCTTTCACCTAGCCCATCAACACTGTGATTTCGTGGGGCCCACTTTATTACAATTAACACACCAGACCTTCCTTTTCCCCCTGAAGGGTTTCCTTTTTACCTGTGGTAAGTTATCCTTATGATCTTTACTGAGATCTACCTTTCTCTTTCCATATGAGGATTTCTCTTTGCCCCAGTTTCTATCCCACATGGACTGAAATTGATTCTGGAAGTCAAACTGTGTTTTATGCACCAGCTCATAATCATAAGCCACTTCAGCTGCTAACCTTGCTGTTTTATCTGACTGCTCTTCAACATTAAGCTTACCTTCAGCCTTTGTCTCTAGCCTTTTAACCTGACTTCCCTTTTTAAGTGTCGATTTCTGAAGTTCAAACGCTCTCTCTGTTTCTTCCTCTTCTGCTAAAGCCATTTGTTCTTTTTCTTTCTCTTCTGCTTTTAACCAAAACCCAAACTGTTTCATTTCTGCTGCCCTTTCCTTATCTCCGGCTTCTAACACAAGCTGCTTCATTCACAATTGAACTTGCGCCATCTCTACAGATTCTGATGGTTTCTCCAGCAAATTCAAATACTGAGCTATTGCTGTAACTATCTCACCTTTCCTCACGTTAGGAGGTAGCTTCAACTCCAGCTTGTCTATTAACTCCTGCAGCTTTGTCTTATTCACCTTCTGCAAAACTTCCAAGATCACCTCATTCACCTCCAGAAAACTCTTGGCGACTGAAAGAGCCATTCCTATCCCAAGCTTTATCTATCCAACCAAACCAACACCTGAAAAGACACTAGCATCTACCATTCACTGTTTAAATTCTGCAAAGAACCCCCAGTCTGTTATGGAATAGCCCAGACCATTCAAAACATTCTTAAGCAGGCAGCCCAGACTGTAACTTTGCTATTTGTTAAGGTAAGTGTACAGTGAAAATTGTACACATTAGCTAGGTTGACTACAAGATTTCAAAACAGCCAAAAATTTATTCACAAAATTATGGAATGAAACACAAAGAACTGAGTATAGAAAACCCACAGAACTCAGTCTATCCAAACTGGACTTAATTATGCTGTTCTGAAAATATACAATAGTCTCAATAAACAAACCCCTTAAACACAGAGTAAATGTGAAACAGAGGCTTACAGCTTGAAGTTAGAAGGGCAGAAGGAGAGAGAAAGGTTTCCAGTCTTCTTTCATATTGCCTCTGGTGAACTGACTTAGCTGAAGTTCTGAACTGAATTGAAAAATAAAGAATGCAGCTTCCAGGATTGACCACTCCTCTTTCATTTTACAGGTTACTTCTAAAACATAAAAACTTTGGCCTAATGACTCATTTGTTTACATAGAAACAAAAAGCCTCTCAGTAAGTCTTTTCGTCTCTGGGCCACTTCAGCTGATTTGGAGCCTTCACTGTTTTATGATCCCGCGAAAAAAAACAAGGATGCTGTATCCTTGAGAAAAGGAACGCTTTGTTAAAATAAAAGGACCAGCTTTGTGACAAATGATATAACTGATTCACCACTAGGAGTGCTGTCTACTGTGGTTGAAGAGCCAGTGAAAAGTCAGGCAACTGCACTTTTGCAGGACACATATGCCAGGACTTTTCCTGACTGGCAACGAAGTCACAAAGTCACCAGGTGAAACAGGAGAGACCAAAGAGTACAGATAAGAAAGTTGAAGTGGAATTAGCAGAGACCCTGTTTGATCAGATGGTTGAGGCAAGCCAGAAGCAGACAGATGACATTGCAGACATCTTTAGCTGGGATAAATTAATTGACTTACAGCAGAAAGGTGAAAATTTAAAAAAATTGTATCAAAAGGCATACACAGAAAAATAATCTAAATGTATCCCTGAATGTTATTATCTTAAAAATGAAGTCTTAATGAGGAAATGGAGACCATCACATATTCAGGCAGATGAGAAATGGGCAGAAGTTCATCAAGTTGTATCACCAGTGGGTTATAGAAGGAAGGTGTTATGAGTGGTGCATGAGCTACCTCTGGGGGGGGAGCTCATTTATGATTGAGGAACACACAAACTAAAACACAAAGACATTTTTATTGGTCTGGACTGCACAAGGATGTGGTTGAATTGTACCAGATGTATTATACATGGAATATATTTGGAATATAATTAGAAAACCACAGGCAGTAATAAAACCCTCACCTTTAATACCTATTCCAGCGTTTGAGGAATCTTTTAAAGAGTCTTAATTGTGTAGGTCTCCTACCTCAAACAAAAAGTGGGAATCAGTATTTGTTAACAATAATGGATGTGTCAACTGGATTTCCAGAGGCTGTTCCATTGCACAATATCATAGCTAAAGGGAGTGTAGAGGAATTACTTAAAATTTTCACTAGATATGGACTACCCACAGAGATACAATCAGATCAAGGGTCAAAATTCACATCAAAATTATTCAAGGAGGTTATGGATAGTTTGGGAATAAAACAATTCACATCTACTGCGTACCATTCAGAATCGGAGGGAGTGCTAGAAAGGGGGCATCAGACATTAAAGAGCATGTTGAGGGCTTATAAGCAAGACGATCCAGAGGATTGGGATACGACAATTCTGTTTGTGCTTTTTGCGATCAGAGATGCACCAAATGAATCGACCAAGTTCAGTCCATTTGAATTAAGTTTTGGGCATGATGTGAAAGGACCATTAAAATTGATTTAGGAGAAATTAGCAAGTCAGAATTCAGAGACCACATATTTGGACTATGTGCCAAATTTTAGGGAATGATTAAATAGAGCTGGAGTGTTGGCTAGACAGTATTTGAAAGTATTACAGCATACAATGAAACAGCATGAAGCAGATAAGAAATCAAAAATTCACAATTTTGCCGTCGGGAATAACATAATAGCGTTACTTCCAGTAATAGGAGAGCCTTTAAAAACAATGTTTAGTGGATCCTATCAAATCGAAAAGAATTTGAGTGAGGTGAACTACTTGATAGAGACTCCAGACATAAAGAAATCTCACAATGTGTCATGTGAATATACTCAAAAGGTATATTGACAGGGAAGGAAAGTAAGAGGAGAATATGTTGTTAATTACAACACAGAGGGAAGAACCAAATTCAGAGGATTCTGAATTGGACATACCTTAAATTAATTTGGATAATGAGGAAGTTGTCAAAAAATGGGATAAATTATTGAGTCATTACTATCACATGGGGAGATAAGTGGAATTTAACTGGAATGAACTAAACTAATTATGCACAATGTAGATATAGGAGATGCTGTTCCAATTAAGCAACATCCTTATAGGCATAACCTGTACAGTTGACACAGGTTCAAAAGGAAATTGAATGTATGCTCCAAGACGACATAACCAAAATGAGTCACAGTAATTGGAGCTCACCCATAACAATGGTGCCAAAACAAGATGGTACCCAACGGCTATGTGTGGACTCTCGCAAACTCAATGCCGTTACAAAGACTGCTGCATATCCGATTCTGTATTTGGAAGACTGTATTGAGAAAGTGGGACCGGCAACTTATATTTCTAAGTCGGACTTGCTCAGAGGATACTGGCAGGCACTGTTGTCCGAAAGAGCAAAGGCGATTTCAGCTTTTGTAATGCGAATGAACTGTATCAGTTTAACGTCATGCCATTTGGTATGAAACATGCACCAGCCACATTTCAGAGCCTAACTAGAAAAGTCATTGCCAGATTACTCAACTGTGTCATATAAGCAGATGACCTGGTGAATTTTAGTCACACATTTACATTTATCAGATCGGAGGTGAGAGGGGAAAGATATGAAAGAGACCTAAGGGGCAACGTTTTCACAGAGGGTGGTACAGGTATGGACTGAGCTACCAGATGATGTGGTGGAGGCTGGTACAATTGCAACATTTAAGAGGCATTTGGATAGGTATATGAATAGGAAGGATTTGGAGGGATGTGGACCGGGTGCTGGCAGGTGAGACTAGATTGGGTTGGGATAGCTGGTTGGCATGGACAGGTTGGACCGAAGAGTCTGTTTCCGTGCCATACATCTCTATGACTCTATGACTTCGAAAGGCAGGCTTGTTGATAAACCTGGCTAAACGTGAACTTGCCAAATCCCGAGTCACCTTCCTGGGCCATGTTATTGGACGTGGACAAATGGCCCCACAGGATGCAAAATCAAAGGTAGTTAGGGAGTTTCCTATATCATCGTCAAAAAGAGCAGTGCTACAGTTCCTGGGATTGAGTGGATTTTAGCTAAAATTCATTCTAAATTTTAGCAGTGTGGTGGCTCCACTCACTGAATTGCTTAAGAAAGGCAAGACGTTTCAGTGGACAGCAGACTGTCAGAAGGCATTTGACAGCCTGGAAGCTGTGTTAACCACTGCCCCAGTGTTACCTACACTTAATTACCTGAAGCCATTCAAGGTAGCTATCAATGTGACTGATGTGGGTGTCGATGCTATGCTGTTACAGAACGACAACAAGAAGATAGAAAGACGTATCAGGTATTTCTCCAGGACATTGAACATTCATCAGCAGAAATATTTGATGGTTGAGAAGGAGACTTTGAGATTGGTGTTGGCGTTACAACATTTTAGTGTTTATGTTACCAGTAACGTATCTGAGACAATCACATACATTGATCATAACTCATTAAAGCTTGTGGAGAAGTTTAAGGACAAAAATGCCAAAACTGTTTGGTGAAACTTGTTATTACAGCTATTCAATTTGAAATTTGTGCATGTGGCAGGACGAAAAAACGTGATTTCTGACGTTTTTCCGACAAAATTCAAGTGAGAAACAGAGGTGTTTGGTGGCAGGAGTGCCATAATCTGAAATGGAATGTAGTTGAGCATATTTGCACATTAAAAGTCAATGTAACGGATATGTGTGTTTCCGAGTACTAACAAGTTAGGTTTAAGGGGTTTTAAAATGAAGCAGTTCAAGCAGCATCCAAGGAACAGGAAAATCGATGTTTCGGGCATAAGTCCCTCATCATCTCCTGCTCCTTGGACGCTGCCTGACCTGCTGTGCTTTTCCAGCACCACACTCTCAACTCCAATCTCCAGTATCTGCAGTCCTCACTTTCTCCATTTTAGAATGAAGCAATCTTAGGATATTGCTGGTTTTTTTTAAGGGGGGAAGTGTAGTCGCTCTCTCTCTCTCTGTCATCTCTCCTGTAAGAACCTATTTGATTTTACCTTTTGTGCCAAGAGGTGTTTTTGGGGCTTGTTGCAAGTATTTGGAATAACATCATTAAGTTGGGATGATCTGTTGGGTTTTTGGAATGGTTAAGTTATTTGGTATTCTGTTTTTTGTTGTTTGTGTTTCATTCAGTAATTTTGTAAATAAATTCTGTTTTGCTTTAAAAAAAAGTGATTTGACCAGCTGATTCTCTCCTGGAATATCCTGCTTAAAACAACGAGCAAATTTAGGGCCTGGGATACCATCTTGAAATGTTTTGAGGGGTCTGGCCTGGTCCATAACAACTTTCATCAACGAGTTTTGTCACATCCTCAAAGATTTCAATAAGGTTTGTGAGGCACGACCTGCCCCTCACAAAGTCATGCTGATTATCTGTAATCAAACTATGGTTTTCTAAGTAATCATAAATCCTGTCTCTCCGAATCCTCTCCAATACTTTGCCCACTACTGACGTAAGACTGACTGGTCTGTAATTCCCAGGATTATCCCTATTCCCTTTCCTGAACAAGGAAATAATATTTGCCACCCAGCATCACCCATCCTAGTTAACTTAGTTTAAACTCTCCCATATAGCATTTGCAAATTGCCCTTAAAGTCTCCGCTGAAGCCTATCTGACCTGGACAGGTCTCATCCTCCCTAGAACTAGTGCCAATTTCCCAGAAAAAAAGGAATTGGATTATTTGAAATTAAATAATTTGTGGAAGAAAAGATGGGGACGTTGATTGCTCTTGCAGACAACTATAATAGCCATAATGGGCTGAATGACCTCTTTCTGTATTGTGACAATGTCATAGTTTTATTATTTAATTTTTGCAATGTTGAGCATGAGAAGTTAAAAATCACACAACACCAGGTTATAGTCCAACAGGTTCAATTGGAAGCACACTAGCTTTTGGAGCGCCACTCCTTCTTCAGGTGACACTCCGGAAGCTATTGTGCTTCCAATTAAACCTGTTGGACTATAACCTGGTGTTGTGTGATTTTTAACTTTGTCCACCCCAGACCAACACCGGCATCTCCAAATCAAGAGCATGAGAAAGTTATAGTCAGTAATGTCATTCGAATAGCATTTTGTCCTGCATCTTGACTCAGGCATGTACCAATTTTTGTTGGGTCAGTTTTTTGATATTTGAAGCTATTGATTTCAGTGTTGAAACTTTGGGACTGTAACATATTGAAGCCGAAAAGGAAGTGCTGCTTCTTGAACTTGCATTGTGTTTCCTTGGACATTGCAGCATACCCTACCTACCATCATTCTGTTTCACTTTACGCAACATTCCTCTGGTAATCAAATAGTACATCCTCAGATTGTTGGGCAAAGCTGATATGATTCTCTGGTTGTGGGTGAAAGATTTACATGAATAAAGTAAATCCCCGTAATGACGGAGAGGGATGATGTGGGGGGGGGGGGGGGGGGGGGGGGGGGTGATCTTCATGTGAAACTGCAAAACCCTTGGAGAAACACTCACAAGCAAGAAAAGCAAGGAAAGAACATGTACATTAAAATCTTAATGACAAGGAGAGTACTATAAATGGTTCAAATGGTTTTTAAAAGCAATATTTATGCTTAATGCAATTTATGCATAACTTATATAAATTAAAATATTGTAAAATGCAACATTGTGACAATAATCTATGTACTAAAAAGTGCACAATGTAAAATGTTGGGAAAATCAAATTTGAAACCATTTGAGGATTGTAATGGCTTTCACCACAAATATTAAAAATACAGCAGCAGGTAATAGCTTTCAGTTTAATCTGTGCAGCATATCTTTTGACATGTTTATGATTATGTCTATTACCCTATTTTCATTCAAAAATATTGTAAGGTATATTAAATTTATTTTCGTATTTCTTTTATCTTGAAAAATATTAAAATCTTAGCATTGAAAAGGTGAAATAATCTCAAACTGCTCTGTATTCTTTGTTTTTACTGCATCCATTAATTAAGAATTCCAGTGAAAGAAAAAACCTTTCCCAGCACTTGCACAATTTACTGAACAGCTTATTTTGTTAATTACATGCACTCAATGATAAACAGAAACTTTTCACATAGTGAAAAGTTTAACCCACAAAATGATGGGCCAGCTTTTCATCTTTGAGGCAGGTGTCAGGAGTTGAGAGTGCCTGTCAACATTATATTGGTCCAGTAGTGGTAATCATGGCCTAGAGTCAGTTCTGTCTTCTTCAGTGATAAGCCTGAGGTAATGCGCACAAGCTGATACCAAGGCAGTCAGGTTGAAAGGATCTGCTCAATTCACTGAGAGAAGAGATCAGTCAACAGAAAAGTGAGAGCCCTAACCCCCTTTTCCTGATCACCTCTTATAGCCACAAACAACGAAACTCGTGAGTAACATTGAAAATTTTGAAAATAAACAAACTCAAATGTGAAATGCATAGCTGAGTCAACAATCCCTGAAGAATCTATTAGTGTGTTAGAAGGCAGCCTGTAAAATCTATTAGTGCTTTGATGCATAGTCAGAAGCAAGGCCATTTGTCCAAGCTTTGAAATAGCCAAACAGATAGCTTAGCTGTACTTCAAAGAACATAAATCAAAAATGGGATACTTCCACATAATCACCTTTCAGTTTCAATACTTTACAATGCAGAATATCATCTTATGAATAAGTCGTGCACTGGAATGTAGCAAATGACTTATTCATTCTCAGAAAGCTTTTGATTCTTCCGATAAATTCCCAGTTGGTTTTGGCAACCAATTATTTAATTATCATTTACTTTCCAAAATTAAAGCAGTAAGATCAATCACAGTAGTTAAAATAGATATATTTTTAGCACCAAAATTTAATAATGAATTCCAAAGTAGGCAAAAACTTTAGTACTTAGTTTTCATATGGTTCTCACCCCCAAATCACAGTTCACCCATTGTTAATGACACTTGTGTGTTGGTGTATTCACTTTGAGCACAGAATCTCCCCTTCCTCCATCAAAATTGTGAAAGATCTAAAATCGTCACTTTAGTGATGGCAGAAAAGCAGCATGTACCTTCCCAAATTACTCCTTTGTCTCAAGCCAGTGAATGCTGTCAACACCAGAAATAAGGTTAATAATCCTGCAATGTTTATAGCCTGTCTTACTGCACTTTGAACATGAAGGGATTGGATTTGGTGGGATATTAAAATGTTTTTTAAAACTTTTAAACTCAATGCCTTTGTTTTTAAAGGAAACAAAACAGGGTGTAGAAAAATATATTTCTAAGTGATTAATTGGAAGTTTAAATATTAGCATAAAACTGATTAATCAATGTGAAGTGCAAAATGGATGTTATATCTGAGACAATGGGTGCCATATGGAATGTTATTCAAGTGTATTCACCACATGATCTGCAGTGATTCAAGAAAGTCGTTCACCACCCCTGCCTCAAGGGAAACCAGGAATATGCACTAATTGCAGACCTTGTCAATCGTGTCCTTAATCTGGAAAAACATGCTAACACAAAAAGTTGTTGTTTCTATTCTTAACATAATAGCTAGATGTAACAGTCCAGTATCCACTGAATTAACAGCTCAGTGTAATTGTTCTGAAAAAGAAATAATGTTATCACATTTTTAAAAAAAGTTAGTATTTGCAAATACGATCAAGTGTAGTGTTTGCAGTTGCTGGAAAGTATTGTTTATTTTAGTTTTTTAAAATTTTTCAAGTTATAGTGTGTTTAGCACTGACACAATGTAAAAACATTTCTAATGAAAATGAGATGAGAGACGAGAGATCATTATAGTGATCTCTGCAGATTCGTCAAGGTTCCTTTACAGTCAATTTTATAGCACTTCCCCTTCCAAAGCAGCACATGCCAACCCAAGATTATTAGAATTACAGCATGTTTGACCACATACATCCAAACCTCTGCCACTTATCAATTTCCACTTAGTACAATATAATGCATACTTTGTGGGAATAATAATACAATAATCTAAAGGGAACTGTGTCCATGCTTGGTGATGATATGAGGATGGATATATATCTTAACAGTTTCACAACAATGGTATATAATATTACTGAATTCACACTGAGTACGTGTTACCTATAATGTTGGCAATGATGTAATACCCTGTCTTAACAATCCTCTTCTTCATCACAAACTACATTATAAATTCATTATAATTTCCTTTTTGGAATGAAATATTTACTCCAACTGTGTAAATATTTGCAACACTATTTGCGTCACACTTCAAAGAATGAAGTAACTTGTTTTTATTAAGATTTGTAACCATTTAATACAAATATCAAATTAAACATTCATGAATTCACACCTCTTCACAGAATTTCACTGTGAAAAACACATATCATGTATTCAGACAAGTACACCTCCATGATATCATTGCCAACCTTTCCATTGGATAGATTCCCATAAATGAGATAGAGTAATATAATGTAATGCAACGTTTGACACGAGCTTTAATATTATCATGAATTATAATTGTAGTTGATACTTTAAAATGCTCAATTGCATTTCAATTTACTATTTTATAATTACTCTGGACAAATTCATTTAAACCACAGGCAAAACCATTTTAATTTACTTTTAATCAAAAGGAATACACTCAGCAGTTTTCGCAAACACAAGATCTTAACATATCAAACAAGATCTGTCCCTAATGATTAATGAGAACATTTCCATTGTTTTTGGATCACATCTGCATCCAAAAAATGATCCTCCTGAGTCTCAAAATAATTAATGTCAAACAGTAAACTCCATGTTCTGTGTTATTCTTCGTATCATACATTCGTATAGTAACATTGCTTTTTAATAAGCTCCTAAGTGCACATTTCGTTTCAAGTGTTCATATCAAAGCTCTGCAATTAAGTGCAAAAAGAGCTTTGAATGCACACCTGAGTCTCTAATAAGCGTTTTCAAATCGATCCTTGAAGAACAATATAACAATGATCCTCCCACTGATGCTTTTGTTACCACAGAAGCACTCGTGAAAGAATAGATAATAAGTTTCTTCCAGTGATTTCAACACTGTGTATGCTCATTACTGTCAGAATAGTCAGTTGCAGTGCAGATTGAGTAAATATTTGTATTGAAAATAACAAATTTGTTTGTGAGAAAATCTAACCTAACTCATACTCCCATTATATACTTTGTACCATGCATTTTCAGCTTTGTTTTTATGCTCTGATAAGAACTATTTTGCAACTCAGACTCTCAATTCACTTGATACTACTTGGGGCTGTAATTCATCATGAGCAGTGAATGTGTACCATTTCATGAGTGATATCTGTTAAGGCGTTTAATATTAACTTCACTTAGTAATGCTTATTTACTTTGGAGCTTAGTTTAACATTCTATAAGCATGTAATAAATTGCTCAATCATGAATTCTTACAAAATGTTCATCAATATCCCCTTGAAAGCTACATCAGTAAACCAGATTTTGTGAACATTTAACTCATTATTGCTTGTGGAGTAGTTGTTCATGAGTGAGAGTGGATAATTAAATATCTAGAGGGAGAAAAAGACTCCCCAAACATCCCTAACCTCAGTGATGGGAGATCACTGTTATAAAAGAAGTCAGTCTTCAGTGTCTTCATGATAACAAAAAATGGCTTTGCACATCAGATACAGCAAAACCTAAAGGTCCCAACAACGTCCAAGCTGCAATGCTCAAACCGTGAGCTTTGGAACTAGTCACATGTCTAGCCAAGCTGCAGATACAACACTGGCATCGACCTGACAATGTGGAAAGTTGCCCAGGTAAACACCAGACAAATCTGTTGTTATTTAGAAAACCATCAGTGTATTCACAAACATCAGCAAAGCGATGGAAGTCCAGGTGGGAACCCTAATTTTGCTGAGTCAGCTGGAATGAGTGACAACATATGAGGTTACCCTTTTGAAAGGTCAATCAGTCAGATAATCACTGAGTATTTTCTGTGTTCACTGAAAGGATATGTGTGTTTAAGTTAAGTGTTGTAACTCAGCAAGTGATGGTATGAACTGCTGGTATAATATGTCTGGATTGAGTCATTTTAAAACCAGATGCAAGCCACCAAATATGATAGTTGGCCATTAGTCAGCAAAACATAGTTGACAACAGGGTTATGCTCTGTAAATATAATATGGTTGATTTGATAATACAAACTGAATAGCTGAAATGAGCAGTCATGAGCTGGCTGGTTTGGTGTCCAGTTTAATTAGAACCAAGTGATAAGCCTCCTTCCAGAGAAAACAAGCACAGGTTTGAATGAGTGAACGGTCAACCATCTGTGGTAGACGTGAATAATTAGTGATGTTTGTTGGTGGTCAACTAACCAATTGTTGAAGACTGCAGTGTCAAAGAGTGATTGCACTGCCTTCATGCACAAACGGGAATATAACACAATGTGCCTCAGAGAGATAGCCAGCTAACTCAGGCACAGGAACTATCTGATCATTGCCGAGAAGTGAGGACCAAGTAGATTGATGATACATTTTGGTCTGATCCTTGGGCATACGTACATAAATCAGGTCACTTGCAACTGTAAGCATTCTACAGATAAGTTTGTGATTTATTACTGTTATTGGAGTATTTTGTAGTGTATCTTGCTTCAGTAAAGAACAATTTGCATATTCCATTGTGAGCACCATCTGAGGACATTGTTATCCAGAGTAAACCAAACAGACCATGGACGATTGGAATAATAGGTGACAGGAAGTTTTGTCAATAGCTTTATCACAAGTATTTATCACAAATCAGGTGACTAATACTAATTCTGCAGGAACCAGCTTAGTCCAGGGGTCATTTAGCCTTTGTTTAAGCATACACCACAGGGCTGAATTTCAGACAGGAATTGTGAATGACTGCCTTTGACTTCAAGACAGCAGTTGACCAAGGTTGGCATCAAGGACCCCAAAACTGAAGTCAATGGGAACCAGGGAAAATTCTTCACTGTTTGGAGCATATCTTCCACAAAGGAAGATGACTGTGGTTTTAGAGGCCACTTATCTCAGTCACAGGAGTTCCTTAAGGTAGTGTCCCAGATCTAATCATATTTGCTTATTTCCCCTCCTCCCACCTTACCACAATTCCAACTTTCCAGCTCAACACCATCCTCATGACCTGTCTGACCTGTCAATCTTCCTTCCCACCTATTCGCTCCACCCTCCTCTCTGACCTATCACCTTTACGCCCACCTCCATCCACCTACTGCACCCTCAGCTGCATTCTCCCCAGCCCCACCACTCTCTCTACTCCCCAAGGCTCCCAGTCTCAGTCCTAGTGAAGGGCTTTTGCACAAAACATTGATTTTCTTGCTTTTTGGATGCTGCCTGACCTGCTGTGCTTTTCCAGCATCACTCTAGTCTTGATTCAATCATATTTAGCTGCTTCATCAATGATCTTCCTTGGATCATAATGACGACAAAGGTTTTTTGCTGATTTCATAGTGTTTATTCATTTGCAACCCCTTAGTTAATAAAGTGGACTTAAGATCATAGAATCATAGAGATATACAGCACAGAAAAAAGCCTTCTGTCCAACTCGTCCATGCCGATCAGATATACCAAATAAATCTCATTTGCCAGCATTTGACCCACATCCCTCTAAACCTTTCCTATTCATATATCAGTCCAGATGCCTTTTACATGTCATTGTACCAGCCTCCACCATGTCTTCTGGCAGCTCATTCCATATACGCACCACCCTCTGTGTGAAAACATTGCCCCATAAGTCCCTTTTAAATCTAGCCTCTCACCTTAAACCTATGCCCTCTTGGGTTGGACTTCCCTACCCCAGGAAAATGACCTTTTCTATTTACCCTATCCATGCCTCTCATGATTTTGTAGACCTCTATAATGTCACCCCTCATTCTCTGATGCTCCAGGGAAAATAGCCCCAGTCTATTCAGCCTCCCCTACAGCTCAAACCCTCTAACAATGGCAACATCCTTGTAAATCTTTTCTAAATCCTTTCAAGTTTCACAACATCCTTCCTATAGCAGGGAAGCAAGAAATGAATGCAGTATTCCATAATTGGCTTAACCAACGTCCTGTACAGCTGCGACATGACCTCCCAACTCCTATACTTGATGCGCTGACCAAGAAAGGCAAGCGTGCCAAACGCCTTTTTTACTATCCTATCTACCTGTGAATCCACTTTCAAGGAACTATGAACCTGCACTCTGAGCTCTCTTTGTTCAGCAACATTCCCCACAACCTTACCACTAAGTGCATAAGTCCTGCTCTGATTTGCCTTTCCAAAATGTAGCACCTCACATTTCTCTAAATTAAATTCGATCTGTTACTCATTGGTCCATCTGATCAAGATCCCATTGTACTCTGAGGTAGCCTTCTTCACTGTCCACTACACCTCCAATTTTGGTGTAATTTGCAAACTTACTAACAATACCTCCTATGTTGACATCCAAATCATTGAAATAAATGATGAAACGTAGTGGACACAGCACTGACCTCTGTGACACACTGTTGGTCACAGGCTTCCACCCTGAAAATGCCTTACTGAAGTCCATATAGATCATGTCCACTGCTCTGCCCTCATCAATCCTCTTCATTACTTCTTCAAAAAACTCAACCAAGTTAGTAAGATGTGATTTCCAATGCACAAATCCATGTTGACTATCGCTAATCAGTCCTTGCTTTACTAAATACATGTAAATCCTGTCCCTCAGGATTCCCTCCAACATCTTGCCCACCGGTGATGTCAGGCTCACTGGTCTATAGATCCCTGGCTTTTCCTTCCTACCTTTCTTAAAGAGTGGCAACACATTAGCCAACCTCCGGTCTTCTGGCACTTCACCCATGACTATTGATGATACAAATATCTCAGCAAGGGGCCCAGCAATCACTTCCCAACTTCCCATAGATTTTTAGGTCCAGCACTTCCTCCTCTGTAATATGGACATTTTTCAAGATATTGCAATTTATTTCCATATGTTTTCTATCTTCCATATCCTTCTCCACAGTAAACACTAATGCAAAATACTCATTTAATATCTCCCCATTTCTTGCAGTTCCACATAGAGATGGCCTTGCTGATCTTTAAAGGGCCCTATTCTCTCGCTAGTTACCCTTTTGTCCTTAATGTATTTGTAGACTCCCTTTGGATTCTCCTTAACCCTTGTTGCCAAAGCTATCTCATGTTGTCTTTTTGTCCTGCTGATTTCCTTCTTAAGTATACTCCCACAGCCTTTATACTTTTCCAGGGAGTCACTCGATCCCTGCTTTCTATACCTGACATATGCTTCCTTCTTTTTCTTGATCAGAACCTCAATTTTTCTAAAGTTAAAAATCACACAACACCAGGTTATAGTCCAACAGGATTAATTGGAAGCACACTAGCTTTCGGAGCACTGCTCCTTCATCAGGTGGTTGTGGAGGGCACAATTGTCAGACACAGAATTTATAGCAAAAGTTTACAGTGTGATGTAACTGAAATTATACGTTTAATAATACTTTAATTGTTTGTTGTGGCTTTCACCTGTTAGAATACTATGATAGTTTCACTTCTTTCATGTGTAAATTTTTAAAAAATTTTTTAAAGCTGCATTCTCTGGTTAACTGTAACAATGGGTGTTAGCTAAACAATATGTTGAAGGTGTTAGCCCCCTGTGTTCTCTGTCTTTGCCATAATGTGTAGACTGATTGTAAAGTCAAAAGTGAGATAACAGAGTTTCACATGAATTCATGCAGTTTTTGAGCAAAGTACAATGCAACTCTGCAAGTCCAAATTCACCCCACAAGTGTATATGTATATGTGTGCATGTGGGTCTTTGTGTATGTGTGTGTGTGTGTCTGTCTGTCTGTCTGGGTTGGGGGTTGTGACTGAGAGAGAGAGTGTATATGTGTGTGTATGTGAGTGTAGAGTGTCGTAAATCTTTGAGGGGGTGCATGTGTGATTGTGGGAATGTGTGTGCCTGTAGAAGTGTATGTGTGTGTGTCTGGGATGGGGGGTTGTGAGTGTCTGTGAGAGAGCGTGTATATGTGTGCGCGTGAGTGCAGAGTGATCTAAGTCTCTGAGAGGATGCATGTGTGAGTGTGGGAGTGTGTGTGTCTGTAAGGACATGTGTGAGTGTCTGCGTGCGTGTCTGTGTACGTGTGTCCATGTGTATGTGTGTATGTGTGTTTATAGGAGTGCCTGTGTGTGTATGTAGGAGTGTCTCTGTGTGTGTATAGTGCAATAGTGGTCACCTGTAATGTGACATGAACCCAAGGTCCCGGTTGAGGCCCTCCCTATGGGTACGGAACTTAGCTATCAGACTCTGCTTGGCCACTTTTCTCTGCTGCCTGTCCCAAAGTCCACCTTGGAGGATGGTCACCCGAAGGTCCGAGGTCAAATGTCCTAGACCACTGAAGTGTTCCCCAATTGGGAGGGAACACTCCTGTCTGTTGATTGCTGTGCGGTGCCCATTCATCTATTGCCATAGCCTTTGCTCGGTTTCCCCAATGTACCATGCCTCAGGGCATCCTTGCCTGCAATGTATAAGATAGACAACGTTGGCTGAATCACATGAGTACCTGCCATGTACAAGGTGGGAGGTGTCCCCACGTGTAATGGTGGTATCCATGTCCATACTCTGACACGTCTTGCAATGCCTACCATGACAGGGTTGTATGGCATTGTCCTGAAAGCCGGGCAGCTTGCTACGAACAATGATCTGTTTGAGGTTTGGCGGTTGTTTGAAGGTAAGCAGTGGAGGTGTGGGGAAAGTCTTGGTGAGGTGTTCATCCTCATTGATGATGTGTTGCAGGTCACGAAGAAAATGGCGTAGTCTTTCAGCTCCTGGGAAGTACAAACGGTACGCTGTCGGTTGCAGCACATGTCTGTTTCCTGAGGAGGTCATTACGGTTCCTTGCTATGGTACGTCAGAACTGGTGGTCGATGAGTTGAGCATCGTACCTTGTTCTTATGAAGGCATCCCTGAGTACTTCCAGGTGCCCGTGATTTACACATGAAAGAAGTGAAACTATCATAGTATTCTAACAGATGAAAGCCTCAACAAACAATTAAGGTATTATTCAATATATAATTTCAGTTACATCACACTGTAAACTTTTGCTATAAATTCTGTGTTTGACAATTGTGCCCTCCACAACCACCTGATGAAGGAGCGTCGCTCCGAAAGCTAGTGTGCTTCCAATTAAACCTGTTGGACTGTAACTTGGTGTTGTGTGACTTTTAACTTTGTGCACCCCAGTCCAACACCGGCATCTCCAAATCAATTTTTCTAGTCTTCCAGCGTTCCCTACACCTACCAGCCTTGCCCTTCACCCTAACAGGAATAAACTATCTCTGGACTCTCATTGTCTCATTTCTGAAGGCTCCCCATTTTCCAGCCGTCCCTTTACTTGCGAACAGCCACTCCCAAAACTCTTTTGAAACTTTGTGCCTAAGATCATCAAAATTAGCCTTTCTCTAATTTAGATCTGGTCTATCCTTTTCCATAACTATTTTGAAACTAATAGAATTATATTCACTGGCCCCAAAGTGCTCTTCCTTTGCTGACACCACAGTCACCTGCCCTTCCTTATTTCCTAAGAGTAGGTCAAGTTTTGCTTTTTCTCTAGTAGGGACATCCACATACTGAATCAGATAATTTTCTTGTACACAACAAATTCCTCTCCATGCAAGCTCTTACCACTATGGTATTCCCAGTGTATGTTTGGAAAGTTAATGTCCCCACCACCTCCCCGCCCCCAGCCCCCGATAACCACCCTATTATTCTTATAGATAACTGAGATTTCCTTCCAAATTTGTTTATCAATTTCTGGCTGACTATTAAGGGGTCTATAATATAATCCTAATAAGGTGATCATCCCTTTCTTATTTCTCAGTTCCACCTAAATAACTTCCCTGGGTGTATTCCCAGGATTATCCTCCCTAAATACAGCTGTAATGTTATCCCTTATCTAAACTGCTATTCCCCCTCTTCTCTTGCAATCTCTTTCCTGTCCTTCCTGTAACATTTGTATTTTGGAACATTGAGCTTCCAATCCTGTCCATCCCTCAGCCTCGTCTCTGTGATTGTTATGATATCCCAGTCCCATGTTCCTAACTATGCCTGAGTTCATCTACCTTACCTGTTAGGCCTCTTGCACTGAAATAAATACAGTTAATTTATCAGTCCAACCACATTTTCTGCTTTGCTCCTGTCTGTTTGACTTGCACTTTTTTCCAACTGTACCAGTCTCAAACTGATGGCTTTCCTCTCTATCTCCCCAGATTCCATCCCCCTGCTTATTAGTTTAAATCCTCCTGAGGAGCTCTAACAAATCTTCCCACTAGTGTATTAGTAAGGTGCAATCCGTCCTTCTTACACAGATCACTTCTAACCTGGAAGACATTTCAATGATCCAAAAATGTGAGTCCTTCTCCTCTGCATCAGCTCCTCAGCCACACATTCATCTGCTTTATCCTCCTATTCCTACCCTTACCAGCATATGGCACAGGGAGTGATCCAGATATTACTACTCTTGAGAACCTATTTTTAAAATTCCTGCCTAACTTCCTATGTTCTCTCCTTAGGATCTCGCTCTTTTCACTCCCTCAGTTCCAATGTTACCATCGATCTCCCACTGATCCCTCTCCCCATTGAGAATATTCTGCACTTTCTTTGAGAAATCCTTGATCCTGGCTCCAGCGAGGCAACGCGCCATTCTGATTCCTTGCTGTCGGCTGCAGAACCATCTGTCTTGCCTCTGACTAGCGAGTTCCCTATCACAATCAATTATTTGGAACCTGGCATACCCTTTATTACATTGAAGCATTCTCAGTACCAGAAACTTGGTTGTTCATGCTATATTCCCCTGAGAGTCTATCACCCCCTAGATTTTCCTAAACTGTGTACTTGTTTGGGATGGGGATAGTTCCTGCACTACCACCTCCCTCTCCTACCTTTCTTGAAGGAAACCTATCTATCTGACCATATCTGTGCTTTACCTTGCTCCCTGCAACTGCCACCCAATACACCCTCTAGCTCGTGTAAATTCCTCATTGCCTCTAAACGCCGCTCCAACAGATCCATGAGATCCAATAGGATTCACAACCAAACACACTGCCCGCAGACATAATCATCAGTAACATTGAAACTCTCTTTAACCTCCCACGTCTGACAGGAAGAGCACATCACTCCACCAAAGGCTGTCTTTGCACCTTAACAATCTATAAACCCAGAAATAATACCATCTTACTGCTCTAAAATCACTGCTCCGGGCTAGCTTAGTACCTATGTTTTTATATTTTTGAAGTTCAATCAAGAGACAGATCCCAATGACAACATATAATCAATTAAAAGCTCACTCTATTCACTATTGTAGATTTACAAAAGAAAACCAGTCAGGTTACACTTTAAAAAGTCACTTAGCTGCTCCCCTGCAGTGAGCTCCCACACACAGGTTTCTCCAAGATCAGCCATGAATATCACTGTTTGTTTCTTTCCTTAGAACAAATTCCAATGTCCAGAAATACTTGAAAGTAGACAGCAAAGACAGCAGCTGAGCAGATACACTGCTGTGTCAGACAGTAGTCTAGGGTTTCTTTCTTCATTTGACCATGTGATCACAGTCCTTTGTCTTTCTTCCTGCTTTTTAAAGTGCCATTGTTTTGTTCTTTTGTTCCCAAAGTTCCAAAACAATGCAACAGATTATCAAACAGGAATTACTGCTCCTAGAATTTAAGGAAATCACTCCAATACTGAAAATACATCAAAAAGGAATAGCTCTTCAGCTCTTTTCCCTGTCCTCCATGTTGGATTACCCAGGATCCCTGCTTATCACTTATCCTTTATCATTGTTCATTTTTTCTCATAATTTATCATTGTTGGCACAAAATCTTGGAATTCTTCACTTAAGAATACTACGTGTCTATATATGCTAAATGGATTATAACAGTTCAAAAGGATGTTTCAGCATCATCTATGCCAGATAATTTGGGTCGGTATTAAATGCTGGCTTTGACAGTGATGTCAACTTCTCACGAATGGATAAAGCAAAAATCTCAGTCATCAATGCAAAATCATAACTGAGTTTTGCAACATTGCAAGGAAATGATAAATATTTGTCATGGTTCCTGCTTCCCATCACCAAATAACTGAAGAAAACAAAAGTTTAAGTGAGCCATTGAAAAAAATTAACTACTAATTCCAAAAACCATTGTCATCTGAAAGAACCTAGCAAATTGTTTCCTGGATATGCCATATGCATAACTCTTAAATAATTTAAATAGGATAAATGACACCTTTTGAACTGGAGCAGCAGGAAAATAGACCCTCTGCATCAATAGTGAACAATACTTCTTCTACTGCTATAAATTGGAATTGATTCTCTCTGTCCGCTGAGTTTTACACTTTTGGTTAAAAAAAAAGTTTTAGTGCTGCTAACCCATGTCAGAACAAGCAAGCTATGTTTCCTTTTAGGATTTGTAGTGTTTTGAGTGAATAGGTCAATGTATGTTATTAAAGAAAATAACCACATAGATATTGGTAATAATCATCTAAAAATCCTTAAATTCTGGAAAAGTCCCAAAAGGGAAGGAGATAATAAACAGGTAACTATAAGCCAGTTAAATAAAACAATGGATCACTCTAGTGAGCCTTCTTTGAACTGCACCAATTAAATAATATATTTTCTTTAAAAAGGGGACAAAAACAGATTTGGTTTCACCAGCACCTTGTACAGTTGCAGTCAGACCTCCCTACTCCTATTATCCCATTCCCTTGAAATAAGGGCCAACATTCCATAAACCTTTCTGATTATCTGCTGCACCTGTGTGTTAGCTTTCGGTGTCTTGTGCACAAGTTCTCCTGCCAAGTTTCTTTGTTTTGCTGCTTTCTGAAGATTTTCTCCATTTAAATGTTACTCTTGTTCCTTTATTCTCTCCCAACATGAACAGCTTCACATTTTTTCACGTTATACTCCAATTGCTAACTCATTGCCCGCTTACTTAACATTTCAATAGCACTCTATCAAATGTCCGTATCCCTCCCGCAACCAATCATTCCATTAATTTTCGTGTTGTCTACAAATTTGAGTAAGGTACTTTCGCTTCCTTCCTTCAAATCATTTACACTGTAAATAGCTGCGATCCTAGCATTGATCCCTGTGACTAATCTCAGTATAAGATGCCCAGATGATCAGCGATCCTTCATCTTTGTTATAGATGCGAGAATGTAAAAATCTTGGCAGAAACAAAATACTACATGGCAGTGAAAAATGATCTACTAGATAATTATTTTCTGAAATCAATGTTATATTCAAAATAATTCTCTCCAATCAGATGAGAAGGGATAATTCCTCATGTAACCTGAGGAACAGCTCTGCACAAAGGAAGATTTCTGATGGGAGAATTTGGTGCTTGTCACCTCTCACCTCTGAGCATAAAACAGACATTTATAAGGTCCAATTTCCAAGCTTGAGATCATGTGCCTGACCAGATCACTCACACACAGCTGCCCCCTACCTCTGCCACCATCAATGGGCAGCCAGAGACCTTAGCTTCTGCATTTCTTACTTAAAGTAGGCATTTTATCTTTTGATGTTACTATTTATGAGCTTGTTTTAGGTTTAGTATTTAGAGATCATAAATGCTGTACAGATGATGCCTGAGA
This sequence comes from Chiloscyllium punctatum, assembly GCF_047496795.1. NCBI lineage: Eukaryota > Metazoa > Chordata > Chondrichthyes > Orectolobiformes > Hemiscylliidae > Chiloscyllium > Chiloscyllium punctatum. The sequence continues at coordinate 70,850,107 of NC_092739.1, forward strand.
TCAAATTTCTAGTTGCGGGCGTCTCACTCAGCAAATTTCAGGGAAAAGCAGATTTTCTTGTCATGTCAATTGAAATTGGCTTGATAGAATGATATTCTTTGATTTAATGATGGCAGGCATTAATGCCAGAATAAAGGCACTATCAAAGGGTAGACAAATAAAAATACAACTGCACTTATAGAAAACACTAGGATTGATGGCTAAAGCAGTTTTTGTCTCACCCTTATTCTACTCAAATTATTAGAAATTGTGTTTAGTATTCCTGTAATACTCTGTACTCAGATTCAGAAAAAAGAACTAAAAGGATCTGAACATAGTGACATGGTTTTGTTGCCTGGAAACGATAAATTTAATTATTCTCTCAGCATACTCCATGAAATTCTAACAAATCTCTCTGCTGCAACAAAACAGAGACAAGATAAAACACTGCTCCAATTTATTAACAGATTGAAGTTAGCAGTCCTGAAGTCAGCAATTTGGCCCAGAAAAGCAACTGTTACAGTTCTGAGTCTATAATTTTTATAAATTATAAGGTTGGCATGAAGAAAAATTGCACAGTCTTCAGATGCTTTCTGAGTTCACGCATCAAAGTTAATAAGCCAACTGCAATTATCAGAAAATAGTGTCTAAATTTAAGAAGCATTCACTGCCTGCTCTTCAACATTATTCTGCTGTGCTTCCTTTTACATTAAATTACAATCTGTTTAATGAGCTTCTCCTACTATGGTAGATTTTCATATTGTCTCATATTGATCAAGCAAACACTATTTCAACTGCTTAAGTTAAACCTGATTAGAACAACTTCTGCTTAACAGCGAGTTTATCCATGTGAAAAATATGCCACTTGGCACAACAGTAAATCATTGCTTGTGACAGCTCTAATGTATTTTGAGTTTCAAAGGAGAGTAAATTGGCAGCTAGTAATTTTCAGCTTTCACACGACAGCAGCAATACCAGTGATCTTGTCCCATGCAAGAGAGCAGCTGGGCAAGTTGACAGAAGAGCAAGGTAAGCGTCACATTTCTTCAAACGTGACATTGTGGATGAATGGGGCTGGCTGCTGTATCCTAAGAAGAGATGTGAAACTGGAACTAAGAGTTTCTTTGGAACAGTTTTGCTTAGTGTCTGTAATTATTATGGCTGTGTCGCAGAATATCTTTTATTGCTTATATTTATCCCTCAATAAAGATCACTGAAGCAGATTATCCCATCATTGTGAAAGCGTTATGGGTGCAGATTGGATTTTGTACCATGTTTTTCTTTTTTAGCACAGTACAAGCCCTTCGGTCCTCAATTTTGTGCTGACATTTTATCCTACTCTAAGATCATCCATGCGCCTATCCAAGGGTCACGTAAATGTCCCTAATGTATCTGATTCTACTACCACTGCTGGCAGTGCATTCCACGCACTCACCATTCTCTGCATAAAGAACCGACCTCTGAAATTTCCCCTAAATCTTCCTCCAATTATCTTAAAATTATACCACCCTCATGATAGCCATTTCCGCCCTGGGAAAAAGTCTGGGACTATCCACTCAATCTATACCTCTCATCATCTTGTACACCTCTATCAAGTCACCTCTCATCCTTCTTCGCTCCAATGAGAAAAGCCCTAGCTCTCTCAATCTTTCTTCATAAGACATGCCCTCCAGTCCGGGCAGCATCCTGGTAAATCTCCTCTGCACCATCACTAAAGCTTCCACATCCTTCCTCTAATGGGGCAACCAGAAATGAACAAAATATACCAAGTGTGGTCTAACCAGGGTTTTATAGAGCTGCAGCATAATCTTGCAGCTTTGAAACTTAATCCCGCTGCTAATGAAAGCATTCTTAACAACTCTATCAACTTGGGTGGAAACTTTGAGGGATCTATGGACATGGACTGCAAGATCCCTCTGTTCATCCATACTGCCAAGAATCCTGCCTTTAACCCTGTAACCTGGATTCAAAATGAATCACTTCACACATTTCCAGATTAAATTCCATCTGCCACTTCACAGATCAATTCTGCATCCTGTCAATGTCACGTTACAATTTACAACAGCCCTCCACCCTATTCACAACTCCACCAACCTTTGTGTCATCGGCAAGCTTACTAATCCACCCTTCCACTTCCTCATCTAAGTAATTTATAAAAATCACAAAGAGCAGAGGTTCCAGAACCGATCCCTGTGGCATATCACCGGCTACCGAACACCAGGCTGAATACTTTCCATCTACTAACACCCTCTGTCTTCTATGGGCCAGCCAATTCTGTATCTGGACAAACAAATTTCCCTGTATCCTTGCTTTCATGGGGAATCTTATCAAACATCTTACCAAAATCCATATACACCCCATTCACTGCTCCACCTCCATCAAAGTGTTTGGTCACATCCTCAAAAAATTCAATAAGGCTTGTGAGGCATGACCTGCTCCTCACAAAGCCATGCTGACTATCTGATCACACTATATGTTTCCAAATAATCATAAATCCTGTCTCTTTGAATTCATTCCAATGATTATCCCACGACTGAAGTAAGACTGACTGGTCTGCAATTCCCTGGGTTATCTTTATTCACTTTCTTGAATAAGGGAGTAACATTTGCCACCCTCCAATCATTTGGTACAACTCCAGTGGACAGTGAGGATGCAAAGATCATCACCAAAAGCACAACAATCTCTTCCTTCACTTCCCATAGCAACCATGGATATATCCCATCTGGGCTGAAAATGTGTTGCTGGAAAAGCGCAGCAGGTCAGGCAGCATCCAAGGAGCAGGAGAATCGACGTTTCGGGCATGAGCCCTTCTTCAGGAATGAGGAAAGTGTGTCCAGCAGGCTAAGATAAAAGGTAGGGAGGAGGGACTTGGGGGAGGGGCGTTGGAAATGTGATAGGTGGAAGGAATTCAAGGTGAGGGCGATAGGCCGGAGTGGGGGTGGGGGCGGAGAGGTCAGGAAGAAGATTGCAGGTTAGGAAGGTGGTGCTGAGTTCGAGGGTTGGGACTGAGACAAGGTGTGGGAGGGGAAATGAGGAAACTGAAGAAATCTGAGTTCATCCCTTGTGGTTGGAGGGTTCCTAGGCTCTTCCTCCAGCCGTCGTGTTGCTATGGCCTGGCGATGGAGAAGTCCAAGGACCTGCATGTCCTTGGTGGAGTGGGAGGGGGAGTTGAAGTGTTGAGCCACGGGGTGGTTGGGTTGGTTGGCGCGGGTGTCCCAGAGGTGTTCTCTGAAACATTCCTCAAGTAGGCGGCCTGTCTCCCCAATATCGAGGACACCACAAAGGGTGCAGCGGATGCAATAAATGATGTGTGTGGAGGTGCAGGTGAATTTGTGGCGGATATGGAAGGATCCCTTGGGGCCTTGGAGGGAAGTAAGTGGGGAGGTATGGGCGCAAGTTTTGCATTTCTTGCGGTTGCAGGGGAAGGTGCCAGGAGTGGAGGTTGGGTTGGTGGGGGGTGTGGACCTGACAAGGGAGTCACGGAGGGAGTGGTCTTTTCAGAACGCTGATAGGGGAGGAGAGGGAAATATATCCCTGGTGGTGGGGTCCGTTTGGAGGTGGCGGAAATGACGGCGGATGATACGCTGTATATGGAGGTTGGTGGGGTGGTAGGTGAGGACCAGTGGGGTTCTATCCTGGTGGCAACTGGAGGGGTGGGGCTCAAGGGTGGAGGAGCAGGAAGTGGAGGAAATGCGGTGGAGAGCATAATTGACCACATCTGAGGGGAAATTGCAGTCTTTGAAGAAGGAGGCCATCTGGGTTGTTCAGTATTGGAACTGGTCCTCCTGGGAGCAGATGCGGCGGAGACGAAGGAATTGAGAATATGGGATGGTGTTTTTACAGGGAGCAGGGTGGGAGGAGGTGTAGTCTAGGTAGCTGTGGGAGTCGGTTGGTTTATATTAAATGTCCGTGTTGATTCGGTCGCCTGAGATAGAAATGGAGAGGTCTAGGAAGGGGAGGGAGGAGTCTGAGACAGTCCAGGTAAATTTGAGGTCAGGGTGGAAGGTGTTGGTAAAGTGGATGAACTGTTCAACCTCCTCATGGGAGCACGAGGCAACACCGATACAGTCATCGATGTAGTGGAGGAAAAGGTGGGGGGTGGTGCCAGTGTAGCTGCGGAAGATGGACTGTTCCACATATCCTATGAAGAGGCAGGCATAGCTGGGGCCCATGTGGGTGCCCATGGCTACTCCTTTGGTTTGGAGGAAGTGGGAGGATTGGAAAGAGAAGTTGTTCAGAGTGAGGACCAGTTCAGTCAGTCGAAGGAGGGTGTCAGTGGAAGGGTACTGGTTGGTACGGCGGGAAAGGAAGAAGCGGAGGGCTTTGAGTCCTTCATGATGTGGGATGGAGGTGTACAGGGACTGGATGTCCATGGTGAAGATAAGGCGTTGGGGACCGGGGAAGCGCAAATCATGGAGGAGGTGGAGGGTGTGGGTGGTGTCCCGAACGTAGGTGGGGAGTTCTTGGACTAAGGGGGACAGGACCGTGTCGAGGTATGCAGAGATGAGTTCAGTGGGGCAGGAGCAGGCTGAGACAATGGGTCGGCCGGGGCAGTCAGGTTTGTGGATTTTGGGCAGGAGGTAGAAACGGGCGGTGCGGGGTTGTGGGACGATGAGGTTGGAGGCGGTGGATGGGAGATCCCCTGAGGTGATGAGGTTATGGATGGTCTGGGAGATGATGGTTTGGTGGTGGGAGGTGGGGTCATGGTCAAGGGGTCAGTAGGAGGAGGTGTCCGTGAGCTGGTGTTTAGCCTCAGCGGTGTAAAGGTCGGTGCGCCAAACTACTACCGCATCTCCCTTGTCTGCTGGTTTGATAGTGAAGTTGGGGTTGGAACGGAGGGAGTGGAGGGCTACACGTTCCAAGGGTAAGAGGTTGGAGTGGGTGAGAGGGGTGGACAGGTTGAAGCTCATGCCTGAAACGTCGATTCTCCTGTTCCTCGGATGCTGCCTGACCTGCTGAGCTTTTCCAGCAACACATTTTCAGCTCTGATCTCCAGCATCTGCAGTCCTCACTTGCTCCTATATCCCGTCTGGCTCAGGGGACTTATCTATCCTCATGCCTTTCAAAATTTCCAGCACATCCTCCTTCTCAACATCAATCTCTTTGAACATATCGGCCTATCCATGCTGCCCTCTCACTAGTGAATACTGAAGCAAAGTATTCATTAAGGACCTTCCCTACCTCCTTGGACTCCAGGCGAATGTTCCCTCCAATATTCCTGATCAGCCCTACCCTCACCGTCATGCTTCTCACTTAAAGTGTAGAACACCTTGGGGTTTTCCTTAATCCTATCTGCCAATGCTTTCTCATGCCCCCTTCTCGCTCTCTAAAGCCCATTCTTCAGTTCTTTCCTGGCTACCTCGTAATCCCCCAGAGCTCCATCTGAGTCTTGCCTCCTCAACATTAAGTAAGTTTTCTTCTTCCTGCAACAATCATGCTGTCCATTGGCTGTAAAGCGCATTGTGGTTTCCTGAAGTCAGGAAAGGCAATGTTTTGTTCTTTTTTTAAATTAATGCAGATCTGAAAAAAATATCCCATCCCACTGTTTTCTTCAGAAAATAGAGGTAAATGTACTGGTGAAATTCCTCTAAAATAATGAATGGTCAGATCATGTTAAAGGAACGTTATACAGAGCACACATGTGGGATTGGCAGGGACATTAAGATATTTTGAATCCTATGATGGAAATCAGTGAAGTTGGCACTAAAAGTGCCATGGGTGACTTACCTGCCCTTCTCCCAGCTGCCATGCGATAGTCTTGATTTTAACCAAGTCTTCTGGGCAAGCAACACAGGCTGACCTGAAAATGTTAGCAACCTTCTTAGACTGTGCAGATCTGGGAGTGCGAGCGAGGCCTCCAGGGAAATCTTTAAAACATCTTGAGCAGGTGAAGAGAATAAAGAAGAGGATCTGGGACTAAAATTTTGGATACAGTCCAAGGGGGCCAGGAGAAGTGCTCCCATGTGGATTGTTTAGAATTTCAATGCCATGAGGATTTCATTCCCATTTGCAGAAGCCTCCCAAAGCGCCCCCTCTCTAAATTATCTTGCCAACGTGCCTTCCTTTGATGCTGAATGGAAACTTCCTTTTGCATCCAAACTCTGCTCCTTTTTACCAGTCAGCTGCCACTTTTTTTAACTTCTCTCAAGCTAATAAATAGAAATGAAATTTGGGAGTTAATGCCTCAAATGATCAGTTAGGCTATAGTTATATCACCAGTAGAATTTCCATTAAAAACTTCCCAACATAACTCTAGTGGAAGAGCAATGGAAATCACATACATTATTCTGGTATTTCCAAAGTTATGGAAGGGGACCAGAAGAATTCTGTGGAAAGTACTGTTAATTGTTTCTTAAATTGCCTTGAAAACCCTCCTTTCAGAAGGATGTCCAGGCCAATGAGCTGATGCAGAAGGGACGAGAGACTTGATTTTTGAGGCTCAACTGCACAGGCTCTTTGGAAAGATTTTCCAGCTCCATTAGATAGTTAAGAATGTTTCTGGTGAAGAGCTGAAACAGTGTTTTAGCCAACAAGATAACAATGTGATTAAGGAATGGCCACACAGAAGATTATTAAAGTGCTGATTGCCACTTAAGATGCTTATTAATGCTCAGTCTGCATAGAATAGCATTGGATAAATGTTCCATTTAATACTCCAGGTGAAGCAGATTACATATCTGGCAATTTCAACTACTACGTAAAAATTATTATTGTTTGCTTACTGCTGGTGAATCAAAGAATATTATTGAATCATATTGGGAGATTTTATCTCAAGACCCCACCAACATGCAATCAGCATTTATTCTGGAAATTCTCTGTGGAACACATCTAAAAGAGTGAGTTCTGTTTTATGCTGTTTTATGCTACTTTTTAGATGTCACAAGGAAATAGACTGCCTGGTGATGAGTATCTCATGGGGATACACTTGTGGTCTGTAGGAAGAATGGAAGGAAGACATGACACTAAACAGAACATCACCTGCTGATGCAGACACTAAGGGGAACAAGCTCAGGAAAATCTGCCCTGCTTCACTTCAAAATTGAATACTTTCATCTGAATTTCCCTTCTGCTGCTCCATGTGTGTTATGCAGATCCCTGCAATTGGGTGCTTCTGAGGTTGTAACATCTGCAATCAGATGGAGTTCTCTTGCCTCCAAATAATTTCATTGCTATTTAGAGTTGTAGAAGTCGACAGCGCTGAAAAAGTTCCTTGGGCCCATTGTGTCTGCACTAGTCATAAACAATGACCTAACTATTCTAATCCCATTTTCCAGCACTTGGCTCATAGCCTTGGATGCCTTGGCATTGCAAGTGTACATTTAAATACCATGACATATAAATATTTTTACACATAGAAATGCCTATATGCACTATTTATAATATATGCATGAAATATTTCCAAAATATCTGTGAAAGACTTGGAAGGAATAATTTGCATTTATATTAGTGCATTCAATTAATTTAGAATGAAGTGCTTTACAAATATTTTGTACTCGAGACATTATTGTGATGTAGAAAATGCCAGCAACCAAGTTGCACACAATAAGCACCAAAATGACCAGACAATTTTTTCTAGCTGCCTTGTTTAAAGGGTGAGTATTAGTTAGGAGACCTGGGCACATCCCCCTGTTTTGCTTAAAAAAAACCTACCACGGTATCTTTCTCAAACACCTGGAACTGTAGGAAATTCAATGTGTTACAAGATCAGTCTTATTGGCAACTGCATGAATAGCTGCCTGGCCACCATGTGAACTTGAAGGCTGAAGTAAGGCACATCAGAATGACTTTGCATGATAATGATTACCCTGATCAAACCATCAGCCAATGTATTTCACAGAAGCTCATAAAAGGATGCATCACTTTTGGACCTGAACACTGCATAGGCTACCCTGGAAGGGAAGTGGGTGTCTCAAAAAAATTGAACAGCTGACGCTGTTGTTTCACACCACTACTTAACCGTAAAAACACATAAATAGTTTAAGTCAAGTCAAAAAGATGTTTTGCTGACCACATAAATGGGTTTTGTGAAATATTAGTCACTCTATGATGCCAGGTACATAGGCCTGTTATTTCGCTGACTGGTGGACCAAAGCAAACCGGTGTCATGAACTATCTATAGCATGCAGCTTCTCAATTGTATTTAACTAACATGTTACTTGCAAGCCTCAGAACTGAATGTCCACCATCAGATATGATTCTGCTTTTGGATACACTTTATGAAATATTCTGGACTGGACAAAAATATTGCATGTGAAGCCAATGTAAGTATATGCTTTGGGCTCTCAGTACAATACATTTGTTTGTGCTAGAAGCTAGTGTGAACTAACATGTTTCATGTAGAAAAAAAAGGAATTTGGCCACATATTGCACCCTTTTCATTGGGACACAACAATAGATCATGAAGACTGTCAGCCTCTGCTGTATTCCCATGGCAACAACTTGACCAATAAAAGTCTATCTGCCTGACCTGAGATCGAAGATTGACAGTTAACTTTTCTTTCTGCATCTCCAGGCCAATGATGTCACAATCAATTAACGTTCGCTTCTCATGCTTATAATTTGATGTCCTTTCTTCCAGCTCTCTGTCTTGCACCCTAGTTCTGATCATTCCAAAATGAGAAGTTTTGACTTCCTGCAAGAAATGTTTAGAATCTAAAACCAACATATTTTATCCAGCATAACCTTCCTTAATTTTTAAAAATTGAATGATTTAATGATGATTTTACTGTTGCTGGCAGTGATGAGACAGATCTGTTGAAATGAAGATAAGATTGACTCTACTTTTCCATTTAATACTAAGTGAACTATTTTTACTGTGGTTAGTGATGGAAAGAGATAGGTATATACCACAGGGCAAGTGTTATAACTGGGGGAAAGGCAATTATCATGTGACTCGGCAAGATTTAGGATGCATAGGATGGGGAAGGAAACTGCAGGGGATGGGCACAATTGAAATGTGGAGCTTATTCAAGGAACAGCTACTGCGGGTCCTTGATAAGTATGTACCTGTCAGGCAGGGAGGAAATGGTCAAATGAGGGAGCTGTGTTTTACTAAGCAAATTGAATCTCTTGTCAAGAGGAAGAAGAAGGCTTATGTTCAGATGAGGCGTGAAGGCTCAGTTAGGGCATTTGAGAGTTACAAGCTAGCCAGGAAAGACCTAAAGAGAGAGCTAGGAAGAACCAGGAGGGGCCATGAGAAGTCATTGGCAAGTAGGATTTAGGAAAACCCGAAGGCTTTCTATAGGTATATCAGGGATAAAAGAATGACTAGAGCAAGATTACGGCCAGGAGAAAGTGAGGACTGCAGATGCTGGAGATCAGAGCTGAAAATGTGTTGCTGGAAAAGCACAGCAGGTCAGGCAGCATCCAAGGAGAAGGAGAATCGATGTTTCGGGCATGAGCCCTTCTTCAGGAATGAGGAAAGTGTGTCCAGCAGGCTTATGCCTGAAACGTCGATAATCCTGTTCCTTGGATGCTGCTTGACCTGCTGCGCTTTTCCAGCAAGATTACGGCCAATCAAGGACAGTAGTAGGCAGTTGTATATGGAGTCCGAGGAGGTAGGAGAAGCACTAAATGAATATTTTTCATCAGTATTCACACCAGAAAAAGACAATGTTGTTGAGAAGAACAAAATACAGAGGCGTGGGATTGAGGATGATTTAGTGGTTTGGATCAGAAATTGGTTAGCTGAAAGAAGACAGAGAGTGGTGGTTGATGGAAAATGTTCATCCTGGAGTTCAGTTACTAGTGGTGTACCGCAAGGATCTAATTAGGGTCCACTGCTATTTGTCATTTTGATAAATGATCTGATGAGGGCATAGAAGGATGGGTTAGTAAATTTGCGGATGACACTAAGGTCGGTGGAGTTGTGGACATTGCTGAAGGATGTTGCAGGTTACAAAGGGACATAGATAAGCTGCAGAGCTGGGCTGAGAGGTGGCAAATGGGGTTTAATGTGGAAAATTGTGAGGTGATTCACTTTGAAAGGAGCAACAGGAATAAAAAGTACTGGGCGAATGGTAAAATTCTTGGCAGTGTAGATGAACAGAGAGAGCTCTGTGTCCATGTATACAGATCCTTGAAAGTTGCCACCTAGGTAGATAGGGTTGTTAAGAAGGCATACAGTGTGTTAACTTTTATTGGAAGGGGGATTGAGTTTTGGAGCGACAAAGTCACGTTGCAGCTGTCCAAAACTCTGGTGTGGCTGCACTTCGGGTATTGTGTACAGTTCTGGTCACCGCATTATAGGAAGGATGTGGAAGCTTTGGAAAGGGTTCAGAGGCGATTTACTAGCATGTTGCTTGGTGTGGAGGGAAGGTCTTATGAGGAAAGCCTGAGGGACTTGAGGCTGTTTTCATTAGAGAGAAGAAGGTTGAGAAGTTACTTAATTGAGACATACAAGATTATCAGAGGGTGAGATAGGGTGGACAGTGAGAGTCATTTGCCTCGGTTGGCGATGGCTAGCACAAGAGGACATAGCTTTAAATTGAAGGGTGATAGATATAGGATAGATGTCAGAGGTAGTTTCTTTACTCAGAGAGTATTAGGGGTGTGGAACGACCTGCCTGCAACAGTAGCAGACTTGCCAACTTTAAGGGGCATTTAAATGGTCATTAGATAAACATATGGGTGAAAATGGAATAATGTAGGTTAGATGGGTGTCAGGGTCGGCACGGCATCTATGTTAAAAATTGTCTGCCAACGGCCTACATGCCCAAATAGTACATAAATTCCATCAAATATAAATCAGTAAATTGTACCATATTTAAACGTTTAACACAGATGTTGGTTGGTATCTGGAACTCACTACCTGTAGAGGTGGCTGAAACAGAAACCTTCAAAACATTTAAAAAATTTTTAGATGGTCATTTGTGATGCCAATGCATAAAATGCCATAGCCCGAGTGTGGAAAACAGGATTAAAACTAAAATAGTAGGTGGCTGCTTTTGATATGGTGGATATGGTGGAGTGAAAAGGCTTTTCCTGTGCTACAGATCCTACTACTCTGTGACATGGAAATACCATCACCATCAAGTTCCCCTGCAAGCCATTCACCATTCTGACTTAGAAATATATCACTATTCCTTCAGTGTCAGTTTGTTTGCTTGGTTACAGCTTCCATTGGTTCTAATCATTTTCTCAGTTCTGTTTACAAAGTGGATAAAGGATTGTGGGGTGGGTTTAAGTGGACATAATGTTCAACTATATACAGAGAGACAATGACTGCATTGGAAACACCAGACTAAGATTTAATGAAAATAGAGCTTTGTAAACTGTCCTCTCTAGAATCAGTTTTCCTGCACTCCCACTTAGCGACAGGTCAATTTCCTGGCCAGTTAGGACCAGGAACCTCCGAGAACTCTGCTTCATGTCAATCTTAGGAAGAACCAAGACATTGAATTGATCCTGGCTTGAGCTACCTACCTCCAAAGTGAAAACCTTACTATTCAGGTTGAATTAACACTAAGTATTGTTACTTTACACAAATAGGGCAGTTTTTATTTCTTTTCTTCCTCTCTTTGTCCCTGTATTTCTTTTTCTCCATTTTTCACCATTAGAGAGGTTATTTCATGAGCCCTCAAGAAAACTCTTCAGGATACTTGAGGGTTTATGGAGGCAAGTTTGAAAATCACTGCTTTATTGGCAAGTTAATAATAGTGGGAAGAATGCTTTACTGAGTTGAAATTCAATCCTATACCTAGCCAGTATTTTAAGTGCAGCCACTTGTGAGAAATTGACTAATTTTGTCCTAACTCATTTTTGTTGAAAGTGCTTAAAAGTGAAGAATAGATCCTTAATATATTCTAAATATGTTGTGAACTCAGGTATTATGGATGAAAAGAACATTATTTTAAAGTATTGATCCATAGTTTCTAGGATATACATCTTTTATCACATCAAACCAATATAACTGTACATCACAATTTTCATTGAAAGCTATGTTAAGATGCTAAAGGCAAAACAAAATTCCATTCTATGTGCCAAATCTGAAAACAGAGCAGTCCCAGCTACTGAAGCTTGAGCTTTATCATTACAGCAAATTCTGTATTTACTTCAATACTTTAAACTATTTGTTAATCTCTTTTCATCTCAAGTCTTCAGGCAGTCTTTTTTTCTCAAGCTGTGTTTGCCAATTATCAAGACAGCACTGCCAGAACTATTTCTTTTGTGCACAATAGTCCATATTACCTTTCATGTTCGGATAGTGCCATGTGGATATAGTTTGTACAAGAGAAGGAATAGACAAGTAACTGAGATATCAGGCAGAATCTCCCCTGCTGCTAAGAATGGGAAGCAACATGGATGTGGGAACTTAATTGTGTATTATGACAAAAAACAGCTTTCCAACAACAGGATGAAATGAAGCAATTAAGTACAGGTAGATTTGAAGGTGACTTGATCAGCATGTCGTGCACGCTCATTAAAAGACAAGCTTGTCAAAATTAAGATTCTCTTCCCAATATAGTTGTGTGCAAGTGAGCAACATGTGCCTTCAGATTTGGATGAATATATGCAGCAGTTAACTTGCTGGAGTTGGAGTGATTAACCATTGTTTTCTTCTTCCTGAGTGAGAAACAGTGTCAGCAGTCTAAGGGATACAGGGCAGGAAGGCTGGCTTTGGAAGGATGGTAGTCTGGGGGCAGGGAATGAGAAAGGATGGAAAGTTGAGGGCACAGTGATATAGGGAGGAAAGAACAGTTTTTTGAGCTTGGGTGTTGGGATCTTACGACTTAGTGGGGCAACAAGTTTCCAGGCAGAGATGGTGGATAAGACAGATGGTGCTAAAGAGCCAGAGCTGTGCTGACTACGGTGGAGTCTGTAGAATAATGAAACGTGCTCGGCAAGTTCCATAAGAATTAACTAGAATAGCATTGATGTCATAAAAGCAAGTGATGCGTGAGTCTACGAGAAAAAAGGGAATAGAACTGGTGTGAGGTACGTGAGAGGTGGAAAGTTTAAGGGGGATACACGCATTAAGTACTTCACACAGAGGGTGGTGGACGTTTGGAATGCGTTGCCAGCAGAGGTGGTAGAGGCAGACACTGTAGATTCATTTAAGATACGTCTGGACAAATACATGAGTAGGTGGGGAGCAGAGGGAGACAGATGCTTAGGAATTGACCGACAGATTTAGACAGTACATTTGGATCGGTTCAGGCTTGGAGGGCTGAAGGGCCTGATCCTGGGCTGTACATTTTCTTTGTTTCTTTGTAACTCCAATCCCACAATGCTATTTTATATAGTGCCACCTGATGAAAGGTTGATGATAGATAAACCCTAACCTCTACTGAAGAATTTCCAAAACATTTCATCTTAATCTTGCCAAAATGATGCAATTGATCAATTTTGCATTGTACTGGACCTGACAGTGAAACCAGAGACAATCAGCCCACTACGCTACTTCTAGAAGATGTTTGAAAAGGTGCTGCACAAAAGGCTCATACATAAAGAGCAGCTGTAAATCCTGCAGGTTAACTGCTGCATATGTTACTCTATATCAGAATATAAGGGAGGATCACATTGGGTTAGGGGCCCAATTAATTAGTTTGGATAGAGAGATGGCTAACTAACAGAAAACAGAGTTGGGATAAATTGGTCTTTATTTGGTTGCCAAGATGTAAATAATGTGATGCCACAGGGTTTGGCTCTCGGATCCTGACTATGTACAATCTCTTATCATTGACTTGAATGTAGGGATAGAGAGTAGATTAGATTCCCTACAGTTTGGAAACAGGCTCTTCAGCCCAACAAGTCCACACCGACCCTTCAAAGAATAACCCACCCAGACCCACTTCCCTCTGACTAATGCAGCTAACACTACGGGGCAATTTAGCATGGCCAATTCACCTGCCCTGCACATCTTTGGACTGTGGGAGGAAACCGAAGCACCCAGAGGAAACCCACGCAGACACGGGGAGAATGTGCAAACTCCACACAGACAGTCACCCGAGGTTGGAATTGAACCTGGGACCCTGGTGCTGTGAGGCAGCAGTGCTAACTGTGCCACCCCCTGCAGAGAAATTTGCAGATGACACTAAAATATCTGGAAAAGTCAGTAGCAATTAGGAAATAAGAAAGGTTTAAATGGATATCAATAGGTTAGGTGACTGGGCCGTAAGTGTGAGGTTATTCATTTTGGTCAGAGGAATAAAGGCAATTTATTCCCTAAATGGAGAGAAACTTCAGATAGCTTCAGTGCACTGGGGTGTGCATGCTGCCAGAGGAAGTGGTGGAGGCTGGTAAAATTACAACATTTAAAAGGCATCTAGATGGGTATATGAATATGAAGCACTTAGAGGGAAGTGGGTCAAGTGCTTGCAAATGGGACTAGGTTAGGTTGGGATATCTGGTTCGCTTGGACAAGTTGGACCAAAGGGTCTGGTTCACAGAAAATGAGTGTGCGGTACTGTGGATTAAAAAAAAGAGGTCAAGTTGAATTTTGGTATTTGCTGCTAAAGGAATTGAGTACATAAGTAGGGAAGTGTTGCTGCAACTGCACAAGGCATTTATGTGACTGCACCTGGAGTATTGTGTACAATTTTAGTCCCTCTACGTGAGGAGGGATGTAGTTGCATTGGAGGCAGTTCAGAAAAGGTTCACCAGATTGATTTTAATGATGAAGTGTTTGTTCTATGAAGAGAGATTGAGCAGATTAGGCCAATACTCTGTGGAATTTAGAAGAATAAGAGATCTAATCAAGGTATACAAGATGTTAAATGCGATTGACAAAGTCAACCTAGAAAGGATGTTTCCTCTTGTGGGACAATTTAGAACAAGAGATCATAGTTATAGGGTAAAATGCAGCAGATTAAAAACAGACGAGGAAAGATGACTTCTCTCAAAGGGTTCTGCTTATATGGAATTCACTAGTCTAGGGTGTGGTGGATGCTGGGACATTGGGTAAAGTTAAAGAGGAGGAAAAATGAATTTTAATTAGCAATAGGTTGAAGGATTATGGAGATTAGGCACGAATATGGCGTTGAGGTTGAGATGAGATCAGTCATGACTATTAAATTGCAGAGTAAGCTCGAGGGACTGAATTGCCTACGTCTGCTCCTAGTTCTAACATTCTTCTGTACATTATTGTATACAAAGGGTATCTATGTGAAGAACAGTTTAGTTACCCTGGGATCACTGAGGGTAAATCCACATTTGCCAACGATACTGATGCATTCAAGACAAATTTCAATTTAAGCTGTAAAACCTTTCTGAAACACATCAAAACTCAGCGACATATTCAAAGACATGAAGAAAGTATGGATGAATTTTTAAATTATTTATATTGATTAGCAGAATATTGAGAGTATGGTTATTTGAAAGCAGACCTAATTTCAAACAGAATAGTTGGTGGAGGAATGGATGATGTCTCGTCACATAATTTGTAGAATTGCAGAAGAATTTGTGCTGCTAAAAAATGAATTCATTAAGTAAGCAAGCTAAAATCAAGTACAGAACCAATCAGTAACTTGAGGAAGGAGAAAGAATACCTGAATCCAAAAATAATAGCTACAATGGTAATCAATACGTACAAAAAAGAGAAAATAAAGGGAAAGATTCACATGTAGAGTGAAAATATGTAATGGCTGCAGTACAGACTACTTATGCTGGCTCAGGAGCTAAAGTCACGGGCTCAGGAATTTTCCTGCCAATCACATGTAACATATGTAGGTCACAGTTGAAAACACTCGGAAAGGATAGGTCATAAAACAAAATTGAGTCATAAAATAAATGTTTCACAAGATATTGAGATGCTCTATTTAAGAGAGATTAAAGAAGTAAGTGAAAGTTATTGGAGTATAAAAACCCTGATAGGCTGTCATAGAACTGCAGTTTAAATTAGATGCTGCAGCATCAATTCTTCCAGATGTTTGATCATGAATAAACAAGACGCAGTTCTTCAGCTATCATGCAAAAGGCGATATCGGCAAGGAGGAGCAAATCTCAATGTTCTGAGAGAAAGCACAAAAAGAAAGTAATTTCTGACATACTGTCCATAGTTCAAGATTAGGGTGTCTATTTTACTGTTAAGCAGAAAGGCATTGACAGAATTTAGTCTAATTTTCAGAATAAAATAGACAAAGAATGCTGAAGTTTAAATGGGAGAATTCAAAGCAGAATTTCTAACATTATTTACAGGATTAAGAAAGCTAAAAACAGGATATAATAAATGACTAAGTCCGGAACGAAACTAATTTATTCCTGTACGTGTCTAAAAAGGTTCAACACCTATTACTTCCGAAGATCAATGACCAGCTGAAGAATAATTTCAGTTTTAATCAGCAAATGAGCTGATACTAATTGGTAATACCAATGACATATGTTTCCTAAGAATATATATTAGTCTCATATTAGTGAATAAAACCGTGAAAAGTGAAGACAGTCCAATTGTATCAGTAAATGAGAGTTTAACAATATTAAGGAAGAGTTCAATATTCACTAGATCTCCCTGTTTAACAATACACCCCAAGACCCTACCATTAACCATGTAAGACTTGCTCTTACGAAAATGCAACATCTTCGATTTATGTAAATTTAACTTGATCTGCCATGTTTTGGTCTACTGGCTCAGTGGATCAAGATCCTGTTGTATTCTTATATATTCTTCACTGTCCACTACAACCACCAATTTTGCACTCTTCCGCAAATTTACTAACAATGCCTACTGTATTGTCATCCAAATTGTTTATATAAATGATGAACAATAGTGGACCCAGCATTGATCCTTTTAGAATACTACTGGTCACAGGCCTCCAGTCCAAACAACAACCCTTTACCACTACCTAATGTTTCCTACCGTCAAGCCAATTTTGTATCCAATTGGCTATTTCTCCCTGAATCTCATGTGATTTAACTGACCTGCTGTGATTTTCCAGCACCATGCTATTGACTTTAATCTTCAGCATCTGCAGTTCTCACTTTCGCCTAATCTTACTAACCAGTCTATCATGTCAGACCTTGTTGAAAGCCTTGCTAACGTTCATGTAGACAATATCTACCACTCTGCATTTATTGAACTCCTTGGGCACCTCTTCAAATAACTCAATTAATTTCGTGAGACACTATTTCCCATCCACAAAGCCATGCTAACTATCCCTAATGAGTCCTTGCCTTTCCAAATGAATGTAAACCCGGTTTCTCAGAATTCTCTCCAATAATTTATCCACCACTGACGTCAGGCTCACTAGTCTTTAGTTCCTCGGTTTTTCCTTGCAGCCTTTCTTAACCAATGACACAACATTAGCTATACTCTAGTCTTCTGGCACCTTACCTGTGGCAATTGATTATCCAAGTATCTATGCTAGGGGTCCCATAATTTTTTTCCTTAGCTTTCCACAGTGGTTTGGTATGGAATTGATCAGGTCCCAAGGACTTATCTACCTTCATGCATTATATGCTGGAGGACAGTGAATGCGGCACCATTGTCCAAGAAGGGAGCAAAAGATCAACCAACAGATTATAGGCCGGTCAGTCTAACCTTGGGGGTAGGGAAATAACTGCAATCAATTGTAAGGGACAGAACTAATCTTCACTTGAAGAGGCAGGGTTAATCAAGAATGGTTTTGTTATGAAAACTGGATTGAAGTTTTCAAAGAGGTAGTCAGTTGTATAGATGAGAAATGGATTTAATGTAGTCTACTGGTATTCAGCAAGGCTTTTGATAATGTCCTCTTGGAAAATAGCTAATGAAAGATCCAAGGGATGCCATGATGTCCAAGGAAATTTTGGTGAGTTGGATCCAGGATTGGCTGAATAACAGGAAGAAGAGGGTAATGGTTAGGGGTGTTTTTGTTTCAGGAAGCCATTCAGTGAGTTTCAGCAGGGGTCAGTGTTGGGTCCCTTGCTATTTGTGGCATATATAAACAATTTTGACTTGAATATTTTTTTCAGGAAGTTCACAGATGATATGAAAATTGGTGGATTGTAAATAGTGAGGAGGATAGCAACATATTACAGAAAGATACAGATGAGCCGGTCCAAATGGGCTGATGAATGACAAATAGATTCAATCCAGATAAATGTGAGGTAACATACTTGGGCAGGACAAATAGGAAAAAGGAGTACATGATGATCGTAATGACCCTGGGTAGCACTGAGGATCAGAGGGAGCTTCGTGTGCATAGCCAGCAGTACCCTAAGGTAGCAGGATACGTAAAGCATTTAAGGAGATATACAGGATACTTGCCTTTATTTGCTGAGGCATTGAGTTTAAGATTAGGGAGGTTATGCCAGAACTGTAGAAAGCATTGGTTATGTTACAGCCAGAGTATTGTATGCAGTTCTGGAATCCACTTGATAGGAGGAACATGATAGGGTATAGGAGGTTACCAGGGTGTTCTACCTGGTCTAGAGAGTTTTAATTATGAAGAGAGATTGGATTGACTGAAGGTGTTTTCCTCGGAGCAGAGGAGTCTGGGGGGGGTCATAATTTAAATATATAAAATTATGAGGGGCATACACAGAGTAGACAGCAAGAAACTAGTCCTGTTAATGAGTGGATCAATGACAGGAAATTTGATTTGAGGTAAGGAATAAAAAGTTTAGAGGGCATGTCAAGAAATTAATTTTCACCGAGAATGTGGTGGAATTCTTGGAACTCTACACGCAAGGCCTCCAGCGCAAACAGCATCAAGATAAATCTCCATAGTACGCTGTCTGGTGCAATCATGTCCTTCCTGTTGAGACCATCATTATTTTTATTTTATTTTTCACATTTTTGATTTAGAACTGTGAGTTGCAGCTGACAATTTAACTTTGAATTTTGAAAAACAGCATGTTTCTGAAAAAGGAAGAGAGAACAAAACACTGATATTTGCTTTTGGGAACTGTCCTGGAAAGATAATGCAAGTTAATTACAGCTCTAAAAACAATTTAATATGGAGATGTTGTTATGCTCATGGACTGACAACTGATTAGATGTTGAATTCGTCAATTGATTAATGAGGTAAAAACAATGACTGCAGATACTGGAAACCAGAGTCTAGATTAGAATGGTGCTGAAAAAGCATAGCAGTTCAGGCAGCATCCAAGGAGCAGGAAAATCGACGTTTTGGGCTCCGAAACATCGATTTTACTGCTCCTCAGATGCTGCCTGAACTGCTGTGCTTTTCCAGCACCATTCTAATCTAGACAATTGATTAATTGTCCAGCCAACCACAGAGAATGGCAAAAAAGAAACAAAAAGAGCGAAACTGAAGAAATAACCTTAAAAAACTGCACATGCTGAAAATTTGAAACAAAAATAGAAATTACTGGAGAAACTCAGCAGATCTGGCAGCACCTGTGGGTAGAAAACAGAGTTAATGTTTTGGATTGAGTGACCCTTCTTCAAAACACAACAGTTACTTTATATTCACCATGCCCATGCCCCTTATGATGTAATACACCTCTATCAGATTCTGCCCTCAACCTTTGCCACTCCAAAGAAAGCAACCCAAGCTTCTCCAGCCTATCTTCATAGCTAAATGCTTCATCACAGGCACCATCCTGGTGAATCTCTTCAGTGCAGTTACATCCTTCCTATCATGTGGTGACCATAACTGCACACAGTACGCTAACTGTGGCCGAACCAAACTTCTTGTACAGCTCCAACATGACCTTCCCTGCTCTCAGACCATTCATCCTCTACATATTCTCAAGTCATTCTGTGGGGTCCATGTCCACTAATGTGCACTAGCAACTCTGTCCAGGCTACCTTCATCAAAATGGGAGGGTTGTCTGTTGCCATCCCAGTGAAACAGGACCACCTGCCTTCCTCTAATTGCCTAAAGGAGACTATAATTGCTGAAACAAATGTCCATATGTCATCTCTGAGTGACAAGACTGCAGAGGTTAGAAAGATAATGATGATGGAGAGGATAGAAGAACTGGAAAGTGTGGCTGCAGTGGAAGACACAGATTGGTGCTTCTGCTTGCAAGGTACTCCTGTCCAGGTGCTCTTTAAATATGGTACCAGGACATTTGAGACTGTGAGATAAAATCAACTGCTTTGACCTTTTCCCTGCTTCCACCTCAACATTCAACATGCAATTGCACTTTCATATCTAATCAGCTGACAACCAGGTCATCGTGTGAGTAAGCAAAAGGAAGCGCACTTCTGTTCTCACTAGTATGGAATGGAAGATTCAGTCCATCATTATATATATACCGAATGTCAAGGTCAATCTCTAGAAGGAATCAGTTGATTTGGTGAAAGCAAGTGAATAGCCCAATCTCACTTATTGTTACTGTCCATGGAACGAACACATTCATTTCAAGTCATTTTAATTTCTGACAAAGGATCACTTGACCTGAAGTGTTAACTCTGACTTCTCTCCATGGATGCTGCTAGACCTGCTGAGCTTTTCTAGCACTTTCTGTTTTTGGTTTCTAATTTCCAGTATCCGCAGTTCTTTCAGTTTTCATTCATTTCAATTGTTTGATAATAAACCTTCTTTTAAGTCAGAATACACATTGGCATCTGAATTTTTTACTATACATCAACTCAGTTATGAGTGAGTGATGATTGTTTGCTGAATATTGTGACACAATTGGGTTAATTTAGCTTTCATTATCGAATGAAAAATTGAAGCTAGCAGATTGGCCACACATCCCATGGTAACCGAAGAGCAAATTGGGTAAGGTATGTATCAACTAGCTAATCCATTAATGCCTGCTTTCTGCTCAGCAGTAAAAGTTAGAATCTATCCTGGTTTTTGATCACCTAGCACTTGTTGAATTCGATGGTTCTTAACCTAGGATCCCGGGGGTTTTTCATCTGAATAAGGCAATCGACCATCCCAGTGTATTTCTGACTGTTAATGTCACTTCAAACAATACACTTCTGCCATGACTTACTTTGTGCCTGAAACTCTATTACTGGTCTCTAGCCACTTTGGTTTCTACTGTTTTTAAGTGATTTGCAGCAATTTCCAGACCATTTATCAAACCTGTCAAATTTCACTCATTAGGACAGACACTTAGCAATTTCAGTCTAATAGTGTAGCCACTTGATGTATATCGTTCTAGGAACTAAAAACAGTTCCAGTTTGCTAAATGCTTGGCAATCTGTCTTGCTGTTTATGACTGCACATCATGTTCCCAGTGTTGATTTATTGTTGAATGCTCTGAATCAGGAGCCTGTAAACTATTAGAGAAGGGGGTGTTGTTGGGGGGGGGGTCCGAAGTAGCAGCGAAAATAGAAAGAAAGATGAGGATAGTTCTAAATCAGAAAAGAACAAGTTAATTCAAAAAGGCAGACAAGAGCAAGTCAGAGAATGAGCTAACTCTGAATAATTAAACTGCATTCATTTCAAAGCAAAAGGTCTTATAAGTAAGGCTGATGAACTCAGCACATGTACCAGGACATGGGACTGGGATGTTACAGCTATTACAGAAACTTAGCTGAGGGAGGGGCAGGACCCATAGCTCAATGTTTCATGTTTTTGATTAAGGAAAACAATACCACTGTAATTAGAGAGGATATTTCTGAGGGATCGTCCAGTAAAAATATATGGGTTGAAATTGGATATAAGAAAGACATGATCTCCTTGATGGGATTGTAGTATCAGACCCGAATAATTAGCGAGAAATTGAGGAGCAAACATGTAGAGAGATCTCAGATAAAGGTAAGAATAATTGGGTTGTAATAGTAGAGGATTTTATTTTTCCAGACATTGACTGGGACTACCATAGAGTTAAAGGTTTGGATAGTGAGGAATTTGTTAAATGTGTTCAAGAAAAACTTATTTTCAATCTGTAAATGTTCCTACTAGAGAAGGAGCAAAACTTGACCTTCTCTTTGAAAAATCTCATTGAATGTTTTTAAGGCAAAGATAGATAGCTGGGAATTAAAGGTTATGGTGAGTGGGCAGGTAAGTGGAGCTGAGTCCATGAAAAGATCAGCCATGATCTTATTGAATGGCGGAGCAGGCTCGAGGGGCCAGATGGCCTTGTCCTGCTCCTCGTTCTTGTGTTTTTATGCTCTTATATTATTAAATATAAGTTATTAGGTCACAGAGTCATAGAGATGTACAGAACAGAAACAGACCCTTCCGTCCAATCGTCCATGCCAATCAGATACCTTAACCTAATCTAGTCCCATTTACCAGCACTTGGCCCATATACCTCTAAACCCTTCAGATTCATATGCCCATCCAGATGCCTGTTAAATGTTGTAATTGTACCAGTCTCCATCACTTCCTCTGGCAGCTCATTCCATATACTCACTACCCTCTGTGTGAAAAAGTTGCCCCTTAGGTCCCTTTTATACCTTTCCCCTCTCACCCTAAGCCTATGCCCTCCAGTGCTGGACTCCCCCATTCAAGGGAAAAGATCTTGTCTATTTACCCTATCCATACCCCTCATGATTTTATAAACCTTTATGAGGTCACCCCTCAGCCTTTGACGTTCCAGGGAAAACAGCTCCAATCTATTCAGTCTCTCCCTATAGCTCAAATCCTCCAACCCTCGCAGCATCCTTGTAAATCCTGAAATTCTGAACCCTTTCAAGTTTCACAACATCCTTTCAATAGGAAGTAGACCAGAATTGCATGCAATATTCCAAAAGTGGCCTCACCAATGTCCTGTACAACCGCAACATGACCTTCAGCTCCTGTACTCAATACTCTGACCAATAAAGGAAAGCATACCAAATGCCTTCTTCACTATCCTATCTACCTATGACTCTACTTTTAAGGAGCTATGAACCTGCACTTCAATGTCTCTTTGTTCAGCAACACTCCCGAGGACCTTGCCATTAAGTGTATAAGTCCTGTTAAGATTTGCTTTCCCCAAATGCAGCACCTCACATTTATTTGAATTAAACTCCACCTGCCACTTCTCAGCCCATTGGCCCATCTGATCAAGACCCGTGACTGAAGTATTAGTAAGGGAACACTTTAGGATTAGTGAACTTAATTTTATAGTTTTAACATAGACTTGGAAAATGATAAGTCTTCTATAAAATTATTGTTTTTAATTGGAGTAGAGCAAATTTTAATTGCATGAGACAAGAACTTTTGAACGTTGATTGGAGTAGACTGTTCACAGGTAAAACGACAAGTGACAAATGGAAGGTTTTCAGGAGTGTGACAATGAGAGTTCAGATACTGGATTAGTGGTGCTGGAAGAGCACAGCAGTTCAGGCAGCATCCAACGAGCAGCGAAATCGACGTTTCGGGCAAAAGCCCTTCATCAGGAATAAAGGCAGTGAGCCTGAAGCTTCAGGCTCACTGCCTTTATTCCTGATGAAGGGCTTTTGCCCGAAACGTCGATTTCGCTGCTCGTTGGATGCTGCCTGAACTGCTGTGCTCTTCCAGCACCACTAATCCAGTATTTGGTTTTCAGCATCTGCAGTCATTGTTTTTACCTTCAATGAGAGTTCAGAGGCATTGTGTTCCTGTTAGAGTGAAAGGTGAAGGTGATAAGATTAGAAAACATTGAACAAATAAAATTTTTGAGGTTCCAGTTAAGAATAAAAAAGAATCATGTATTAGATATGGACAACTGGGATCAATTGAATCTCTTGAACATTATAAAGAGTTTAGGGCATTCTTAAGAGGGAAATCAGGAAGGCAAAGAAGGGATATAAGATAGCCTTGGTAGTTAGGTTAAGGATAATCAAAAGAGATTCTACCAGTACACTGAGAGCAAAAGAGTAACTAGAGAGTGAGTAGGGTCCCTTAAGGATCAACAAAGTCATCTTTGCGCTGAACCTCAGGAGATGGGAGAGACATTAAATTAATATTTTGCATCAGTTTTAACTGTGGACAAAGAAATTAAGGCAAAAGAACTCAGGGAAATAAATACTGATATTTTTAAAACAGTTCACATTACAGAAGAGAAAGTGCTGAAGGTCTTAGAAAATGTTGGATAAATCTCCAGTAACCGATCAAGTGCATTCCAGGACATTGTGGGAAGTTTGGGAGAAAATTGTGGGCCCGTAGCAGAAATATTTGTATCACCTATAATCACAGTGAGGTGCTGGAGGATTGGAGGATGGCCAATATTGTGCCTTTATTTCAGAAAGGCTGTAAGGAGAAGCCTGGAAACTGTAGACCTGTCAGTCTGACACCAGTGGTGGGTAAGTTGTTGAAAGTGATTATGAAAGATTGGATTTACATACATTTGAAGAGGCAAGGAATGTTTAGGGATTAGATTAGATTACTTACAGTGTGGAAACAGGCCCTCCGGCCCAACAAGTCCACACCGCCCCGCCGAAGCGTAACCCACCCATACCCCTACATCTACATCTACATCTACCCCTTACCTAACACTACGGGCAATTTATCATGGCCAATTCACCTGACCTGCACATCTTTGGACTGTGGGAGGAAACCGGAGCACCCGGAGGAAACCCACGCAGACACGGGGAGAACGTACAAACTCCACACAGTCGGTCGCCTGAGGCGGGAATTGAACCCGGGTCTCCGGCGCTGCGAGGCAGCAGTGCTAACCACTGTGCCACCGTTCCGCCCACAAATAGTCAGCATGGTTTTGTCTAAGAGAAACCAAAAAGATTAATGAAGGAAGAGTGGTAGACAGTGTTTACTTGGACTTTAGTAAATTAGATTCTGTACAGTATGGAAACATGCCCTTTGACCCAACAAGTCCACACCAACCCTCTGAAGAGTAACCCATCCAGACCATTCCCTTACCCTGCATTTACCCCTGACTAATGGACCTAACACTATGGGCAATTTAGGATGGCCAATTAAAAACTGGAGCTTCCTTTCATTTGCATCTTGCTTTTGGGAAATTCTAGGATATGAAACTTAGGTTAATGGGTGTGAAAGTCATTATAACCATGAAATCATTGTGTAAACTTCCACATAAGCTGAATGAGCATCATAAATAGTTACAACAAAAAGTACCAGAGGTACTGTTCAAAAAGAGATAATTAATGTTTTATTCATTTTAATATTCCACTGACTTGTTCAAAAGGAGGTTCTTAAAGATTTCCTAGATCTTAGTGTCTAATCCTTTTTCACCATCATTTCTCATTATAACTATAACCAAAATCAACTTCATAGATACATCTGAGATTCATTCTGCACAAGCTGGAAGAACAGCATCTCATTTTCCACCTGGAGAGCCTGCAGCCTTCAGGACTCATTAGCGATTTCAATAATCTTAGGACCTGAGCACCTTCATCCATGTCCTTATCTCAACTCCCACAGACCAGGCCTTGTCATCAAACAACCCATTGTAAGATACAAATGGTCCTCATGAGCAGATATTAATTCCTCCAGGCTGACCTCTACCCATTTCTTTGTTTGCCTAACTGTGTTTCTCTCTTTCTGGGCTCCACCTCCACCTATTGTTCACTCTGACCCCCTCCCCCCACCCCACCCCATCTTCATTTTTACCAACCTTTTCCTCGCTGCAAGCAGTTCTGAAGGAGGGTGACTGGACTCTAAACAATAAATCTGCTTTTTCTCCACAGATACTACCAGAGCTGCTGACCTTCTCCAGCAATTTCTGTTTTTGTTTCAAATTTCCAGCAACCGTGGTTCTTTGATTTTTTTTTGTTTTGTTTTGAACACTTTGCCACATCTCTTCTAGATATGTCCAGCCTGAAGAAATTCTGCTCCTCTTGCCAACAGCGTTTCTATTCAAACCTGTTTTTCCTGTTCATTGTCATTACTTGCAATGTTGCTCCTGGTGCTTGAGAAGGTATTTGCAAACCTCACTTCCACAGCCACCTCATACACCTGATTAACTGTCCCCGGCTTAGACTCAGAGCTGAAAATGTGTTGCTGGAAAAGCGCAGCAGGTCAGGCAGCATCCAAGGAACAGGAGAATCAACGTTTCGGGCATAAGCCCTTCTTCAGGAATGAGGAAAGATGTATCCAGCAGGCTAAGATAAAAGGTAGGGAGGAGGGACTTGGGGGAGAGGTGTTGGAAATGTGATAGGTGGAAGGAGGTCAAGGTGATGGTGATAGGCCAGAGTGGGGTGGAGGTGGAGAGATCAGGAAGAAGATTGCAGGTTAGGAAGGCGGTGCTGAGTTCGAGGGATTTGACTGAGACAAGGTGGGGGGAGGGGAAATTAGGAAACTGGAGAAATCTGAGTTTATCCCTTGTGGTTGGAGGGTTCCTAGGCGGAAGATGAGGCGCTCTTCCTCCAACCGTCATGTTGCTACGTTGATTCTCCTGTTCCTTGGATGCTGCCTGACCTGCTATGCTTTTCCAGCAACACATTTTCAGCTCTGATCTCTAGCATCTGTAGTCCTCACTTTCTCCCTGGCTTAGACTCAGCCCACATGCATTCTAACTGAACTTTCATTCTTTGTATTTTGTGATGTTCAACATTCCTACATTCAGTGCCATGCGTTGCCAAATGTACATTCTCAACTCTCTCTATCAACATTGCCTCACGTTGGCTCAGAACAGTCCAGCCCCAGTTCCACCTCATCCTCTGGGTCATTCGCCGTTCTAACAAGAAACTTTCACTTTTCCTTTCGGGCTTTAAGGAACACAAGATGCAACAGTTTAGAGGTACCTACAGCCCTCCGGAACCTTGCTCCCCTCCCCTTCCTTCTGACTCCATCCCCTCTCCCAACCCCACCTCCTGTTGTGTATTTACTATCCTTTCTGACCTTCTGCGCTCTGAAGCTCAATGTTCAGTATTCAGCAAAGATCTCAATTTCATTCCTCCACAACTCTATCTCAAGAAGTTTGGGCATGACCTGATGCTTTACTCTTCTTCTGTTGCCCCTACCTCCGTGTCCATTCCTTTGGACAGAAGTCCTCTTCCTGATTCATAGACCCATTCACCCATGTCTACTAGTCTCCCTCCACCTGGACCCGTCCCTCTGGCCTTTTACCTGCACTCAATCTTTTCATTGAGAACTGTCAACATGACATTGGTCACCTCAATTTCTCTGCTCCCTTCCCATCTGATCCTATCTCCCTCTGGACTGACTGCATACAGTGCTCTCAGATCCGACCCTGACTTTGTAATTAAGCTGCTGACAAGGGTGCTTCTGTTGTTGGCTTGCAGACTGACCACTACATTGCAGAGGCTGAACACCAACTCTCAGATACCTCGTGCCATCATGGAATGCCAGGCTATAGTGTCCACATGGTCACTCACCTCATTGCATCTGGTGATCTCCTCCCCCGCTCCTTTCAAGCTCATAGTCTCCCAACCCTCCATAGCTCGCTTCTGCCACCTTCCCAAAATCCACAAATAAGACAGCTTGGGCAGACCCATTGTTCCTGTAAACTCCTGTCTCACAGAACTCATCTATTTTTGCCTCAGCTTGATTTTTTTCTCTCTTCGTCCAGTCCTTTACCATTTACATCCACAATTCTTCTGATGCTTTATGTTAGTTACAGAATTTCCAAGCTGCCACCTCTTTACATGGACATGCAATCCCTTGACATGTCCATCCCCCATCAGGATCGTCTCAGGGCTCTCTGCTTCTTCCTGGATAAAAGGCCTGAACCATTCCTACCCATCATCATCCTTCTCTGTCTGGGCTGAGTTCATCCTCACTCTGAACAAATTCCCCTTTAACTCCTCCCACTTTCTTCAGGTCAGAGGGCTGCCATGGGTACCTGCATGGGTCCCAGTTATGTTTGTGGGGTATGTAGAACATTCCTTGTTCCAATCCTGTTCCAGCCCCCACCCACAACTCTTTCTCTGGTATATTGACGGCATCTTTGTTGCTGCTTCCTGCTCTCATCCAAAGTTTGAACAGTTTATCAATTTCACTTTCAATTCCACCCCACTCTCACCTTCACCTGGTTCATCTCTGACTCCTCCCTTTCCTTCGTCAACATCTCTGTTACCATTTCAGGGGATAGGTTGGTCGCCAATATCTGCTACAAACCCATTGACTCCCACAGTTACCTGGATTATCCAACCTCACACCCTGTAAAGACTCTATTCCATTCCTTCAGTTTCTCCATCTCCATTGCATCTGTTTCAACAATGCCAGCTTCTACAAGGGAGCCTCTGAAAGGTCCACCTTCTTCCTTAACCGAGGATTCCTCAGTACTGTAGATGACAGGACTCTCAGTTGTGTCCAATATATCTCCCGCACTTCTGCCCTCACCCCATGTCTTCCTTCCCACAATACTGATAGAGATCTTGTGTCCTCACTTACCATCCCACCAGAATCCACATCCAAAGGACCATAAACTGCCATTTCTGCCACCTCCAGCAGGATGTCACTGCCAGATACATAAACCCCTCCTCTCCCTTGTCAGCTTTCCTCAGGGATCGTTCCTTCTGGGACACACTGGCTCACTTCTACTCCACTCCCAATACCTCCACATACCCCCACGTCACCTTCCCTTGCAATCACAGAAGGTGTAACACTGACTTCTTTACTTTCTCCCTCCTCATTATCCAAGACCCAGATGCACTTTCCAAGGGAAGCAGTGATTTACCTGAATTTCATTCAATCTAGTATACAGCATTCAATGTCCACAATATGGTTTCCTTTACATTGGAGAGATGAAATGCAGACTAGATGACCGCTTTGCAGAATGCCGAAGTTCTGCCCTCAAACATGACCCTGAGCTTCCTGTTGTCTTTCGCTTCAACACACCACTGGTTCCATGGACAACATTTCTGTCTCAGGCTCATTGCAGTGCTCCAGCTAAGCTCAGGGCAAGCTGGAAGAACAACACCTCATTTTCCCTTTGGGAATACTGTAGCCTTCAGGACTCTATATTAGGTTCAATCATTTTAGGGCCTGAGCACCTTCTCCTATGTCCTTACCCCAACCTGAAACATCTGGCCTTGTCATCATATGGGCTGCTACCACACACAATCCATTGTCAGCCAATAACGGCCACCATTAGCAGCTATTGATTTCCCCAGACTGACCATTACACATTAATTTGTCTGCCTAAATGCTATTCTTTGTCTTCGGGCTCCATCAACACATATTGTTTACTCCTTCGCCCTACTCCCACCTCATAGGTATCAAGCTTTCCCTAGCTATGATCAATTTTTTTTAAGCTTATTAAAAGTCTTGTTAATTGCATCTAAGGAGACCAATGCAGATTGTTTTGTTGTTCTCCAGTTCACTGACTTGACAGAGAAAATTAAGATGGCTATCCATAACAGGGTAGGGATCTTTTGCTCTGCAGGCCTAGGTGGCCTCTCCATTTTCTAAATGTGGGGAGCAACCAAAGCCCTCAGGGGGATTCCTCACACCTAACACCTCAATAACAAAACCTCACCCCTGAATATTTAATTCCTCAAATCCTGATCTTCAGTGACATGGACCCTGTTCTTTCAGATTCATTTCCATTCCTTGCCACCTTCTTCACCTCATTTCACCAGCCCATCTTCCTTCACACATTTCCTCAAAATTTATCTCCATGGCTTCTCCTTCCAGCCTCAGTATCTATTTTTCTGATAACTGTGTGGAGCCCCTTGGCAAGAGAAAGAATTTCTTCAGCAGGAGGGTGGTGAATCTGTGGAACTCATTGCCTCAGAAGGCTGTGGAGGCCAAGTCATTGAGTCTATTTAAAACAGAGATAGATAGGTTCTTGATTAGCGAGGGGATCAAGGGTTACACAGAGAAGGTAGGAGAATGGGGTTGAGAAATACATCAGCCATGTTGAATGGTAGAGCAGACCCAATGGACCGAATGGCTAAATTCTGCTCCTATATTTTATGGACTTACTTTTAAGTCAAAAGCAGTATGTAGGTACAAATGATTATTTGATATTGCTATTGCTATTGTCAAATAACAGAAGGTAATCTTTCTAAAGTGCATCCAAGACTTGAACATATGAGGGAAAAAAATTCTGGAGAGTTAACGACTAAATTCTATAACGTCAGTGAGATTGAGAATCACAGTGAAATAATTTCACTGCAAATTTGACAGCTTTATTGCCAAAAGATTAAACTTAAAGCAAAACAGAACTTTGAGAACGTGCAGTTCATCAGACTGGGTGACTGCAGGTGGATTGAGTCAGATGTGAGTTGGACTGATCCAATTCCAGTGGGATTTCTCCTCATGATGATCACACTCTTGAAAACGTTGCAGCTTGATTTTATTTCAAGGCAAGATTTATGTTATATGTTATATTTATAGCAAAGTTTATGTTTTCGTTTAGCAGCAACTGCTGTACAGCCCATTCTTTTGAGCCTCTCGATTGGTCTCTGGGGTATGCAAATAGCCTTTGATAGCCTTTGGGCGGCACGGTGGCACAGTGGTTAGCACTGCTGCCTCACAGCGCCAGAGACTGGGGTTCAATTCCCGCCTCAGGCAACTGACTGTGTGGAGTTTGCACATTCTCCCCGTGTCTGCGTGGGTTTCCTCCGGGTGCTCCGGTTTCCTCCCATAGTCCAAAGATGTGCAGGTCAGGTGAAGTGGCCATGCTAAATTGCCCATAGTGTTAGGTAAGGGGTAGATGTAAGGGTATGGGTGGGTTGCGCTTCGGCGGGGCGGTGTGGACTTGTTGGGCCGAAGGGCCTGTTTCCACACTGTAAGTAATCTAATCTAATCATGTTGCACTAGACTCAGTCCATATATTTTATTTTCTCAAGTAACTCTCCTGAACATATTTTCACCTGTTTTACACAGATGGCCTGGCTTTTCAGCCACTGTTGTTTTAAGGTCTTACTTGCAGTCTTCAGATCTCAATTCATTACTGCATTCTTTCCAAAGTTGTGCAACTCATTGCTGGCTTTCTACATTCCACAACCTATTAAAATTGAAATGACATCTACCTGTTGTTTCCTGCTTTACTTTCTATTCCTTTTACTTTGTCAGTTGGTGATGCTGGCATGATGTGCTTCGGCCTTTAACACGGCTCTCTTGGTAGTAAGGAAAAGCTTCTGATCCTATCAGATGTGAAAGCAATCTTTCAAGTTTTAGCAAGATAAATTAAAAGAACTATATATCCTCTGCATCATCTGATCGACAAGATTTTCCAAGTTATTGCCCCAGATCTTCCAAGGAGGAGCTTTGCTGTTGGATTGTTACTCCACTTAAAATGTTGGTCATTTTGACACATTGCTAGGTCTTCTGAGCCTGGCTTTGCCAAAAATGAGGAGCACAGTGCCTTTTGAAGAGCCCAGTTGAAGCTCTGCAGAGGCATTGGGAAGACACAGCATGCTCCCTTTTTATATCAATAACTGCTACATGGCAAATGTAAAGGTCCAACACATTGTTCCTTAGATATGGTGCCCAAAACCTCCCACAATATTTCATATGTGGTCGGACCACAGCCTTACACAGACTCAACAGTACATTTCTACATTTATGTTCTAGCCCTCCTGAAACGAATGCTAAATTCCATTTGCCTTCCTAACTGCTAACTGAAAAAGCATGTAAAGCTTCAGAAAATCTTGAACGCCTAAGCCCCTTTGTGCTTCAGACTTTCAGGCTTACCCCACTTAAAAAAATGTCCATGCCACTATTCTTTGTAACAAAGTGCATAACCTCACACTTTCCCACATTGTATACCATCTGCCACATCTTTGCCCACTCTCTTAGTCTGTCCAAGTCCTCTGTAGTTTCCCCACATCCTCAACACTACCTGTCCCTCTGCCTATCTTTGTGTTGTTGCAAACTTAGCAACAATACCTTTGTTCATATGTAACATGAATAGTTGTGGCCCCAAT
The DNA here is from genome assembly GCF_047496795.1 of Chiloscyllium punctatum. Taxonomy (NCBI): domain Eukaryota; kingdom Metazoa; phylum Chordata; class Chondrichthyes; order Orectolobiformes; family Hemiscylliidae; genus Chiloscyllium; species Chiloscyllium punctatum. The sequence goes on from NC_092739.1 coordinate 70,881,662, forward strand.
GTCAACCTATGTGGAACTCTGATAGTCACAGGCTGCCATCCTGAAAAAGAGCCCTTTATCTCTACACTTTGTCTTCTGCAAGTTAGCTAATCCTTTATCCATACCAGTACCTTGCCCCTAAAATTTCTCTACCTCCTGATGCTGCCTGGCTTGCTGTGTTCTTCCAGCCTTCTGCTTGTCTACCTAACACCATGAGCTCTTATCTTATTTAGCTGCCTCCTGTGCAACACCTTGTCAAAGGCATTTTTTTATCTTAAGTTCCAAAAATAAACCAATTTCGAACAAGGCTATAGCCTACAATATAAAATCTATTTTCACTTCAGAATGATTATTATTTGTTAAGCTGTGATTATATAAAGCTTGGGCCATAAAACCAAGTTCCAGTGTATGTTTATTTGAACTGAGGGCAAATCACACTTTCCATTTAAGACTTGCGTGTGTGCGTTCAAATGACCACATTACATTGGCCAGAATTAAACAGAATATAATTTAATACCTCACTTTTTACATCATGTAAAAATTATTTAAAAATAAGTAAACTTTATAGCAGGTCCCAATGCACACATTGGGTTGCATGGTCCCAACAATATGGAAACTCAAATATTTGGGCCATTATCCCAACACAGAGAAAGATGTGAAACAGTGCTGATCTTATAGAATTTAAAGCATACATATACCACTGTTGTAATATTAGATTTCAACCTCCATAAATTCCAGAAATTATTCTTTTATTTTCACAATTAATTAGTACACAAGCATACTCATCCTGCTGTATAGGATTTTCAATTGTGTTTTTCAAATTACTCTGCATTTATTAAAACTAACATAATTGCTTTGTGTTTTCTGTCAGAATACTTTTGAAGGCATTAGTTCTGAAATTATCAAGTTTGGAAAAGAATATAACAGAACAGATAAGCAACAATTTTTAAAAAATATATTTTTATTGAAAAATTGATTTTTTTAATATTACAATGAATACAAAACAAAACAATACAAAGAAAGAACACCAAAAAAAGTTTAAAAATCCGAACCACCTTCGTGTGTAAATGCATAAATATATATCGAAAAATATGTATTAAATAAACTCCAACTAACTATTTAACTAAATAAATAATAACCAACAACAAACTAGCAAATGATAATAGCTCAGTTAAGCAAAACAAAACACTCACTCTTGAATGTTGAGAGCATTCGTTTTCACATATTATTACATTCGCAGATCACCCTCTCTGGATATTGGACTTGTTACGGCTCTATAAAAGCCCTTATTAGTGTGGCTGACAAATCTGTGACCAGGTATTCCAAAAAGGGCTGCCATATCTTATAGAAATTCTCAGTTTTATGATGTACCATACTTGTGAGAAAATCCATGGGGATAGCTCCATAACAGTCTTACGCAAACCCAATAGGCCCAGGGGATTTTCGGACACCCAACCCAACAAGTTATTCTTTCTTGCGCAGAAAGTGAGGATATTGAAAAGTTTTTTTCTTATGCGCATCTGCAGGGAATACGCTGGGTGGGACAAGAAAAGGAGAGATAGGGTCCTTTTCCACCTTTACACTCAAAATCCCCTCCATTATACCTGCCACAGCACTCCAGTATGTTTGAAGCCTATCACAGGACCAGAGACAATGGGTAAGAGTGCCCGTACAGACCTTATACTTGGGTGCATGTTGAAGATACCCCGGTTTAAAAATTTGACAAATCATCCCGAGCCAAGTGGACCCTATTGAGAATCTTCAACTGGGTCCAATTGCAAATTGATATCTTTCTTGCATTTTCCCAAATATCTTCCCATGCCTCTGAGGAGACCTCAATGTCCAGCTCTCTCTCTCCCACACCCTGCAGAGTCAATCGAACTCATCTGAGGGTGAACCCCCCAATTGACGATATAAAGTGCTGACAAAGTGTACTCTTAGCACTGAGCATCCTCCTGTCTATGTCAGATTTGCAGGGATCAGTGAAAAGTGTAGTCTTTTTTTGAATAAAATCCCTAACTTGAAAAAAAAGAGGTCCCTGTTAAAAAGCTCGTATTTCTGTGCTAACTGATCAAAGCACATCATTGCGTCTCCCTCAAATAAATCGTTCATACTAGACACACCCCTAGCTGTCCAATGTTTGAATCCTGAATCTATCATCCCCAGTAGCAAACCCTACATACCCACTAAAGGTGTAAGAGATGTTTTGCCAATATTGCAATCCTTCTACCAACTTGCCCTCCATGCTTTAACAGAATTGATAACTATTGGGTTATGGCAATATTCCCTAACTGTCCTCATTTTGTCCAAAACCAGCAAGCTAGTAGGGGCGGCACGGTTGCTCAGTGGTTAGCACTCAGTGGTTCAATTCCTGCTCGGTCAACTGTCTGTGTGGAGTTTGTACATTCTCCCTGTGTCTGTGTGGGTTTCCTCCAGGTGCTATGGTTTCCTCCCACAGTCCAAAGATGAATTGGTTGGATGAATTGGCCAGGCTGAATTGCCCATAGTGTAGGTGGATTAGTCAGGGGTAAATGTAGGGGAATGGGTCTGGGTGGGTTGCTCTTTGGAAGGTCAGTGTGGACTGGTTGGACTGAAAGGCCTGTTTCCACACTGTAGGGAATCGAATCTAATTTAATCTAGTAAGTGAGCACCCTGCCTGAGAGCTCTCGATATCTAACCATATTGAAAAAGGGTGCCCACAAGCCCAGTCACTCACATAAGATAAAAGCTAGTTTAGCTAATAGTTTTTAATGCCCAGGAGATCCACTTCCCCAAATTTGTGAGGCAATTGTATTTTAGCTAATTTAATAAGGGTCGCTTACAATGCCAAATAAAAGAGCTGAACCAGCTGTTCAGTCTCCTGAACATTTGCTTATCGAAAATCAGGGGGAGCGTCTGTGCAGGGTACAACAAACGGGAGAGAATATTCATCTTAATAAGTGCTATCCGACCTAATCATGAGACTGGAAGCACCTCTTATCTTTGAAGGTCTTATTTGATTTTGTCAAATAACTGAACAAAATTAGCTTTGAACAATTGATCAAGAACTGGAGTGAGGAATATACTCAAAACAAAACACCCCGTGACTACTTAAATAAGAATTGATATTAGCCCTCAAGACCTGACACCTTCATAAGATCATCCATAGGCATAGCCTCTGATTTTGCAAAATTTATCTTGTACTCCGAAAAGATGCATTGTATCAGGTGAGGCACTGAAACTACTGGATTTGACAAAAAAAATGAGGACATCGTCTGCGTACAACAAAATCTTATGTAATTTTGACCCCACTTCTGGAGCCAATATATTAGGATCCCTAGGATCCCTAGGAATGGCCCCCATCAATGGTTCAATCACCAACACAAAAAGCAGTGGTGAAAGGAGACAGCCCTGCCGGCTGACCCGAAAAATGTTAAAATTGCTTGATCATGCCCCATTGGTGATGACCGCAGTGAAAGGGTCACTGTAGAGAAACTTAGAAAGGCTTTGGCCAAGCCAAACAACTCTGGAGTATAAAAAAGGCGCAGCCACTCAACTCGGTCAAATGCCTTCTCTGCATGTAGAGAAATCACCAATCCCTGTATTGACTGTTGTTGACATGCTTGCATTATATTAAGTAGCCTCCTAACCTTATTGGAGGAGCTGCAGCCATTTATGAAGCCCGTCTGATCCTCTTTAACAATAAATGTAACACAGTTTCCAGCCTTAACACAAGAGTCTTAGAGAGGATTTTGAAGTCCATGTTTAAGAGTGAAATGGGCCTGTACAAAACACAGTCCTTCAGGACCTCCCCTTTTTTAAGAATAAGTACAATATTGGCCTCTCTCAGAGATGGTGGGAGATGATCATGACTGTATGAGTCATTGAACATGTTGAGCATCGGGCCTGACAATATGCTTATAAATTCCTTATAGAATTCACCAGGAAGTCTATCAGGACTGGGTGCCTTTCCATTCTGAAGCTGCTTCACACCCTCCTGCGCCTCCTGCTCTGATAAGGGGGCATTGAGAAAAGACTGTTGTGTGGGGTTCATGCACGGGAGGTCCAGATCCTTGAAAAAAGACTCCATCTTGGCCAACCCTCGGATTGGTATAACGTAAAATAAAATCTCTGGAATGCCACATTAATCTTTTTGGAATGATATGTTAGGTTCCCAGACCCTTTCGTAATCACATTAATGGCTTGAGGGGGCGCTTCTTTTCCTAGCAAGATGTGTTAAGTATTTGCCTGGCCTGTCACCATGATCATGCAACCTTTGCTTTGTGAAAGTAAGCTCCTTCTTTGCTATCTGTGTAATTCAATGCAGACCGCAGCGCTGTAATCCTCTGTAGTTTGACCAGCGAGGGCCTGTCAAAGTAAGCCTTCTTGGCTGCCTTTTACTGTGCTTCGAGGAAACGTTACTGTTCACCCTTCTGCTGCTTCCTATTGGCAGAGTACACTGGAGCATGATCAGTGATGGTAATGTTACCAATCGTACAAGATGCCACCAATTCCAGGGTTGCCACCAGGGTCGGAAAAAAAAAATCAATCCTGGTGTGACATCTGTGTGGATTGGAAAAAAATCGTAAAATTCCTGCCTGTAGGGTGGAGATGCCTCTAGACATCCATCAACCCTAACTCTACACACAGATCCACCAATTGTTTAGTTTGTACAGAGGGTATCAGGGTGCCTTTGAGCAACCTGTCTGCTGTGGGATCCATGAGACAATTAAAATTCCCCCCTATAATGATATGCCAGGACTCAAGACTGATCAATTTAGAGAACACATTTACCAGAAATTTGAAGGGATGGGCCAAAGAGCAGTAAACACATAAAACACCATATTCTTCCCTGTTTATCAGGGCTTTGAAAATTACAAACCTCCTGTGTGTGTATTTAACACAGTCGAGTAACTTAAAAGGGAGATTCCTCCTAACCAATGTAGCCACTCTCCTACTTCTGGTATTAAATGATGAAAATTAAACCCAATCAAAGCCATTCTACTGTAGTTTCAAATGCTCCCTACCATCCAAGTGTGCCTGTAACAAAGCAATATCCACATTTTCCTTTCTAAAACTCAAAAGTACCTTCTTCCTCTTCATTGGTGAGTGACTCCTCTTGATGTTCCAGGTACACCATTTAATCAAGTCATTAGCCATAATCTTCTGCAGTAACATTTAGATTCCAGAAAGGAGGAACTCGAACCACAAATTACCAAGCTTTAGTGTCACATGATCTAGTGAACATAAAAGCTACATAAACAGATAACAAACCTACAAAGCTACCAAAGATTATATACAACAAAAACCAAAAAACAAACCAATGTATAAAGTGCCAATGGCACTGAATAGGGGAACTCACCCCCGGCCCACATCCCAAAACCCAACTTCCCATCCCGCTGTCAATACTGCAGCAAGGGCATTTAAATGCCTGAACTGGGCTTAAACTGCCCATAAGTAGGCATCTAGCCATCCCAACCATTTTCCCTCCACCTAGCTAGAGCTGCACTGCAAACACAAGCAGAAAAGAAAGAAATACAGCAATGTGAATAAAGACATTTTGAAAAAAAGGATAAGTACCCCACTTATCCTTTGGTATAACTTAGAAATTGAAAGTACACATCTTAACCGCCGCCAAACATAGTTTAGACCAGATTATTACCAATAAAAAAGATAGGAAAAGAAAGCTCCAAACACACTTCCACTTTTTTTAAAAACTAAAAACAAAAACATACCCAAACAATACTATTATTTGTACATACTAAATTGTTCATATTAAATTAATTTGTCCACAAAGTCTCTTACCTTTTCTGACATGTCAAAGAGATGTACAGATCCATCTAAGATGATCTGAAGCACTGCCAGATACCTCACAGAGTACTGGATCCCAAGCTCCCTCAGTCTTCTCTTGACTCCATCATAGGATTGTCTTTTCTGGATTATCACTGCTAAGAAGTTCTGGAAGAAGATGATCTTAGTGCCCTCATAGACTAGGGCCTTCGATCCTTCCCTTGGATTCTGGATGCTTCCCCGATTCTCTCCTTATCTCTATTATGATGAAACAGCACCAGGAGAGGACGAGGATGTTGATCCAGACCTGACCTCCATGTGTGACCTGGTGAGTCCTCTCCATCTTCAAGCCCTCACTCCAGCCTCAAGTTAAGGAATTTCAGCAACTAGCCCTCAATAAATTCCGCTGGCCATTCACCTTCCCTACCCTCCGGCAGACTGACAATCAGAATATTTTTTCTTCTGCCCCTGTTCTTGAGGTCATCAACTTGGTCAAGCAAATTATGGACCTGCGTCTCTAGGGCTTGGATCCTATCTTTGGAGGAACCACGATCAGTTTCCACCACTGTGACCCCATGTTCTACCTCATCCATCCTTTTCTCCAGGACTCCCAGCTGCTGTTCATGCTTCTGCAGCATGATAGAGATTGGGGCCAGGTCCTCCTCTATCTGCTTCCCTAACATCTCATGAGAGTTCACAAGCTCCTTTACCAGGGCCTGGTAAGAAATTGAACCCGAGGATCCTGCAGGCTGGGCCGTGGGCCTGGCCTCGGATGCTCCTCTTCCCTTCTTCGGCATGTCTGGACGACGAAAACCAAGATAAGTTGATGTTTAACAGTTTGTTGGGACTCCATGACCTTTCTAGAGTCCCAGGATATCACGGTGGTCCGGGTAAGGTGGGTTAAAAGTTTGTCCCGTTTGTGCTGCAGTGCAGAGCTCTGCAACACGATCTTCCTAGATTGCCACTTTCTTAGATCCCTCCAGACAACAATATTTTACAAAAGACTTTTGTCACTTTCACACAACACTCACTAGAAACTTAAAAGGGAGATAGGTATGGACAATGAAGTTTTATGTGCATTATTAATCCAACCTATGCTTTTAAAGCAATTGTGTTATTTTGTACATGATCTTGTAACCTCCATGCTTCTATTATTAGTTACTACAAATCGGGTTTTCCAGAAATATTTGAAATAAAACTTGAAACAAAACTTTAAAGGCAATCTATACAGCTGTTCTTTTGAGTGGCCTTTCCAGAGGTAACATAAAAGGTTCATATGTTTTCTTTGGAGCTTCTATTATTCATCTTTTATAGTTAGAATAACTAATCAGCAGAATTCCTCTGACAGTTCAATCTCAAAGTCATTTTTAACTTGAATCTTGATTTTAGTGCCACCCATCTCATGGTGTACAAGGACAAATGTTGAGGTGAGGATTCTGGTGTGACACCTCATTTGGCAGGAATCAGGCAGTCAGGAACAATCAAGCAGAATAGCACTTGTAGCTAATTTATGGCTGACCTAATTTTCTAGAGCTAGCAAACATTATCTCGCTAGATTTGCCTTATAAATTTATAATACAAATAAAAGAAAGAAATTGAAAACGTACAGATTTATATAAGAAAATACAATGCAATTTCACAATGAATACACTTCAGAAGTATTTTATTGGCTACAAAGTGTTTTTTGACTTCTTAAGATCATAAATGGCACTATGTAAATTCATGTTATCACTTGACATGGTCTCTTTCCTTTTGACCTAGCTATTTGCTCTTCACTTCAAAATGCAGGCCAGTTATTTTGTTAATGGCACTAGAAATCATTGTCCAAATGAAAGTATTCCAAATATACTAGGTGCAGACAGAAGAAAACAAACATAACTGTAATTCTCTGCAGCTGTTTGATATTCAAAAAAGGTACTGAAGGTTGAAGCACTGCATGGTTTAACATAAGTGAAAAAAAAGCTTCATTGAAACTGCATAGATGGAATAATTCTTTGCTGTTTTTAGGAAATGAAAATGCTAATGGCATTTAGGGAACATTATCTAATTTTAACAATTAGATAATGTTCAACCAGTTTATAACAGTTAAAGCAATACAACAGCTCTTACGTTCAATATTAATAGTGGTGGCATGCATGCCTATTACATTCCTTTACACAGTATATCATTTTACTGATCCAACAGAGCTATTTTTAAAGTTTAATTCTTTCATTCCTTTTCCTCTCTTCTTGTCATAATGATGCTGATGTATGGCCTATATGTTTCAACAGCACTATCATACCTTACCAATTTAATCCTTCATGCACAAAACGAGACATTATGTGCTGTCAGATTATTTACAGTCAATCTAAATTCTGACCTCAGCCTCAGGTCACAATAAGTGGATCTTATCATTTTTTTTTCATTTCAATATAGCTTTATTTCTATTCCTCAGTGAAATACAGAACCAGCTGAATGGTACTCATGCAAGGATATACTTGTTCAACAGCCAACAGGTATTTGGAAAACATTCAGGTGTATCCAAAGAAACATTTATGCTTTTTCATATAACTAATATCAGCATTAAAAATTAAGAAATTTAAGATACATTGATGTTAGATGAGGACAAATGTGTTTCAAAATAAAGTTGTCATGAATGCTAATTTATGAAACTTAGAAATAAATGTTAATTAAACCCAATCTTTAGGGACTACTGGGAAACAATTTCCCTCCAATGCCTGTTTGCCTTCTTTTGGTCTGTCATCTGACTCCAAAAATGAGGTTGTCAAGCCTGACCCTTGGTTCTGAGGGAGTGCTTCATTTTTGGAGGTGCTGCCTTTGAGGTGACATCCTGATTGCCAGTTGAGATTAATGTAAAGGATCCAATGGATTATTATACACTCAACTTAATTTTCCTTTCTGTCAACATATTAGATAATGTGTTGACAGATTATCTAATATCTGTCAACACATATTGTTTTTACCCAAATTGAAGCATCCATTCTAATATAAGGGATCCTCAGGAGGTAGGCAGCGTCCAAGGAGCAGGAGAATCGCGTTTCGGGCACGAGCCCTTCTTCAGGAGCCTTCTTCGGGCTCATGCCCGAAACGTCGATTCTCCTGTTCCTTGGATGCTGCCTGACCTGCTGCGCTTTTCCAGCAACACATTTTCAGCTCTGATCTCCAGCATCTGCAGTCCTCACTTCATCCTCAGGAGGTACCCCACTAGTGGCTAGCCTCCCATCTTTTATCCTCATAAACTTGAGGTTTTCCAAGATTCTGTTGCTTGCATTCTAACTTGCACTGAATCCTATTCACAACATTTTGGGAAAAATAACTTCTCACCTTTGTCGTAAATCTGTCACTTCTTGTTCTGGACTGCCCCACAAGAGGGAACATCTGCTCCATATCTACTTTCACAATCCCCTTTAGTATCTTATATACTTTAACTGTATCTTCTCTCACTCTTCTAAACTCTGGAGAGCATGGGCCTAAACTGATCAATCTCTCTTCTTAAGACAAACTCTTCATCTCTGGAATAAATCTTGTGAACCACCTCTGAACTGCCTTCAATGCAATTATATCCCTCCTCAAGTAAGTGGACAAAAACTGTACACACGACATCAACTGGGGTCTCACTAATGCGTTGCACTGTTGCAGCAGTGCTGCCCTACTCTTATACTTTATTCTTTTAGTCTGATTCTGTAATAGCTATCACATCAAATTGGATTTCTGATTGGAAAGGTCATTCCTTTGGCAAACATTAACACTACAAATAAGTAGTCATAAGACTTAAGTAGTCACTTATGAGAATTCTTGACCTGAGGCCCTAACAGGACCTTCTTTTGTGCATCCGATGAATGAACAAATTTAAAAACGGTTGATGACGTGACCACTTCGAACTATATGATTAAAATCAGAGATACGCAATTAATAGACTGCTGCACAGCCCCTTTGAACACAAAGTCAGGGGCCTGTCTCATACCCTGAAAAAAAGAGTGCATCTCTAGATTTTTGTCTGGCTGCCTTAGCATTCAGTAACTTTGCACTTACTTGAATTCTGACAATTTCTGTATCTTGTCTTGCTTTTTTATTGCAGGTGAAGAGGCAGCAATGACAAATCAAGGGCATGGACATTTTGGTGTATGGCACCATACTTTGCACATGTCACACCCAGAAGAATGTGCCAGCAGCTAACATTGCAAGCACACTGGCATGTCCTTCAAGCAAATAGCCATGTCTGAAAGTCTAAGGGGAGCAGTCCTCAATCAGGGGAATGGTCCATCCTCAGCCAGGAAAGAGGCATTCCAAGTTGGTGAGTAGGAAGCACAGAGGACAGGAGGAGATGAAATGGGTGAGAACAATCATGGAAAAATGGTGTGCGTAATATTGAGGGTGTTAGATCATGTTTCTCCCAATAGTAAACACTGCATTGGCCCAGATGGCTACCTCAAAACAGGCTGACAGCATTTGGAATTAATGTACAGCTGGAGCTGAGACATGATACCAGAAGGTCCCAGCACCAGCCATCTCTTCTGCTGCTGCTAGGGACAAGGTAGTGCAGGAGTGGTGCTGTGAAGTGGCTGCATATTTAACAAGGTGAGCAGCTTAAAATTGCATGAGAGAAGTCACTGAGGTTCTCAGAGGGTAACTTTCCATGGCCCAATACTGACACTCAACCAACCTTTGTTAAAATTCAGCCCAGTGTCTTTGATTAAAAAAATGATACTCTTGGTTCAGGCAAATTCTACATATTCCATATTGGTTTCACAAAGTTCGGCTATTCTGTGCAGTGAACAGATTGTTGTGTCATTTTAAATCAGTGCTTTTCTTGTGATAAAAAGACTAATTCATGGAAGTCCCAATTATTGAAATCAAATGATGGGACTCAAAATCAGTAGTCTATATCTTCATACTATTGAGACAATTAGAAGATTTCACCTATTACACTATCAGAACAAATAATGCTTGGAGATTCCAACTGATACAGGCATGAACAGCACCAACATGGAATGTCCAAGAATGTTATGTTTAAATCAACGATTATCCAAAATTCCAATTTGCACACTGGTGCATATCAGATACCTACAGACAGGTTAATATTTCTGAAGATCTTCCTGAGAACAAAGATGAAGAGGATAATTTGGACTGAGGCTCGTTGAAAAGAGTTAATTATCTCGTTTTAGTCTCCACTTAATTATTTCTTTTCTCTGTTCCATTTATTTCACAGCATGAACATATTAATTCATATTTAAATACTAGTAATATAGATTGTCAAAATGGGAATTTCATTAAAATTAAACTACAGTAGCCTGTGCTGAGCTGAGACGCAGTCACTGAGAAATCTGCTGAAATACTTCAATTGGCTATTTCTGCATTAATAAAGGCGACTAATTTCAATTTGTACTTTATGAACAATTCTCTCATTTTAAAGTGTCAAACCAGAAAAATGTGCACCTCAAAAATATTAGGTCAGTTTATTGTGTGAGACACATCATTTCAGTGAAATTGTTTCAATTCTTAGTCGACCTTGGAGATATTTGAAATGCAAGTCTAGCTGAACCTTTCATTAGTGGCTTCAGAGAGATTAAAACATATTAATGAAATTGGGCTAAAAGTTTTATCCTTGAGCAGTGTGGATAACAGTGAGAAATTTGATAGAATGCAGTGAGAAGGGGAAAATGAGATTTTGATGAGAAAAAAATCAGATTTCCCCATTTGGTTTCAATGGTTAGATGATAATCTTGCTAGTAGGCATAGATATCTCATTTTTAGCTAATCTTTTTGCATTTCTATGCAATCCATGATTCTTTCAGGTACCAGAGAGAAACTAAAAGGTGCCAATTTCCAGTTTGAATGTCTGAGTAGTTACCTTGTGGATTCACCTATCCAGTGCTTTCTCCAGGCCTCCAGGTTGACCATCTCCCAACAACTCATGATTGGAAGAATAGGGACATGGACTATTTTTTTTAATGGACGAAGATTTTGGAAATCTGAATGACAAAGGGACTTAGGAGCCCTCATTCAGGATTATCTTAAGGATATCATGTAGGTTCAATTGACAGTTAGGGAGGTGAATGCAATATTACCATTCATTTCAAAAGGGCTAGAATGTACTGCTCAGACTATACAAAGCACTGGTCAGATTGTATTTGGAATATTTTGAGCAGTGCTCGCCCTTGTATTTAAGGAAGGATGTGCTGGTGTTATAAGAGGTTATGAAGAGGTTTCCAAGAGATGAAGGGCTTGTCCTGTGACTAGCAGTTAAGGAGTCTGGGACTGTACTCAGAGTTTAGAAGGGTACGGGGGAGAATCTGATTGAAACTTACAGAATACCTAGAAGCCAGGATCGAATGGAAATAGAGAAGACACTAGGACCCAAGGGCACAGCCTCAAAGCGAAGGGATGACCCTGTAGAACTGAGATGAATCAAATGAACTGAGATGCAGCCAGAGGGTGGTGAATCTATGGAATTCATTGCCACAGAAGCATGTGGAGGCCAAGTCATTGACTGTCTTTAAGACAGAGAGAGTTAGGATCAAGGATTACAGGGAAAAGGCAGGAGAATGAAGTTGAAAAGCATGTCAGCTACGTTCGGATAATGGAGCAGACTTAATGGGTGAATGGTATAATTCTGCTTCGTATCTTATGGTCTAATGGTCAAAGAGGCTGATAACTGGATTTTATGTTGAGGGTGATTGTAACAAACACTTTTGCACTTTCTGATAGCTACTTTTCTTAAAGCATACATCAATTGATAAGATTGATTTAAAGGTTTCAGCAATACACAGACCAGCAGCTACATCACTACTAAACAAGGCTTCTATCAATGTACCAAGGGAAATTTCAAACAAAGTGAGGGCCTTTGTTTCAATTAAAATATCTTGCAAACTACTGCCACAACTGGGCCTGTAAATGATTGCTTATTACAAGTGATGATTGCTCTTTTTGGTTTTGAGATGTGACTATTTTGGTGAACAGCAACATTTTAAGACATTCTACTTAGTTAAATCACTTTGGTAGCAATGTCACTCTTGCTAACCACAATAGTTACTCAGACCTCTTTCGTGGTCTCTTAGTAGAATCGACTCAAAATCTCTAATGTGTACTCTAAAGCATAATTTTGAGGTTAATAATGTTGACTGTTAGCTTAAAAGTAATACAACTACAAAAGGTTAAGAATATTTAAATCTAAAAATGAGAAATATAATTTGTACTGCAGTAAATAATGATGGTACTATTTCTGAAATATGTCCTACAGCTGCCTTTAGACAGTTAATGTTATCCAAGAAAAGATATAAGACATCAAATAATTCATTTCTTGCCCTGTTAGAAGCTTATCGAAGCATTGAACAGGATGAGATGATCCAAGAAAGCAGCCAGTTAAATATGCTCCTTATCTGCAAAGAGATAGTATGAAAAGAATGAAAAAAAGACACTTGACTTTCCCCGAAGACAAAATCACTGTATTGTCAATTGGTAGACAAAGATAATCTATTATTGAAAGTGATGGTTAAGTCCAAACTCAAACCCCTAGGGTATCATTATAGCATGGTATCACTTGCTTCAGTGGAAATATTTTTTCATAGCTTGACATTCTAGGAGCCAATACATCATGCCATACCTAGATTAGACACAAAACAATTATTCTCTGGGTTTTATAGAAGAACCTAACCCCATCATAAATACAAGCACACACTTCAATATGCTTTGTTTTCTGAATACTCTATGGATCCTTGTAGATTTTTTTCCCACTGTAAGCTGAATCCCTGTCCGATTGGGGATTTACAATTATATAAAAATTAAAAGCCCTTCAGCACCATAATTTAAGAGTGAAGCCATTATATCACTGCACATTTCAGAGCTGAAATATCAGAACACACGGTAACAAACTTTTAAAGTTCTTTCCATGATTATTTTTCAGTTCCAAATATGAGGTTAAGTGATGTTGACCACAACAATCTATTTAATCTTATCTAGAGAGTAGAACATGAGGCCATGCTATGCTTGAGGAGGGGTGAATTTAAGATTTGTGCAATATTTATAGATCTGGAATCAGAGACCCTAATATTTCTTCAGAGGTGCATTGGGGTTAGAGTAGGGGTAAATTGAATAAAATGAGTCAAATGTTTTATGGGAAACTCAAATGTAATTTCAAAACATCTAACTGTGGCTTTTCAATCCATTCGCGTCTTCATAAGTTTACTTCCAGGTATGGTGTGGGTTGTGCTGCATTGGACATGAAGTGACCTTAATTCAGGTATTCAAATGGCACATCCAAAGATGAGTATAGAGAAGTTTGGAGCTGGAAACAACAGAGGAAAGTGGATCACGGTGTGCATTCAGGATGGCAAAAGACTGTAGCCACGTCAAAATGCTGGTGTGTCCTTTCTGTGAAAAACCAAGGAAATATGCTCAGTTTTTACAGAAAGTGCAGACATTGGAAGATGGAAATATTGAATATAGGAGCCTTCATGCTTGCTTCATGATTCAAAAAGATCATGGTTGGTCATCCAATGCAGCACCCTGTTCCCTCTTTCTCCCCATCTCTTTTGATCCCTTAGAACTATGTCTGTATTTTTGTTGAAAGTCTTCAATGTTTTGGCCTCAAATGCTTTCTGTGGCAGAGAACTCCAATCTTTGGGTGAAGAAATTCTTCCTCATCTGTGTCCTAAAAGCTCTAAACCCTTATCCTTAAACTCTAACCCTGGTTCTGGGCTCGCTGCTGTTTGAGAACATCTTTCCTGTATGTACCCTATCTAGTCCTGCAAGAGTTTAATAGGACAAGTCTTAAACAAAGAATCAAGCAGGCTGGATCATGTTGACATAAGTAGGGAAGATGTGTTGGGTAGGCTAGAGGTTATTAAGGTGGACAAATCCCCAGGACTGGATGGGATCTATCCCAGGTTGCTGAGGGACGTGAGAGAGGAAATAGCTGGGGCCCTGACAGATATCTTTGTGGCATCCTTAAATACAGGTGAGGTGCTGGAGGACTGGAAGGTTGGTCATGTTGTCCCCCTGTACAAGAAGGGTAGTAGGGATATTCCAGGTAACTACAGACCAATGAGCCTGACGTCGGTGGTTGGAAAGTTGCTAGAGAAGGTACTGAGGGATAGGACCTATTTATATTTAGAAAAGAATGGGCTTATCAGTGATAGGCAACATGGTTTTGTGTGAGGGCAATCGTGCCTTACCAACTTAATAGAGTTCTTTGAGGAAGTGACCAAGTTGATAGATGAAGGAAGGGCTGTTGATGTCATATACATGGAGTTTAGTAAGGCGTTTGATAAGGTTCCCCATGGTAGACTAATGGAGAAAGTGAAGTCACATGGTGTGCAGAGTGTTCTAGCTCGGTGGATAAAGAACTGGTTGAGCAACAGGAGACAGAGTGTAGTAGTTGAAGGGAGTTTCTCAAAATGGAGAAAGGTGACCAGTGGTGTTCCACAAGGGTCAGTGTTGGGGCCACTGTTGTTTGTGATATACATAAATGATCTGGAAGAGGGCACTGTTGGTATGATCAGCAAGTTTGCAGATGACACGAAGATTGGTGAAGTAGCAGAAAGCATAAGGGACTGTCAAAGAATAGAGGTGGATATAGATAGACTAGAGATTTGGGTGGAAAAGTGGCAGATGAATTTCAATCCAGACAAATATGAGGTGATGCATTGAGGCAAGACTAATTCTGGAATGAATTATACAATGAACGGAAGAACTTTGGGAAAAGTTGATGGCCAATGACATCTGGGAGTACAGGTCCATTGTATCCTGAAGGTTGCTGCACAGGTGGATAGAGTGGTCAAGAAGGCATATATTATGCTTGCCTTCATTGGACAGGGTATTGAGAATAAGAGCTGGCAAATCATGTTAAAATTGTACAAGACATTTGTTCTTTAGAGTACTGTGTACAGTTCTGGTCGCCACATTATCAAAAGGATGTGGATGCTTTGGAGAGGGTGCAGAGAAGGTTTATGAGGATGTTACCTGGTATGGAAGATGCTAGCTATGAAGAGAGGTTGAGTAAGTTAGGTTTGTTTTCATTAGAAAAAAGGAGATTGAGGGGGGACCTGATTGAGTTTACAAAATCATGAAGGGTATAGACAGGGTGGATAGAGACAAGCTTTTTCCCAGTGTGAAGGATACAATAACGAGAGGTCATGCTTTCAAGGTGAGAGGTGGAAAGTTTAAGGGGGATACACGCAGCAAGTACTTCACACAGAGGGTGGTGGGTGTCTGTAATGCATTGCCAGCAGAGGTAGTAGAGGCAGGCATGGTGGATTCATTTAAGGTGCATCTGGACAGATGCATGTGTAGGTGGGGAGCAGAAGATACAAATGCTTAGGAATTGGGCGACATGTTTAGACAGTAGATTTGGATCAGCTCAGGTTTGGAGGGCTGAAGAGCCTGTTCCTGGGCTATAAATTTTCTTTGTTCTTTGTTCTTGGAAGTCTGCATCCAAAATAGAGGCCAATATGCCAAACAAGAGACAGCCCAGGGCAGGTTAGAATTTGGACTTACATCTCCTCTTAATAATTTTGGTGAACTGCCAGTGGCAATCTCCCAGGACAGCTTTCTCATTCTAGAATATGAATGGAGGCCGACGTACCTTATTCACAGCAATTTTTGATGGTATGCATCACTGGCAAGGCCAACATTTGTGGCCCATCCCCAATTGCTTTCCAATTGAGTGGCGTCCTCAGCACTTCCCAGTCAACCACAATGCTATGGAGTCTGAAGTCACATTTGGGTCAGACAAGGTTTGCACAGTGGAATTCTTTCCTGAAATGCATTAATGAAGCATTTTTTTTACACAACTGACGATAGTTTCATAACATCATTTATGAAACTGACTTCCATGTTCCAGAATTTTACCAATTTAAATTCTACCAGCTGAGCTGGGATGTAAACCTATGTCTCCCAGGGTTCTAAGCTGGTCTTCTGGATTACAAGTTTCAGTGACATTGCCATTACTTAACCATCTCCCTGAGAGTAGACGGGATCTTCCCAGTCACAGTTGGCAGCAGCCACCTGGAGTTCTGTGAAAACCAGGCAGAGCAGTTCTGACCCTCCTCAACCCCAAAGAGAGATAAAAAGTAATACCAAAACTTACCCTTTCCATGATAGCTGCAACACCTTCATATCTCGAAAGCAGCCCAATTTCCAAGGGGTCCAAAAGCCAGTTTAAAGTCCCCATTTGGTATATGCAAGACTATCGTTCTGGATGCTTTAAATTATATCCAAAGTAAAATTGCCATTGAACACTTCCAATTTCCTTGGAGCACGAATCAAAATCTGTTTTAAAAACTGGTAACTTTTGCACTTGTTTACCAGTTGAAAACCTTTGCAAGGATGATTATTTCCTTCCCTGTTTGCTTTGGGGCAGCACGGTGGCTCAATGGTTAGCACATTTGATTCCAGTCTCAGGTTTCTCTCTGTGTGGAGTTTGCTCATTCTCCCGAGTCTGCCTGGATTTCCACCGAGTACTCCAGTTTCTTCCTACAGTCCAAAGATGTGCAGTTTAGGTGGATTGGCCATGCTAAATTGCCCATAGTGTCTAGGGATGTACAAGCTAGCTGGATTAGCTATGAGAAATGTAGGATTACAGGGATAGGATAGGTGGGTGGGTCTGGGTGGGATGCTCTTCAGAGGGGTAGTGTGGGCTCGATGTTTTTTTTAGATTAGATTACTTACAGTGTGGAAACAGGCCCTTTGGCCCAACAAGTCCACACTGCCCCGCCGAAGCACAACCCACCCATACCCCTACATCTACCCCTTACCTAATACTACGGGCAATTTAGCATGGCCAATTCACCTGACCTGCACATCTTTGGAGTGTGGGAGGAAACCGGAGCACCCGGAGGAAACCCACGCTGACACGGGGAGAATGTGCAAACTCCGCACAGAGAGTCACCTGAGGCTCTGAATGATCTGTCTCTGCACATAGGGATTCTATGATTATTTGCTCCACACTCCAGAAATGTGAGAACAATCACCTAATCGCGATTGATTTGAAGAGAAATTAAAGTATTAACAACATTCTAATATGCATGAAATATATGGATCTTGTAGTGAGAGAAGTGGAGTATGAGAGGAATGGGCATAACACAGCTGAATTGGTGTTTAATTAACTTTCCCTAAAATGACTTTATTGACTATGGTGCTCTTCTTGTAGACTTTGAAATAAGTAGAAAAAAGAAATTTTGAAACATCAATGTTTCACATTCTATGTTAATCATCTGCAAAATATCTGCATTATTCCCAGTTAAACATTTTCGAGTGTGGGAGGAAGGATCTCAAGTTTTTTTTTGTCATTGTCAAGGACATTGTTTATACACACATAAACCTACACATAGTGTTGTGGAAAAAGAGTCTTGAGATGTTACTAATCCTCTAATCCCTCTTGGGCAACATTAGGAAATCAAATCTTCAAGCTGTGCAAAGTTGATAAGCGTGCTACAATCAAGTGTCAGATTTTGTTCACAAGTCCCAAGAATTAGACAGAGAGAGTTACCTTTCAACAACTTTAGCATAAAAAGTCCGCATTGGGTGATTTGTGAGTGTGTGGAAGATGAATGTTTGGTATAGTTTTTGAGGTGAATGTCAGTATATCTGTTTATATACAGGTAATGATAATTCTGTACATTTACCTTTAAACCTTTGGGCCTGATTTTTGAAAATTGAGGGGAGTGGCTTGATTTGGTAAATCAGCAAAAACCTTCCGTTTAGAAGATCCGGTTAGCTCCAGGCTTTAGCTTCAGAAAGTCAGGGGATTGGATAAACCTGGAGCCTCCAACTATGGAGCAGATCCCAGAAAGCCACAGGGGCAGGTGAATGCTGAAGTGAGCTGGCTCTTCTGGACTTTCCCCCTAATTATTTTATAATCTGTTAGGCACTCTAGTCCTCTATCTTCCAAATTCCTGTACCTCCACCCCATGACCTCCACCACACTCACCCCCCCACCCCACACACACCCCCACCTCCCGGCTCCAGCCACCTCCAAAGCTTCTCATATGCACATGCTAACTTGTGCCCTTTAATCCACCTACTTTGCCTTTATGAATCCAATGCTAACTTAGTGCCAACTCCTGCTAACCTGTGTGCTCCACTTACCACTCATTAACCTTCATTGTGACTTGGCCATTGTTATTCATAGGTGGATGTGAGTGTTCATGCAGAGATGAGATTAAAATAGAGTTCTAAATGCCTACTAATGACCACACCATTAAAAACCATCAGTATTGAGTGGAGATGTAATTGAAGTGTTGCAAACAGGCCCAGACTTTAAATGGCAGATTCTACCCATTTAATAAATGATCCCTGCTGAGGACCATTTTTGGATCCCTGAGCCCTGCCCTTAAGACATGGTCCTATAGGACAGAGCATTCTAATTGTCTAAGTATGGAAAACAGGAAGGTTCCTCATTCTGTAATCTCAGTCAGAATGACTTGAGAGAAAGCAGTCACACTGGCAGAGGTGGGCGCTGTCACCAGAAAAGGGGAATTGTTTAGTCGCCTCCATCTTTAGCTTTCCTTTGATACTGCTACAATATTAAGCAGCGGTCACACATCTGTCGGGCCACCTAATGGATAGATAACCCTGCACAGAATGCTGTGCGGCCACAGCTGAAGCCCACTGATTTCTTCTCCTTTGGTAGGGGATGTGTAGGGAACCTTAACACCTCCTCAGCCAGCCACTGGTAAACCCGCCTGTGAGTACCTGCCAGGCTTCAACATTAACGCAATGCTCCATCTCCACTGGGAAGCTTCTGATGTCATCCTCAATTTGACCAGAATTGAACACTTGCGTATTCAATTTTCTACCCTCTTCTGCTGGGCAGATAGCCCTTGCCTCTGACAAGACTGACCAGAGGTGAGAGTTTGGTAGATTGACATCCTCCTGTATACCTTTCTCCAAATCCTACCATCAAAATCACTCATCAAGACTGGTGTTATACCAACAGAAATCTCCCAGGTTAGCTACTCAAACTCAGGCCTTCAAGGACAGGATATTGAAATAAATCTAAACTCTAAAATAAATTGGTAAATCTAATCATGTTACTGCAAGTTCTTTTTTAAAATCTTATTTAAACATTAATATTTTATAGTAAAATTTTCAGTTCCTGACAATAAAAAATGGCAGCTGCAAGGCTGTTCAGGAAACATCTTGCATGATTGTGAGAACTCAGCTGCCAAGTTGCAAAATAACAGATTAATGTGCTCTCACTATAAAATAGTAGTTATGTGTGTTACACAATGTGACATTGTCAGCATTGGAAATGTCTATCTATAGGAGCAACAGAAGGTACCTGGAATGAGCTTTTAATAAAACGGAAGACCATGTATCAACTTCAATAAATGTTGATACAGGGTACAAACAACTATTTGCAATAGCTGATGAATTTTTATAGAAGTGAATAGTATTCAGTTCTGTTTATTAAAGTGCCTCAATTTTTAGAAATTTGGAATGACAAATATTACGGAATGGAGTCTCACATGAAACCATTTGTATATAAATTGACATATGAAGAGAATGGCCACTATTGAAGCAGCAACTGTAGGATGGTCTGACAAATCCTATTGTTGAACTTCAACATGGCACTGGGAGTGGGAGTGCTGTTAGTGGTTGAGGAACTCATAAGTTACAGTGAAGTATTTGTTAGTAGCTTATTAATACATCTGCTGTATTAGTATCTGGTTTCCATATTTCCCAATAACATAAGTAGGCATAGTGACAACCTTCATAAGTCAATTTTAGTTGAAATGTTTAAAGGGAACTTGCAGAAGTGACAATGTATCAAATGTATCTTTGAACAAAGAAGGGAAGTGAATCAATGGCTTCCTAATGTGAAAGGGCTGATCTTCACCTCACAATGCCCAACCCCCTCTACAGTTGATTTAAGAGCCCACAGGGCGTTTCTGTTTTTTAGTAAATCCAAGGAAGATCTAAGGTCCTCAGAGAACAATAATCTGTGGCAGTGCCCTGTATGTATTGCTGAGATAGGGTTCTGTGATCCAGTGAGTGGAATGGCACCATTGATGGTATCCTGTGCACATCTCATTCCAGACTCCCTTACTCTGCCCTCCCTTACTCTGCACTCCAAATACTAACACACCATTAAGGTGCACCCTATCTATCTTTGAGAAAAGGTATCTCCTCACATCCCCACCTGAACATACCATCAGCTCACATTCAGCTTCAGGTAACCTCATGCATCTCCTGCACACTGACTTTCAAACAATGTCGTCCATCCGTCCTCTCAACACCTCCAAAAGCACAAACTCTTGTTCTCTTCTTTGCGTCTTTGCAGTAGTTTTTCAGAGTACAGAGATCCAAAGATAGAACTCTTTTCCCATTGAAAGCTACAGGGAAGGAGACTGTGGTTTTATATTGAGTCTTACTCTGCCTGGGTAGGAAGAGGTGGAAGTCTCCCAGTGAACTAACATTAGAATTAACTATCATACTATCACATGCCGTGCAGCATTCACTGATGTTTACTGGGGGCTGAAGATTGTTCTGGGGGCTTCCATGCATGCAGTATAAATCTGAGGGTAGGGCTACTGCTATGTCAGCAGCTGATTGGCTCAGGGTAAGAGCTGGGTAGAAAATCCCACCCATGCAGGCTGCTGGCCATTCAAATGGTAGTTAGTTGCTACCAACAGTGCCAGCAGGTGCAATGGCCATTGCTGGGACTGTATCAATTGCTGAACAAAGATTGCTACAAGGGAAGGACAAGAATATAAGTCAGGAGAGTTTTTAGTCAGCTGGGGGACAGGCCAAACATAGCAGACTGGACAGGGCAGGGGAAGGGGAAGCCAGGGAGAAGAAGACCACTGGGTGGGGGGCTCTGAGCCCAGGATAAGGGCATCTATGAAACAGCTACACCCTGTCTCACCACAGCTCAAGCAATGAGGTTGCCAGGCTTTCAACTGAATGCAAGTCATAGCCTGACATGGGAAAAATTTGTGGAGGTCAGAAGAGTCTATTATTCAAGGCATTAACTAGCTAATGGTGGACAATGTGTACACAGACCATTCAAAGTATCAACCACTGCCTTTAATTTTGCAATGAAGCTGTGAGCCAATGGATAGGCATAGGGAATAATTCATTATAGCCATGCTATTATTTTATACCTGTCACCCCCACCAACTTCTAACTCATCCTGTGGGGTCGGGTGAGTTGGGGGTGAGGTACTATTACAGGAGCACTCCCCACTAAAGCTGGCCACCATGGACTGGCAATACCGTGATGAATCATTTCCATTCCTGAAAATTGCGAGATCCTGCACAGGTATCCCATGGAGGGAGTCAACGGCAATGACCCTTGGTCAGAAGGATGACTGGAATGAAAACATTACCTGTTTCTCTCTCCACGGATACTGCTAGGCCTTCTGCATTTTATGATTTGATGATTGTGACAACTTTTGTTGTATCAGGTAATGGTCCAGAAGGAGTTAATATTTATTTCACATCGTGTGATATCAACAGCATGGATGAAGCACAATCTGTAAGATGCCAGTTATGGCAATCAAGTTAATGCCTCAAGTTTGACAGTAATGCATACCCAGCTGGTCCATTTGATAGTAGATAGAGTCATAGAGATGTACAGCATGGAAACAGACCCTTCGGTCCAACCCGCCCATGCCGACCAGATATCCCAACCCAATCTAGTCCCACCTGCCAGCACCCAGCCCATATCCCTCAAAACCCTTCCTATTCATATACCCATCTAAATGCCTCTTAAATGTTGCAATTGTATCAGCCTCCACCACATCCTCTGGCAGCTCATTCCATACACGTGCCACCCCCTGCATGTAAATATTGCCCCTTAGGTCTCTCTTATATCTTTCCCCTCTCACCCTAAACCTATGCCCTCTAGTTCAGGACTCCCCGACCCCAGGGAAAAGACTTTGCCTATTTATCCTATCCATGCCCCTCATAATTTTGTAAACCTCTATAAGGTCACCCCTCAGCCTCTGACGCTCCAGTGAAAACAGCCCCAGCCTGTTCAACCTCTCCCTGTAGCTCAGGTACTCCAAACCTGACAACATCCTTGTAAATCTTTTCTGAACCCTTTCAAGTTTCACAACATCTTTCCGATTGGAAGGAGACCAGAATTGCACTCAATATTCCAACAGTGGCCTAACCAATATCCTGTACAGCCACAACATGACCTCCCAACTCCTGTACTCAATACTCTGACCAATAAAGGAAAGCATACCAAACGCCTTCTTCACTATCCTATCTACCTGCGACTCCACTTTCAAGGAGCTATGAACCTGCACTCCAAGGTCTCTTTGTTCAGCAACACCCCCTAGGACCTTACCATTAAGTGTATAAGTTCTGCTAAAATTTGTTTTCCCAAAATGCAGCACCTTGCATTTATCTGAATTAAACTCCATCGTCCACTTCTCAGCCCATTGGCCCATCTGGTCCAGATCCTGTTGTAATCTGAGGTAACCCTCTTCACTGTCCACTACACCTCCAATTTTGGTGTCATCTGCAAACTTACGAACTGTACCTCTTATGCTCGCATCCAAATCATTTATGTAAATGACAAAAAGTAGAGGACCCAGCACCGATCCTTGTGGCACTCCACTGGTCACTGGCCTCCAGTCTGAAAAACAACCCTCCACCACCATCCTCTGTCTTCTACCTTTGAGCCAGTTCTGTATCCAAATGGCTAGTTCTCCCTGTATTCCATGAGATCAAACCTTGCTAATCAGCCTCCCATGGGGAACCTTGTCAAACGCCTTACTGAAGACCATATAGATCACATCTACTGCTCTGCCCTCATCAATCTTTTTTGTTACTTCTTCAAAAAACTCAATCAAGTTTGTGAGACATGATTTCCCATGCACAAAGCCATGTTGACTATCCCGAATCAGTCCTTGCCTTTCCAAATACCTGTACATCCTGTCCCTCAGGATTCCCTCCAACAACTTGCCCACCACCGAGGTCAGGCTTGACAGTCTATAGTTCCTTGGCTTGTCTTTACTGCCCTTCTTTAACAGTGGCACCACGTTTGCCAACCTCCAGTCTTCCAGCACCTCACCTGTGACTATCGATGATACAAATATCTCAGCAAGAGGCCCAGCAATCCCTTCTCTAGCTTCTCACAGAGTTCTCAGGTATACCTGATCAGGTCCTGGGGGTTTATCCACTTTTAACCATTTCAAGACATCCAGCACTTCCTCCTCTGTAATCTGGACACTTTGCAAGATGTCACCATCTATTTCCCGACAGTCTATATCTTCCATATCCTTTTCCACAGTAAATACTGATGCAAAATATTCATTTCGTATCTCCCTCATTTTCTGTGGCTCCAAACAAAGGCTGCCTTGCTGATCTTTGAGGGGCCCTATTCTCTCCTTAGTTACCCTTTTGTCCTTAATATATTTGTAAAATCCCTTTGGATTCTCCTTAATTCTATTTGCCAAAGCCAACTCATGTCCCCGTTTTGCCCTCCTGATTTCCCTCTTAAGTATACTCCTACTTTCTTTATACTCTTCTAAGGATTCACTCGATCTATCCTGTCTATACCTGACATACGCTTCCTTTTTTTCTTAACCAAACCCTCAATTTCTTTCATCATCCAGCATTCCCTATATCTACTAGCCTTCCCTTTCACCCTGACAGGAAAATACTTTCTCTGGATTCTTGTTATCTCATTTCTGAAGGCTTCCCATTTTCCAGCCGTCCCTTTACCTGCGAAAATCTGCCTCCAATCAGCTTTTGAAAGTTTTTGCCTAATACCGACAAAATTGGCCTTTCTCCAATTTAGAACTTCAACTTTTAGATCTGGTCTATCCTTTTCCATCACTATTTTAAAACAAATAGAATTATGGTCACTGGCCCCAAAGTGCTCCCCCACTGACCTTCTAGAAGGATGCAAATACCTATAACCATCTCACCTAACACACTGAACCTCCTGTGGCATTATGTGCAGACATGCCAGGGAGTTGATCCTCTCCCTCTGCACCCAGTTATGTCATCTTCAGTGAGTTGCACTTCCCTCTCTCTCTCTCTCTCTGTCTCCTGTCAGGTGAGGAGGAGGAAGCTGCGATTGCTGCGAGTGCTGCTGGTCATTGTCTTTCTTGTGGGTTTTCTTGTGTCCTTGAAGGCTAATGCCAGTAGGAATAAATATTGCAGTTATTGTTGAATTTGTCAGATTTTTTGTCCAGTTAGTAATTTTGAACCATTATGTTACTGCTTATGTGTATGTGAGAGAGAGACAGAGAGAGAGAGAAACAGACAGACAGATAGACAGAGAAAGAGAGACAGCATGGTCGATGACGCGTCTCCTCTGGTCTGTTGGAAAGAAGGAGGTTGTTTGTGTATTTCCTGTCGGGCTTTTCAGGGAAGATTCTATCTCCAACCTGGAAAGCTTTCACAATGGTGTAAGCCAAATAGGAGGTGAAGGCCTTTATATGCCTCCTATTGGCGCCTAATTAACTGGTTTCATTACCCTTGGTGAAAGTTTTAATTTCATCTCAGACATTCTCTGCTCTAATCCATGTCAGGGTCATGAGGCTTATCCAACATGTGGAAGTCAGGAGGATCTCTGTGTCCATTTATGTCAGTGCTTCACTCCTTCTTTAAAAAGGTTTTCTCCATGAAATTCCCGGATATTAAATCAATTAATGTGGTTGGAAGCTCTCTTATCCATACTTTATATTAATGCGACAGTATGGGGTTGTTTATTTCACAATGGAAGAAGTGTGATGACTAGTAGGGTAACATACCTATTTCCACAGCCAGTGCACAGAGAAACAGAGACTGTGAATATAATGAAAGTGGTGATACAAAGGTGAATAGAAATCAAGTTTCTATTTGAAAAAGTAGTTATTTTATATAAAATTCAACTGGCATGACAGGTACTACACCTCAGCCAGGTAATTTAAATGAGTTTCAAAGTCCAATTCTGGGCCAACATCATCCTTACCATATACCAGGCATATACCAGGAACATTGAGTAACATTCATGCCCAAAACTGGGTCCCAGTAGTATGGATTACTACCTCGTTATCTGTCGCTATTGCATGAAATATTGTTGACGTTGCTTTCCAAGATGTATGTGGAAGCACAATTTTATGCCTGCAGAACCTTTTAGAAATATATTATAACTGTTGACTTATCCTATAGAAGTAAATGTCAATACTAAATGATGATTAATGAAATAGCGATTTAATAAACTGTAACTAAACAAATTGCTAGCAGTCACAGCCTTGTTTATACAACAGCACCTTGAAACAGAGATATACTATCTATTGATTAATTGCAAATGTCAGAATGGTGAAATGTTACATTGTGCTCCTTGAAGAAAATTGTGAAATAATAATGAAAGTAGGTAAATAAGTAACACAGCAACAGGTCCCATCAAATAGAATTGCTGAAAGTGTATCCCTACTGTTTTGCCTGTTGACACAAATGTCAAGATCATTAGCAGAATCTGTGAGGTTCTATAAATGACACCAGTTGCTGTTAATAAGCCAGCAAAGACTGACAAAAAATCAATTTACCCTACTTAACTCACTCTGAGAAGTTAATTTGTTAGGTTGACATTAATGTGAAAAGCGAGGAATCTAAATGCCTGTGGTGCGCATTTAAAGTAGTTCATGGTGACAGTTCTGTGGAAGATTTATGCAAAGAGAATCTGTAATTGCAAATGAGGACAGAGTCAGTAATAGTGCCATTTGATTACTGCAACAAGAGGCAGGCTACTGCTTAATCGGGTAATTTAAAATTGCTAAAACAAACATTAATTTATATTTTGTTGACGATTTCATGGTTATTTGATTAATAATGAACCACAACAATTGTTATTTACCAGATAAATTATGCATTTGACTTGCCCAAAGATATACTTAAGAATGCCAATAAGCTGAATTGAAGTCAATCACCATTTAGTTTTAGTCGTGTTTTCATTACCCAAGCAAATTATGACCAAGAAGGTATTAAGAGAAAACTGCACATTCCTTTCTGTCTCAGTTACTCATATGTATTAGGGCAGTCAGGCAAAAAGATTACATGTTTTATTAAAATTATAAATATAGAAAGCACTGAGGTTCCTTCTCCACATAGTAAAGGATTTTTTTTAGAAAACCTGATCTGCCATTGTTTCAACTGTAGTTTTATGCAGGCAGGATTTTATTCTTGGATGGAGAAAGGGCTATAAATCTGCAATCCAATGAGCAAATCAGGAGGTGTAATGATGCTCAAGTATTGAAAAAGTTGTTTGTGAAAGTCCATTGAACCTTAACATCAAATTACAACTTTATGACTCCTCCAAATGATTGTTCCCATCACAGAATTTCACCATGTTAGCAGTCCTTTATCTGGAAGTGGAGGAACAAAGATAGCTTGTTAATTAATGAAGCAGAAAGTTGAAATTTAGGCACAATAGACAGCTCAATTTAGAAACAGTTAGATCTTGATTTTGCTTTGAGAAATCACTTTAATTCTGTGTCCTAAAATCAAGCTGCATTCCTTGGTTCACCTGATCTGAAAAATTTTGCATACTTAGCGAAGAACACTGAGACTTACAGCAATGTACACCAAGACAGTTCACTGTCTTTATTTCAGGGTGACAGTTGAGTATCGATGAGTACAAAGTAAGCAGATAAAAGCAAATTACTGCAGATGCTGGAATCTGAAACCAAAAGAGAAAATGCTGGAAAATCTCAGCAGGTCTGGCAGCATCTGTAAGGAGAGAAAAGAGCTGACGTTTTGAGTCTAACTGACCCTTTGTCAAAGCTAAAGAAAGGGGGAAATAGGGAGGTATTTATACTGGACTGAGAGAAGGTGAGTCATGGCTCCAGAAGCAAAGGTAGCAATAAACAGGCGATAATGACATGCATGGAGAGATGATAGGGAGTTGAGGAGCTGTGAATGACCAAGGCTGAAGCCAGTGCTATGTGACAAAATATGGGGGGGATGGGTGAAGCAGAGACAAAATGGAAAACAGGGGAGAAGAGTAGCAAAGGGGGAAGAGGAGAGGAAAAAGGTGATGAGAGTGGGGAGCGAGAGAAAGAGACGATCAAGAAATAAGAGGTACAGAACAGCTAAAAAATATATTAAAAAGATAAAATAAATGAAATAAAATTACGAAGCAGAATGAAAACAGAGGGGTCGAGATGGGATAATCATCTGAAGTTGTTGAATTCAATGTTGAGACCGGCAGGCTGCGACGTGCCTAGTCGGAAGGTGAGCTGCTGTTCCTCCAGTTTGCGTTGAGCTTCACTGGAACATTGCAGCGGGCCAAGGTCAGACATGTGGGCATGGGAGCAGGATTGTGTGTTGGGGTGGCAAGCCACGGGAAGGTCCGGGACCTGATTACGTACAGACCGAAGGTGCTCAGTAAAGCGATCACCCAGTCGGCATTTTGTCTCTCTGATATAGAGGAGACCACATTGGGAGCAACGCATGCAATAGACCAAATTGAAAGAGGTACAAGTGAAATGCTGCTTAATCTGAAATGAGTGTTTGGGGCCTTGGATGGTGAGCATGGAAGAGGTAAAGGGAAAGGTGTTGCATCTTCTGCGATTGCATGGGAAGGTGCCGTGTGTGATGGGAGAGGTGTTCGGTGTGATGGGAAGGTGCCGTGTGTGATGGGAGAGGTGTTAGGTATGATGGGAAGGTGCCGTGTGTGATGGGAGAGGTGTTAGGTATGATGGGAAGGTGCCGTGTGTGATGGGAGAGGTGTTCGGTGTGATGGAGAAGGGGACTAGGTTGTCCCGGAGGGAACGATCTCTGTGAAATGCCGACAGGGGGAGTGAAGGGAAGATGTGTTTAGTGGTGGCGTCGTGTTGGAGGTGGCGAAAATGGCAGAGGATAATTCTTTGCATGTGAAGGCTGGTGGGGTGAAAGGTGAGAACAAGAGAGATCCTATCCTTGTTCTGGGAGGGGAGGGAGGGGGTGAGGGTCGTGGCGTGGGAGATGGACCACACGCTGTCAAGAGCCCTGTCAACAACTGTAGGTGGGAAGCCACGGTTGGAGAAGAAGGAGCACATATTAAGAGCACCACTTTGGAAAGTGGCCTCATCGGAACAAATGCGGCGGAGGCGAAGGAGCTGAGAGAAAGGGATAGAGTCCTTACAGGATGTAGGGTGAGAAGAGCTGTAGTCCAGATAGCTGTGGGAGTCAGTGGGCTTGTAAGGGATATTACTGGATAGATTATTACCAGAAAGGTCAAGGACAGGAAGGCGAGTTTCGGAGGTGGAAAGTGATGTCAGTGGGCTTGTAATGGGTAAGCAGATATCTTGGCTTACTTCTGTCTACTTCTGTGGTGTCTGGGGCCAATGAAATACAAAAACCCGGTTTCAGACAGATGATTCAAATAATTATTTGGAGAGTACACCAGGCCCTATTTGATTGTGGACCTTTAGGGAATCCCAAACTCTCCCTGATTTGACCTGAAACCCCTCTGCTTGCTAACTGCTAGTGACCCATCCCAAAGATGGATGTGGGATAGGGCTAATATAATTGGATGAGTAATCTAGAATCCTATGCCCCCAGTGTTCTGGGAACGTGTATTGGAATTCCAACAAGTTGGTGAAATTTGAATTCAATAAATATTTGGAGTTGGAAGCTAGCCTAATGGTGCCTATGTTATGATAAAACCATATTCTGGATTAGTGGTGCTGGAAGAGCACAGCAGTTCAGGCAGCATCCAAGTAGCTTCGAAATCGACATTTCGGGCAAAAGCCCTTGATCAGGAATAAAGGCAGTGAGCCTGAAGCGTGGAGAGATAAACTAGAGGAGGGTGGGGGTGGGGAGAAAGTAGCATAGAGTACAATGGGGGAGTGGGGTTAGGGGATGAAGGTGATAGGTCAAGGAGGAGAGGGTGGAGTGGATAGGTGGAAAAGAAGATAGGCAGGTAGGACAAGTCCGGACAAGTCATGGGGACAGTTACTGAGCTGGAAGTTTAGAACGAGGGTGAGGTGGGGGAAGGGGAAATGAGGAAACTGTTGAAGTCCACATTGATGCCTGGGGTTGAAGTGTTCCGAGGCGGAAGATGAGGCGTTCTTCCTCCAGGTGTCTGGTGGTGAGGGAGCGGTGGTGAAGGAGGCCCAGGACCTCCATGTCCTCGGCAGAGTGGGAGGGAGAGTTGAAATGTTGGGCCACAGGGCAGTGTGGTTGATTGGTGCAGGTGTCCTGGAGATGTTCCCTAAAGCACTCTGCTAGCAGGAACCCAGTCTCCCCAATTTAGAGGAGACCGCATCGGGAGCAACGGATACAATAAATGTTATTAGTGGATGTACAAGTAAAACTTTGATGCATGTGGAAGGCTCCTTTAGGGCCTTGGATAGAGGTGAGGGAGGAGCTGTGGGCGCAGGTTTTACAGTTCCTGCGGTGGCAGGGGTAAGTGCTGGGATTGGAGGGTGGGTTGTTTGGGGGCGTGGACCTGACCAGGTAGTCACAGAGGGAACGGTCTTTGCGGAAGGTGGAAAGGGGTGGGGAGGGATATATATCCCTGGTAGTGGGGTCTGTTTGGAGGTGGCGGAAATGTCGGCGGATGATTTGGTTGATGCGAAGGTTTGTAGGGTGGAAGGTGAGCACCAGGGGCGTTCTGTCCTTGTTACGGTTGGAAGGGTGGGGTCTGAGGGCGGAGGTGCGGGATGTAGACGAGATGCGTTGGAGGGCATCTTTAATCACGTGGGAAGGGAAATTGCGGTCTCTAAAGAAGGAGGCCATCTGGTGTGTTCTGTGGTGGAACTGGTCCTCCTGGGAGCAGATCCGGCGGAGGCGGAGGCGGAGGAATTGGGAATACGGGATGGCATTTTTGCAAGAGGTAGGGTTGGAAGAAGTGTAATCCAGGTAGCTGTGGGAGTCGATGGGTTTGTAAAAAATGTCAGTGTCAAGTCGGTCATCATTAATGGAGATGGAGAGGTCCAGGATGGGGAGGAAGGTGTCAGAGATGGTCCAGGTAAATTTAAGGTCAGGGTGGAATGTGTTGGTGAAGTTGATGAATTGCTCAACCTCCTCGCGGGAGCACGAGGTGGCGCCAATGCAGTCATCAATGTAGCAGAGGAAGAAGTGGGGAGTGGTACCGGTGTAATTATGGAAGATCAACTGCTCTACGTAGCCAACAAACAGACAGGCATAGCTGGGGCCCATACGTGTGCCCATGGCTACCCCTTTGGTCTGGAGGAAGTTGGAGGATTCAAAGGAGAAATTGTTAAGGGTGAGGACCAGTTCATCCAAACGAATGAGAGTGTCAGTGGAAGGGTACTGTTGGGGACGTCTGGAGAGGAAAAAACGGAGGGCTTGGAGGCCCTGGTCATGGCGGATGGAGATGTAGATGGATTGGATATCCATGGTGAAGATGAGTCATTGGGGGCCGGGGAAACTGAAGTCTTGGAGGAGGTGGAGGGCGTGGGTGGTGTCTCGAACCTATGTGGGGAGTTCCTGGACTAGGGGGGATAAGACAGTGTCGAGGTAGGTAGAGATGAGTTCAGTGGGGCAGGAGCATGCTGAGACAATGGGTTGGCCAGGGTGGTCAGGCTTGTGGATCTTAGGAAGGAGGTAGAACCGGGCAGTGCGGGGTTCCTGGACTATGAGGTTGGAAGCTGTGGGTGGGAGATCTCCTGAGGTGATGAGGTTCTGTATGGTCTGGGAGATGATGGTTTGTTGATGGGGTGGGGTCATGGTCGAAGGGGCAGTAAGAAGAGGTGTCCTCGAGTTGACGTTTGGCTTCAGCGGTGTAGAGGTCAGTGCGCCAGACTACCCTTTATCCGCTGGCTTAATGGTGAGGTTGGGATTGGAGCAGAGGGATTGGAGGGCTGCGCGTTGTGAGGGTGAGAGGTTGGAGTGGGGGAGGGAGGTAGACAGGTTGAGGCGGTTAATGTCCCGGCGGCAGTTGGAAATGAAGAGGTCGAGGGCAGGTAATAGGCCAGCGCGGGGTGTCCAGGTGGATGCAGTGTGTTGGAGGTGGGCAAAGGGGTCCTCAGAAGGTGGGTGGGAGTCCTGATTGTGAAAGTAAGCTCGGAGGCGGAGACGGCAGAAGAAGTGTTCGACGTCACGGCATGTATTAAATTCATTGATACGTGGACGGAGGGGGATGAAGGTGAGTCCTTTGCTGAGGACTGATCGTTCGTCCTCAATGAGGGGGAGGTCTGGGGGGATGGGAAAACTCGGCAGGGCTGGGAGCTGGCATCTGGTGTGGGTGTAGAGCTGGGAGTGGGGGCGGAACCTGTAACTGGAATGGGTGTGATGGTGGGGGGAATGGGGGTGGAGTCATGAGCAGGGGTAGTGTTCCCCTTGGGGTTCTGGGGGGTGGGGATAGTGACAGTGGGGTCTGTGGGGGGCATGTCAGCAGAATGCAGGTGAGTGGTGCTGGTGGGGGCGGAAGTGGTGGTGACCACAGCAGTAGGGGTGGTGGAAGTCACTGAGCATGTGGCATCAGCGATGATGTGAAGGGCAGAAGTGATGTCAGGTATGATGCATGAGGAATTGTGAGGGGTGGAAGTGGTTGTGGGAGTGGCCATGATGGGGGCGGAAGTGACATCATTCATCAGCGTGGCTAATGGTGGAATAGGTTCTGAGGCCAGGGGAATCTTCTGGAATGTTTGAGGAGCGCTGGTTATGGAGGTGGGTGGATAAAAGTTTGTTGTACTTACCGTTTTTGATGTTTGAGATGGAATTGAAATACTGTTTGTTGAGAGTATGAATTCTCCTGAGGATGTAGTACAGACTGGGTCCTTTGCAATTCTGAGAGAGTGTGGCCCTCAGCTGAGGCAGGGCTGACTGGAGAGAGGTTAGGTTCCGGCGCATTGCTGCAAGCGTGGAGCGGAGGATCTTGAAGGAGAACTGTTGCTGGTGGTTTTGAATCTGTAGTCTGTACTGTTTCTCCTGTTTGGTTCCAAACTCTGCTGGTTTAAAGGTGGTCTGGAATCCGTGTGGGATGAGTTGGTTATGGAGGCAGGCACTGAGGAAGCAAATGTGGCTGTGGTAGTGAGTTTGTTTCATGACATGGTTGAAGAGCTTCAGGGCAGAGGAAATGACCTGGGAGTTGCAGTGGGAGAGGGAATCCCTGAGATTCTTGTAGAGAGAGGAGGAAAACTTCTTCAAGGCTGGCATCCTTGCAAGAGGATTCGCAGTAGGGTTAAAATCAACGAGGTAAAAACAATGACTGCAGATGCTGGAAACCAGATTCTGGATTCGTGGTGCTGGAAGAGCACAGCAGTTCAGGCAGCATCCGAGGAGCAGTAAAATCGACGTTTCGGGCAAAAGCCCTTCAACAGGAATAAAGGCAGTCAGCCTGAAGCATGGAGAGATAAGCTAGAGGAGGGTGGGGGTGGGGAGAAAGTAGCATAGAGTACAATGGGTGAGTGGGGGAGGAGATGAAGGTGATAGATCAGGGAGGGGAGGGTGGAGTGGATAGGTGGAAAAGAAGATAGGCAGGTCGGATAAGTCCGGACAAGTCATGGGGACAGTTACTGAGCTGGAAGTTTAGAACTAGGGTGAGGTGGGGGAAGGGGAAATGTGTTGAAGTCCACATTGATGCCCTAGGGTTGAAGTGTTCCGAGGTGAAAGATGAGGCGTTCTTCCTCCAGGACTCTGGTGGTGAGGGAGCGGTGGTGAAGGAGGCCCAGGACCCCCATGTCTTTGGCAGAGTGGGAGGGGGAGTTGAAATGTTGGGCCACGGGGCGGTGTGGTTGATTGGTGCGGGTGTCCCGGAGATGTTCCCTAAAGCGCTCTGCTAGGAGGCGCCCAGTCTCCCCAATGTAGAGGAGACCGCATCAGTCATTGTCTTTACCTCTGTGATAAAACCATAGCTGACTCATTAAAACCCTTCAGGGAAATGAACCCATTGTTTTTTCCAATTTGGCCTACATGTGACTCCAGACCAACAACAATGTAGTTGCATCTGAATGGCCTAATAAGCCAATATCAAAAAGGAGAAGGACGCTTATGGAATGTTTGGGAAGCTGAAATTAGACTAGGTTCTTGAGGAACATAAAGCAGGCAGGGAAGAACTTAACCAAGGAATTAGAAGGGCTAAAATAGATCACGAAGTGTCCTTGACAAGTGGATTAAGGAGAATCCCAAGGCATTTTATATGTATGTTAGGGGCAAGAAGGTAACTCACAAAAGGTAACTCCATGTAAGAAGAAAGAAGAGAATGTATGCATAGAGCCAGTGATACTGGGTGATGTCCTTAATGAGTACTTCACATTGGTATTCTTCAAGGAGTAGGTTATGGAGTATGCTAAGATTAGGAAAGTAAATTGATATTCTAGGTAAACATTATGATGGCTAAGACCCCAAATCCAGATGAGACCAATCCTAGGATATTGAGGGAGGGAAGGGAGGAGACAATGAAAGCTTTGTGTCCTATTCAGCCATAAGTGAGGACCAGAAGACTCGAGAATAGCCAATGTTGTTCCTTTGATTAAGAAGGGCAACAGGGATAATCCAGTAAAAAATAGGCTGGTGAACCCTATGTCAGTGGGAGGGAAATTATTAGAGAAGATTCTTTCGGACATGATTTACTTGCATTTGGTGAAGAATGGACTTATTCGGGATCATCACCATGGTTTTATGGAGGGGAGGTCTTGTTTCAAAAAACTTGAATTTTTTTGAGTAAGTGACAAAGATGATCGATGAGAATAGGGCAGTGAATGTTGTCTACATGGATTTTATTGAAGCATTTAATAATATTCTTCATGGTAAGCTGGCCCAGAAGATTAAGCCATATTGGATCCATGGTGAGTTGGCAAGTTGGGTACAAAATGGGCTTGGCATAGAAGACAGAAGGTAATGGTGGGAAGGGTGATTTTGAACAGTGGCATTTTGTTAGGATCAATGCTGGGACCTTTGTTGTTTGTAATATATGTATAAATAATTTGGATAGAAAATGTAAGTGGTTGATCAGTAAGTTTGCAATGTCATGAAAATTGGTAAAGCTGTAGATAGTGAGGAAGGTTGCCAAAAGACAAAGCAGGATATGGATCAGTTGGAAAGGTGAGCAGAGAAATGGCAGATGAACAATCTGTTAACTGTGAGGTGATGCATTTGAAAGGTCATATGCAAGTGGAAAGTTTACAGTAAATGGTAGCATCCTTAATAGTGTTGATATATAAAGAAATCTTGGGGTACACACCCATAGCTGCCTGCAAGTGGCAACACAAGTTGGTAAGGAGGTAAAGAAGGCTTACAGCATGCTTGCCTTCATTGGTTGGGACATTGAGTAAAAACGTTGGCAAGTCATGTTGCAGCTGTAGAAAACTTTAGTTAGGCAACACTTGAAGTATTGTGTGCAATTCTAGTTGCCACTCTAGAGGAAAGATATGGACATTTTTGGGAGGTTGTAAAAGAGGATGTTGCCCTGGATTGGAGTGATCACTATAAGGAAAGGTTAAACAAAATTGGATTGTTTTCACCAGAACTTCAGAGGCTTGGGGGGGTGTGACTTGAAAGAGGTATATAAAATTATGAGACACATGGATACTTGGAATCTTTTTCCCAGGGTGGGAGTGTCAAATATTAGGGGGAATTTGTTTAAGGTGAGAAGGGACAGTTTAAAGGAGATGTGCATGGCAAATTATTTACACAAGTGGTGGTAGGTGCCTGGAATGTGCTGCTAAGGGAGTTGGTAGAAGGAGATATGATAGCGTCAATTAAGAGGCATTTAGACGGACACATGAACAGGTAGGGAATACAGGGATTTGGAGTATGTTGAAGCAGATGGGATTAATTTAGAATTACATCATGGTCGGTGCAGACATGGTGGGCTGACGGGCCTGTGTCTGTGCTGCATTGTTCTATGTTCTATGTAAAACCACTATAGCATCAAAGCTGTCAGACTGAACAGACCACCCAGAATTAACCTAGTCACCAGAAACAATAATAGAAAATTAATTTGGAACAACCTGGAAAGTCCTCCTTGCCAAGATGTGAGAGATTAAGCCAAAATCAGGAGAGCTTTCCCACAGACTAGTCAAGCAACAACAAGACATAGTCACACTCACCTTTCAAACAATGTCCCAGACACCACCATCCCCATTTCTGCCATATCCTGTCCCATGGCAGCACAGTGGGTAAGTATACATCCTGCTGGTTGCCACCTACTGCCTCCCCATGACACCCCCGTGACAGTAAGTTCCAAATCATGACCACCAAGGACAAGGGCAGCAGATAGATTGGAACACCACACGCTTCAGAACTCCCTGCTCAGGAGAGAAATGTATTTGTCCCTCCACCTCAAGAACTGCAATTGTCCAACTCCCAACCATCTTTTCCAGGGTAATTCAGGATGCATGAGAAATGCTGGCCAAGCTATTAATGCCCACGCCCCTTTCATACAAAGTCTATGGTGCTTAGTTTTTAAGAAAACACTGTCTTCCTGCTCTTTTCAGTCTTGCTTCTTCACCACTTCCTGGTCAGGTGTGTAATCTAAACAATGAAAGGCATATGGGGGAGATGTGATGAGGTAAGTGTGTGTAGTTGGTATGATAGGAATAAGCTTTTATATCAGGAAGATAATGAAGCACTGTCTGCTCCATGGGTGAAAAGACATCTATCTGTACATGTCCTCTGCATGCAGGTCTTGCTGCCCCTGGGTTCATGTCATTAGGTCCTGTCAGAAGGTGAATGTGCTGTAAGGTATTTGAGTGATATATTTGGCATGATTGAACAGCTGGCAATATGTGTGAACTGAGAGAGAAATATGAGGTTTGCAGCATTGATACATACATGAGGATGAGTCAACACTGGAAGTGCTGAGTATGAATCATGATTGATGGAGACTGTGGGTTGGGGAATGTGGAGCTTTGTTCAGTGATTGAGGCTAATAGTGGAGTTGGTAGGATATGCAATTTAAAGACGCATTCACTGACCTTTACTACTTCTGAATTCATTGGCATTTTTGTGGAACTACATCCAAGTTCTCATGGTTCAACTCCTTGCATTGGCTGCCATGGCTATTTTTCTCCAACTGCCTTTGCAACAATTGTCTAAATGGCCCCTAGCTTTCTGTGGGTGAAAATATTTCTCCTTTACTCCACATCGTGTACCAACCAAACAATGACTCTCCAGAGAGTTTTGAAGCACATTTCTCCCCCACATTTTAGCATAATTTATTCTTCTTTCTTTTTGCATTCACTCATGAGATGTCAACACCATTAGCTTGACCAGCTTTCATTTCTGACCCCTATTTGCCCTTGAGAAGGTGAGGAACCACCTTCTTGATTTGCTGTTGGCCAAGTGCACCCATGGTACTGGGTGGCAAAGAGTTTTTCCCCTCAGGCTCACTTCTGCAAATAATTTCAAGACCTTCTCCAACCAGCTGCACCTTCTCTTTAAGATGATCAGGCTTGCTTTATTGTCCTATGAATATGGTTTCCTTCCTCATGTGTGCAGTCTCACAATTTACACATACTGCATTCCTGCAATCATACAAGTTAGCAGATTCTGTCTACTTTGGAGATATTTGCTCACCAAGCTGTTCAGAGATGTTATGATACACCTCTAGAACAGGTAAGACTCGAAGCCAGGTCTCCTGTCTCAGAGGAGGGGCACTACCACTGCACAGAAAGGCCTCTGTCCGAATTGGCTGCAATGGATGTGAGTTACTCATTCATCACAACCACTGCTGCCATTTTCATAGATTATCACATTTGTTTTCTGGACTAAAAGAAACTCCAATGGTTAAAACGAAACAACAACGTATTTTCTTGAGTGGGTAAATTTGAAAAAAAAACATAATCTGAAAGTTGCCATGGAAATTGTCACACTTTTAAAAGATGTTCATTCTTCATTGGGAGTGACTGAGGTTGGAAAATGGGATTTATGAAATTTCAGAAATGCAATTGGAATTGGTAACACTCAGATAAGTGAGCAGATTCCTTAGAAGAAGCTTGTGGTAATGAATAAACATTTGTTGATGATGAGTGGTCCTGAACTGCTCTGTAAGTCACCCAAATTAATTCTCATTTTGATATCAAAATATTACACTTTAATTAAAAATATTTACGTCATTAACATAAATAATTTTAATGCTGTGCCAAATGACAAATGGGAAACACTGAACTGATAGCCCATTTCATATTTGTTAAGCAAAATGTGAGGACAGAGACTGCCAAATTGCTACTGCCCAATTTTCACCAACACATAGGTTAACATTATTTCATAAGTTTAAAAAAATGTTTCTCCCAGTCTTTCATTGCTCATTTGATTATTAATATTGCATTTCAAGAGCTATTTCTGATACTAAAACATTCTAATTGATGTAATCACCTAATGCAACTCGAGCAAAATAATCTTCTGACAAGGGGCTCTGTGATGCAGTGGTAAGGTCCTTATCTTTAAGCATAAAAGCCCAGGTTTAAGTCCTACCTGCTCCAAGGTGTGTCCTGACAGTTTGATTAAAAATATCTCTGACCTTTTGAAGATATCCCCAACCTTTCAAAAGGACATTTTCTGAAACAGTTATATTTATATTTATACCCTGCATTTTTCATTCTTCTATTCCTCTTGAATGGAAGTAAAGAAGTTTGAAGCGAGCATTTATTTTGAATTATGCATACCAGAATTTTTCTTCCTTTGATATCACAACAATCTACTGTAAAATATGAATGCAATTAGGGTTTTTCCCAGGACACCTTGAAAATCACGTATTGCTCTTGGGAGTAAGTTCCAAATTCATCTGTCCCTTTCCCTTTTTAAATGCTTTCTAACTTCATGAATGAATGGTTAATGAAATGGTCTGAAATTATAAACCATCTCCTCTTAGTTGTAAACTCCCCAAATAGTTTTGATTGATCCACTTTATCAATTTACCTTTTATTATGCTGAAATTTTGATCAAACAATATCTATTATTTTAAATTCCAGGAAGTGCAAACCTGATTTCTTTCTCTCTATAAATGCTCCAATCTGCAGAGTATTTGCAGCATTTTCTGCTTTTATTATTCTAGTTTGTGTAATCTGTTCTTGTGATTAAATGCTTGATGTCCAGCGATCACTTTAGTTAATCCTACTGTGCCTGCACAAAGGCTAACATATCCTTCACGTACCCTCTAAGCCCTTCCACAAAGTGATGGTACTGAGCATAATGGCCAGAATAAGTATTAAATTACCTTCTCTCTCTGCACCCCCCCCACCCCCCGCAAAATAGCCTGAACTGTAGCCCTAGATTAGCCCCTCTGTGATTGTTCCTCTGATTATCTATTCAGAGGACAAAATCAATCTTAAAATGGTTTAAAGACTGTATTATGTCCTCAAACTGCCATTTTGCATACACAGGGAGAAAGTGAGGACTGCAGATGCTGGAGACCAGAGTTGAAAAATGTGGTGGTGGAAAAATACAACAGGCCAGGCAGCATCCGAGGAGCGGGAAAATCAACGTTTCGAGCATAAGCCCTTCTTCAGGAATGAGGCTGGTGTGTCAAGTGGGCTGAGATAAAAGATAGGGGGGAGGGACGCTAGGAATAGGATAGGTGGAAGGAGGTGAGGGTGAGGGTGATAGGCCGGAGAGGGGGTGGGGGCGGAGAGGTCAGGAAGAAGATTGCAGGTCAAGAGGGCGGTGTTGAATCCGGGGATTGGGACTGAGATAAGGTGGGGGGAGGGGAAATGAGGAAGCTGGAGAAATCTACATTCATCCCCTGTGGTTGGAGGGTTCTTAGGCTTATCCCCTGTGGTTGGAGGGTTCCTAGCCTTATCCCAATTCCTTTGCCTCCGCCGCATCTGCTCCCAGGAGGACCAATTCCACTACCGAACAACCCAAATGGCCTCCTTCTTCAAAGACCGCAATTTCCCCTCCGACATGGTCAACGATGCTCTCCACCACATCTCCTCCACTTCCCGCACCTCCACCCTTGAACCCCGCCCCTCCAATCACCACCAGGACAGAACCCCACTGGTCCTCTCCTTCCACCCCACCAACCTCCAGATACATCGTATCATAAGACCATAAGACCCTAAGACATAGGAGTGGAAGTAAGGCCATTCGGCCCATCGAGTCCACTCCGCCATTCAATCATGGCTGATGGGCATTTCAACTCCACTTACCAGCATTCTCCCCGTAGCCCTAAATTCCCCAAGACAACAAGAATCTATCAATCTCTGCCTTGAAGACATTTAGCGTCCCGGCCTCCACTGCACTCTGCAGCAATGAATTCCACAGGCCCACCACTCTCTGGCTGAAGAAATGTCTCCGCATTTCTGTTCTGAATTTACCCCCTCTAATTCTAAGGCTGTGTCCACGGGTCCTAGTCTCCTCACCTTACGGAAACAATTTCCTAGCGTCCACCCTTTCGAAGCCATGTATTATCTTGTACGTCTCTATTAAGTCTCCCCTTAATCTTCTAAACTCCAATGAATACAATCCCAGGATCCTCAGCCGTTCCTCATATGTTAGACCAACCATTCCAGGGATCATCCGTGTGAATCTCCGCTGGACACGTTCCAGTGCCAGTATGTCCTTCCTGAAGTGTGGGGACCAAAACTGGACACAGTACTCCAAATGGGGCCTAACCAGAGCTTTATAAAGTCTCAGTAGCACAACGGTGCTTTTATATTCCAACCCTCTTGAGATAAGTGACAACATTGCATTCGCTTTCTTAATCACGGACTCAACCTGCATGTTGACCTTTAGAGAATCCTCGACTAGCACTCCCAGATCCCTTTGTACTTTGGCTTTATGAATTTTCTCACCATTTAGAAAGTAGTCTGTGCTTTTATTCTTTTTGCCAAAGTGCAAGACCTCGCATTTGTTCACGTAGAATTCCATCAGCCATTTCCTGGACCACTCTCCCAAACTGTCTAGATCCTTCTGCAGCCTCCCCACTTCCTCAGTACTACCTGCCTGTCCACCTAACTTTGTATCATCTGCAAACTTCACTAGACTGCCCCCAGTCCCTTCATTAAGATCATTAATATATAATGCGAACAGCTGTGGCCCCAACACTGAACCCTGTGGGACACCGCTTGTCACTGGCTGCCATTCCGAAAAGGAACCTTTTATCCCAACTCTCTGCCTTCTGTCAGACAGCCAATCCTCAATCCATACCAGTAGCTCACCTCGAACACCATGGGCCCTCACCTTGCTCAGCAGCCTCCCGTGTGGCACCTTATCAAAGGCCTTTTGGAAGTCTAGATAGACCACATCCACTGGGTTTCCCTGGTCTAACCTACTTGTCACCTCTTCAAAGAATGCCAACAGGTTTGTCAGGCATGACCTCACCTTACTTAATCCATGTTGACTTGTTCTAATCAGACTCTGCTTTTTTAAGAATTTAGAAACCTCATCCTTAATGATGGATTCTAGAATTTTACCAACAACCGAGGTTAGGCTAATTGGCCTATAATTTTCCACCTTTTGTCCTCCGTCATTTCCGCCACCTCCAAACAGACCCCACCACCAGGGATATATTTCCCTCCCTCCCTTCCCCCCCCCACCCCTATCAGCGTTCCAGAGAGACCACTCCCTCTGCGATTCCCTTGTCAGGTCCAAACCCCTCACCAACCCAACCTCCACTCCCGGCACCTTCCCCTGCAACCGCAAGAAGTACAAAACTTGAGCCCACACCTCCCCCCTCACCTCCCTCCAAGGCCCCAATGGATCCTTCCATATCCATCGCAAATTCACTTGCACCTCCACACACATCATTTACTGTATCCGCTGCACCCGATGTGGTCTCCTCTACATTGGGGAGACAGGCCGCCTACTTGCAGAACATTTCAGGGAACACCTCTGGGACACCTGAACCAACTAACCCAACCGCCCCGTGGCTGAACACTTTAACTCCCCCTCTCACTCCGCCAAGGACATGCAGGTCCTTGGCCTCCTCCATTGCCAGACCCGGACCACATGACGCCTGGAGGAAGAGCGCCTCATCTTCCGCCTAGGAACCCTCCAACCATACGGGATGAATGCAGACTTCTCCAGCTTCCTCATTTCCCCTCCCCCGACCTTATCTCAGTCCCAACCCTCGGATTAATCACCGCCCTCTTGACCTGCAATCTTCTTCCCGACCTCTCCACCCCCACCCCATCTCCGGCCTATCACCCTAACCCTCACCTCCTTCTACCTATCGTATTCCCAGCGCCCCTCCCCCTTACCTTTTATCTCAGCCCGCTTGGCACACCAGCCTTATTCCTGAAGAAGGGCTTATGCCTGAAACGTTGATTCTCCTGCTCCTCGGATGTTGCCTGGCCTGCTGTGTTTTTCCAGCACCACATTTTTAAATTTTGCATACACAGCATAGAATACTGTAATGGCCCCTTTCCCTTCACTTGCCAGATTAAAGGGGCGCTGATATGTGTGACAATCAAGCAGCCAGGGTACTTCAAAATCATTTTACTCAGAAGCTGTTTATATGAAGGATGATGGAAAGAATTCTGCCATGTGAAACACCGTTAAGGTAAAACTTTATCTATGCTGGAAGGATACAACAGTCTCTATTATATGCCCTTGCTGTCACTCTATCCAAGGGCATTAAAGAATGTATTGAAGGAATCACTACAAATTAAACCAAATGCTGTTCTTACTGTTTGTAATAAGTGCAGCCATCAATCTCTTGATTGCCTTTGAGTGTCCTTCAGAGGTAGGCAGCTGAAATAGAAATGCCTTGATCAGTCTCACTAACTGCTTACGTTGGAGGCTATTTTGATTATATTCCACATAACATTCACCAGGGTGAGTTAAAGGGAAGCACTGTTTGTTCATGTTATCCAGAATACATCATTTGTTCCAATCTCTGCAAATATCTGGTCTTCTAGATTGTTCGCTTGCCTGACGGAAAGTTGAAGCTACCTTTTTTAAGTAGGACAGTAAATATTCAACATAAAAATATCCAAAAAAGGAGGTAATTGTATTGAACTGGATCTTGCTTTTATCCAAAACATACATATCCTGAGAAGCACAACAAAAAGTTTCGAATTAAGAGTATTTATCTGTTTTATACATGGCTATTGATATCTGAAGGTAAAGCTTTCTAGATTCTGGTTGTTGACTATTTCCTGTATATAATTTACTTTCTCTTCACAGGAATATCGAACCTAGGAACAGCAGTAGGTCATTCATCCTTTTGAGCCTTTGCTACCATTCAATAAGATCATGGTTAATTTGCTGTGGTTTCAAATTTCATTTCCCAGCTTCCCTCCATAACATTTGACTCTCTCATCTATCAGAAATCAAATCAGCTTTAAATTAATTTAACAACCAAACATCCATTGTTTTTGTGGAAAGAATTCCACAGACTAAAGAAATAATTTCTCCAAATTCCTATCACAATTTCTTAAATTGTGTCCGTTAGTTCTCACCACTCCCCATCAAAGTGCATGCCCTCCAACCCCACCATCAAGGGAATATGTTCTCAGATACACCCCTCGGACTTTATATGTTTCAATAAGATTACCCCTCTGTCTTCAAAAAATCCAAAGAGTAAAGGTCCAACCTGCTCAAACTTCCTTCATAAGATAAGCTCTTTACCTGAGAATGAATTGAGAGCACCATCATTGAATAGCAGCTTAACTATATTAAACAATTTTTAAAAAATCTGCTAATGCATCTCTTTTGTCCTATCATTGAACTATTGGAGTTAAATATGTGATTTATTGTGCCTTCTACATTGTACATGGTGCAGTCATATGGTTCTTTCCTAGAAAGGATGCATGTTACCTTTAGCGCTCGGGGTGTAAGTCAAACAAATTGATCTCTCCCAAATGATGTTGAGTTATTTTGGATGTACCAATTGTATACTGCACAAATTTGGTCTTGTTGCAGAACCTTGCTTTGGAAAAATGACTATGATCTTATGCTAAACTTCAACACAACACGTTGGTGCACCCTGAGCTCATGAAAAGTGTTATATATTTGAAAGCAATTCATTAACTATTTTAACTAATTCAATTGAATGCACAATAGCAAGAGAAAAGGTATTTGCTTGCAATCTATCTTTTGCTCAATTTATTTTCATTCAAGATGCATTTAACAAATAAAATCATCTGTATAAATGTGAAATCCCTGAAATTATTCCACATGCATATTTATGTTTCATTATTTTGTGGGATATGAGTGTTGCTGTCAAGTTGAACAAGTGTTACCCACTCTAACCAGATCAGAAATTGACTAGCTGAAAGAAGACAGAGGGTGTTGGTTGATGGAAAATGTTCATCGTGGAGCAGTTACCAGTGGTGTGCCACAAGGATCTGTTTTGGGGCGACTGCTGTTTGTCATTTCTATAAATGATTTGGATGCGGGCATAGAAGGATAGGTTAGTGAAT
The DNA here is from genome assembly GCF_047496795.1 of Chiloscyllium punctatum. NCBI lineage: Eukaryota > Metazoa > Chordata > Chondrichthyes > Orectolobiformes > Hemiscylliidae > Chiloscyllium > Chiloscyllium punctatum. Next base: position 70,925,613 of record NC_092739.1, read on the forward strand.
TTGCAGATGACACTAAGTTAGGCAGAGTTGTGGATAGTGCCAAAGGATGTTATGGATTACAGAAGGACATAGATAAGGTGCAGAGCTGGGCTGAGACGTGGCAAATGGAGTTTAATGCAGAAAAGTGTGAAGTAGTTCACTTCGGAAGAAGTAACAGGAAGGCAGAGTACTGACTAATAGTAAAATTCTTGGCTGTGTAGATGAACAGATAGATCTGTGTCCTGGTGCATAAATCTCTGAAAGTTACCACCCAGAGTGATAGTGTTGTGAAGAAGACATATGGTGTGTTGGCGTTTATTGGTAGGGAGATTGAGTTTCAGAGCTACGAGGTCATGCTTCAGCTGTACAAGACACTAGTAAGGCTGCATGTGGAGTACTGCATACAGTTCTGGCCACTGCATTATAGGAAGGATGTGGAAGCTTTGGAAAGGGTTCAGAGGAGATTTACTAGGATGTTGCCTGGTATGGAAGAAAGGTCTTATGAGGAAAGGCTGAGGCTATTTTCATTGGAGAGACAAAGGTTGAGAGGTGACTTAATCGAGACATATAAGATAATCAGAGAATTAAACAGGGTGGACAGTGAGATCCTTTTTCCTCAGAAAGTGAAGGCTAACACGAGGGGACATCGCATTAAAGTGAGGGGTGATAGATTTAGGATAGATATCAGGGGTAGTTCTTTACTCCGAGAGTAGGAAGGGCATGGAATGGTCTGCCTGTAACAATAGTGGACTCACCGACGTCAAGGGCATTTAAATGGGCATTGGATATACATATGGATAATAATGGAACAGTGTAGGTTAGATGGGCATCAGATTACTTTCTCAGGTCGGCGCACCATCGAGAGCCAAAAGGGCTGTACTGCACTGTAACTTTCTACGTTCTGTGTTCTAACTGTCCTTGAGAATATGTTAGTCCAGTCATCTGGAAATTAGGGAGAGACTTGACTTAGTGACAGTGAGGGATCAACAATACAGTTCAAAGTGAGGATAATGTGCAACTCAGAGAGGACTTCCAGCTGGTTTACCATGTATCTGCTGCCCTTACTGTTAAAAAAAAGATGGGGTTAAATGTTTAGAAGATGCTTTTGAAAGAGCTTTACTGAGTGGCTACAGTGCACTTTGTAGAAATTGTGCAATGTTGTCACTGTGTACTGTTGGTGTAGAGAATGAATATTAAAGATGGGGTATGGAATACCAAACAATTTGACTGATTATTCTGGATAATGTTGGGGGTCTTTGTTGTCAGAGCTGTACTTATCCAGGTAAATGAAGAATATTTCATCAGACATCTGACTTGTGCCTTGTCCAGGACTGCTTGATGCCACATTTGGCTAAATGTCATCTTGATGTCAAAGACATTCACTTGCAGACACCTCAGATCTGGAAAGCAGCACTTTATTGGAACAAGGCTGTATTGTGGTCCGGAGCCAAATGGCCCTGACAGAAAACAAGCTCAGTTTAGCTGAGCAGATTATTGTGTGTCAACTACTCACACTGTCAATGAAATCATCCATCATTTTGCTTATTATTGTCATGAAACTGCTAGAGTGTTAACTTGCTAAATTAGATTTAGGGCAAAGATATCTGCTCTATTTTCCACATTGTAGATATCATGTTGTAACTTTACTTGAATATCTTAACGAAGGGTACAGGTAATTCTGAGCACAAACCTTCAGCACTGATGGGACATTTTTAGGGTCCTTTGGCTTTTTTAGATTAGATTAGATTAGATTACTTACAGTGTGGAAACAGGCCCTTCGGCCCAACAAGTCCACACCGACCCTCTATCTATGTTCTCAGCTATTTCCAAACATGAGAAGTAGGCATAATACTGGGCACATCAGGAAGCAGCCAAGATGGATCATCCACTTGCACAAGACATTTAGAATAAAATTAGTGAATTAATAGAACAAGTAAACACAAATGGGTATGATTTATTGATGATTACTCAGACATGGTTGCAGGTAGACCAGGATTATGAATTGAACATCCAAGGGTAGTCTGTATTTCAGAAGAATAGGCAGAAAGGAAAGCTGGTGGTGTAGCTTTGAAAGAGACATGGAAGCGATCACTGCTGGAATAAGAAAGGATATTAGCATTAGAGATCAAGATATAAACTAAGTCTGGATAGAAATAAGAAGTAGCAAGGGAAAGAAGTCCCTGGTGGGAGTAATCTATATGTATTCAAACAATAGGCCTGCAGTGGAGTACCACATAAACAAGGAGTCACTGCTGGATTGCAAGAAAAGTACAGCGCTAATCATGAGCGATTCTAATATGCATACAGATTGGATTAATCAAATTGGCAAGAATAGTCTTGAGGGAGTGTCCATTGAATGTATTAAAGATTGTATTTCTTGGAGCAATGTATTGTGGATCCAACCAGGGAGCAGGCTATTCTGGATTTGGTATTGTGTAATGAAGTAGGATTAACCAATGATCTCATAGTAAAAGATCTTCGTGGGAACAGTCCTGTGCAGAGGGATTTGGATGTTCTTGTGCATGAAACACAAAAGGTTAGCATGTAGGTGGTCCAAGTCATTAGGACAGCAAATAGAATTTTGAACTTATTGCTAGGGGTTGGAGTTTAAAAATAGCAAACTCGTTTACAACTATCTTGTGCACAGTTTTGATTGCTATATTTAAGAAAGAAAATACTGGCATTTGAGGCAGTTTTAAAAAAAATTACTAAGCTAAATCTTGGGATGAAGGGGTTGAACCATTAAAACAGGTTAAGCCTTTGTTCATTTGAGTTTAGAAGATTGAAGTGTGATCTTATTGAAATATGCAAATTTGTGAGGGACTGAATAAATGTTGAGAAGATGTTTCCACTTGCAGGGATGTATGTGGGTGGGCGTGTGGGTGATTTTGGTAATAAACCATTTATTTGTTGTTGTGAAAGAAGTCTAGCTAATGTTAATTAATTCTGGATTTGACACAATCTGAGACCTGTATAATTGGCCATAGCACAACCTGGTTATATTTAAAATGAAAAACTAAACAGAAATTCTGTAGGCCTAGTAACATCTGTGGGTAAAAAAACAGCGTTAATGTTTCAAGTCCAGTGACCTTTGTTACATTTAAGATGTAATGATATTAGTGAGACTAGAAAAGGAAACAGTGGGCAGCACTGCCCTGGTTTGTCAGAATGGTAATAGTAGAGTGAGGTGTGTGCAGGACTGTGTGGTTATAGACTGGGATTAAAATGATGGAAACGGATAGACCTGATCAAAAAGTTGAAGTTCTAAATTGGAGAAAGGCCAATCTTGATGGTATGAGACAAGAACTTTTGAAAGCTGATTGGGGGCAGATGTTCGCAGGTATAGGGACGGCTGGAAAATGGGAAACTTTCAGAAATGAGATAACGAGAATCCAGAGAAAGTATATTCCTGTTAGGGTGAAAGGGAAGGGTGGTAGGTATAGGGAATGCTGGATGACTAAAGAAATTGAGGGTTTGGTTAAGAAAAAGAAGGAAGCATATGTCAGGTATAGACAGGATAGATCGAGTGAATCCTTAGAAGAGTATAAAGAAAGTAGGAGTATACTTAAGAGGGAAATCAGGATGGCAAAAAGGGGACATGAGATAGCTTTGGCAAATAGAATTAAGGAGAATCCAAAGGGTTTTACAAATATATAAAGGACAAAAGGGTAGCTAGGGAGAGAATAGGGCCCCTCAAAGATCAGTAAGGCCGCCTTTGCGTGGAGCCACAGAAAATGGGGGAGACACTAAATGAATATTTTGCATCAGTAGTCACAGGTGAGGTGCTGGAAGACTGGGGATTGGCAAACGTGGTGCCACTGTTTAAGAAAGACGGTAAAGACAAGCCAGAGAACTATAGACCGGTGAGCCTTACCTCGGTGGTGGGCAAGTTGTTGGAGGGAATCCTGAGGGAGCATCGGAGGCTGAGAGGTGACCTTATAGAGGTTTACAAAATTATGAGGGGCATAAATAGGATAAATAGATAAAGTTTTTTCCCTGGGATCAGGGAGTCCAGAACTAGAGGGCATAGGTTTAGGGTGAGAGGGGAAAGATATAAACGAGACCTAAGGGGCAACATTTTCACGCAGAGGGTAGTATGTGTATGGAATGAGATGCCAGAGGAAGTGGTGGAGGCTGGTACAATTGCAACATTTAAGAGGCATTTGGATATGTATATGAATAGGAAGGGTTTGGAGGGATATGGGCCGGGTGCTGGCAGGTGGAACTAGATTGGGTTGGGATATCTGGTCGGCATGGATGGGTTGGACTGAAGGGTCTGTTTCCATGCTGTACATCTCTATGACTCTATGACTCTAAGGGCGGTAAAGACAAACCAGGGAACGATACACCAGTGAGCCTGACGTCGGTGGTGGGCAGGTTGTTGGAGGGAATCCTGAGGGACAGGATGTACATGTATTTGAAAAGGCAAGGACTGATTCAGGATTGTCAACATGGCTTTGTGCGTGGGAGATCATGTCTCACAAACTTGATTGAGTTTTTTGAAGAATTAACAAAGAAGGTTGATGAGGGCAGCACAGTAGACGTGATCTATATGGACTTCAGTAAGGCATTCGACAAGGTTCTCCATGGGAGACTGATTAGCAAGGTTAGATCTCATGGAATACAGGGAGAACTAGCCATTTGGATACAGAACTGGCTCAAAGGTAGAAGACAAAGGGTGGTGGTGGAGGGTTGTTTTTCAGACTGGAGGGCTGTGATCAGTGGAGTGCCACAAGGATCGGTGCTGGGTCCTCTACTTTTTGTTATTTACGTAAATGATTTGGATGCGCGCATAAGAGGTACATTTATTAATTTGCAGATGACACCAAAATTGAGCTGTAGTGGACAACGAAGAGGGTTACCTCAGATTACAACAGGATCTTGACCAGATGGGCCAATGGGCTGAGAAGTGGACGATAGAGTTTAATTCAGAAAAATGCAAGGTGCTGCATTTTGGGAAAGCAAATCTTAGCAGGACTTATACACTTCATGGTAAGGTCCTAGGGAGTGTTGCTGAACAAAGAGACCTTGGAGTGCAGGTTCATAGCTCCTTGAAAGTGGAGTCACAGGTAGATAGGATAGTAAAGAAGGTGTTTGGTATGCTTTCCCTTACTGGTCAGAGTATTGAGTACAGGAGTTGGGAGGTCATGTTGCGGCTGTACAGGACATTTTTCGGCCACTGTTGGAATATTGAGTGCAATTCTAGTCTCCTTCCTATCGGAAAGATATTGTGAAACCTGAAAAGGTTCAGAACAGAATTACAAGGATGTTGCCAGGGTTGGAGATTTGAGCTAAAGGGAGAGGCTGAACAGGCTGTGGCTGTTTTCCCTGGAGCTTGGGCTACTGAGGGGTGACCTTATTTACAAAATTATGAGGGGCATGGATAGGATAACTAGGCAAAATCTTTTCCCTGGGATCGGGGAGTCCAGATCTAGAGGGCATAGGTTTAGGGTGAGAGGGGAAAGATATAAAAGACACCTAAGGGGCAACTTTTTCACGCAGAGGGTGGTACGTGTATGGAATGAGCTGCCAGAGGATGTGGTGGAGGCTGGTACAATTGCAACATTTATGAGGCAGTTGGATGTGTATATGAATAGGAAGGGTTTGGAGGGATATGGGCTGGGTACTGGCAGGTGGGATTAGATTGAGTTGGGATATCTGGTTGGCATGAACGGGTTCGACTAAAGGGTCTGTTTCCATGTTGTACGTCTCTATGACTCTCTGACTCTATGATAACTAGGCTGCTGCAGAGGGTCCACGCTATTTCTTGGATGTGCAGATGCTGGATGTATTCAGAATCGATTCCACTTTAATAAAGTGCTTGTGATGAGGGCTGTCCAGTCAGAAGATGGAACATTTCTTTACATGACCATATATTGGTCACTCTTGGCAATACTGCCATAGACAGAGACATCTGCAACTGGTAGTTTGTGGTGGCTAAGTTATTCCGACTTTTACCACCTGTCAAAGGCCAATCTAGCAACTGTGTCCTTCAGGATTTGGCCACTTTAGTCACTAGAACCACTACTGAACACACATGTGATGGACTTCAAAGCCTCTACTCAAAGCACTTTTTGTATCTTAGCAACCCTCATTGTAACTTTCAGGTGACATTCAACATGACAAAGTAATTACACTGTAGCACAGAGTATTCAGAAAGAAATAAAGTAGTGCATAAGGAATGTACCACAATAATCATGGGTGATGTTTTGTCCATGTTGATTGGACAAATCATTTCTGTAAAGATATCCTAGAAAACTTTCACAGAATGTCTTTGGGATAATTTCTTGGAGCAGTTCATTCCAGAGCCAACCAGGAGGAAGCTCGAGTAACAGATAGTGGAAGTTCCTGTAAGTGTTTAAGTAGGAGAAATGTATCGAGTTTACTGTTTGTGTTCTCGATGGTCAGTCTGAGGAATTGATAAATAAAATAAATCAGGAAACTGTTGAGGTATTTAATGAATCAGTCTTCACGATAGAGGACTTAGAAAATTTACCAAAAATACTTGGAAAACTGGATATGATGGGGAGAGAGGAAATTAAAACAATCATCACCAAGGAAAAATTGTTGGGAAAACTGTAGACTCAAAGAATGACAAATGCTTAAAAACAGAAAACATGTATCCTAGGCTCTTTAAAGAACTGGTTGTGGAGGCACTGGTTGTAATCCTCCAGAATTGCTTAAATTCTGGACTGTTCCAGTGCATTGGAAAATAACAAATGTGGAAACTTTATTAATGAAAGTTGGGTAATAGAAATCAAGAAAATATAGGCCAGCAAGCTGGGGATAGGTCATGGGGAAATTACTAAGGGCCATAATAATGTGATCAGGTGAAGTCAACATGGTTTAGTGTAAGGGAAGTGCCAACCTGTAAATGCCTTGCCATAGGGGTCAGGTACAGGAAGTGATTAAAGTGGCAAATGGAATATTGTTGCTTATTTCAAGGAAAATGGAATATAAAAGTGGAAAGTTTTCTGACAGCTGCACAATGCCTTGTTGAGACAACATCTGGAGTAGAGTATACAATTTTGGCCTCCTTATTTGAAATAAGGATATAATTGTGTTAGGTGCTCTTCATTCAACTAATTTCTGAGATGAATTGGCTTATTTTATGATTTGGAGATGCCAGTGTTGGACTGGGGTGTACAAAGTTAAAAATCACACAACACCAGGTTATAGTCCAACAGGTGTATTTGGAAGCACTAGCTTTTGGAGCACTGCTTCTTCATCAAATGGTTGTGAAGGAAGGAGCAGCGCTCTGAAAGCTATGCTTCCAACTAAACCTATTGGACTATAACCTGATGTTGTGTGATTCTTAACTAATTTTATGAGGATTTTTTTTCTGTATTCATTGGAGCTTAGAAGAATGAGAGACAATTTGATTGTAAGATGTAAGATCCTCAGGGTTCATGATAGGATGAATACAAGAAAGATATTTCCTCTCATGTGGGAAACTAGGATTATGGTTCATCATTTAAGAATGAGATCTTACTTTCAAAATAAAGATGATGAAAAAGTATTTTCTCTAGAGGGGCATTTTTCTGTATAAAACTCTTCCCCAGAGAGAAATGGAGGCTCAGTCATCGTACTTATTGAAAGCAAAAGGAGCCATGTACTCTGGGAGCAGACAGGAACAGCAAAGTGGAGTTGAGATAGTTGTTTACTCCTTTAGGAGTTGTATTGCTTTAAGAATGTGATATGTTCTTGAGACAAGGACCAGGTTGTAAGAAGAATGCTAGCATGTATTTTTTAGTCAATACTCTTAATAAATCTGCTCAATCTGTGTTAATCATTATAACACAAGAAAACATGACAGAAACTAACCAGGTCACCTGTAGTCTTGTCAAACAGTGAACCAGACTCAAATGACATCCCCTGCTTCTAGGATCTACATTCCTCTGCAAACAAATTCATTAACTGAGAGGACAAGGGTACGGTAGGAGGGTACAGGAGTTTGTGATGTGTAGTAATTAGCTGGAGGTTTCTTGCCTACTTTTGACATAATGCAATGTTTATTCATTGAATCCAATGTCAATGTTGAGGTCTCCTTGGGCTTTTCTTCCTGAGTCCATGGCAATATGTGACCACTCCCTCTGCTTGAGCTGTCTTGTTGATGGTGCAATACCTATGGAAAAGAACAGAACCTATTACTTATTTCAAGGGGAATGGAGTATAAAAGTAGGGATGTTGGACTGCAGCTGTATTACACTTTGGTGATTTTGAATACTTTATGCACAGTTTTGACCTCCTTCATATTATTATATTGGAAGTAGTTCAGAGAAAGTTCACATGACTCATTCCTCAGCTGAAGGGCTTATCCTGTGAGAAAAAGATTAAACAGTTTGGGCTTTTACCCATTGGACTTCAGAAGAATGAGGCAATCTTCTTAAAATATTTCAAATCCTCAACAAGATTGACAGAGTGGATATTGGAAGGGTATATCCCCGTGTGGGGGAAATTAGAAATTGAGAACTCGGTTTAAGAAAAGAAAGTCTCTCTGTTAAGCCAGAAATGAGAAGTTCTTCCTCCTATGGTCATTAGTCTGTAGAATTCTCTTCCTCAGAAGAGAAAAAAGTAGAGGTTAGATCATTGAACATATTATAGCCTGAGTTAGAAAATATTTCATAGATTACGGGGTCAAATGTTATGGGCGAGTAGTTAGGAAAGTAAGCAGAGACTAGGATCTGATCGGCTATGATCTTATTGAATGATGCAAGAGACATTGGCTGCAACGTATGATTTGGTGAGAATAACTATGTTGATTTGTTGTTTGTGTAATTTGTAAGCTCTCCCATTTTGATACAAGCTGCAAGGTGTTAGTAAGGAGGACTTTACAGGGCCAACTAGAAGGTGTATTTGTCATTTCTAATGCTTAGGTTGATGCTGGTTTATTGATTTTATGAGCAGGGCCCTAATGTGGAGGTCAAATCTGTTTGTAACCCAAATATAGTCACTTTTGGAGATGTGTGCTTCACTGACTGACCCAGCATTTATTGTCATTTCTCATTGCCACCTGAGAAAGTGCTGGTGAGCTGCCTTCTTGAACTCTTGAACTGTTTGGGTGTAGATAATCTCACAATATTGTTAGGCAGAGGTTTCAGGATTTTGACCAAATGGCACAGAAAGAACATGATCTACTTCCATTTCAGGATACTTGGGAGCGAATCTGCAGGTGATGACATTCCCATCTATCTGTATCATTTGTCCTTGTAGATAGTAACACTGTTGAAGGAGTTTTGGTGAATATCTGCAGTGTATCTTGAAATTGGTGTGCATTTCTGCTACTGACTGTCAGTTGTGGAGGGAGTGGATGCTTGTGGATATGTTCCAATCAAGCAGCTTGCTTTGTTCAGGATGGTGTCAAGCTTCTTCGGTTTTGTTGTAGCTGCACTCATCAGGTCCCATCACACTTCTGACTTGTGCCTTGCAGATAGTAGGAGAAAGTGAGGACTGCAGATGCTGGAGATCAGAGCTGAAAATGTGTTGCTGGAAAAGCGCAGCAGGTCAGGCAGCATCCGAGGAGCAGGAGAATCGACGTTTCGGGCATGAGCCCTTCTTCAAGAATTTCTGAAGAAGGGCTCATGCCCAAAACGTCGATTCTCCTGCTCCTTGAATGCTGCCTGACCTGCAGTGCTTTTCCAGCAACACATTTTCAGCCCTTGCAGATAGTAGACAGGCATTGGGGAGTCAGAAGGTGAGTTACCTGGTGCAAGATTCCCCACAGTATTGATATGGCTCATTCAGCTTAGGTTTTGGACGTGAAACGGTTTTCAAAGGAACTACCAATTAATGGTCAGAGGGAACATCCATTATCCAATTAGATTGCTGGATCAGCTGCAAGGTTCAAGGGCTAATAGGAGCCCATCCCAGTTGAGGGAACCTTTTAAAAAATCATTTGTGGAATGTGGGCATTGCTGGCTGGCCAGTATTTATTACCCATTCCTAGTTGCCCCTTGAGAAGGTGGTGGTGAGCTGCCTTCTTGAATCACTGAAGTCCACCTGCTGTGAACTGAACCTCAATGCCCCTTAGAGAGGGAATGCCAGGATTTTGACCCAGAGACAATAAACAAACACAATATATTTCCAAATCAGGATGGTGAGTGGCTTGGAGGGGAACTTATGGGTAAAGGTGTTCCCATGTATCTGCTGTCCTTGTCTTTCTAGATGGAAGTAGTTGTCAGTTTGGAAGGTGCAGTCTGAACATCTTTGGTAAATTTCTGCAGTGCATACCAGATACAGCTGCTACTGGAGTCTGCTATTGCAGTTAAGGGAGAGGAGAGAGAGAGAGAGAGAGAGAGAACTCTTCAAGATTAAGGCACCCTCTCAGCATATATTACAAACATCTGAAAAAGAAATGTGGACAGTTGCTGGAACACCATTGCAGAGACCGAACACATCCACAGTGTGAGCTGAGGATGAAGCTGTTCTCGCATAAGTATGGCAGCAGCTGGGTGTGGGCAGTGAGGAGGATGGAGATGGGTTAGATTTAAATTGATCTGAGAATACTGATCCCTCCACCCCCAGTCTGCTGCTGAGAGGCCACCTCTTGGAGTCTTTAAGGGTGTACAGGTCAATTCAATATTTTAGTCAATCCCTGATCATCAGCTTTAATGCTTTTATTTAAAATTATGGTAATAGATTACCCACCTCTAAAGTTGGGTGTTAATTTGGCTTTCACCTCACCCAGAATACCACCTCAAAAGTGGATGAGACAAGACGAGATGGAAATAAAATAGCCCCAAGCAATTGAAATGCTGAGATTTTCTGCCTCCGGTTCTCCTTCCAGAAGCTTTCTTCTGTTTTTAAACTCCAGATTTATCAAACAACTTAGTTTAAATTCTGACAGCAGCCTTGGTTGAGATTCCCACTCATTTTCCCAACTCATTAATATACTTGCATTTCCACTATGTTAACATCTGTTGAGAATGGGTGGGAAAGAAGTTATTATTTTGACAAGTGAATGTTTTACTATATCAATATGGCACATTATACCAGGAGAATTAGATTGCTAAGTACTATACATTTTCTGAGATAGTTTCCTTAACCATTTCTTATTGTCATTTATTAACTCTTAAAATATTTGAATAGTTCTCTATTACATTCATTCTCTATAACTTGTCAGTGAGATTCTGGGTTTGCTTTGCTAATTCGACAGGGCTCATGTAGAATGACTGCTGCATTTTCCCTGAAATTCTTTCTTGAACAGGAAATGCTGAAATCAATTCAATTTTACATGAGAAGAATTATCTTAGAGAAAGTTCTAATAACTGGTACATATGGAATTGGATAATTCATCATTAGAACAGAATCAACACACTACTCTAGACAGTATTAACATTTCTATGTAAAGAGAATGTCTGTGATGCTTGGTTATAATTTCAAGCATCATTAGGAGATAATAACCACTTAATGAATTATTAATATTAATTAACTTTTAACTTGACCATTTACAACTTAATGTTATTCAATTTTAGTGCTGAGCTATTAAAACATTAGAGTGACCGAATTTGCATTGTTGGCAGGACTATTATTAACACCACTAATTGACAGCTGATTAAAATGCAAAAAAATGTAAAAACAAATTTCAAGCAGAAGCAGTTTTCCAAATAACAATATATGTGGGCAAGCATAGTATTCATTGCCAAGTACTGTTTGGCCATATTTACCGGGAAGTGTTCCGTATTGTGGCCAACATAATTGGGTGAAATTTGTCTTCTGCAAAAATATGGATAATTGATTGATACTCTTCCATTCCAACGTGGCCAAATCTGAAAATGACATCAGATGTTTGAAATATTGGCCTCATGTTTAAACTGAAGAGAGGGACGCTTCAGCCTGGAGCTGCACAGAATTCCACTGAAGGGAAAATCAAGTGCTTGCATTTAACATAAAATATCTGTGATAGGAATTGAAGGGAATGAGGTGGTAATGGAAATCATTGGAAATTATAATACAGACAGTGAAAGTGGGGATAAGAGAGTTAAAGAACCAGAATGAGAGAAGGATGAGATACAGAAAGAGACGGAGAGAGAGAGAGAGAGAGAGAGAGAAAAACACACAACAACAGGCCTGGCTACTCCATCCAAATGACCCTTTTTTTAATTCCCAATTTGCCCTGTTTCTCTGTACAGCTTATTGAGTTTTCCCACCTCTATAAGTTACCAAAACGGAGGCTATCCATTTTTACTTGGGTTTTCCTGCCTTCTCCCTCAGTACAAGAGATAGCTCTTTACCCTGTCTTTCATGTTCTAAAACATGGTCCTTAAATATTTCCCCACCAAAATATTGGGTTAAAAATTGAGTCTCAGACTGCTTAAGTCTTTAATTTTTCTTAACTTCTCTTCTTCTGCCAGAACCTTTCACTGGATTTCTTTAAATTTATTTGTTTCTCAACTATAATAAATTCTGAGATTTTCCTGGTTCATTGGCTCTGATCCAAATTTCTTTTCCAGCCCTTTCACTGTTCTCTGTGCCTCCAGCTCTCCAGCGCTTCATGTCAATGGCAACATTCTGCTTTTAGTGGAATGCTTCAGGAAGTTATTCCTTTTTAACTTTGGGATCTAAAATGTTAACCCCAGAGACTACTGTTGTTCCTTAGAGCTTCCTTTGCTAAGGCCTATGTATTTCTAAGTAAAGTAGGCTTCTCTACCCTTTCCAAGCCCATTAGCTTGCCCAGCACTTCTTACCAACTTCTGAATGAACTTGCCTTTTTGCTGCCTCCGCAGTAGTGGCTGACTCTCTCTCTCTCTCTCTCGGTAACCAGGTTTCACCTGCTGACTGTTTAAATTTCTGTTTTGTTTAAACATGCACACCCGTGTCACTTTCTATCTACACAGCCTTTATAATCCTACACTTTCATATACATTGCTCTTCTCAGGCTTCCTACCATCATGTAGCATTGAATGCTCTAAAACTGTGAACAGATTTCAGCTCCTTATCTAGGGAGAGATATACTGATATTGGAGGCAATCTTGAGAAGGTTCGCTAGATTGATAACAAATATAGAGAGGCTATTGCCTCCCAGGGATAGAGTGGGTGTGTATCAGGTCAGGGTCTGGAGGCTGTAAGGAGTCTGGGAGGGGGCATGTGGTCAGTTTAATAGTTGCTCCAATGAGTTATTCAAAATAGCCTAATTTTTCTTGAGTAAATAATTATTTAGCTGCAATGAAACCCTCCAAATACTCCGACTGAAATCAATACTTACAGAGCGTTCAGACATCGGAGAATTGCCCATCAGAAACTTAAAGTGTTGGCCAATATTCCTGGAGTCATCTCTGCCAAAAATGACTATCTGGCCTTCAAAAGACATTTGAGTCAATGTGTCCTCAACAAAAAGCACTCTGCAAGAAAAGTTCCTTCTGTGTTTTACACCTAACAAATGAGTTCAATTTACAGTAACTTGTAGTAATTTTGCTCATCAGCATTAATGAAGAATTTCTGCACAAGCTTTGTAAAATTGCTCTGGAAATTATCTCGACTTTAATGAATGCACACTTTCTTTATCTTTTTAAACATTTAGCAAAGACATAAATATTCTCATGGTTTTCATCCAACTTACATTGTATTAATAATACTGGTTATAAGACGTCATGAATGTGACAAAGAGGAGGGAAAATATCCAACCAATCAAAGAGCAGAACACATTGCAAGAAAGAGTTCAATTACTTCAGTCAACACAACACAACATGGGCCATCACTCTCATTGAAGGGCAGAATGGCCGACTCCTGTGTCTATTATCACAGTGAATGCACTGATTCAAAAGGAAGGAAAGAAAATAATGGACAGACAGTAGATATAAATCCATACAACTTTCTTAAGTTCTCAATGAAGTGCAATTTGCTAGGATGGCCACATTTTGCTGAATGGTTGTTGAGAATTGTGTTACCTTTTGGAACCAAATTTGCAGCAATCAAGTGACAGCAGTAGTTGCACATAATCATAGAATATTAGAATGGTTACAGCACAGAGGGTATCCCTCATGTCTGTGCTGACTCTATGAAGGAACAATTCACTTTGTGCCACTCACTGACTTCTCCCTTAGATAATAACACACTTCCTTCTTAAGTGTCTTGATTGAGCTTGCCTCTGCCTCACTTGCAGGAAATGTGTTTGTCCAGAAACAGTTTTCACTACTGTCCTGATCCCCTCAGGAATTGGAATACCTCGACAAAACCAATTTACTATGTCTTCACCAAGGGAAACTGTCCCAAAATCTGCAATTTATTTTTGAATATTGTTATTTATTGAATAAAAGCCCCCTATGCAGAAACTATTCATTGATTTTTTTCTTTCATATCGACTCAGTGGTTATTCCTAGGTCCAGGTTCTGAATACAGACTTGCTGGAAGGACAACATACTCAAGAGTAAAAAGCAATGAGTTAAGTGAGATAGGGAAGCCACCACAAAATGCTACTGAAACAAATAATACATATCAATTAATCAGACAACTAGATGGTTTCAGTTTTCTGAAGTTGCAACAGGATCAAACATTTTGTCGTATATATCTCTGTGAAAATGACAGGCATGTATGAGTTGCTTAATAAAAAGAAAACTCATCAAGTTCACCTTCTGCTACCCTGGTATTCGCATGAAGCAATAATAATAGAGTTGGAGATTTGTCATACCAGTTGATGCCTATTGATCAAGGATGGCGAGTTGTGGTGAAAAGAGAGAAAGGTAGCATTAAATGTAGATCAAAAATGCTATGAGCTTCTTGATCTTTTCTCTGTTCCTAGGATGTTTTAAATTACCTTGTAATGTCTGAGACTGGAAAAGCATGTTGCCATGGGTACATCAGTGGTAATCAGTAGTTGCCAGCACTTCCAGATTACGGATACTCATCACACAAACGGAGACATTTGGAGAAACAGTTGGTCGTTAGTTCCTGCTCTGTCATTCGAAGAGATCATGGTTGATCTGAGAACTTCATATTCCTGCATAGCTCTGAAAATCTTTCATCCTCTTGGCCTATCAAGAACTTACTTACTTCTACCTTAAAAAAAAATTAAAGTAAGGGAGGCTGAGAAGTAACCTGAATGAAGTACATGATGCGGCAAGTAGGCAAAAGTGAGGACTGCAGATACTATAAACCAGAGTTTAGATCAGAATGATGCTGGAAAAGCACAGCAGGTCAGGCAGCATCTGAGGAGCAGGAAAATCATTGTTTCGGGCAAAAAACCTTCATCAGGAGCTTTTGGAGCACAGTTCCTTTGTGAGGTGAAATGACTTCACCTGATAAAGGAACAATGTTCAAAAAGCTTGTGATTTCAAATAAATCTGTTGAACTATAACCCGGTGTTGTGTGATTACTGACTTTCTCGACCCCAGTCCAACACCAGCATTGCCACATCATGTACATGCATCAGGTTACTTCTCAACCTCCCTCACTTGATAGCAAGAGGATGAAAGATTGATGTCCGTCAAATTATGAGAGACATGGATAGGGTGGATAGTTGGAGTCCTTTCCCCAGGGTGAAAATATTAAATACTAGAATCATAGAATTCCCTCAGTGTGGAAGCAGGCCACTTGGCACATGGAGTCCGAAGAATATTCAGATCCACCCCATCCCCTCAACCGGGCACTTCTAATGGCTAATCCACCTAGCTTGCACATCTGAAATAACCCCAAGGAGGCAGGTATTCTATCGCCTAGTCACCTTTTATTTACGTCTGCACAGTCCTGCACAGAACTAGTCCCTAGAATGAGGAGACTGTCTGAATCTCTTGTTTATAACTGTCAGCCAGGGCTCCCTGATTGCCTCAGGTTAACAGCCCCAATCTGGGAACTCAAGGCCAATGAGATCCAATTGGCTCTCGTTCTGATCACTTAGAACACCCTGGACACCATGGGTAATGGAGCATGGCCAATCCACCTAATCTGTACATCTTTGAGCTATGGGAGGAAGCTGGAGCAACTGGCAGAAACCAATGCAGACAAGGGAAACCATGCAAACTCCACATGACAGTCACCTGAGGATGGAATCCAATTTGGGGTGCTGGAGCTGTGAGGCAGCAGTGCTGAGCACTGAGCCACCATGCTACCCATACTGGGGGGCATAGGTTTAAGGTTAGAGGGGAAACATTTAAAGGAGATATGCAAGGAAAGACTTTTTTTACACAGAAGGTGGTAGGTGCCCAGAACACATTGCCAGGGTATGTGGTAGAAGCAGATATGAGAGGAAGATTTAAAAGGCATATTGACAGATACATAAACAGGCAGTGAACAGAGCGGCATGGCCCAGGTGCAGACAGAAGATATTAGTTTAGAATGGCATCATGGGACATTATGGAGAAGAGGGCTTAGTCCTTTACTGCACTGTTCTATGTTCTATATGTTATGTCTGATGTTGATTCTGCTTCCACTGACATTTGAGAAAAGTGATCCAAAAACGTATGATCTCCCCGTACTTACTGTGAGATTGGCAGATTCCTTTTGATTCTTGAGGGCAGGACAATGGATTTGTTTGATTTGTAGTGACCAAATATGAGGAAAGGATTAGCTCTCACCTTTTTAACCTTCTCAGTTTGTTGCAACACAGATTTTTTTTTCAGTATGCAGTGATATCATATTTCAATTAAAACACCATAACAGTCACAATTAAAGAGCCAGTTACAAGGGTATAATTTTCTGCTCCCTTAAATGGTGGGGGCAGTGGAAGAAATTTACCTAATGCAGCTGCTGTGGAAAAAATCAGATTCCCATCATCGAGATGACAGACACACACTCACACACACACACACTGATACACATACACACATTCATACACATACACACACAGATACATAATACACATACACACATTCAAACACACATGCATTCATACACACACATATACACATTCATACAGATACACACACATATACATTCACACATACACACACACCCTCTCTCTCACACACACATTCATATACACACACATTCACACTCTCACACACTCTCTCTCGTACACACGCACACTCTTTCTCACACACACATATACTCACACACACAAACACACACACACTCACTCATGTTGAGGTTTATGGTTATCAGCTTACATTTTTAGTACTTGCTCACTATTTGCTAATTTGGAGGCAGTCAGCCTCTGTGGCTTGCATTGTTGCTTGATGCTGAAGAAGAAGCGAGCACCTGGTCGCATTCTCGTGCACTGTCCAGTTCTGGCCATGGCCATTTTACCATAGAGCATGGAGCTACAGCATGTCCCAACAGCTGACACAGCAAATGCACACTGCATGTGCTTCAACCAAATGGCATGTCTGAAAGTCAAAGATTTTTAGTGTAATAAAGGGGGGCGTATTATGGTCAGTGAGGGAGTACCATCACATTCAATTAGGGGGATCATCTGGTCTCGGCCAAGGATGGGCACGGTCAGTCAGCTATTTGGGACCAGAATGGCTATTGGAATATTAAACTCAACATAGAACCTTCACTGTTGAGAACATTCACCATATCCTTTTAGCCAGTCCAAATTTCTGCATCAACTTCTTGGCCTTAATGTGCGACAACTATTCCAACAGAAGGCCGAGGAGGGCACTGCAGATGCTGGAGATTAGAGTCAAGATTACAGGGTGCTGGACAAAAGCACTTCGGGCAAAATCCCTTCATCATGATTTTCCTGCTCCTCGGATGCTGCCTGACCTGCTGTGCGTTTCCAGCATCACTTTAATCTCAATTCCAACAGAATGCAGGTTACACCAACAACCAGATGTGAAGGTGCAGCCAGCAAAAAGATCATATCTGTTTCTTGATGTAATGAATGCAGGGAGCTGCACAAACAAATGGTCAAAACCAATATCAAAACATTTTGGAACCTGAAATATGCAGTGAACTGGCAAGACCACAGGAGGCCTACTGCTCACTCCAAGTTGAGCCTTAACCCTTGTCAGCATATTTCTTATATTCTATGGGGGTTGACTGTCCTGAGGAGCCTGGACTGACTGCTATCCTGGCTGATTGAAAGGGAGTAAAAAGGAGCTTGGGAGAGAAAGAAAGGGTAAGCGGCAATGGGTAGGGTTTAAAAATAGGGCTGGGGAGAATTAGAAGGGCCCTCCTTCACATTCAGGTAAAAAAAAACACTTAATTATGGCTTCCCTTCAAGGCCTGATGATACTTAAAGAAGCTTACATACTTGCTTATAATTGACAAAGAGTCTGATCCTACTTCAGATGAAGAATGTTGCCTTTGCTAAAAATGAGTGAATTTGAAGTCCTATTCCAGAAACATAACAAAAGATAAGTTGATACTCAAGTGTAGTATTCTTTTCTTTCATTTATGGGTTGGCCAGCATTTATTGCCCATCCCTAGTTGCCCTTGAGAAGGTGAAGGTGAGCTGCCTTCTAGGACTGCTGCAGTCCACCTGCTATGGGTTGACCAACAATGTTATTAGGGAGGGAATTGCATTCAGGGGCTTCTGTACTACTTCTGCTTTTAAATTGAAACCTTACCCATGCCATATTTCAAAGAAAAGCCGAGGAGCTTCTCCTGGTGTTCTGGACAATGTTTATTTCTCAGCTAACATCACTGGAACTGATCGTTCTAGTGCTTTGTTTTGTTTAACCTGGCTCTGCACAAGTTGGCTGTTGTGTTTCCTACATTGCAACACCTAAGTAAGATAGGAAATTGCCATAAAGCCACAGAATCAATAAGGTATTATTCGAAAGCAAGTCTTTCTTTCTGAATTTTCCACGCTACTATTTTATAATTCAACAGAATGGCATCACAGGATAGTTGACCATGTAGCTTGTTAAGAATTTGCAAAATGCGAATCATAGTTACAGGCACTCATTGATAGGGCCAGTGTTGTTGTTGCCAGCTGTGTGTATCCTAGCCCAACCTATCTACATTTCAAACTTATGGAAATAAATGTTGCTATTATCTTCTATAATCACACAGACAGCAGTAAAATGCCAAGATGGATATTAATTACAAACAGAAAGCAAAATTGATGCCGAATCGTGTGGTGCTCCAATAGCCAAATGATGTTAAAGAACAAAAAAGGACAAAAACACAATTTTGGAAATAGAAATTGGACATCACTATTAATTAAAGTAACATTTGGAACAAACCCAAAAGAATTTCCAGCACTACCTGTAAAATTACCACAAAGTAAATTGCACATACTCAGTCAAGAGGAATGCTGCAGATGGTCAAAAAATGAGAATTATGTTAAAACGAGGACCAGAGATATAGCTGTTTACCTCAAATAATGAGCATCATCCACTAGTTGGAACCATTGTTAAGTTCCAGAGGTTAAAATGCCAGTTGATAGAGTCCAGTTTTGTTTAAAACCTAGTGTCATTAGCCCAATAAATACAATAGGAAACTATTTTGATTGGATTAGTTATCCCCGAACTGGTTCACCCCTATTTCTCTCCACTTTGAAATTCTTGTTGTTTGGCAGCTTTTATTAATTTGACTTCTAATATGTTCGTAAATATTAAGAGTAAAACCTTAAAGGGGCATGAACGACACGACAGACTTACACGAGAAGTCCAGCCAGGCCAATCTCATTGTCAGGAGCAACTCACTGAATCTTTTATGTGTTTGCAAAGCTGTGAGGCAGGTGGGATTAAAGTCTATGAAACACCTCATTAATCACAAAACCTATCTTATTAATATTCAGCTTCCTAAAGAACAAAGAACAAAGAAAATATACAACCCAGGAACAGGCCCTTCGGCCTTCCAAGCCTGAGCTGATCCAAATCCACTGTCTAAACCTATTGCCCAATTCCTAAGCATCTGTATCCCTCTGCTCCCCACCTACTCATGCATCTGTCCAGATGCACCTTAAATGAATCTACCATGCCTGCGTCTACTAACTCTGCTGGCAATGCGTTCCAGGCACCTACCACCCTCTGTGTAAAGTACTTTCCACGTGTATCCCTCTTAAACATTCATCTCTCACCTTGAACACGTGACCTCTCATTTTTGAATCCCTCACCCTGGGAAAAAGTTTATCTCTATCCACCCTGTCTCTACTCTTCATGATTTTGTAGACTTCAATCGGGTCCCCCCTCAATCTCCTTTTTTCTAATGCAAACAATGCTAACCTACTCAACCTCTCTTCATGGCTAGCACCTTCCATACCAGGTAGCATCTTCCATACCAGGTAGCACCTTCCATACCAGGCAGCATCTTCGCAGACCTTCTCTGCACCCTCTCCAAAGCATCCACATCCTTTTGCTAACGTGGCGACCAGAACTGTACACAGTATTCTAAATGTGGCCAAACCAAAGTCTTCTACAATTTTAACATGACCTGCTAGCTCTTATACTCAATACCCCGTCCAATGAAGGCAAGCACACTATATGCCTTCTTGACCACTCTATCCACCTGTGCAGCAACCTTCAGCATACAATGGACCTGAACTCCCATATCTCTCTATTCATCAACTATTCCCAAGGCTCTTCCATTTACAGTATAGTTCACTCTAGAATTAGACTTCCCAAAATACATCACCTCTGATTTGCTTGGATTGAACTCCATCTGCCACTTTTCTGCCCAACTCTCCAGTCTATCTAAATTCTCCTGTATTCTTTTACAGTCCCCGATGCTTTCTGCTACTTCACCAATCTTCGTGTCATCTGCAAACTTACTGATCATACCAACAATGTCCCCTTCTAGATCATTTATGTATATCACAAGCAACAGTGGCCCAACACTAACCCCTGTGGAACACCACTGGTCACCTTTTTCCATTTTGAGAAACTCCCTTCAACTACAACTCTCTGTCTTCTGTTGCTCAACCAGTTCTTTATCCACTGAGCTAGAACACCCTGCACACTATGTGACTTCACTTTCTCCATTGGTTTACCATGGGGAACCTTATCAAATGCCTTACTAAAGTCCATGTATATGACATCAACATCCCTTCCTTCATCTACCAGCTTGGTCACTTCCTCAAAGAACTCTATTAAGTTGACAAGGCACAATCTATCCTGCACAAAACCGTATTGCCTATCATTGATAAGCTCATTCTTTTCCAAATATAAATAGGTTTTATCAGTACCTTCTCCAGCAACTTTCCCACCTCTGATATCAGGCTCACTAGTCTGTAGTTACCTAGAACATCCCTACTACCCTTCTTATACAGGGAACAACATTAGCAACCCTCCAGTCCTCTGGCACTTCACCTGTGTTTAAGGATGGTACAAAGATATCTGTCAGGGCCCTAGCTACTTTGTGTCTCACCTCCTTCAGCAACCTGGGATAGATCCCATCCGGTCCTGGGGATTTGTCCACCTTAATATCCTTTAGCCTACCCAAATCATCTTTCCTCCTTATGTCAACGTGATCCAGAGTAAAAAAAAGGGCCATCTCTAATCTCAACATTCATCTTGTCCCTCTCCTCAGTGAACATTGATGTGAAGTAATCATTGAGAATCTCACCCATTTTCTCAGGTTCGACACGCAGCCTTCCTTCCTTATCCTTTAGTGGACCAATCCTTTCTCTAGTTACCCTTTTGCTTCTTATATATGAATAAAAAGCCTTGGGATTCTCCTTAATTCTGCTTGCTAAAGTTATTTCATGACCCCTGTTAGCCCGCTTCATTCTTCTTCCAATATTCCTTCAGGGCCTGTTCTGTTCTTAGCTGCCTGTGCTTCCCTTTTCCTCTTGGCTAGTTGCAGGATTTCTCTTGTCATCCACAGTTCACGAATCTTGTCTTTCCTGTCCCTTGCTTTCAAAGGGACATGTCCATCCTGCACAATCTTCAACCTATGTTTGAAAGCCTCCCATATATCAAATGTTGACTTCCCTTCAGATAGCTGCTCCCAATCCACATTTCCCAGCTCCTGCCGAATTTTGATATAACTAGCCTTGGCCTAGTTTAGTACTCTTCCCTTAGGACCACTCTCATCTTTGTCTACGAGTATTCTAAAACTTACAGAATTGTGGTCATTATTCCCAAAGAAATTCCCCATGGCAACTTCTACCACCTGGCCTGGCTCATTTCCCAACACCAGGTGCAATATGGTCCCTTCCCTATTGACTATTGACATACTGATCTAGCAAACTTTCTTGGATGCTCCTTTTAAATTTTGCCCCATCTAGACCTCTGACACTAAGTGTATCCCAGTCAATGTTGGGAAGATTAAAATCTTCCATTACCACTACCCTGTTGCCTCTACACCTTTCCATAATCTATTTAATTATTTGTTCTTCTACCTCACACTCACTGTTGGGAGGCCTGTAGTACAGTTCCAACATTGTAACTGCACCCTTCCTATTTCTCAGCTCTACCCATAATGCCTCACTACTCAAGCCCTCCATAATGTCCTCCTTTAGTACAGCCATGATATCATCCCTGACCAGCAATGCAACTCCACCGGCCCTTTTACTTCCCTCCCTATCCTATCTGAAGCATCTATATCCTGGAGTATTTAGCTGCCAATCATGCCCTTCCTCCAACCAAGTCTCTGTGATCACAATAATGTCATACTCCCAGGCATCAATCCAAGCCCTATGTTCATCTGCCTTACCCACTATACTCCTTGCATTAAAGTATGTGAACTTCAGAACATCAGTTCTTTTCCATTCATCTGCTCTCTGCCTATTCTTCCCCTTGGTAATGCTAACTTCATGATCCATACAGTGTATAGTTTCACTAGTTTTCTCTTCTGGTTCCCAGCCCCCTTCCACATTAGTTTAAAACTTTCCCAACAGCAGTAGCAAAAACTCACCTAAGGTCAATGGTTCCAGTCTTTTTCAGGTGTAGACCATCCAATCTGTAATAGTTGCATCTTCTCCACAACCAGTCCCACAAATCTGAACCCCTCCCTCCTACACCATTCCTCAAGCCATGTGTTCATCCTGCCCATTCTTTCATTTCTACCCTGGCTAGCATGTGGCACTGGTAGCAATCCTGAGATCACAACCTTTGGGATCCTCCTCTTTAACTTCTCTCCTCGTTCCCTGAATGCTGCTCTCAGGACCTCATCTCACTTTGTATTTATATTGTTGGTGCCTATATGCACCAAGACAACTTGGTTCAAAAGGTTCACCCTCCTTTTTTAGAATGTTCTGTAGCCGATTGGTGACATCCCTGACCCACGCACCTGGGAGGCAACATACCATTTGGGAGTCTCATTTTCAGCCACAGAACTGTCTATCTACTCCCCTCACAATAGAATCCCCTATGATTATGGCCCTATGAGTCTTTTTCCCACCCTCCCGAACAGTAGTGCCTGCCACGGTGCCTTGATCCTGGCAACTACTGCCCTCCCCTGGTGAGCCATCCCCCCCGAACAGTATCCAAAATGGTATACCTGTTTTGGAGGGAGATGACCGCAAGGGGCACCTGCAATGCCTTCCTACTCTTGCTCTGCCTTTTGATCACCCATTCACTGTCTCCCTCAGCAATTCTAATCTGCAGTGTGACCAAGTCACTAAACATGCTATCCATGACCTCCTCAGCATCATGGTTGCTTCACAGTGAGCCCATCCACAGCTCCAGAGCCATCGTGTGGGCAAACAGAGCTGCAGCTTGACACACAGTCTTGCAAATGTAAGAGTCAGGGACATCAGCCACACCCCTGAGCTCCCATATCAAGCAAGAGGCACATGCCATGGGTCTGAGGTCCCCTGCCAATGTAGCCTTAGCTTTAATTCAACTAATTAAAATAAACCAAACAATGCACTTAAATATTGTCTATTGTCTATATATGCAAGAAAAGAAAAAGGACCTTACAGAGTCCTTTCTTCTAGTTAGAGGAGGGGAAAGGAGGTGGTAGGGAGATACTACACGTGTAATATCTCAGGTTTAGCTGCTTCCCAAATATATACTAAGTTCTTACCTTCCCAACAACCTCCTGGTCTCCAACATCACCCCCGCTCTGTCTCCTGCTGCTTCCTATGTTACTAAACATTCCAAACAAGCCAAAACCATAAGTTCTTGACTTCGAAGTCAGAGCAGTTACCTGGTGACTTCAGCTCATCACTGACTGAGAGGAGTCCCACATTGATCAACACCAAACCTGAATCTCAGGGCATGATCTGTGGGCATCTGTAGCACACAGCCTTTACTGGTATTTGGTATATGCCAATCACTCACGATCTTTATGGCACCTCTCAGATCCACTTGCAGTGCAGTAAAAAAGCACAGACTTGTTCTCCAGGGAGCCCTGGCAAGTAGCATTGAAAGGTTGTAGCAGGGACACTGTGTATGCAGGGACAGGCACCCAGCTCATGGATTGGACCAGGCTGTATCTCAGGGCTGTTCATTTGACTTTTTCGTTCCATCACTTACTGCTTACCTTCATGGTCAACACATCCATGCCTTGTCTTGCCATGATGTGTCATACTTTTTGTCACATTGTTACTCTAGTCACAGTCAAAGGCCATCAGTTCTGACATATTGATATATTCTTTTGCTTAAATGCACAAACAGGTTGTTTGTCAGTGGAGATCTATCCAGGAGAAGTGGACGTCATGCAGTACGGCACACGCTGGCTTCAGTCAAACACCTACAGTATGTGCCAGTTGTCTGTGCAGCAAACTACACATTTATTCAATCAAATAGTCGCATCAGAAAGTGGTTTGGGACCAGACCTTGGTTCAGTTAAGGGGAAGGTGTTGTAGGTCACAGAATCCTGGTAACGTCAGTCACAGGCAAGTCCAGGGGCATGGCCACTCATCTGATTGAGACAGTCATGGTCAAGAGATATACTTGATTTCAGACTGGAGAGTATTCAGTGGTTAGTCCTGTATCATCAGTCATGGAGCTACAAAGCCTGATGTCAGGGGTCCTGTCAGTCGTATGTAGGGCGTGTCTGTCAAACTCAGTCAGCGGTCTGGGGCTTCATCCATTGATTGTTGGTTGGGGATGCAAGGTGTGATGGGGCTACAGGGGAAGAGGGGAAATCATTGCCAAAAAAGGTAGAGAAGTCAAGGCTTAGGGGCTAAGGTTGTATAAGGCTCTGGTCAGATCACATTTGGAATATTGTGGGCAGTTTTGGGGTCCCATATCTAAAGAAGGAAGTGTTGGCTTTGGAGGGCTCTAGAGGAGGTTCCCAAGAATGATCCTGGTGCTGAAGGGCTTGTCATATGAGGAGCGGTTGAGGATTCTGGATCCATTCTTGAAATTTTGTTGGATGATGGGAGGAATCTGATTACAGAATACTGAGACCTGTATAGATTGGACATGGAGAGGGTGCTTCCACTAGTGGAGAGACTAAAACTCGAGGGCACAGTTTCAGAATGAAAGGATATTCCTTTAGGACTGAGATGAGGAAGAATTCCTTCAGCCAAAGGGTGGAGCTCATTGCTAGAAAAAACTGGGGGGCCAAGTCATTGCGTTTCTCTAAGACAAAAGACAGAAATAGATAAGTCCTTGGTTAGTAATGGGATCAAAGTTATGGGGAAAAGGCAGGAGAATGGAGTTGAATAATATATCATCCATGATCGAATGGTGGGGCAAACTCGATGGGCTGAATGGCTTCATTCTTCTCCTATATCTTATGGTCTTATAGTCATTGATATGGAAGACATGATTATGTTGATTGGTGGAGGAGGCTTGTTGGCTAAATAGCACACATCTGCGCTTTTATTTAAGTTAGAAAGAGAAAGTCGGCTGAGAATGACCAATGAAAATAAAGACCTGATACCATTGTCTTGGCAATAGTTGATGCAGAGGTTAAGGGTAAAAACATAAGTGGAATTAAAATTGGATTAGTGGATAACATTGAGAAATGGACTGAGGGAAGCTTGAAAAAGCCAGTGAAGAAACAAGACAATGCCAATACCTCCAAAGCAGAATTTCAGCGGAGAGGTAACACCTATTCCGACAAGTCCTGATGAACCTATCCCAACAGTCACTGCATCAGAGGTCAGATCAGTTTTCCTTTATGTGAATCCAAGGAAAGCAATGGAATCAGATGGAGTACCAGAGCATACTTAGAGCATATGCTGATCAATCGGCAGAGGTCTTCTCGGTCATCTTCAACCTCTCCTTGCAGCAGGCCACTGTCCCTGTCTGTTTCAAGAGGACCAACATCATCCCTGTGCTTAAGAAGGCTCATGCAGCATGTCTCAATGGTCCTAATTTTGGTGGTCATGAAGTGCTTTAAAAGGCTGGTCATAGCATTAATCAACTCCAGCCTCCCCACTACTCTTTCCCAACTCCAATTTGCCTATTGGACCAAAAGATCCACGTCAGATGCCATATCACCTGCCCTTCACTCCTCCCTAGATCATCTTGACACCAAGAACAGCTACGTAAAAATCCTACTCATTGACTACAGTGCACCCTTCAACACTATTATCCCCTCAAGACTGATTACTAAATTCAGTGATCTTGGACTAAGCCTCACTCTCTGCAACTGGATCATCAGTTTCCTGACCCACAGGCCACAATCAGTGAAGATTGGGGACAATATTTCATACTTACTAACACTCAACAGTGGAGTCCCCCAGGAGTACATAACCAGCCCCCTAAATATACTCACTGTGTACCCATGACTGCATCGTCAAATACCAGACTAATGCCATTTACAAGTTTGCTGATGACACCACGATAGTCGGTCAAATCTCAGATGGCAATAAAACAGACTACAGAGGGGAGGTGGAAGACCTGGAAAAATGGTGCTCTGGAAACAATCGAGCTCTCAATTTCGGCAAAACCAAGGAACTCATTATTGACTTTCAGCGGGATGTTGCTCATACCCCCCTACACATTAACAGCACAGAGGTGGAACGAGTAGAGTGTCAAGCTCCTGGGAGTGGTCATCCACACCAAGCTTTCTTGGACTCTTCATGTGGATGCACTGGTTACAAAGGCCCAACAATGTCTCTTCTTCCTCAGGCAGCTGAGGAAATTTGGCATGATGGTGAATATCCTTGCCAATTTTTATAGGTGCGCCATCAAGAGCATTTTGTCTGCATGTATGACTACCTGGTATGGCAACTGTACCATTCCAGATTGGAGATGGTTACAG
The DNA here is from genome assembly GCF_047496795.1 of Chiloscyllium punctatum. Taxonomy (NCBI): domain Eukaryota; kingdom Metazoa; phylum Chordata; class Chondrichthyes; order Orectolobiformes; family Hemiscylliidae; genus Chiloscyllium; species Chiloscyllium punctatum. The sequence goes on from NC_092739.1 coordinate 70,952,526, forward strand.
AGGGTGGTGAACTCAGCCGGACAATCACAAAGGCCAACCTCCCATCTACAGAATCCATCTACCAGGCCCACTGTCAAGGAGAGGCTGCCAGCATTCTCAAAGATCTATCCTACCCTCCAATGTTTTTCTACAACCTCTACCATCGGGGAGAAGGTACAGAAGCCTGAACACATGCACTGGCTGTTTTGTAATGGTTTCTACCCTACTGTTGTTAAAATACTGAATGGACTCACAAAGTTGTAACATTAAATTAAATAAAATCAAATTAAATTCAATTCAATTTAATTAATGAAAACAACCCAACAAACAAGCAAACTCTAAGCGCACAAATCTGAGGGATCCAAAATCTGCTTTATTCCAAGGTGGCTACTGAATCTACACTCCATACTGCTCCAAAGGAAAATTACATTTTTGACCTGATATCGACATATTCCTTTAGATTTAAGGTAGATTTTTCAACATTGGGCTAAAATGTTCGACCGCATTTTTGCCATTGAATCACAAAAACCTCGAAGAAGATCTTCCTTCAATTTTTATGGCATTTTGTTGGAGAGAAAGTGAAAGCAAAATAATTAATATTTTCTAAACAGAAGGATTTTAATTAACCCGCTTGGACACACCTCTATGCAGGTATGACCTGAACACAGACCTCCTGGCCCAGAGCTCCAGGCACTGCCATTGCCATTGCTTTTTAAGGTGAAAATTTAGCTCATGCAATAAGAAACAATCCAGCATCATGAACCATCCTCCATTAGAACTGTAACCCAGATTAGTACATTGCTCCTATTTCCTTTCAAGTCACCTTTCAGCACAAGCACATTCTTAAAGAACATATTATCTTCAGTGTTCTATTGTGTTTTATTCCCGGGAAAGGAATTTCTTTTTGAACTTAAGAAGTCTTATTAATGAGTCCAATTTTAATAATCACCTCTTAATGATTTTCACACTCAGATTTCAACAGGCGTCAAACAAAAAAATTATAAAATTTACTTAGACATGGAAATTGGTATGTTACAATAATCCTCAATGCAATATTTGTTTTCATAAAGTGAGTAATCTCCTTATATATTATACTTTGTAGAATTGGGCAAATTTACAGGCTGTATATCTTTATGCTGAGTGGAGATGCAGCATCTATGATCCTGATATTTGCATTCTGATCTTCCCTCTGTAGAGATTTCCCTTCCTTACTTGAAAAGCAGTGCGGGGTTTACTTATCTTCAATTAACCCTTCTTCTGATGTTTTTAATTTCTTTCTCCACTATTTGTCAACTGCAACTGGTGCCGTAGGTCAGAGAAATCCCCTGGGCTGGCATTTTGCCAGCAGCAATTACCAGGAGCCTTGTTTTTGCTCGCTTTGTGTTGTTACCAGTTCACACTTCCAGCAACTTACAGAACAAAGACAAAAATTCAAACCTAAATGTGTGTAATTATGTCTAACTAACGAGGCATGACATGAGCTGCTCTGCTTGAAAAATAATTCTGGTCTATTGTTTGCCAGAGGTCCATCATTTGCATTATATTGTATTATGCCCACTCATTTGTGGGAAGATTATTTGCCTTCCTCTAATGCAATTTTTAAAGAGCAGGTAAAGAGTCAAAGTCTGACATAAGCTGGGTACCACCTCTGAAATAAAGTTGTATTTCTGGTTCATCCTGCAAGGAAATAGAGCTCCCTAACAGTCTCAATCGCATACATTAAGGAAGAGGTCGTTTATTTCATTGTCAACAGTCATATACTTCATTAACAACAACTTGGACTTATGTACCACCTATAATGGTAAAACATTCCAAGATTTATTAACCCAAGGAATACACACACACAATTTGTGGCACCAGATCGTGGCACCATCTTTTTCCTTCTTTTTCATACATTAAATCACTCTACATGAACTCAGAAGAAAACAAGTGTTGGATATATTTGTACGAGTTAATAATGAAAAAAAAAAACAGCATTAGTGGAAATGAATTCCCTCTCCTCCATAGCCCAAAAGCCTTCTAAAATCATCTCATCACTTATGGAAAAATAAGTGAAACAAATTAATTACAACCACAAAGAAATTGGTAACTGTGTTTTTGATGAAAACCAACTCGTGGTGTTTTCTGTTGTAAATATGAGATAAACGCAATATAGGAAAGAACTCTCTTACAAATGCATAAAGAAAAGGCTTGCCTGAGTTCTCTTTTGTCTGACAAATACCTAACACACTTCACCAAAAACAAATGTGTGCTGTGTGGAATTTCATAGTCAGCTTGACTCAGATCTGAACAAAGGGTGGGAATGAATTAGTCAAAAATTAGCTTCACTGTGCACATAAAGAAGCTTGAACAAAAAAGTAACATAGAGAAAAGGAGCGCATGTTAAAAAAAAGCAAATGACAGTGATGTACTGTGATGAGTAGACCTTGAAATACCTGTCACCCTTCTTAGATCACTTTCATTCCTTTTTGTTTCCACCTTCTGTTCTTTGCAGCTGACTATCTCAGCTGTTTTTCCTTCAGCTAAAACCGTCTGGGCAGCAGCCTTTACTACAATCATTGCCAAGGCTGCTTTCTGATTCACTTCCATAGGTCAGGCATTTGTGGGACCATTTTGTTTCCAAAGGTGTACCACCTGCTGCCTTGCAATGAGCAATCAGTGACTTGATTAAATCTTGCATAGTTTGAGAGGAGTTTAAATGCCAACCTAGAAATGGAATTCAAAGTTGTACCCTCTGGGCTTGGAACCTTTTTTACTTTTCTACTTAAAAAAAATGAAATGAACATTAAATGCGTTTCCTGAAATTCTGAGAGAGAGAGAAAATTGAAGAATGGAAATATGTTTCTAGAATGGACTTGTCATCTCATCAAAGTCAGAAATAAACAAACCTATGAGCTTTCACCATCCATCAAAACACAACTTGCTTACAGAAGTAATTGTTTTTAAATGTATTTCACAGCTTTCATTTGCACTTCACAACAAGAATTATGCTCAAACTGGATTATTTAAAGCATCCACTGTTCAATTTGCTTTGACGTTAACCTATTCAACACAGAATGCATTTGGGTCTGTCAGGAATAATGAGACCCTTTTTGTCATTTTTATGCCTCATTTTCTGTTTAGGATGAATGTTACTATCATCACCTAAGTGTCATCTTTGGCAAGGTTCATGGGAGCCCTGGTAAGCTTTCTCAAGCTATTATGCAAAACTCAGCTCATTACCCAAGCATCACATCCCTATGATGCCCTGATCATCATTTTCTTCCACTCGCCATTGACGTATTTGCCACTACAGGCACATTCTGAGATTTCTGGTGGCAGTACACTTTGTAAAAGGCAGTCATGCACTGTTTGAGTTCTGGCAGTCCAGAGCTGCCCTGTGCAGCTTTTTTTGTTTGCCCTGGCCGGACAATGGGGCAAGAACCAGGAAGTCTTGGTGTCCATGGTGGTTATTGAGTCAACTGCTCTGTGCAGAGCCTTGGAGTGCAATGTTGATAGGAATACCACCACTTGCAATTGTCTCTTCAAAGGACTCACCATCCTTACTTGGAAATAGACTACCATTCCTTCAGTGTCACAAGTACAAAATCCTGGAACTCCCCCCCCCCCCCCCCACCAACATTGAGGGTGTGCCTCTGGTAAAATGTCTGCAGTGGTTCAAGAAGGCAGGTCACCACCACTTTCTCAAGGACAACGAGGCATGTGTTTCAGCAATGCATATGTCTTATGAAAGAATTTAAAAAATCCACTGTCCCCTGTTGAAGCCAGGGTTTTGCTGTCTGTCAGTGACCTCCCCACCTCTACATTACTCCTTCCCCTTCCGTGCTTTATCATCTTTCCCCCTCATATATTGAGTTGCTTCTCTTCACAAAAGTTATCTCCTCTACATCCCTGTAAGTTGCCTCCAATCACCAGCTTTTTCTCTTGTAACAGTGACCTCTGATAAACCTCTTTGACTTATCCCTTTATCTATGCTTTTATTGGAAGACTTCTTCTTTTGAAGCTTTCTCTCTCCTTCTGGTTTCGCATTCAAGGGAAAGCATTTCTCACTATCAACCACGTAAAGCCGTCTTAGGATCTTCTTTGTTTCAAAATAATTGCCTCATTTTTCTAAATTCCAATCAATATAAGCACAGCCTGCTCAACAAATAGGCAGTCACTGCACCCCAGGAATCAGCACAGGGACAATTCTCTGAATTGCTGCCAATCCCAATTTGTTGCTTGAGGTGAACAAAACTGCATATTGTCTTTTTACTTTATTCACTCATAGAATGTGGCCCATGGTGGTCATCCCTGCCTTCTTGAATGGTTGCCATTCATTTTGTGCAGATACACACAGTACTGTGAGTGGGGGTGAGGGGGTGGGTTCCACAGTTTTGCCCCATCAACACAGAAGGAACAGCGTTGTATTTCCAGAATAGTGTGTGGCCTGGCAGGGACCTAGCAGAGGATAGTTTTCTTATGTATCTGCTGCTTTTACCCTCCTAGATTTTGGAGGCCACAGATTTAGAAGATACTATTTAAGGAAACTTGGTGAGCCATTGTAGTACATCTTAAAGACAGTTCAGATGACTGCCATTGTGCATTGGTGGCGGAGGGAGTGAATGTTGAAGGTGCTAAATATCATGTCAGGGATGGTGTTAAGCTTCTTGGGTATTACTGGAGCTTTAGTCATCCAAACAAATGGAGAGTACTGCATCACACATTTGACTTTTGCCATTCATATGGTGGACAAGCTTTGAGGAGTAAAGAGGTGTGTTATGAACTGCTGGATTCCTAGCTTCTGAACCTGCTGTTGTACATCCAGTATTTATATGGTTGGTCCAGTTGAGTTTCTTGTCACTGAAAACCCTCTGGATGTTGATATTGGTGGATTCTCTGATGGTAGTGTTTTTGAATGTAAAGAAGCAAAGGTCAGATTCTCTCTTGATGGAGCTGGTCATTACCGAGCACTTGCATGAATGCTTTCATCAATGCCCTGCACAGTTGTAGCATGCGTTCCTCCATTTATACACTATCCTGCTAGTAATAGAGAGCACCATTCCATTTACTTTCCGCTTTACTTGATCTGCTTCCAGGCTGTGAGTCAGGTACAAGTACACATAAGACTTTCTGTATTGCTCTCCTGTCTCTCCCCATTTAAATTATATTCTGTGTGCTTTTTTATTCTTGTTGCCACCTGAAACTTTGGTTTCTATTTCAGCAAGGGACCATACTGAAGGGAAAAAAAAATAGGCTTTGAAATCACAGACAACAGCTTGCAAAGTGCAGATTTCCTCCCAGCAAGAGAATCTCATTGCCCAGCTCTTGCAATGTGATTCATTTGGGAGCACTGTCACTTCTGAAGCAGAACACTGTTGGTTCAATGTCATGAATTTAGGTCATTGAACTCATAACTTAAGTTGGTTGTTCAGTGTAATATTCAGGGGATCTTTGATAATGAAAGTTATTTCTTTTCTTTATTTTGAGCTCCACAGTCACACCACAACACCCTAAATCCATAATACTATTAGATTCCAAAGGAGAGTTCGAATCAGGGGCAGTGGCAGAGAATTTAAATAAATATGACTGGTCCCTGCACTAATACTGTTGCATCACTATTGCTCACTAGTAATCTAAAATTTAGCTTAGACAGGCTGAATGGATGCCATTAGAATTGTTTAAGAACTGGGAGGAAGTTACCCAGTCTGTGGCACTACTTGGTCTCGTGAGTCCCATTCTGTGCTCTCTCTTCTCCCACACTGCTGCAGAATGTAAGGAACCTACACCTACATTAGTATGCCTGTTCATTCTTTCAAACTGAGCTTTTAGTAGCGTGAGGTGTACAAATACTATCCCTTCCCCACTATCAGCACCCGCCCAAAACGATAATGAGAGGCACCATTTCCAGGGGCTGAGCCTACCGCGTAAACTGCAAATGCCCAGCCTGGCTATGGAGAGACCACGCATGCAGGTAACCTTTGACCCCTGCACTCCATGCTGTTGACTTGATGGAGCAAAGTGTAACCTCTGCAGATTTGACTGTGCAACTCAATGTTAGGAGCTAGTGCACTGAGTTACAAAAGAGAGTAGAGGCACATACAGTCCTAAGACAATGAGACATTCAAAGGAAATGTCATCCAGGAAAGGGAAAACTTCTGGTTTTGGAGAAAAAGCTGCCATATAGGCACCAAGTGGCAATATGAAACCCTCATGCCATATGCGTGCCCTGAAAATAATTTCTTCTCCTTTTGCCTACCACTAGGTCAAAGGGTAGGACCAATGTCTGCAATTGGGGTGGAGGGACCCTTTTGACTGGTATGACCTGGTGATTGTGAAGTCTTTGGTGGGCACCTTTGTTGGGCTCATGGTCTAGAAAACCCCAAGTCAGTGATTGTTTCCTGGATAGATATGGGTGCACCCTCCTTGGCCTGATCTGTTGCAGGCTCTCATGTAACTGGCAGGACTGAGATGGATGGCTCAGGCAAGTTTATGGTGTCCATAAGACCATAAGACATAGGAGTGGAAGTAAGGCCATTCGGCCCATCGAGTCCACTCCGCCATTCAATCATGGCTGATGCGCATTTCAGCTCCACTTACCAGCATTCTCCCCGTAGCCCTTAATTCCTCTAGACAACAAGAACCTATCAATCTCGGCCTTGAAGACATTTAGCGTCCCGGCTTCCACTGCACTCCGTGGCAATGAATTCCACAGGCCCACCACTCTCTGGCTGAAGAAATGTCTCCGCATTTCTGTTCTGAAATGACCCCCTCTAATTCTAAGGCTGTGTCCACGGGTCCTAGTCTCCTCGCCTAACAGAAACAATTTCCTAGCATCCACCTTTTCAAAGCCATGTATTATTTTGTACGTCTCTATTAGATCTCCCCTTAATCTTCTAAACTCCAATGAATACAATCCCAGTATCCTCAGCCGTTCCTCATATGCTAGACCTGTCATTCCAGGGATCATCCGTGTGAATCTCCGCTGGACACGTTCCAGTGCCAGTATGTCCTTCCTGAGGTGTGGGGACCAAAACTGGACACAGTACTCCAAATGGGGCCTAACCAGAGCTTTATAAAGTCTTAGTAGTTCATCTCTGCTTTTATATTCCAACCCTCTTGCGATAAGAGACAACATTGCATTCGCTTTCTTAATCACGGACTCAACCTGCATGTTTACCTTTAGAGAATCCTTGACTAGCACTCCCAGATCCCTTTGTGCTTTGGCTTTATTAATTTTCTCACCATTTAGAAAGTAGTCCATGCTTTTATTCTTTTTGCCAAAGTGCAAGACCTCGCACTTGCTCACGTTAAATTCCATCAGCCATTTCCTGGACCACTCTCCCAACCTGTCTAGATCCTTCTGTAGCCTCCCCACTTCCTCAGTCCTACCTGTCTGTCCACCTAACTTCGTATCATCAGCAAACTTCGCTAGAATGCCCCCGGTTCCCTCATCCAAATCATTAATATATAATGCGAACAGCTGTGGCCCCCAGCACCGAACCCTGCGGGACACCGCTCGTCACCGGCTGCCATTCTGAAAAAGAACCTTTTATCCCAACTCGCTGCCTTCTGTTAGACAGCCAATCCTCAATCCATCCCAGCAGCTCACCTCGAACACCATGGGCCCTCACCTTGCTCAGCAGCCTCCCGTGTGGCACCTTATCAAAGGCCTTTTGAAAGTCTAGATAGACCACATCCACTGGGTTTCCCTGGTCTAACCTACTTGTTACCTCTTCAAAAAATTCCAACAGGTTTGTCAGGCATGACCTCCCTTTACTAAATCCATGTTGACTTGTTCTAATCAGACTCTGCTCTTCCAAGAATTTAGAAACCTCATCCTTAATGATGGATTCTAGAATTTTACCAACAACAGAGGTTAAGCTGATTGGCCTATAATTTTCCATCTTTTGCCTTGATCCTTTCTTGAACAAGGGGTTACTACAGCCATCTTCCAATCATCCGGGACATTTCCTGACTCCAGTGACTCTTGAAAGATCTCAACCAATGCCTCTGCTATTTCCTCAGCAACCTCTCTCAGAACTCTAGGGTGTATCCCATCGGGGCCAGGAGATTTATCAATTTTAAGACTTTTTAACTTTTCTAGCACTATCTCTTTCGTAATGGCAACCATACTCAACTCAGCCCCGTGACACCCTTTAATTTTTGGGATATTACTCATGTCTTCCACTGTGAAAACTGACGCAAAGTACTTGTTAAGTTCTCCTGCTATTTCCTTATCTCCCATCACTAGGCTCCCTGCATCAGTTTGAAGTGGCCCAATGTCTACTTTTGCCTGTCGTTTGTTTCTTATGTACTGAAAGAAACTTTTACTATTATTTCTAATATTACTGGCTAGCCTACCTTCATATTTGATCCTCTCATTTCTTATTACACTCTTTGTTATCCTCTGTTTGCTTTTGTATCCTTCCCAATCTTCTGATTTCCCACTGTTCTTAGCCACTTTATAGGATCTCTCTTTTTCTTTAATACATTTCCTGACTTCCTTTGTCAGCCAAGGTTGTCTAATCCCTCCCCGGTTAATCTTTCTTTTCTTGGGAATGAACCTCTGTACAGTGTCCTCAATTATACCTACAAACTCCTGCCATTTTTGCTCTAGTGTCTTCCCGGTTAGCCTCTGCTTCCAGTCTATTTTAGTCAGTTCCTCTCTCATGCCTTCATAATTACCTTTATTCAACTGTAACACCATTACATCAGATTTTGCCTTCTCCCTTTCAAACTCCAGACTGAACTCTACCATATTATGGTCGCTACTTCCTAAGGGTTCCCTTACTTTAAGAACTTTTATAGAGTCTGGTTCATTGCACAGTGTCCTGTGTTGAAACTCCCAGGATTCCTTCCTGCTCGTCCTGTCCCTGTGAGTACCTACTGGCTCCTTAAGAAGATGGAGCACCTAGAGTGAGGTTACAGAATCACAGAAGTGACATAGAATAGAAGGGGATGATTTGGCCATTGTATTCACACCAATTCTTCAAATGAGCAGCATTACCTCGTCCCAGTCTCCTGTCCTTTCTGTAGAGCCTTATTTTTATTCAAATACTCATCCAATTCCCTCTGAAAGTCTCAATTCAACCTACCTCCACAACATTTCTAGGCAATGCATTCCAACCCCAATAATCTGGTGTGAAAAAGCTTCTACTGGCATCACGTCTGCTCCTTTGGTAAATCACTTTAAATCTGTGCCTTCTTGTTCTTTCACATGGAAGACATGAATGTTCCCCTGGATCGTCACCTCCTTCTCATCTTTCCATTGATGCTGAACACATATGTCTGGAGTGATGGTCCCTGCATGTCTGAACAGCCATACAGAGTGTTTTTCCAAGGTAGCTGACACCCTTTCTATGGAGTCAGCTGAAAGCTTGAATGTCAGAGTCGCAGCAGTCACCAGAGGATGGACAGGCTCTCTTATCATTTGCTTCAGCCTGATTGAAGGTGTCTGCATCCCTGCCTGACATTCCCTGCCATTTTGTGCAAATTGACATTGCCCCTTATGGCTGAATCCAGAGGCACTTTATTGATATGGGGCTGACCAGGTCCTCCAAGGGACAGAACTCTTGCGGCATTTCTTTATCTCCCAGTTGCACATGTATGTGCTCTGTTTCTCTTGGCTATCAGTTGAATCTTCTGTGCCTGAAGAAGACAAGAGAGAATTAGATCATGAAGAAGCTCAACTGCTTATGCAGAGGAATTAGTTAGAGTAACTGCAGATATGAAAGGAGCAGACAGCGATTGTTTAAAATGTGCTGATGGGATGTGGATGTCACCCGTTTGGTCAGCATTTATTGCCCATCTATTATTGCAATGGCAAAGGTGATAGCGACCTTCCTTCTTGTAATGTTGCAGGCTTTTATCATTCCAATGTGTACATCAGCACAGGATTGATTCTGTATATTACTCAGTAGTTGGACTGCAATGTCCATGAATGCAGTGAGATCAGGTAGACCTTCTGGGCCCTCTTCTTCCTGTTGTGCACTAACTCATCCCACTTCTCTGACAGAAAGAGAGAGCTGGAGCGTAATGGAATTGGGCACCCCATTCCCAGCACTTGGTGAGCATGTATAACCCTGCGGGGAGGTGAACCTTCCATGTCTATGTCTCTTTAACTTTAAAGGTAATGTGCATCATTGGGGAATGATCTCTCTCCTGGTATTTATCACGTGCTTCATGGCATCATATATTATAAATTATTCTTTCTCCAACACCTTAGGTGCATTGAATTTCCTCACAGAGAAGTCACCTTTTGCTTTCAGTTAGCACTGTATGCAATTATACTCAATAAACTTCTAGATGCACATTAGTATAAAAGTCATGAACAAGGTGCTCCTGCTGGGTACAAACTGTCAAAATGTGTAATTACACAGTTTCAATATGATGACGAAAGCACCAAGATGATGTTGGAAAGTATTATGCATTTTACTCAATGTTTTCTATTTACTTTTAGTTTACATTGCTGTTCATAGGGTGAAAACAAAATTGACAGCAATGAAAGAAGCATGGAAGTAGAGCTGGTTCAAACACAGGAGTTTCTTTGCTTTGCAGCCTGAGAAATTGGGGAATATCGAACCAAGGGAGCAATCCTTCTAGTTTCAATGTCATTACAAGTTTCATATTTAAATGTATCACATGACAGGAAACATCCTGGCACAGACAATGCTGGTCATGCTGCAATGCTCGTGAAAGTGTCTACTCCCTGACTACAATTTGTACATTCAGCCAGGATCACAGCAGAAATGGAACTATGCTGACTTTTCAGGGTAAGATCATTGAACACGAGAGAAAACAGAGGGAAATATGACATTTTTAAATGACACTAGATGCCATATTCAAGTGAATTTTTAAAGATCTCAAACCTTTCAATGAATGTTTGGGTGAGTAGGCTGCTGGCTGAATAGTTGGATGTGTAGTTCAGTAAATGTGAATTGGTGGGTGGAATCTAGGTTACTGGGTGAGTAGGTAGGTGGGTAAATGGATGACTGAGTGGGTAGTTGGCCAGGTGGATCATCGGATTTGTCAGGTCAGGTCAAGAGACTTAGCTGAGTTTAGAAAGGGTGGGAAGAGTAAAGTCAGGTCAGGTAGGTAGTTAAGTTGAAGGTTAGGTCAGGCTGGCAAGGTAGGCAAAAGTGATGGGGTAGTTGTGTCACCTGGGTGGACAACTGGAGTAGTCCGGTTAGGTTGGGGTTGGTTGTAATCTTGTCAGAGAATAATATGTTGGTTCTAGAGAGGTAGGCACATCAAGTGCAGGTGTTGCCAGTTCTAGTACTCTGATCATTTGGGCTGGCTACTCACTGAGGTAAAAACAATGACTGCAGATGCTGGAAACCAGATTCTGGATTAGTGGTGCTGGAAGAGCACAGCAGTTCAGGCAGCATCCAAGTAGCTTCGAAATCGACGTTTCGGGCAAAAGCCTCTCACTGAGGTAGGCCAAGTGTTAACCAACCTAACATTTCCAGGGTGAGTCCAACATATCAATCCCAAGTCTCTAACACTGAGATCATGTGAGAGACATGTATAAAATGCAAATCAAACATCAGAATTTAAAATTTCTGGATAATTTCAGTGTGTGAGACAACTCCAGGATTTTTTCAATGTCAATATCAACGACAGAAAGTTTGCTGTAGATTTCACTGCTTGGAAGATTCAGGCCCCTTTATCAAGCTCATGTTTGTTTTATCTCCACTGATGCAGTGAGCAGTATTTTCTATTCCAAAAAACAATATATTTTAGGTGGCCTACAGTAAAGTGGAGTAGTTGAGGAGTTGTTGCGATATAATAGAGAGGAAGAGAAAAAAAAAATTCAATTGGGAATATTGTAGATGCTTATAGATGTCAGTGATATAAAGAAATAGCTCATTGCTGAAAGACAGCCTGTGAGTGTCTTTTAAAAGCAGTGCCCTCCAGGAGATTTTCTCTTTGCACTATTTGCAGCAGCATCGTTCCCTTAATTTTAAAGGATGTGCTGACAACTTTGCTCCACATTTGATGTCATAAATGCAGGCCACAACAATAAAACTGTGACAGCATCCAATCTGATCCAATCTGAGGAGTCCAAGAATGAAACATTTAATTTCATTGTCAGATGAGACATTCTCAGATGAAGCATTAACTTGGGTTCCAGCATATAATTTTCTCCTGCTTGTCCATTTATATGAAAGTAAACTATTTAATATAACCTGACTTTGCCCAGCATATGTTTGTGTGGGAGTAATAAGAAAGCAGTGAGGCCACGCCTGGAGTACTGTATGCAGTTTTGGTCTCCTTACTTGAGAAAGAATGAAGCAAAAATGCACTACCACTTTTCAGAGGTCACTGAGATGTGCTTACTCACAGTTAATATTCTGGTTAAATTTTGTGACCTGAAAATAAAAGTATGACAGATCAAGGTTTTTGAATAACCTTTACAATACTTCTTTCGAATACCTCTTCTGGAATTCTGTGAAGACCTTAAGAGCACGGTGGCCAATGGGGACCCAGTAGATGTGTGTATCGAGATTTCCAAAAGGCATTTGACAAGGTGCCGCAAAAAAGGCTGCTGCATTAGATAAAGATGCATGACATTACGGGTAATGTATTAGCATGGATAGAGGATTGATTAACTAACAGGAAGCAAAACGTGGGAATAAATGAGTGCTTTTCTTGTTGGCGATCAGTAACTAGTGGTGTGCCTCAGGGATCAGTGTTGGGACCCCAATTGTTCACAATTTACACAGAAGATTTGGAATTGGGCACCATGTGTAGTGTGTCAACGTTTGCAGATGACGGTAAGATGAGTGATAGAGAAAAGTGTGCAGATGTCTGTGAAACTTTGCAAAGGACATAGTTAGTTTAAGTGAGTGGGCAAAGGTCTAGCAGATGGAGTACAATGTTAATAAAAGTGAAGTCAGCCATTTTGCTAGGAATAATAGTAAAAAGGACCATTATTTCAATGGTAAAAAGTTGCAGCATGCTGCTGTGCAGAGGCACCTGGGTGTCCTTGTGCATGAATCACAGAAGGTTGGTCTGCAGGTACACCAAGTAATTAGGAAGGAAAATGGAATTTTGCCCTTTATTGCTAAACGGATTTAGTTCAAATGCAGGGAGGTTATGTCGCAATTGCACAGGGTGCTGGTGAGGCCACGCCTGGAGTACTGTATGCAGTTTTGGTCTCCTTACTTGAGAAAGGATGTACTGGCACTAGAGGGAGTGCAGAGGAGAACCCAAAGTTGAGATGGTTGGTTTATGAGGAGAGACTGAGTAGACTGGGATTATATTCATTGGAATTTAGAAGAATGAGGGGGGGATCTTACAGAAACATATAAAATTATGAAGGGAATAGATAAGATAAAAGCAAAGAGGATGTTTCTACTGGCGGGTGAAACTAGGACAAGAGGGCACAGCCTCAAAATTAAGAGGAGCAGATTTAGGACTGAATTGAGAAAGAGCTTCTTCACCCAGAGGATTATGAATCTGTGGAATTCCCTGCCCAGTGAAGTGGTTGAGGCTTCCTCATTGAATGTTTTTAAAACTAAGATAGATAGTTTTTTGGACAGTAAAGGAATTAAAGGTTATGGTGAGAGCGTGAGTAAGTGAAGCTGAGGTCACGAAAAGATCAGCCATGATCTTATTGAATGTCAGAGTGGGCTCAAAGGGCCAGATGGCCCAGTCCTGCTCCTAGTTCTTATGTTCTTATGATAACTTACCAAAGTATCAATGTTCTTTTGGCGATATACTCTGGAGGACAACATCCTCTCATTGACCGCTTAATTGGAGTCACTGAATTATACAGCATGCTCTTCCTGAAAACATTGGAGAAACACGTATGTTGTTTTTAACACAGAATTTTCAACATCAAGGTAGAACTCCAGTATAGAAATTTGCAGCAAAAATGATTTTTCCAGGAATCTGCCAATATTTCAGCTTATCTGCTCCTGCCTCCATATCTGCTCTCACTGACCATAAAAATCTGGTAAGCAGTACTCCATCCTGCTTGCTGTTGTATTTCAAATAACTCAATAATACTAAAATTGTTCAATGGAAAGTAATGTCACTGGTATCTCAGAGAGCAACATTTTTCTTTCAGCAGTCAATAGTGCATCTGCTGAATTGCCTAAAACATTGTTTAATGCCTTTCATCCATCTGACAATTGCATCAATGCTTTTATCTCAGGTGACTGAAAAGCAGTTTTAGACACTGGAGTTTACTTTTCAATTTGCATTACTTCAACTTAGATTACTGGAGAACACTATTCCCTTTTATTTTGATATCATATTTCATGATTCATGGAGCATAACACATTGAATACATTTTCCTGAGAAAGCTTGACATATTAGACCACATAGGAACAAGCTGCTTCATTTCCAGTTCATTGCCTGCTTTATCTTTAATTTGACCATTCAACAGAAAATATAATAACACTATATGTCATATCATCCCTATTAAGTTAATTTGGAGCTTGTGAATTCAGAAAATAACTGTTTTTGAAGATATTATATCAGATATTATTATTTCATTTAAAATAGGAATGATTCTTTATTAGTTTCTTTTTATCAACAGGTTCAAACATGTTTTATAAATTACTTCAGTGAAATTATAGAGTCACTTAGCCAATGTTCACTCCAGAGAAATGTTTGACAAGAGCTCCACTGAAATATTTTCGGGTCCCTTTGCATCATCTTCAGAATAAGTATTGACAGAGGACTATGGCTTTTAAAAAGGATGAGTGGCATATTAAATAACTAAGTTTCTGTAAATTAAAAATAAATTTCACAGGAGACCCTTATAAGATTAAGAATTCCATTATAGAACAAACAACTGAGGGATAATGATAGCAGCTCGTATGGGTTTTGAGTCAAACTCGGATCAGCATCAAATTGCTTTGCTGCTAGGTACTTCCGCACTTGGGAGCTCCCCGTTGCTTCAACACAGGCTTGATATTTCTTTCATCAATTGACTTTTTAATCAAAGTTTCAAATGAAACAAAGCAGTATTGTTTTTACAAAGAATTTAGTAAGGAACTGAAAAAAAAAGCTTTATATAGCCATTATGTGCCATTATCATTTTAAAAGTTACTTACAATGCTTGGAAAAATTAAAATATAATTCTTTACCTTGTACTAATAATTCAATGCAAAGAATAATAATTTCTCCTTTGCATTGCAGATTTATTGAAGCTTTTCATAATGCACTCATCAGGACAATTTTCATAAGAAATACCAAAGAAAATGTAAAAGAACCTTCATACTGTATGAGAGTAAGTGCTAATTGGTTAGCAAGTGGAATTTGCTTGATAGTTGTATCACCATGGATATTACATCAGTAAATGCGACTAACTACGGTACTAGGTAAGTATTGTTTAAATTTTAAACCAAGCAGGATGACTTTGATTTGTCTAGGCATTGATCTGAGAAATGAACCAGAGAATGGTTAATATTCTTTCTATCTGGAAAGATTAAGGCCTTGTGTACTGATATGTATAGCTTCCAACATATGCAAGTGTGCCATACTGCACACCCAACTGAAAATCCCAATTTAATTGTCAGTGTGATTCTTTACATACTCAGGATTATTTCGCAAATGACATGCACTCAGGGAATCACATCCATTGGTGGATACTGCGTTGTGAGCTTTACAAGCATGAATTGGTTGTGTATGGTGGAAGAAATTGCAGACTGCAGATGCTGGAGATCAGAGTCATAGGTGTGGTATTAGAAAAGTACAACAGATCAGGCAGCATCCGAGGAGCAGGAGAATCGACGTTTTGGACATAAGCCCTTCGTCAGGTATGGTGAATACTTGTCTTACCATAAATAGGTAAAACAAAACACCATCTTTCCAATCTTTGGGACAAACAGCCTACATACTTGACATCACACTGGCACTGAAATTCACGTAACACATTATAATTTGTACGATAAGCAGAATGTCTTTTTGACTTGACTGCATAATCCTGTTAGTACTGAATACACAAGTTACAGCATAATAGCAGTGTGAAGTAGCTAGTTTCATCTGTTATACCATCATACAGTATGGTAACAGACCTTTCAGTTCAACTAGTCCATGCCAATCAGATTCCCAAACTAAACAAGTCACACCCCCATTCACCCATTGTGCTCTTTGCTACCTTCCCCCACCCTCCTCTCTGACCTATACCGCCATCCTCACCCCCATTCACCTATTGCACTCTATGCTACTTTCTCCCCACCCCCACCCTCCTCTCATTTATCTCTCCACCCTGCAGTCACACTGCCTCTATTCCTGATGAAGGGCTTTTGCCCGAAACATCGATTTTCCTTCTCCTCAGATGCTGCCCTAACCAAATACCTGCCCAATTGTGACAAAACGTACTTTTCTTTATTCCAATTCTCTTGAACATAACATTTGCCTTCATTCTAGCTTACTGCACCTGCTTGCTGATTTGCTGTGTTCCTTGTTTGAATTCATTATAGTGTCTTTATTTATCAACATTTCAAAAGTTTCATGCCTTTTATAAACTATTATGTTTCTCTTCTTTCTAAAATAACAAATGACTACCCACTTCTCCACATTATACTTTACTCCCACTTTGTTTTCCACTCACTGAACCTGCCGATATCACTGTGCAACCTTTTTACAACTTCCTCCGAGTTAACATTCCCATCTAACTTTGTATCTAACTTTGTCTCCCACAGTTGGCTACTTCTTCCTGGGGTTGTCCTACGAGTTAGAGTGAAATGTGTCAGTGAACTGCAATCTGGTTGTATGACTTTCTAGTTGGGGTTGAATAAGTGGCAATATGAGATGTATACATTTGTAGCATGTGATGTGATATGTGTGAGGGTGAAGTAAAGACATGAATATCACGTATGAATATGATTGATAGAGATTGTTGGCTTGTGAGTGGTGTGGATGTGGAGATGTGATACTTTGAAAAGTGAATGAGGCTAGTACTGTAAGTGGTTGGATATGGCATTCGTAAGTCTGGTCACTGAACCGAACCACTTATGTGAGCACTTTGAAAATCTTGTAACTGTATCTAGGTCCTTGCGGCTGTTCTGCTGGCATCTGCGAACTGCTTCCACCACTTTTCTGAGTCTGTCTAAAGAGTCACCTGTTCTCTTTAGGATAGAGGGCTTCTCTCATACTGTCCATCTCCTGCAGTAATGCCTCCAGAGAACACTGGAACTCACACTCTGCTACGTTATGCTATGACTGTGACCCTCCTGTTTCTAGAATGATATTCAGCATCCAAATGCACTTCCCTTTAAAGAGGTGTGCCATGGTGTCTTGTAGAAAAGTAGGGAAGTTTGCACTTGTTCTCACTCCTTATGATTTTGCATCTCTTGCTCAGGAATACAGCCATTCTGCAGAGTGCCTTATGTTGCCTTTTGGCCATAATCATGGAAATGAGCAGGTAACAGAAAATTTCCATCAGAAGCAACTGAGGAATTGCAATCTCCCTGCCCATTTTTGGTTGTTGCCAAATTGTTCCCCTTATATGCCTTGATACAAAAAATAATACTGAACATTATTATCCAGGAAAGGTAAAATAGAAAGCTCAAATCTGTTGGGCTTTTTTTCTGAAAATCTGAAGAAATTTCAGTTATGTTCACAAATAAGCTGACGTCTGTGAGGATGAAAAAGATGCTACACATTGCAGTCCTAAAGTGGAAAATAGAAATAGTAGGAAAATATTACTGTCAACAGAGCCAACACATTTTTGAAGATTCACAGTATGACTAAACGGAAACAAACACTTTGCAACACATTTTGTATGAGACAGTCTGTCTGCAATCAATGCAGAAATATATTTAAATAAACTACAAATGCTAAATTTGGCAGCTACTGTTTTTATTGACAACTTTGAGGAGGAGAAAGGAAGTCAATCTATCTTTATCTGCATGCTGCAGCAATATTTGCACAACAGGTTTCACAAAATTAGCAGAGAGATGAAACAGCAATATTATCAGGCTGGATTTCACATTGAGCAGATTGCCCTTGAGATTACTGCTAGCTTTATCTATTTCCAATTGACACAAACTTGATTCAGAAGTCCCATGAGAGTTGATCAAATAAACCAATGGCACTGAAGTAAAGGAGAAGAGTAAGTATGATAAAGCAGCAAAGAATGCAGACCGAATGAAATTTGCAAATTGTCAGAACTACTGTTGATATAATTCAAAGTAACAATTGCAAATTGTTGCAAGTCAGAAATGAAATAGGATAGGTGCCAAAATGTTAAACAGTACATTTATTGGTCAGAGCATTAAGTATAGAAGTTGAGAGGTCATGTTGTGGCTGTACAGGACATTGGTTAGGCCACTTTTTGAATATTGTGTGCAATTCTGGTCTCCCTTCTATAAGAAGGATGACGTGAAACTTGAAAGAGTTCAGAAAGGATGTTGCCTGGATTGAAGGGTTTGAGCTATAGAGAAAAGCTGAACATGTTGGGGCTGTTTTCCCTGGAACATTGGAGGCTGAGGGGTGACCTTATAGAGGTTCATAAAATCATGAGGGGCATGGATAAGATAAATAGACAAAGTCTTTTCCCTGGAGTGGGGGAGTCCAGAACTAGAGGATATAGATTTAGGATGAGAGAGGAAAGACATAAAAGGGACCTAAGGGGCAACCTTTTCACGCAGAGTCTGGTATGTGCATGGAATGAGCTGCCAGAGGAAGTGGTGGAGGCTGGTACAATTGCAACATTTAAGAGGCATTTGGATGGATAGGAAGGGTTTAGAGGTATATGGGCCAAGCACTTGCAAATGGGAATACATTAGTCTAGGACATCTGGTTGGCATGGACGATCGGACCAAAGGGTCTGTTTCCGTGCTGTACATCTCTATGACTGTATGACCCTATAAATGTTATCCTTGTAAATTGCACTTATCCCCTGGATACTGCTATAATTCTGATCTACTGGTCTGGCATTTAGCAGTTATATATGGCTCCCAGGAACTATTCTGCTGTGAAAGTGAAGCTCTCCATTGTCAGGTTGTCCTTATGTTGCTGCAATAATGCCATCAGAATCGGCCAGAGGCATACACACCGCTGCACAGCCCAAACAGACATTCCAATTCAGTCAGGACTGACAGCTCCCCATTCCATCTTTGGTCAGGGAGCTGACGTGTGTTATATCTTTGAGCTGAAGTGCTCCCTAAACTTGAGAGATTTGAGATACTCGGGCTGCTAACCATATGTTGGATTCCTGAGGAAGGGCTGATGCCCGAAACGTCGATTCACCTGCTCCTTGGATGCTGCCTGACCTGCTGCGCTTTTCCAGCAACACATTTTCAGCTCTGATCTCCAGCATCTGCAGTCCTCACTTTCTCCTGCTAACCATATTACAAGTCACATTTACTTGTTTAAAATTCTGGTATTTGCAATCTCAATTTTGTTTTAAACAGCATTCTTTTCCATCTTAATAGGGCGGCATGGTGGCACAGTGGTTAGCACTGCTGCCTCACAGCACCAGGGTCCCAGGTTCAATTCCTGCCTCAGGCGACTGACTGTGTGGAGTTTGCACATTCTCCCCGTGTCTGCGTGGGTTTCCTCCGGGTGCTCTGGTTTCCTCCCACAGTCCAAAGATGTGCAGATCATGCTAAATTGCCCATAGCGTTAGGTGTAGGGGTATGGGTGGGTTGCACTTCGACGGGTCGGTGTGGACTTGTTGGGCCGAAGGGCCTGTTTCCACATTGTGGGTAATCTAATCTACAATCCCAAAAGCAGAAACTCTATAGTGTGTGTTCAGTTATCTAATCTTACGAAATACAATGAATTATGCAATCTTTCACATTCCTGAATTAAATTGTATATTGTAGAAATGAGAACATGGCACGTAGTTATATCTGTCCTCCTGAGGTGGTGTTTGGGGACCCGCTCCTTAAATGACTGCAGTTATGATAATAATGCTTCCATAATGGTGTTAAGAAGAAAAAAACAAAATCTGGACCCAGCAATCACAATATAAGGTAATCTAAGTCCAAGTTATTATAGTCTTATAGATGGAGAAGAATTGTAGATTTGGTGAAGTAATCTTGATGGGTGAGCTTCGACTGTAGGTGATGGATATTGAGCCATATGAAATATTGTTGTACTTGAATCTTGTGTTGACTGGAGCTTTAAAGATTGCAAAGAGATTTTTTGGATTGGAATTTAAGTAACTATATAATATTTATTCACTTATTTTTATTCCACTAGATTAGAAGTTACAGTTTGTGGGGTAGTATGCATTTCCTGTGGATTGTGAATAATCAGGGACAGTCCGCAAACCCCTGATGACTACGTCTGCAGGAAGAGAGTCTACCTGTATGTCCTGTCAGACCACGTGAATTGGTTGGAATAGCTGTTGGATATATTTAGGAGCATGCAGGTGGAAAGTATCATAGATAGGAGTTTCAGGGGTGGGGCCACATGCAAAGTAGAGGCAGATAGGTGGATGACCAGCAAGATGGACAGGTACTAAATACAGGAGACCATTGTAGCTATTCACTTCTCTAACAAGTATACCAAAGGTCCTCATGCAGCACCTTTCAAACCCATGACTATTTCCATCTCGAAGGAGAAGGGCAGCAGATATCTGGGAACACCACCATTTGCAATTTCCCCTCCACGCCACCTACCATCCTGACTTGGAAATACATCACTGTTCCTTCACTGTCACTGGGTCAAAATCCTGGAATCCCCTCCCTAATGGCATTGTGGGTCAACCCACAGCAGGTGGACTGCAGCTGTTCAAGAAGGCAGCTCACCACCACCTTCTCAAGGGCAACTAGGATGGGCAATAATAGAGATGCCCATATCCCAAAAACAATTAAAGAAAACATTTTGGCTATTGTTTTTGGTGGGGAGGAGGGGATGGGAAGCAGGAAGGGAGCAATGGTCTATCAGGACGTGGAGTGAGCAAGTAGCAAGAACAGTGGGACTACAGCTAGCTCTGTTGTACAGCAAGGGGGGGGGGGGTCAGAGTGTAGGTAGGCAGTGATCATCAGGGACTTTGTAGTCAGGGGCACAGGTAGGTGCTCCTGTGGCTGCAAACAACACTGCAGTATGATGTGTTACCTCCCTGGTACCAGGGTCAAGGATGCCTCTGAACAGGCAGAGGATATTCTGACAGGAGAGAGTGACCAGCCAGAGATCATGGTCCGCGTTGGTACTAACGACATAGGTAGGAAGGGTGAGGAGGTCCTGCACAAGGGTGTTAGGCTGAAATCTAAAAAAAAAACAGGATCTCTAGGTTTGTAATCTCGAGGTTTCTCCTCATGGTATATGCTAGTGAATCTAGAAATAGGAAGATAATACAACTGAATACTTGGCTAAAAAGCTGGTGTAGGAGGGAGGGATTCAGATATTTGGATCACTGGGATCTCTTCCAGATCAGATGGAACCTGCAAAAAGGACAAAGGGGCATCAATATCCTGGCAGGGAGGTTTGCCAGTGTCACTCAGAAGGGTTGAAATTGGTGTGATAGGAGTTTGGGAACCAGGGCAGCAGGTCAGCATGCAAGGAGAAGGTAGAGTTTATTGGGACACACAAGCAGTGCCAGATTACTGTACACTGTACAAAGTGAGGTATAAATTTAATGGGATGAGGCAGAGACTGACAGATAAAACAACCGAGAAACAGTGGTGGGTGTTCAAAGAAACGTTTAATGCCATTCAGAAGCAGCTGGTGCCCATGAAGACGAAGAGCTTCACTTCACAAAGATAATCAGCAATGGACAGCTGAAGAGGTAAGGGACAGCATAAAGCAAAAAGAAAAGGATAATAAAAATGCAAAGAACAGTACAGACCCGACAGAAGGAGACAAATACAAAGACCAACAAAGGACCACAAAACAGCTTATGGAAGTAGCTAAAAATGATTAAGAAAGGAAACTTGCAAGGAACCTAAAAGATGAGATTTTATGTATGTATACAAAGGCAAGGTGGCTGTCTAAGATTACTTATTATCCACTGAAAGCTGAAAGTGGGGATATTGTCACTGACCATGGGGAAATGGCAGGCATGCTGAACACTGCTTCAGTATTCACAACACAAAAGGATGATAGCTTGCCAGAAGTCCCAAAGAAATGAACAGAGGATCAGGGACAGGGTCTAAATAAAATCAGCTTAAATAAATCATCAATAAAGGGGAAATGAATGGAACTGAAGAGTGATAAATCCCCAGGTTTCCATCTGCAGGTGTTTAAGGAGTAGGAGAACACGTTGCCAATACCCGAACCATAATCCTTCAGAGTTCCCTGGATTCAGGAGTTGCACCTCTGGATTGGAAATTTGTACATGCCACTCTGCTTTTTAAGAACAGTAACAGAAGGAAACCAGGGAATTACTGGTCATTTAGCCTGACATCTGTGTGGGGAAATTGTTAGAATTTACAATCAAGGATAAGGTTAATGATTATCTTGAAAGTTTTCAGTTAAGTTAGGGAGAGTCACAATGGATTTATGAAGGATAGGACAAACTCAGAGTTTTTTGAAGAGGTGACAAAGGTGGTGGACAGAGGTAAGTTGATTGATGTTGTTTATTGGGATTTCCAGAGGCTTTTGATAAAGTCCCACTCAAGAGACTATTAGCTAAAAGTGGAAGACCACATAATCGAGGGTAAATTTATTTGGGTATAAAATTGGTTCAGTGGCAGGAAACAGAGTTGGAATAGTGGGTAAGTACTCAAATTTGCTGTATGTTCCTACTGGTGTCCTGTAGGGATCTGTGTTGGAGCCTTATATATTCATTAATGACTTGGATAGTGGCGTAAAATGTCAAATGTGTGGTGCTAGAAAAGCATAGAAGGTCAGGCAGCATCCAAAGTGTAGGAGAATTGACGTATCGGGGATTCCATTTCATTCAGGATTCCATTCCTGATGAAGGGCTTATGCCTGAAACATCAGTTCTCCTGCTCCTCAGATGCTGTCTGACCTGCTGTGCTTTTCCAGCACCATACTCGCGGCTCTGATGTCCAGCATCTGCAATCCTCACTTTCTCACATAAAATGTCAAATATCCAAACTTGCTGACGATAAAAAAAGGGTAACTTGTATGCAGTGTTGACAACAGCATAAAATTACAATAGATATTGATAGATTGTGTGAAAATTGTGGCAGATGGATTTTAATATAAGCAAGTACGAGGGTATCCAATTTGGACTACAAATGGATAGATTGGGGTATTTCTTAGAAGGAATAAAGTTAAATGCATTGGATATCTAATGGATTTGGGTGTTCAGGTACATAGCTCTTTATAATGCCATGAACAGGTGCAGAAAATAATCAAGAGGACTAATGGAATGCTGGCGTTGAAAGTTAAGGGGCCAGAGTACAGGGGTTTAGACATTATGTTGCAGTTATACAGTTAGACCCCACTTACAGCACTCTGAACAGATCTGAGCACCACCTCAGGAAGTATGCTATGGCCCTGGAGGGGGTTTAACACAGTTTTATAAGAGTGATGAAGCGCAAAGGACTGACTCAAAGGTTTGAATAGTCTACTCCTGGTTCCGTGTTCCTATGAGTTGGCCCACTGATCACATTGCCACCATCTTCTATCTAGATCATATACGAGAAATAGTTAGATTGGATAGATGGATAGAAATTTGTAAGATTAAATTGACATCACTAATCTTCCAAATTAATCTGTGATCTAATTTCACCTCATCGTGATCTGGAAACTTGTCTTTCTTCTTGTGTTTCAATATTGTGCATTCATTTCTCATACAAATATCAGGATTTATGGCAGGAATGAAGAATTGTTGTAAGGAATTGTTGTTCATGGGATGTGGGTGTTGCTGGCTAGGCTTGTACTTATTCCCCATTCCTATTGTCCTGGAGAAAGTAGTGGTGAACTGTTTTATATGTTAAATTACAAAAATGAAACTGTTTATTCAGCTTTACCTTTCTTCATTGGCAGTCTGACCTTCTAATTCTTTTTAAATTATAATATTGGAGAGATCCAACTGCTCATATACAAGTGCACACTCACAGTCGTTCATGTTTCCATGTACATACACTTATGTTCATGCACATACACTCACACACTTGCTCACACCAACACACCCACTGTCACACACACAGACACTCACACAAGTGCAGTCCTTATGCTGCCTCTTTGGCTTTGATCAGAGGGAAATCAACCAAACTTGATTTTTACATTATTGTTGTTATTTCACATTGTTCTCTTCATTCCATTTTAATGTTCCTTTATTACAATCTTTATTTTAAATATATCTCATATTGGAATTATCCCCAAAAGCTGTAATGTTAGAGGGTAGATTTACAGGAAGGTTTCATTTAATGATGCTCTATGATCAAGTACACTCACTGAAATACTTAATGTATTAATGAAATTGAAAAAAACCCACAAATTATAAATCCAGTGTTTTTTTTCCCAGTCTCATTATTCTATTTCTTGGTGATATAATTAAAAATAAAATGTTTCAATGCTATATGCTTCACTAAACAACTTGTCATCAAGTTTGGGCTCAAACATTTATAATTCAATGATTTGTAGTACTGATTTATAGAGAAACAATTTCACATTATCACAGTAACCAAGTACAATTATGCTAGAACCCATAGGATAGTTACCAATCAGAGATATAGCATGTTGCCTCCATGCAAATTGTGGTGCGTGCATTCAGGATTTGGAATAGTTTTCTTTGGGTGAGTCAAATGAAAATTGGAGTGCAAGTATTTGAAAAATGTGGTCAGCGTGGAACAATTGGGTTAAAATCAGAATCATTAATAATAGCAATGATATGGCAATTATTTCAGAATCATATGATTAAGTAGAGAGAAATAGGAGGGATCAGAAGGTGTAATCATATGTGTGTATATAGCTCAAACCGTCAATGAAGAGGACGCTCAGGAAAGTCCATGGACTCCAACAGCATTACTCTGGGAGAGTTAGACTATAAAACTTGCAATAAAAAATATTAGATAAAGCAAGCTGAAGTGAACCTTGTGGTCAAGAAGAACAGAGAAAAGGTTTTGAAAACTCAGTAGGATGTCAGGGGTTTCATGGGAGCAGCAAAAGGCTGGAAAACCAACCAGGAGATTGCATCCTAGCTGAAACAATGAGCAGCAAGATAGCACAACAGCAGATATAGGAGCAGCTCCAGGGCTGAGAGGAAGCATGGAAGACAACTTTGCACTCCCTATTAGTCCAGTTCATTGTGGTACCAAACCAAGCCCAGGGATAGAACAATTTGAGGAATAGGTTCACCAGATTTGAAAACTGCTTCAGAAATAGGTAATAAAGACCAGAAGGACCGGGTCAGTGGTTTTTGATTTGGTTCCACTTTTGGTAATATTTGAATGTCTCTTCAGGTAATTGATGGTCTGATATATTAGCAAGGTTTCTTCTACTAAAGAGTGACATCTACCTGAATGTGGGAGGGTCCTGTAAAATCCCTTTACTTTACACTGTAATACATATTATATCGTGAGGTCTCATCTCTGTCTGGATAGACTGGTCCACCTTCACTGATTTGCTTACATGACTGGTGATGCCACTGTTACATCATCCTAAAGATCACTATCTCCTTATTCACCCAACAGCACATTCCTTCACACTGCGGGAATCATCGCAAATAACCCATTAATGAGATAGGGCATCGATGAGAATGAAGCACTGTGTAAAGGGATGTTTCAGGCGTTCAACATTTATTTCAGTGTCCACCAAAGCTTAATTATTGAACAGGCAAAATAGAAGGAAACAGAGGCAAGGGAGCAGGATGAATGTGTTTATCAATGATCTCTGAAAGGCTGGCACTAAATTGGTTTGAAGGCTGAACTGATTCACAACTGGATTGTATGTGCCACCACCAAACTTTCTAGATATTTATATCCTCAGTGTAAATGTAGTCTGCTCTAACTAGAGGAGTCTGAAAAGTAACGAAGATATAATTTATTGCCTTTTTGTAACTATCGACGTGTTACAAGGACATGGCATACATTAGTAGAGAGAGTATGAGGAGAGTTTGGCTCAATCTGTCTCTTTCAAGATCCTTAGTTACCCTCCCCTCCAGAACGCAGGCCATCACCACGATGGGAGTTGTCTATGGCACTCAGGTGGTGTTAACCCTTTCAGATACTTTTGGTTAAGATGTCAGCTGAGACCTTGTTAGACATTTTACCAGCCATAGCATGTTTTATCATTAGAGAAAGCAGCTCAACTCATTTGGTAAACAGAACTTCAAATGGAAACTGATATAACATGAAAAATGTTGAGTGAGGGAATTCAGGCCAGAAACCACCATGGAGAAATGTTATGAAAATCAATCAATCAGAACAGATCAAAAAGTGTTCCAAATGCTCTTTTGCAACGTCTTCAATGAGGTGAATGCAAGCCACACAAGCAGCAAGAATGTCAAACAAAGAGCAAAATGTCACAAACAAAGCTGGCAGCAGGTAATGAGCCTTTAAGGCAGCTTTAATGGAGGCTAGTTAGCTCAGGTGGCTAGACAGCTGATTTCCAGTATATAGTATCATCTACAGTATGAGGTCAATTCCTACCCTGACTGAGGTTTCAAAGAAGGGCTCTTCCCTCACCTCAGGTTCAAGTACCACCAGTTGTCTCTCTGTAATGAAAGAGCCACCCTGTAGTCCAGCAGGGCTATAGTGACTTTATCATTATCTTTAATGGCAGGGTTAGCAATTATACTAGAACACCAACCACAAAAAGTCTTTTGACAATATCTGCAACTCTTGATCACTTCAGAAATCTTCGCACATATGTTACCCATTTATCTATTTTAACAGCTGCTGAAGCATTTTGAACAGGATTAGAAGAAGCATTCTTTCGGATGCAAAAAGTTTAAAAGTGGAGGCCAGTTTATTCTCCCTCTAGCTTATGAGCAGAGACAGATTGATGCCGTGAGCATGTGACTCAATGACTGAATACATACAGTGGGAAAACGAAACAGCTACACTCTCAAGGATACTAGTGAATAGAACAGAGCAAGTAGATTAAGATTGCATTGATGACATTGCATCCTGCACATCAGAAGCCGTAAATATTTACCAGCTAATTAAAGACAGAGACAAGAGATACAAATAGCCAAAGAATAGGATGAAGGTGCGTCCAAATCTAGAAATATATTCCAGAAGAATGGCTAAACTAGTAACCCAAAACTATACCAATACTTTGAATAGTACAGATGCCTCAGTGTCATCAATAATGTGTTAGTGTTCAAAGGGATTTGTCATAACAACAGGCCTTTAATATAAGATTCTTCCTGGAATTTATCAAGAATATTTTGGAATGACAAAGTGTCATGAGAGTGCATGGCAATCATACTTGTAAACAGTTATCATTCGAGGAGAAAGTGAGGACTGCAGATGCTGGAGATCAGAAGGAATTGGGAATATGGGATGGCGTTTTTCCAGGGGGCAGGGTGGGAGAAGGTGTAGTCTAGGTAGCTGTGGGAGTCAGTCGGTTTATAGTAAACACGGACATTTACTATAAACCGACCGACTCCCACAGCTACCTAGACTACACCTCCTCCCACCCTGCCCCCTGGAAAAACGACATCCCATATTCCCAATTCCTTCATCTCCGTCGCATCTGCTCACAGGAGGACCAGTTCCAACACTGTACAACCCAGATGGCCTCCTTTTTAAATTAGATTAGATTACTTACAGTGTGGAAACAGGCCCTTCAGCCCAACAAATCCACACCGCCCCGCCGAAGCGCAACCCACCCATACCCCTACATCTACCCCTTACCTAACACTACAGGCAATTTAGCATAGCCAATTCACCTAACCTGCACATCTTTGGACTGTGGGAGGAAACCGGAGCACCCGGAGGAAACCCACGCAGACACGGGGAGAATGTGCAAACTCCACACAGTCAGTCACCTGAGGCGGGAATTGAACCCAGGTCTCTGGCGCTGTGAGGCAGCAGTGCTTACCACTGTGCCACCGTGCCGTCTTTCTTCAAAGACCGCAATTTCCCCCCAGATGTGGTTGACAATGCCCTCCACCGCATCTCCTCCACTTCCCGCTCCTCTGCCCTTGAGCCCTGCCCCTCCAATCACCACCAGGACAGAGCCCCACTGGTCCTCACCTACCACCCCACCAACCTCCAGATACATCGGATCATCCGTCGTCATTTCCACCACCTCCAAACGGACCCCACCTCCAGAGATATATTTCCCTCCCCTTCCCTATCAGCGTGCCGAAAAGACCACTCCCTCTGTGACTCCCTTGTCAGGTCCACACCCCCCACCAACCCAACCTCCACTCCCGGCACCTTCCCCTGCAACCGCAAGAAATGCAAAACTTGCGTCCACACCTCCCCACTTACTTCTCTCCAAGGCCCCAAGGGATCCTTCCATATCCGCCACAAATTCACCTGCACCTCCACACACATCATTTATTGCATCCGCTGCACCCGATGTGGCCTCCTCTATATTGGAGAGAGAGGCCGCCTACTTGCGGAACGTTTCAGAGAACACCTCTGGGACACTCGGACCAACCAACCCAACCACCCTGTGGCTCAACACTTCAACTCCCCCTCCCACTCCATCAAGGACATGCAGATCCTTGGACTCCTCCATCGCCAGACCATAGCAACACGACGGTTGGAGGAAGAGCACCTCATCTTCCGCCTGGGAACCCTCCAACGACAAGGGATAAACTCAGATTTATCCAGTTTCCTCATTTCCCCTCCCCCCACCTTGTCTCAGTCAAATCCCTCGAACTCAGCACCACCTTCCTAACCTGCAATCTTCTTCCTGACCTCTCTGCCCCCACCCCCACTCCGGCCTATCACCCTCACCTTGACCTCCTTCCACCTATCACATTTCCAATGCCCCTCCCCCAAGTCCCTCCTCCCTACCTTTTATCTTAGCCTGCTGGACACACTTTCCTCATTCCTGAGGAAGGGCTCATGCCCGAAAAGTCGATTCTCCCGCTCCTTGGATGCTGCCTGACCTGCTGCGCTTTTCCAGCAACACATTTTCAACCAGTTATCATTCCCCTTAATCAAGTATTGATTGCTAACTACATTCTGAGAGCTATAACCAGCCAAGAGAGAGAAAAAAAATGAATCAACATGAAATAGGCAGGACTAATAGATCCTACATCCAATGGATCAGTTTTATGTTCTGCAGTCATGCCTTATTCAGCACAACTCGTAGTGGTTATTGAATAATTAAAAGGGGAAGAAGGTTCCACATACCTCCGACTTCTTTAATGGGGAGTGTCGCATATTGTTGCAAAGGTCAAAGTGCAAGTATTTACAGTCATCTTCAGTTCTGAAGTATTGAGCTGAGACTTTATCTTGGTCTCCTCCTGAGGTTCCCAGCTTCACAGATGTGAGTCTTCAACAACTTTGATTTACTCCACATCACGTCAGGAAATGTCTGTCAATGCAAATCAGGGAGAAAATTCTTTATTGCTTGGAGTCATAACTGGCACATTAATCATCTCACTCGAAGAACATCATTGCAGTAGTTTCTCATGGTGGTATGTTAGGCCCAAGAATCTTCAGCTTCTTCATCAATTACTTTCCCTCCATTATAAGGTCAGGACAGTTGTCAGGGAGAGTCACCATTAACTTTGATTTCTTTTCACAGATGCTGCCGGACCTGCTGAGCTTTTCCAGAAGCTTCTGTTTTTATTTCTAATTTACAGCATCCACATTTCTGTCAGTTTTTATTAAGACCTAGACAATATCCAGGCTTGGGGGGTTGGCATGGTAGCTCAGTGCTGCCTCACAGCACCAGGGACCCAGGTTCGATTCCAGCCTTGGGTAACTGTCTGTGTGGAGTTTACATATTCTCCCTGTGTCTGCATGGGTTTTCTCCGGGTGCTCTGGTTTCCTCCCACAATCCAAAGATGTGCAGGTCAGGTGAATTGGCAATTCTAAATTGCCCGTAGCATTAGTTAAAGGGGGGTTATTCTTCGGAGGGTTAGCGTGGACCTGTTGGGCCAAAGGGCCTGTTTCCACACTGTAGGTAATCTAATTTAATCTAATCATAAGTGATAAGTAATGTTCAAACCAGAAAAGTACCAGAAAATGACCATCCCTGACAAGAGAAAATCTGATACCATTCATTGAAATTCACTAACATTTTCATTACTGAATTCCCCACAGTCAACATTATATGAAGATATGAACTAGGGGCAGGGAGTAGGCCATCTGGCCCATCGAGCCTGCTCTGCGATTCAATAAGATCATGGCTAATCTTTTTGTGGATTCAGATCCACATACCCATGCTCTCACCATATCCCTTAATTCCTTGTTCAAAAAATTTCTATCTTAGCTTTAAAAACGTTTACTGAAGTAGCATTAACTGCTTAACTGAGCAAGGAATTTCATAGATTTACAAGCCCCTGGGTGAAGAAATTCCTTCTCGGTTCAATCCTAAATTTGCTCCCTCTAATTTTGAGGCTATGCCCTCTTGTCCTAGTTTCACCCACCAGTGGAAACATCCTCTCTACTTCTATCTTATCTATTCCATTCATAATTTTATATGTTTATATAAGATCACCCCTCATTCTTCTGAATTCCAATGAATATAACCCCAGTCTACTCAGTCTCTCCTCATAAGCAAACACCCTCAATTTGGGAATCAACCTGGTGAACCTCCTCTGCACCCCCTCCAGTGCCAGTACATCCTTTTTGCAAGTAAGGGGACCAAAACGGTGCACAGTACTCCAGCACCTGTAACAGCTATAACATAAGCTCCCTGCTTTTAAACTCAATCCCTTTAGCAATGAAGGGCAAAATTTCATTTGCCTTCCTAATTATATGTACCTGCAGACAAACCTTACATGATTCATGCACAAGGACACCCAGGTCCCTCTGTACAGCAGCCTGCTGCAACTTTTTACCATTCAAGCAATAATCCTTTTTACTGTTATTCCTACCAACATGGACACTTCACATTTATTAACATTGTACTCCATCTGCCAAATCTTTGCCCACTCACTTAAAGTATCTATGTTCCTCTGCAAAGTTTCGTAGTCCTCTGCACACTTTGTTCTGCCACTCATCTCGGTGTCATCAGCAAACTTTGCCACACAACACATGGTCTCCAACTCCAAATCATCTATATAAATTGTCAATAATTGTGGTCCCAATGCCGATCCCTGAGGGACACCACTAGTCACTGATTGCAGCCAGAATAGGACTCATTTATCCCCACTCTTTGCTTCCTGTTAGGCAACAAATGCTCTATCCATGCTAATACTTTACCCTTAACATCATGTATTCTTATCATACGCAGCAGCCTCTTGTGTGGCACCTTTTCAAAGTCCTTTTGGAAATCTAGGTACACCATATCCACTGGATCCCCATTGTCCACCTTGCACGTAATGTCTTCATAGAGTTTGAAAAGATTTGTTAAGTATGACTTGTCTTCCATGAATCCATGCTGCAAAATGTCACAACAGAGTTAGTATTGTCATTGAGTCATAGAGTCGTGGAGATATACAGCACGGAAACAGACCCTTTGGTCCAACCTGTCCATGCCGATCACATATCCCAATCTAATCTTGTCCCACCTGCCAGCACCCGGCCCATATCCTTCCAAACTCTTCCTATTCATATACCCATCCAAATGCCTTTTAAATGTTACAATTGTACTAGCCTCCACCACTTCCTCTGGCAGCTCATGCCATACATGTACAACCTCTCCGTGAAAACGTTGCCCCTTAGGTCTCTTATATATCTCTGCCTATGCCCTCTAGTTCTGGACTCCCTACCCCAGGAAAAAGACTTTGTCTATTTATCCTATCCATGCTCCTTATGATTTTGTAAACCTCTGTAAGGTCACCCCTCAACCTCCGACACTCCAGGGAAAACAGCCCCACCCTGTTCAGCCTCTCCCTATAGCTCAAATTGGCCAACCCTGGCAACATCCTTGTAAATCTTTTTTGAACCCTTTTATGTTTCACAACACCTTTCCGATAGGAAGGAGACCAGAATTGCACGGAATATTCCAACAGTAGCCTAACCAATGTCCTGTACAGCCGAAACATGACCTCCTGACTCCTGTACTCAATACTCTGACCAATAAAGGAAAGCATACCAAACACCTTCTTCTCTATCCTATCTACTATGACTCCACTTTCAAGGAACTATGAACCTGCACTCCAAGATCTCTTTGTTCAGCAACACTCCCTAGAACCTTACCATTAAGTGTATAAGTTATGCTAAGATTTGCATTCGCATTTATCTGAATTAAACTCCATTTGCCACTTCTCAGCCCATTGGCCCATCTGATCAAGATCCGATTGTAATCTGAGGGATTTTGTAATCTGAGTAGTTAAATCACTCAAGAGAATAACTCAAATCAATGGAGTGTAGATATGGCTGTATCACACAATGAATTACTGTTTGTAATTGTATTATTTGAGACTCAATGGGATTATTTCTTTATTTACGCATGTGACATGGACATCACTGGCTGGCCAGCATTGGTTGCTCATCCCTAGCTGTCCCTGTACCAAAAGGCTTACTAGGCCATTTCAGAGGGCAGTTAAGAGCCAAACACATTGCTATAGGTCTAGACTCATGTGTAGGCTAGACCAGGTGAAGATGGCAGATTTCTTTCCCTGAAGGATTTTAGTCGGTTGGGTTTTTTTGTGACAATTGAAAAGGTTTCAAGGTCATCAGTAGATTCTTAATTTCAGATTCTATTTTATTAAATTCAAATTCCAGTATCTGCTGTGACAAGACTTAAAACTGGTCCCCAGAATATTAGTTGAGCTTCTGGATTAAAAGTCTTGTACTAATACCACTCGTCTCTACTTCATTCATATTATCATGTCACTTCATTGTCATCAAGCAACTAGAGAGTTGCACAAGGATTTGAGATAAAACTCCATTTCTGAAGAAGAAGATACTTAAATCTCGCATTATTATTCCATGTCACTGCAAAATGGGTTATCACTGTCAGACTTACCAATGGGCCGAAGATTGAAAACACAATCTCCAACTCTGTTGCAGAAATTAAATTCTAGCCCCACTGTGACTGATCACAGCAATGTGAAATCATGCAAAGAGATGCAAAGGGACAACAAAGCTTGAGAAACTGTCAAAATATGCACAGCAGAAGAGTTACCAGAATGGCAGCTGAAGGAGAGTAGATGGGTCAGAGAACAAGAGATAAAAGAAACGCGCATGGTAAATACACCACAACAGACAGTGCAAATGATTAAAACAGATCTTCGGATTTTAAGGAGAGATTGTAAAGCATTTGCAAGACCATTGGACCATAAGATTGAGACTGCTCCATCATTCAATTATGGTTGATATGTTTCTCAACCTATTCTCCTGCCTTCCCTTCTGAAGCCTTGATCCCCTTACTAATCAGGAATCTATCTATCTCTGTCTTAAATACACTCAATGACTTGGTGTTCACAACCTTCTGTGGCAATGAATTCCACAGATTAACCACTTTCTGACTGAAGAAATTCTTCCTCATCTCAGCTCTAAAGGGTCTTCCCTTCACTCTAAGGCTGTGCCCTCATGTCCTAGTTTCTCCTACTTGTAGGAATGTCTTCTCTATGTCCACTGTATTCAGGCTTCCCAGTGTTGTGTAATTTTCAAACAGATCCTGCCTCATCCTTTCAAACTCCATTAAGTACAGACCCAGAATCCTCAACCGCTCCTCAACTCATGTAAGCAAATAAGCAAGCAACAGAAACTTGAAACTTGTTTCAGGAAGAAGGGGAAGAATGAGCCTTTCCTGTGACCCAGGAGAAAACACTGACACTGATAAAAGAGGGCACAGACATTTTCCAGTTTGGATCAGGTGGTTAATACATGGGCACAAATCCAGCTCTATACACAAGATGGTACCTGGTGGAGCAGGACTGCTTCATCTAAATTCAGACGAGTTGAAACTTCTACATTATCTTCTACACGATCTTGGCTCTTTCACAGCAAAGATATTTCTTTATGCAAATTAGTTAGAGAATGTTAGGGGTGCAGCCTGATTGGAGATACAGGCCTGTTCAAGAGAGACAGCCACACTAGCTGATGCCAGAAACCTGATCAGGGACAGACAAGTACAGCTTAGTTTGAAAGGTGCAGACAAATTTTACATAGGTAGAAAGGAATGATAGGAAATGGAATTGATTGATGTCTACACAATTATGAGAGGTATAGATAGGGTGGATAGCAAGAAGCTTTTTTTTCCTCGAGTGGGGGACTCAGTTACTAGGGGTCACAAGTTCAAGTAGAGAGGGGAAAAGTTTAAGGGATATTTGTGTGGAATGTTCTTTACACAGAGGGTGGTTGGTGCCTGGAATGCATTACCAGTGGAGGTGGTAGAGGCGGATACGATAACATCATTTAAAATGTATCTAGAGAGATACATGAGTGGGCAGGGAGCAGAGAGATACAAATCTTTGGAGAATAGACAACAGGTTTAAATCGAGGATCTAGATCGGCGCATGTTTGGAGAGCCGAAGGGCTTGTTCCTGTGCTCTAATTTTCTTTGTTCTTTGAACTTAAGGGGATTGGATGTCAGGGGCTTTAGAAAGATCCTGGAACATGGAGGGCGAGAACTGGGATGTGGGCAGAATGAAGGCTGAGATCTGCATAGTTAGGGTGGGAAACACAATGGGGTAATTAACTGTGTTGGAGAGGGAGAAAGGGTAGGTAAATTAATAAGGGGAGGTGCAAAGTTAAGGCTGGGCATGGGGATCCAGAAGGGAGGGAATTGGGGGGGATGAGCAGGAGATAGTCAAGTGTTCAATAGTCACAAGCAAGATTGAAAAGGACATCTTCAAGACATTTGACAGAGACTATATTGCGTGCAATTCTGGTCTCCTTCCTATCAGAAAGATGTTGTGGAACTTGAAAGGGTTCAGAAAAGATTTATAAGGATGTTGCCAGGGTTGGAGGATCTGAGCTACAGGGAGAGGCTGAACAGTCTAGGGCTGTTTTCCCTGGAGCGTTGGAGGCTGAGGTGTGACCTTATAGAGGTTTACAAAATTATGAGGGGCATGGATAGGATAAATAGACAAAGTCTTTTCCCTGGGATCGGGTGGTCCAGAACTAGAGGGCACAGGTTTAGGGTGAGAGGGGAAAGATATAAAAGAGACTAAAGGGGCAACGTTTTCATGCAGAGGATGGTACGTGTATGGAATGAGCTGCCAGAGGATGTGGTGGAAGCTGGTACAATTGCAACATTTAAGAGGCATTTGGATGTGTATATGAATAGGAAGGGTTTGGAAGGATATGGGCCGGGTGCTGGCAGGTGGGACTAGATTGGGTTGGGATATCTGGTCGGCATGGATGGGTTGGACCGAAGGGTCTGTTTCCATGCTGTACATCTCTATGACTCTATGACTTGACACACAACCTAGTGTGAGACAGTCATGTATTGTGTCTAGCTGCAATGCTAGCTCACACAGTGGCATGAAGCATTGAGTGCATATGGTACATAATTAACTGGAGAGCAGCAAGTCATTCATCCTTTTGTGGTACTGGACACAAATCCTCTTCAGCCACCCACAGGTTCAGACCTCCACAGCCATCTCTGTGTAGGCTGTATATGTCAATCAGGATGGTCTCTCCAGGGAATGAAACATCTATTTTCCACTTGTCAGCTTTCAGGAGAACCTCTAGGGAGGCTTCGTAAATTGTGGTGCTGCTTTCTGTCTGGTCTCTGAAACCTTTAGGGGCTGAGTGGGGTTCATGAGCAGAGGTTCGGTGATGTTCGTGGGTTGCAGTTTGTGAAATGCTCTTTGGGTGCCTTTTAAACATGGCCCCCACAAGTTGGAGCCTGGGCCTTCCCAGTGGGATGCAGAGATTCCTGCCTGCTTGGCCATAAAATTCATTATCTTAACCATTGGCAAATCTACAAGACATAAAGAGAGGTGACAAATTGTTTTAAACATAATAGTTTCTTGTTTACACTTAAAACTAAATTTAGTTGGACTATAGTATCGCTAACAAAAGTTCCAGCCAGCAGTTGCAAGGCCAAAACCCAGAGAGCATGCTCCTGGAATGTCACAACCTTGTAATTTGCTGAAACACAAGATGACCTGCAGAAAGGATATCTCCCCTGGCACATCAGGACTAAGGGGAGCTTTGAAACTCATCATGCTTGAAGTAGTTCTCTAACACCTCACCATATATCTAACATGAATGAGCAATGACCCTGAGAAACAGAAAACAACTGTGACATGGAAGCTGCTTCATTAAAGTTGAAATTGATTGATTAAGGAAATCCAAGCACCCTGGCTCATTGGTTAGCACTGCTGCCTCACAGCGCCAGGGACCCGTGTTTGATTCCAGCCTCAGGTGACTGTCTGTGTGGAGTTTGCATATTCTCCCTGTGTCTGCGGAGGCTTTCTCTGGGTGCTCTGGTTTCCTCCCACAATCCAAAGATATGCAGGTTAGGTGAATTGGCCATGCTCAATGGCCCATAGTGGTCAGGGATGTGTAAGTTAGGTGCATTAGTCAGAGGAAATGTAAAGAAATAAGGTAGGGGAATGGGTCTGGGTGGGATAATCTTTGGAGGGTTGGTGTGGATTTGTTGGGCCAAATGGCTTGTTTCTACACTGTAGGGATTCTATGATCAAAACTCCTCGTCTTTGAGAAAAAAGATTGAATTGCAATTTCTGGACTTTTTTGCTTTAGTCTGTGAAGAAACAGATGGCTACTAATATAAAGTCAGTCTGCTAAGAATCTAGCTGATGACACTACAGATGGACTCCTGACTTAGCTAAACTTGCTTCTCCTCGAAATCACCTCTGGAGCTTGGTTTCTAAAAAGAATCTTATAGTCACCTGAAAAGTGGAGCAAGTTCATATTATTTTGCCTTCAACCATTATGAAGAGGGATTTTGTAAATTCAGCCAGTTGGCAGAAGCAAAAGGAAAAGCCTGCTGACTGGATGCTTACTTTCTGGACTACTACGAAAAGAAACCACATGAATCAATACACATATTTTTATACGTCAGTTGTGATATGAACGAGGGACAGGAGTAGGCTTTGTTCTCAATTACAGCCTCTATCCTTTCCTTTATTTTCCTTTTACTTTCTTTCATCTTTGTATGTGTATAGTATATGTGCTGCAGGGAGAACTAGCTATTTGGTTACAGAACTGGCCCCAGTTGTTGGGCTGGGGCCTGGCGTGGGCTGTCAGACCACATGCTGAGCTGCTTCTATTTGAAATTCTTTACCAAACTGTAATATCAATCTTTTAAATATATTACAACTGTCTTATTTCTAACTTAATTTTTAGACACTGTAAGTAACGGTTCTCCTTTTCCTTTTATTCCTCTTTTATATCTAAAGTATCAATGTATCTAGGTACATTGTACCCAAGATGGCACCATTAAAGGCAGTCATTGTGAAAACTTTTCACTGTACTCCTGTATTTCTGTACTGGAGTCAATTTGACAATAAAGGATATTCTGAAAGGTGTAGTGGACAATGAAGAATGTTACCTCAGAGTACAATGTGATCTTGGTTAAAGGGGCCAATGGGCCAAGGAGTTTAATTCAGATAAATGTAAGACATTTTGGAATGGCATACCAGGGCAAAATTTAGACACTTAATGGTAAAGTCCTGGGGAATGTTGCTGAACAAAAAGACCTTGGAGTGCAGGTTCATAGCTCCTTGAAAGTGGAGTTGCAGGTAGATAGGATAGTGAAGAAGGCGTTTGGTATGCTTTCCTTTATTGGTCAGAGTATTGAGTACAGGAGTTGGGAGGTCATATTGCAGCTGTACAGGACATTGATTAGGCCACTTTTGGAATATGGCATGCAATTCTGGTTTTCGTCCTATAGAAAGGAGGTTGTGAAACTTGAAAGGGTTCAGAAAAGACTTACAAGGATGTTGTCAGGGTTGGAGGATTTGAGCTACAGGGAGAGGCTGAACAGGGTGGAGCTGTTTTCCCTGGAGCGTCGGAGGCTGAGGGGTGACCTTATAGATGTTTATAAAACTATGAGGGGCATGGATAGGATAAATAAACAAAGTCTTTTCCCTGAGATGGGGAGTCCAAAACTAGAGACCAGAGGTTTAGAGTGAGAGGGGAGAGATTTAAAAGGGACCTAAAGGGCAACTATTTTCACACAGAGAGTGGTACGTATATGGAATGACCTGCTGGAGGAAGTGGTGAAGGCTGAGATAATGACAACATTTAAAAGGCATCTGAACAGGGAAATGAACAGGAAGGGTTTAGAAGGACAAGGGCCAAGTGCTGGCAAATGGGATGAGATTAGTTTAGGATATCTGTCAGCATGGCTGTGTTGGACCGAAAAGTCTGTTTTTGTGCTGCACATCTCTATGACTATGTTAATCATTGACTGGGCTTTAATGCACGAATAAATCATACTGTTATTTCAAACCCTGAGGAGAATTTTGTTGTGTGTAACTTTAATATTGGACTTAACAAATAGAGTGGGGGAAAAACACTATGACCTATTTTGAAAGGAAAAAGAAAATTAAAAATGAAAACACCACAAACACAAAAGCAGAAAAATAAAATGATTACCTTTATCTGTTTGTATTGTGAAATAACATAAGTGAGCTGGAAATGGTGTATTAACCAAGGAAACCTGAGTAAGTCCCACTTTTAATGTTTGCCTCCACACTTAGTGTACCAATTCAGTTATAAATAAAGATTCAGCTATAAATGCAGACTATTCCATGGAATCTAACTGCATTACTTTGGGAGGCTAAAGAGAATTAGACTCCAAATGCTCACAAAACAGTAATGCCTGTATTGTCTAAAAATTCATAATAGCTCCAAGTAGATTTTTAAAAAAATACAAGTGGGTCAAGAAACCCTGTGGCAATTTTTGAACTGATTTGATACGGCATTGAATTCAAGATCTATAAAAAGTTATATTGTGATAACATTGGTAAGCTATAAAAACAGCTTCATATTCATAAACTGACACTGAACAGCTAAGCTAGACAGTGCAATAACCCAGGAAGCCGGCTGGAACAGAACATAATTTACGCTACGTGTGATATACATAGGCTGGACCTAGTTCAGGATAGACATTTCTGTAGATTCATGCTGGATCTGCTTTTTCAAAAAAAAGTAATCTATTTTTCTAATTGATCTGTTCGGAGATATGATTACACACTTCTCAAGCAGGTGGCACTTCAACCCAATCATCAAAACATTTTTAAAAAAATTAACCTACTTCTCCAATTTATTTGTTCAGAGATATTATTACATACCTCTCAAGCAATTGGGCCTTCATCCCAGACCTCCCAGTTTTTGGGTAGATACACCACCACTGTGCTACAAGAGGGCAAAGGGTCTGCTTTATAAAGGACTCAGGTGATGAATTCTAGCTGTCTGTTACCAAAGGCACTCATACTCAATGAGCTCCACAGGGAGGTTAATTAGTGATTCCCCATTGGTCTTGTAGAGGTTATCACATTATTTTTCTTTATTCTGCCAGTTCTTAGAATTTAAATGAGAATGCAGTAGATAATATTGTGGCACAACACATCATCACCATTAGATCAGAATAATTTAGAAGAAGATAATTAATTGCAGATCAAAATTATTCAATCTTCTGACCTGAGCACTTTTTAAAAATATAGGCCGAGTTCATTGTTCATCACAGTGGGTTGGTCTGCCTCAAACGGGAAATATAACGTTGAGCTTCTAATGGTTACTGTGTGGTCCAGAAGCAGAAATGAGTCATCCCCCTTCTGACTGGAGTGACCACCTCCCAACAATTATTGCTACCCACCTGCACTTTCAACATTCCTCTGAGCCACCCACAGACCTGACTCATGCAGCTTATTCTCTCATGACCTTGCCACTCTTAATCCTATACTCTTTCCTTATCCCCCCACGATATTTGAGCTGGAGTCTCTTTGGGTATGTTATTGTCGCCCTCCGAATATATTTCACCAGGATAGACTTGCAAGCTTGTCTTCCACCCTCTCACATACCCCTTGACCATGGACACATCTCAAATTAACATTGGAACTTAGTTAGCATTCTTCATTTATGTTAACATACATAAATAATGGAAAGTGATTTCCATTTTTACAGGAATACATAGAAATAGGTAGATATTTTAAGGTAAAGCACACTCCTCTAGTATCGCCCAACATGAGATGGTCATGAAGTTTGAATTGTTTGAACTGTGTACATCATTAGATGGTTAGCTGAGTAGAAGGTGATATGTTTAAGTCAAAATAAAGCAGTTTTGTTTGAAAGTCCTTGTATGTATTGCTGCAGCTCAGGTAGCAGCTGGCCATCCTGTGTGCATCATGCAAAGAGATT
Source organism: Chiloscyllium punctatum (assembly GCF_047496795.1). Taxonomy (NCBI): domain Eukaryota; kingdom Metazoa; phylum Chordata; class Chondrichthyes; order Orectolobiformes; family Hemiscylliidae; genus Chiloscyllium; species Chiloscyllium punctatum. Next base: position 70,992,683 of record NC_092739.1, read on the forward strand.
TTTTGGCAGGATGGCAAAAGTTGACAGTTCTTGTGTGCAGATGGATGTTTTACCCTGTTGTTCAGTCTATGCTTAGCAAATGGGCCCAGCCAAATCCATTTGAGCCATTTTGAGTTCACAAATTTGCTAACTCCTACATTCTCCATATTGCCTGAATCACATTATACCATTCATCATTTGTGTTTATTTTTAACACAAAGCTGATGTGTTGAAACACTTATTATTAATAAGGGGTGGATTGCAACAATAGCCAGACTATGGGTGAAGTCAGCAGAAATGGAGGTCAGGAGAGATGTATGATGGATGTGAAGCTGGAAAAGAACAGAAGATCAGGCAGCATCCAAGGAGTTGGAAAGTCAACATTTCGGGCCAAAACCTTTTGTCAAGACCAGGGAAGGGGAGGGAGCCTAGAAGTAAATGGAGGTTGTGGGCATGGGGGAGGGGGGTTAGCTGGGTGGGGGGGGAAGGGTACGTGGGGCGATGATCGGAGGCTGCAGGTAGAAGGTTATTGTGATTTGTCAATGGGAGCAGATAGGTAAATAGGAAGATGGACAGGTTAGGTCAGGTCAGGGAAGTCCACCACACCCAGTACCTTTCCCTGCAACCACAAGAGGTGCAGCACCTGCCCCTACACCTCCCCTATATCAGGGAGACCAAACACAGACTCAGGGACTGGTTCGTTGACCATCTGTGCTCTGAACACATCAACAAACCCGACCTTCTGGTAACCATCCTTTTTATTCCCCCCTCTCACTCCCCTGGTGACATGTCCACCCTTGCACATCTCCACTGTCAGAGTGAGGCCAAATGGAGACTGGAGGGACAACATCTGATATTCTACCTTGGGAGCTTACAGCCCAATGGCCCCAACATTGACTTCATCAGCTTCAAAATCTCCCCACCCCCAGCCTTATCTCATGCCCAGCCCTCCCCCTCCTCCTTGCCTCCCTGACCTGAACTAACTTGTCCATCTTCCTACTCAACTATCCACTCTGCCCTTCCCACTGACCCCCCTACCTGCACCCACATATCACCATCCCACCTGCCTTCCCCTCATCCTCACCTCCAATTCCTCTATTTATTTCTGGGCTCCCTTCCCCTCCCCAGTCCTGACAAAGGGTTTTGGCCTGAAACATTGACTTTCCTGCTCCTTGGATGCTGCCTGACCTGCTGCACTTTTCCAGCTTCACTATGTGTTGACTGTAGATTCCAGCATCTGCAGTCTTTCCTGTCTCCGAGATGTAAAATGGGCTGGATGTTATGTGCCCCACTATGCTTTCAGCAGGCTCTGCATTCAGTATAGGGAATAGGTTATGTACCCAGCCCATCACCTTCCCACTCACTCCCATCTCACCATCATAAAATGGAGAGTGAATGTGCACTGACATTGGCTGCCTGCCTATCACATGTAAATTAATAATTACAGGTCAATTAATGTGGTTGGCGGAGGCAGATGGGTTGAATTTGGAAGCTTATTTTTCTTTGAAAATGTAAGAAGGAGGCAGTCACTTACCCAGAAGTTAGTTCAATTGTTTCTCCCAAGATAATTCAAAATCCACCTCTCAAATTCCCTTGTTCTCATTCTGGGTTTGCCTCCCTGTCCAATGCGCCTTACTTACCTGGACCCAGAAATTGATGATGCCTTTATCTGGGCACTGCTAGCAATTTTCTAATCACTGAGCCCTTGTTCCTCACGGATTGATGGGCAGCTCCACAAGTGGAACATCAACTGACTGAGTGGTCCCACTGACCACTAATTTAGCCAACCTGCAGCACAACACTTCTCAGGGACAGGATATGGAGATGCCGGTGTTGGACTGGAGTGTACAAAGTTAAAAATCACACAAAACCAGGTTATAGTCCAACAGGTTTAATTGGAAGCACCAGTTTTCTGAGCGCTACTCCTTCATCAGGTGGTTGTGGAGTATAAAATTGTCAGACACAGAATTTGTAGCAAAAGTTTACAGTGTGATGTAACTGAAATTATACATTGAAAAATACCTTAATTGTTTGTTAAGTCTCTCATCTGTTAGAATGACCACAATAGTTTCGCTTCTTTCATATGTAAATCACAAAACGTTTTTTAAAAGTTACATTCTCAAGTTAACTGTAACAATTGGTGTCAGCCAGATAATATGTTGATGGTGTTAGCCCCCTCCGTGCTGCTGTCTGCCATAATGTTTAGATTGATTCTAATGTAAAAAATGAATTAACAGAGTCTTACATGGATTCATGCAGTTGTTGAGTAAAGTACAATATAACTGTGTAAGTACAAATTCACCCCGCGAACTTGTATGTGTATGTGTGAGAGTGGGGGTGTTAGGGTTGTTGGGGTTATAAGTGTCTGTGACAAAGTGTGTGTGTGTGTGTGTGTGTGTGTGTTAGTGCAATGGTGGTCGCCTGTAATGTGACATGAACCCAAGGTCCCGGTTGAGGTCATCCCTATGGGTACCGAACTTAGCTATCAGCCTCTGCTCGGCAACTTTTCACTGCTGCCTGTCCCGAAGTCTGCCTTGGAGGATGGTCACCCGAAGGTCCAAAGTCGGATATCCCAGAGGCTACGGCATCGGAGGAATGGGCACCGCACAACAATCAACAGACAGGAGGGTTCCCGCCCAGTTGGAGAACACTTCAGTGGTCCGGGACCTGTTGGATTATAACCTGGTGTTGTGTGATTTTTAGCTCAAGGCACAGGCTTGTTTTGACGCTGTGGGCTGGGGACACTGACTTTTCTTAGGGTGGCTGGGTGTGAGGGGGGTGTTGGTGAGCCCAGTCCCTGACATCCACCCAGCCCCTGACATCCACCCCCTCCCCCAAGTAATGTTTGTCCAATATGCAGCTGGTTCTTATCATTAGTTCATGAGATGTGGGTATCACAGGCTAAGTCAACTCTTATTGCCCGTTCCTGCGTTTAAGAGTTTTGCACATTGTCTTTGATCTGGAGTCACATACAAGTCAGACCAGGTAAGGATGGAAGACTGGCTTTTCTAAAGGACATTAGTGAACCAGATGGTTAAATAGAAATCATCTGTTTTTCACCTGCTCAAATTGACATTACCCCAGTGCTCACTTAAAATCTGTCAAAGATTTCTTGTGATGCAGTGGTAGTGGCAAGGAATCATAGTGGCATAAAGCACAGAAACAGACCCTTCAGTCTAACTGGTCTATGGCAACCATAATCCCAAACTGAACTAGTCCCACTTTCTTGTTCTTGGCCCAAATCCATCCAAACCTTATTCAAATACTTATCTAAATATCTTTTACACTTTGTAACTAGACCATGGGTCATAACTTCTCCAGAAGTGTGTAATAGCATCTCTGAACAGATTGATTAGGAAAACAAACCTGATAAACTTATAAAAAACAGAGAGCTGGGGTAAAAGGGGCATTTTCGGGATGGCAGTCTATAGCTAGTTGTGCCACAGAGATCAGTGCTGAGACACAGTATACATTAATGCCCTGAATAAGGAAAGTGAATGTACAATAACCAGATTTGTAAGCAGCATAAAAATAAGTAGGTAGGCAAGCAATGAGGATGACACAAGGAATCTGTGGAGGGATAGAGACAGGCTGAACAATTGGGTAAAAACTTGACAAGATGTCTCAAGAAATTGAGGGTTTGGTTAAGAAAAAGAAGGAAGCATATGTCAGGTATAGACAGGATAGATCGAGTGAATCCTTAGAAGAGTATAAAGAAAGTAGGAGTATACTTAAGAGGGAAATCAGGAGGGCAAAACGGGGACATGAGATTGCTTTGGCAAATAGAAGTAAGGAGAATCCAAAGGGTTTTTACAAATGTATTAAGGAGAAAAGGGTAACTAGGGAGAGAATAGGGCCCCTCAAAGATCAGCAAGGTGGCCTTTGTGTGGGGGAGATACTAAATGAATATTTTGCATCAGTATTTACTGTGGAAAAGGATATGAAAGATATAGACTGTAGGGAAATAAATGGTGACATCTTGCAAAATGTCCAGATTACAGAGGAGGAAATGCTGGATGTCTTGAAAAGGTTAAAAGTGGATAAATCCCCAGGACCTGATCAGGTGTACCCAAGAACTCTGTGGGAAGCTAGAGAAGGGATTGCTGGGCCTCTTGCTGAGATATTTGTATCATCGATAGTCACAGGTGAGGTGCCGGAAGACTGGAGGTTGGCTAACATGGTGCTACTGTTTAAGAAGGGCAGTAAAGATAAGCCAAGGAACTATAGACCAGTGAGCCTGACCTTGGTGGTGGGCAAGTTGTTGGAGGGAATCCTGAGGGACAGGATGTACATGTATTTGGAAAGGCAAGGACTGATTCAGGATAGTCAACATGGCTTTGTGCTTGGGAAATCATGTCTCACAAACTTGACTGAGTTTTTTGAAGAAGTAACAAACAAGATTGATGAGGGCAGAGCAGTAGATCTGATCGATATGGACTTCAGTATAGCGTTCAACAAGGTTCCCCATGGGAGACTGATTAGCAAGGTTAGATCTCATGGAATACAGGGAGAACTAGCCATTTGGATACAGAACTGGCTCAAAGGTAGAAGACAGAGGGTGGTGGTGGAGGGTTGTTTTTCAGACTGGAGGCCTGTGACCAGTGGAGTGCCACAAGGATCGGTGCTGGGTCCTCTACTTTTTGTCATTTACATAAATGATTTGGATGCGAGCATACGAGGTACAGTTAGTAAGTTTGCAGATGACACCAAAATTGGAGTTGTAGTGGACAGCGAAGAGGGTTACCTCAGATTACAACAGGATCTGGATCAGATGAGCCAATGGACTGAGAAATGGCAGATGGAGTTTAATTCAGATAAATGCGAGGTGCTATATTTTGGGAAAGCAAATCTTAAGGTCCTAGGGAGTGTTGCTGAACAAAGAGACCTTGGAGTGCAGGTTCATAGCTCCTTGAAAGTGGAGTAGCAGAATGATAGAATAGTGAAGAAGGCATTTGGTATGCTTTCCTTTATTGGTCAGAGTATTGAGTACAGGAGTTGGGAGGTCATGTTGTGGCTGTATAGGACATTGGTTAGGCCACTGTTGGAATATTGCTTGCAATTCTGGTCTCCTTCCTATCAGAAAGATATTGTGAAACTTGAAAGGGTTCAGAAAAGATTTACAAGGATGTTGCCAGGGTTGGAGGATCTGAGCTACAGGGAGAGGCTGAAAGGCTGGGGCTGTTTTCCCTGGAGCATTAGAGGCTGAGGTGTGACCTTATTGAGGGCATGGATAGGATAAATAGGCAAAGTCTTTTCCCTGGGGTCGGGAGTCCAGAACTAGAGGGCACAGGTTTAGGATGAGAGGGGAAAGATATAAAAGAGACCTAAGGGGCAGCTTTTTCACGCAGAGGGTGGTACGTGTATGGAATGAGCTGCCAGAGGATGTGGTGGAGGCTGGTACAATTGCAACATTTAAGAGGCATTTAGATGGGTATATGAATAGGAAGGGTTTGGAGGGATATGGCCCGGTGCTGGCAGGTGGGACTAGATTGGGTTGGGATATCTGGTCGGCATGGACGGGTTGGACTGAACAGTCTGCTTCCATGCTGTACATCTCTATGACTCTATGTATTGTAACATTGGAAAATGTGAGTTTATGCCCTTTGGCAGAAAGAATTGAAAGGCTGAGTATTATTTAAATAGAGAAACACTACAGAAAATTGCAGCACCGGGAGATTTGGAGATGTTCATCTACGAATCTCAAAAAGCTGCCATCCATGTTCAGCGCGTAGTAGGCAAATAAATTGTTCACACACTTTAGTTCAGAGGGAATGGAATATAAAGTTAGGGAGAAAGTGAGGACTGCAGAAGCTGGAAATCAAAGTCGTGAGTGTGGTGCTGGAAAAGCACAGCAGGCGAGGTAGCATCCGAGGAACAGGAGAATCGAGCCCAGCTCTAGCCCGATACATCGATTCTCCTGCTCCTCAGATGCTGTCTGACCTGCTGTGCTTTTCCAGCACCACACTCTCGACTATAAAGTTAGGGAGTACTTGCTAAAACTATACAAGGCCCTAGTTCGACTATACCTGGAATACTGTAAACAGTTTTGATCCTGTTATCCAAGTAAAGATGTGCCAGCATTGGAAACAATCCAAAGAAGATGCATTTGGTTGATTCTGGTTATGGAGGGATTTGCATATATGGAGATATTGAGTAGGTCAGGCCTGCACTTAGATCATAGATCATCAAATACTTATAGTGTGGAAACTGGCCCTTTGGCCCAACATATCCACACTGATCTTCCAAAGAGGAACCCACCCATACCCATTCCCTTACCCTATTACTCTACATTGACCCCTGACTAATGCACCTAAACCACACATCCCTGAATGCTATGGGCAATTTAGATTAGATTAGATTAGATTCCCTTCAGTGTGGAAACAGGCCCTTCGGCCCAACAAGTCCACACTGACCCTCTGAAGAGCAACCCACCCAGACCCATTCCCCTACATTTACCCCTGACTAATGCACCTAACACCACGGGTATTTTAGCATGGCCAATTCACCTAACCTGTACATCTCTGGACTGTGGGAGGAAACCGGAGCACCCGGAGGAAACCCCCGCAGACACGGGGAAAATGCACAAACTCCACACAGGCAGACACCAGAGACTAGAATCAAATCCGGGTCCCTGGCGCTGTGAGGCAGCAGTGCTAATCACTGAGCCACCATGTAGTCCTAAACTTACTGGAGTTTAGATGAATGAGCTAAGCTTATTGAAACATATAAGATTGTTAGTGAGCTTTGACAGTGTAGATGTGGAGAAGTTGGTTCTCCTTGTGACAAAGTTTAAGACCACAGGTCATGATCTGAGAGTTAGCAGTCACACCATTAGGACAGATGCGAGGATGTTTTTCTCCTAGAGGTTAGTAAAATTTTGGAATTCTTTTTTGTGAAGGACTGTTGAGGCTGCAAGATTTTAGCATATTCAAAGCTGATAAAGACAGATTTTTAATCAGTGTGGAATTGAGGATTATCAGATCAACCATGATCTCATTGAATGATGAACTATTACTTTGGCTCCTTCCGCATTAGGTAAACTGAGATAAGTTTAATAACAGAATTCCAAGGCAATAAGTTCTATCACTTTCAATTTTTATACACCCCATGTTCACTGGTTCACAGCCAACTAAAACTCGACATCTGATTTATCCATTCAATAGAACTCTCAGATTGCTTGTTTCCCTGGGATCTTGACCTTGTCCCACATCTTGAACAAAAGTGACTTCCCAAATGATGGTTGCAAAATTAAAATCATTGAAAATACAGACAGCACTGCCTTTCAATTCAGTGCCCTGTCTGTATGTGTTGTGCCTGATGTCCTTTGAACAGAGATTTCCCGAATTTCTTGGTGACTATTTCCTTCAATTTCTATCTGTAACCTTGACTGAATAAACTTTCTTCTGTTTCCAACTGCTCTCATATTAAATTGCCTGTCTTGATGGTGTATTTTCCACAAATCCCTTGGAGTACTTTCACATAGTTTCATATTTGGTATAACAACATCAAGATAATCAGATCCCTTTGAGAGTCAGGCAGTGTAAAGGTCAAGAACATTTTGATCTGACACAGAACTGGTCAGTCACATGGGTATTGCTTTGGTGTGTTTTGGGTAGAAATTGATATCTACTTCAATTTGGGCCAAGGTGTAGGTCAGGAGATTTCCATGACACATTATAATATTTGAAAAAAAAAAGAAACTGGTTTTACTTTACATAAAATAGCTGTGACTTTTGAGGATTTTGTTTTGGATGAATTGTAAAAAGTAATGATTTCTGAAATATTCAGTATTATTTAGAGTTGGAAAAATATTGCAGCCATTGCCCTCCATCGACTACTTTATCATATGTACTTATTTCCACAGTCCATTCATAATTAATCAGTGTTCAGTTCTTTCTAAAGAGATACTCAAAGCAGCATTAATCATTTCATAGATTTATTGTTTTGCAAGAAAAGCATTTCCCTGGTATTTACTAGTGCTGGATTTTTCCAGGGTGGTGGGAAACAGGAGCCAAGGCTGTGTCAGTGACAGAAACCCAGCTCTGGTGGGAAACTGGCTGAAGTTCATGAGGGTGAACTATTAACAGAGATGGAGCCAGGTTTCTTGTCCTATTGAATCTCATGAGGGCAAGAATGTAGGTGGGTCATAAGAGATGGGGATTAATTTAGACACTCTATGGCAGCCACCACCTAGCCTGCTGGTTCTTCTCAGGGAGAATATTTGTGCCAAAGTCCCCCTCTGTACCACAAGGAAGAGAGATATCACATGGACACCCATGAGATAAGTCATTTTATTTCCAATGGGTGGCAGCAGGAGACCAATTCATCATTGGCAGGGTCACCTCTCTGTTCAACACTATCTCTCCCTGCCTCCAATTCCTTCTCCTCTCTTACCTTCTGCTCCTTCTCTTCTCCCAGTGAGCGTATTCCTTCAAGGGTCTCACTGTCCTCAGGGTCCGTATCTCTCTTGAGATCCATGATAGAGAGAGAGTGCAGCACATCATCACAATAACTAAGATCCTTGATAGATGTCATGCTAGCTGATTGTTGTGTGGGCATAAGTAATAGATACTGTGTTGTTAGGATGAGAAACTGAAAGGAACACATTATAATAGATAGGGGTCACCTAACCGGGAGACACAGGGGTAGTTAGCACATGTAACAGTGTAAGAAGGAGCCTCAATTGGAGCTTTGTTAAGTTGTTGTCAAAATTAAATTTGTGACTATGGAAAGTGTTCTTTTAGGTTGAACTATGACATTGGCAAGAGGTGCAAAATTACAGGAGAAAAGTCATGGAGGGAAATACAGAAATATTAAACTCATGCGACGACACATAGAGGAGCTGATATGTCTGTAGTCCAGAGAACCGTTTGATCTAACCCACCATCAGCATGAGATAGAAAGTGTATCTGGAAGAGTTGGAAGTGTATGCTGACAATCACCACTTCTTTCTGGATGGAGGAAGCAGCAGTGGTGGAGCAGAAAGAACAATGACACTTTTTATTACTTTTCAAGGCTTGTGTGCCACGGGGAGATGTCGAAGGCATTGCCTGACACAGGACAATGTGAACTGTCAGTGAAAGCTTTGAGATTTTTATGTGATGACTCTGAATCTCACTTTAAAAGGCTGTGGTTTCTGTCAAATGAGACAGAAGGAGGAAGGTGAATTTGGGAAAAATTTGAGGCATGTTTTGGATTCATCCAATCACGGTAAAATGGAGATGAATACGAGATAATGAATAGGTCGTTCAAATTTGCAAGTATGGTAAAGGCTCATAAAAGGATCAAAAATCAGAGGGCTTATACTGTTTTGCAAAAGAAGCAGATGTAAAAGATGAGAAAGAACTTCTTCACACAAAAAAATTGTTAGAATGTATTAGTAGTCTGAAAATGTACCATCTGGAAATGTGATGGGGGCAGGTTCAATTGAGGCCATGGGATGATTATTTAAAGAGCAGCAATGTGAATGGTTATGGGGAAAAGGCATGAGTTTGGCACTAAGTTTAAATGCTCAGAGATCCGATGCAGACATGATTGAACAATGGCCCCCTTGTGCACCATAACAATTCTGTAATTCGGTAAATCTGAGGAGAAAACTGGTGGAAAGAGGAGGGGGCATACATTCGAGGTCACTTTGAAAACAGCAGCTGCATTCGAAGCACACAATGTGGTCCTACTGTGCTAACAGCATAACAAAAACAGAGGCTAACCGAGTGGCACAGCAGAATCCAGGTCCATGCAAATGTGAAGAACAAATGTCTGTGAGAGTTTCAGGTGGTGGCAACCTGAGGCACAATGGAAAAGTTGAAAAGAAAATGAGGGGACAAAGACGAGGTGTATCAAAGCAAAGCTGAACAAAGAGTGAAACCATGTAAAAGAAGGTGAGATGAAAGCTGGGAGGTGTGTTGGAGACGTGCAGAGAGTGAGGTTATGAATAGCAATCATTAAATCATGTTTTTGTTCAATGGGAACAACCATGGGAATGTGCCAGTGATTGTTGCTGGTATTGAATTGAGTGCATTATTGACAGAATACTGTGGGAGGAACTGAAAACAGAGGATCAAGCGCACATCTTGAAAATGCGTCAAAAAGCTTTATCCTTGCATGCCTTAAATCCCACTTCAAACTCTCACACGTTTCATTGCAGATGTAAGAGCTGGGGATCAGAACATACAGGTAGGTTTTGTAGTGATTCAGAAGGATGGTGAATCCTCTTCTGATCAAAGGAGCTGCCTAATCCTTGGGGGTGCAACACATCAGATTGAAAGTGAGTTCAGTGAAATTCTATGGGAAGTTTAGAGAGCAGTTTTGAGCAGTGTTTTAAGAAATTGGGATGTTGCTTATCCAACAAGTGAGATTAACCATTGATGAGAATGTGAAGCCTGTTGCTTGGCCAATATGCAGAATGCCTTATGATCTGAGAGGGCAAGTTGAAACAAAGAACCGATGGCACAGGATATTATACAACCAATTGAAGGGCCAGCACAGGATGAGGGCTGTTGTAGCCTCTAAACCAAATGGCAACATCAGGTTCGGTGATTGAAAAGGTTGTGAGAGAATGATGTTTAGTTTCACGTGGATAAAGTTTTTAACAGTTCTCAACAAGCGAGATATTCTCCAAATTAGATTGAATGTGGGAATACCAGCAGCTGGAGCTTCTTCCTAATTCAAGGAATGTGTAGTTGTTTGTTAGACATTATACTTTGCAAGTATAAGCAATTACTATTTGTGATTAATATAGCACAAATCCAGGTTCCTAATGTGATACAGGGATCCCAGTTACAGCAATATTTCAGATGACAACATTCTTCACAAAGTTGATACAGAGGACCATCACGAGAGACTGAGATTAGTATTGGTTAGATGGCAATCAGCCGGACTATAGACAATAGACAATAGGTGCAGGAGTAGGCCATTCTGCCCTTCGAACCAGCACCACCATTCATTATGATCATGGCTGATCATCCTCAATCAGTATCCTGTTCCTGCCTTATCCTCATAACCCTTGATTCCACTATCCTTAAGAGCTCTATCCAGCTCTTTCTTGAAAACTCAATACAGAGCTAACATTTAGAAGCCACAGTCACCAGCGACTGAATCAATCCAATCAAAGACATAACAAAAGCAATGGCTGAGGCTCATTAAACACAAAATGCCAGCAAAGTGAGAGATGATCAAACACATAGAGTCTCACCAGAGTAGGAAGCTGAATCATTTTTCTAGTTTGTGACAATTCATGCTTTACCCAAGCAATAGCAAGTTGAGAGATTGAAAGTGAATCAGGCAAGAATTGGATAATATCAAACAGAGAATTCAAACTGAAAATGAGGACAATTGCCCATGAAGCGCACATCACTCCACAAGATGAACTGGGCACAATTGAGAAGTGTATTTGCAGAGACAACAGACTGGCAGTATTACAAAAGACTGGTGCTGCAAGCTCCTAAGGGTAACTTGGGAGTGGCGGTTCTAAGCAAATCTTACAAACCATAGTATGGTTGCCAGGAATGGAGAAATATGTGAAGCAGTTTGCCAATTTATCAGTAAATGCAAATGACTAGAACCAGCATGCAGGACACTGTTACCAGCCAGACCATGCAAGGATGAATCAGTTAACTTTTTCAGTTCACCAGGAGAGGACACACTCATGATAATTGAATACTGCAGTCATTATTATGAATACATTGTAATGAAGTATACAACAACAACAACAAAAAGTACCATGAATAACTAAGGCAATTCAACTTTTTTCTTTATTTCTCTAATTTATAGCTGAGGGTGGTACGTGTATGGAATGGGCTGCCAGAGGAAGTGGTGGAGGCTGGTACAATTGCAACATTTAAAAGACATTTGGATGTGTGAATGAATAGGAAGGGTTTGGAGGGATATGAGCTGGGTGCTGGCAGGTGGGACTAGATTGGTTTGGGATATCTGGTCAGCATGGATGGAATGGACCGAAGGGTCTATTTCCTTGCTGTACATCTCTATGATTCTATGACTTGAACCGTAGTATCCTGTACCTAAGATAACGCTGTAAGGGGTGACATTGTAAAACTTTTCATTGTATTGCTATACTTCTGTACTTGAGTATACGTCACAATAAACCTAATTCTCAACTGCTTTCAATACATTAACATCCTTCTGTATGTGCAGTGACTAGTACTATGTACATACCCCTGATGTGGTCCTATCAATGTCCAGCGTAACTGAAGCATAATCTTCCTTCTCTTGCATTCAATTTCCCTCCCTATGAAAAATAACATTCTATTAGCTTAAATAAAACAAAGTAAAACAGACAACTGTGGATGCTGGAGATCTAAAACAAAAATTAAAATTGCTGACAAAACTCTGGTAGATCTGGCAGCATCTGTGGAGAGAAAGTAATGGTAATGTTTCTCGTCCGGTGACTCTTCATAAGAACTGCCTTGATTAGCCTTCCTGATTATTTGTTGTAGTTGCCTACTAACCTTCTGTGATGTATGCACTAGGAAATCAGAACTTTCGGCACCTCAGTGCTTGGAAAACTCTCACCATTGAGATAACATTTTTTTTACTCTTTCTGTCAAAATGAACATGTCCGCACTTTCCCACATTATACTATTTGCCAAATCTTTGACCACTCGTTTAACCTATCTGTAAATCCCTTTGGAGGGTCAATATGTCCTCTTCACAACTCACGTCCTCATCTATCTTTGTGTCATCAGAAGAATTGGCTGCCATACCTTCCAGTCCCTTCATCCAAATCATTGATATAAACCATGGAGTTCAGGGCCCAGCACTTATCCCTGTGTCACACTGCTCATCACATCCTACCAGCCGAAAAAAAGACACTTTTATTTCTAATCTCCACCACTTCCTGTTAGCCAGCCAATCTTCTATCAATGTCAATACGTTACCCTCAATGCTGCGAGCTTTTATTTTCTGCAAAAGCTATGATGTGGCACCTTATCAAGTGCCTTCTGGAAATCTTGCTACATTTCTCCACAGCACAAGCTATTTCTTCAAAGAACCCTGATAATTTGGTTCAATATGATTTCCTTTTGACAAACTACCTAAGTGGCCAATCATAATGTCTTGAATAATAGCTTCTAATATTTACCCTATTTCCCCAGACACAAACGCTGTGACTGATTGATTGCTGCATCCCAGAAAGTCTTCATCTGTCAGAGGGTGTTATAGTGACAATGACACTGTGGCAGTTGAACCAGATTTAAAAGCCGAGATGAAGCTGATATCTAGTGCTCTAGATAAGCCTAAATTGGTGATGCTGATGGCAAGCAGACAGCTTTCTATTCAGAAGGATAACATTGGTTCCAGAGGGAAGGTAACACTTCTCGGGCCTGACATAATAATCAGTATTTCAGAAACAAGAAAACGGACTCAGCTGCCAGAGGAGACCTCCCAAAAGAGATGAAGGTTTTGTGTGTGATTTCATTGTAGAATGCGAAGTCAAGCTGCAGGTTTGGAACAGCAACTTGTGATTTTTTACAAGCTAATTTTAAGTTCGAAAACAACAAATCTTGGCACATTGCATGTACCCAACAGTGATGTTTTGAGTCTTGTGATTACATTGAAAACAAAATAAATGCTCAATAGTGCTGGCCTAGATAGTAAACATCCATATCCTATGATCTAATTGTAAAAAAATACACATGGAAGATTGCTCTTGAACAGAAATTGTTAAAAGAAAAAGAAAGTGAGGCACTGAGCAAAAGATTGAAACTATTGGGTTTTGAAGCACCGGATACAGGTCTGTTGAGTGTTGCTCTTTCAAACTGAGATGTGACAGGGAATATTATAGGTTGCTACTTGACTGGTCCATGCAGTTCATCAAATATTGTCAGAGGCTCCAGTCACCAGATCTATTGCCCTTTGAGCCTGTTGTGACCCTCAGAGGTTAATCTGATGTTTTTTGGCCATGATGAAACAAGTAGCTGTCACTTGCCTAGTGCCATAAGTGCATGACTTTTCACAATAGAGTACTGGCAAATTCATCACATGGGATTTATTAGAACATCCTCCAAGCTCTAAACTCTATAACCAACATACTGTGTTCAAGCAATACGTATTTGTCAAGTGAATATGCCGAGCAACCCTTCAGGAACATTTGTTTTGGTGGAGGGAAGATGCCATTTTTACTTTGTCCAAGTTAGCCCATTAGTTTTTTTTCTCTGGTATTTAAGGTCTCTGCAATTTTCTTGAAACAAAACTGTATTATGTCAATAAACTTCAGACAAAATACTGCAGAGTGCCAATTATTGTAGTGATGAGAAAAACGAAAGTTCCAGAGAAAGGAAATGTACTCCTCAGACTCTGTTATTATGTTTGCTGTTAACTCAGTGAGGTATAACCTTAGGGTTTTACAGCAGGAAACTGAAATTCTTGTAAATCCAACTGAATAAGATCTTTCCTTCAAAGGATTTGAAAACAAACCTTCAAAAGCACTCTTACTGTGAAATGCTGTGACAGTTTTGTTTCACAGTTTCTCTGGCAAACATTTATTTGTAAAATAATTCAGACCACAGAATTTCATCAGCTGCAGTTATAGAGTCAGAGAGTCATAGAGATGTATAGCATGGAAACAGATCCGTCGGTCCAACCCGTCCATGCCAACCAGATTTCTCAACCCAATCTAGTCCCACTGGCCAGCGCCCGGCCCATATCCTTCCAAACCCTTCCTATTCATATACCCATCCATATGCCTCTTAAATGTTGCAATTGTACCAGCCTCCACCACATCCTCTGGCAGCTCATTCCATACACGTACCACCCTCTGCGTGAAAAAGTTGCCCCTTAGGTCTCTTTTATATCTTTCCCCTCTCACCCTAAACCTATGCCCTCTAGTTCTGGACTCCCCAATCCCAGGGAAAAGACATTGTCTATTTATCCTATCCATGCCCCTCATAATTTTGTAAACCTCTATAAGGTCACACCTCAGCCTCCGAAGCTCCAGGGAAAACAGCCCCAGCCTGTTCAGCCTCTCCCAGTAGCTCAGATCCTCCAACCCTGACAACATCCTTGCAAATCTTCTCTGAACCCTTTAAAGTTTCACAATATCTTTCTGATAGGAAGGAGACCAGAATTGCAAGCAATATTCCAACAGTGGCCTAACCAATGTCCTATACAGCCACAAAATGACCTCCCAACTCCTGTACTCAGTACTCTGACCAATAAAGGAAAGCATACCAAACGCCTTCTTCACTATTCTATCTATCTGCTACTCCACTTTCAAGGAGCTATGAACCTGAACTCCAAGGTCTCCTTGTAAATCTTTTCTGAACTCTTTCAAGTTTCACAACATCTTTCCGATAGGATGGAGACAATACTCCCTAGAACCTTACCATTAAGTGTATAAGTCCTGCTAAGATTTGCTTTCCCAAAAGGCAGCACCTTGCATTTATCTGAATTAAACTCTATCTGCCACTTCTCAGCCCATTGGCCCATCTGGTCAAGATCCTGTTGTGATCTGAGGTAACCCTCTTCGTTGTCCACTACACCTCCAATTTTGGAGTCATCTACAAACTTACTAACTGTACCTCTTATGCTCACATCCAAATCATTTATCTAAATGATGAACCTCCAAACTTTCAAAAAAGTTACAAGACTTGAACTATTCTCTTCCTTTAGAGAATAGAAGCTCATACCACAACAAATGCCTGTTTGCTAGAAGCAATATATATTTCAATTCAAGGGTATCTTCTCTGCAAAAAAAAAACTATGTTGAAGCTATGGGTCTTTATTCAATTACTTAAAGTCTTGGGGAATGATTGCTTTCTTCATGCCAATATTTTGGTTAATCCAAGTGGCCTTGCCAATCAATCAGCATCCTTTACATGTGTAGTTACAAGTTTTTGTGATCTGCAATTTGATATTCTTGCATTTATCCAGATAAGTGAAAGACAAAACGCTTTGCAACATCTTTCTGTTCAACAATGTTAACATTACTTCCACCATCATTATCTTTGAATGAAATACTGAGAAGTCAGTCTATTTCAGTCTAAGAAAATGTGATGAATTTAGTCAGAATACTTACATGAATATATAGCATTTAAATCTTCATTTAATTTGAAATAAAGAAGCTGGTAGATAGAAACATAGAGAATAGAAGCAGGAATGGGCTATATGGCTCCATGAACCTGCTCCACCACTTAATATGATCATGGCTGATCACCCAACTCAGTACTCTATGTGTGAAGAAATTTCTCCTCTTAATCCTAGATGACCTATCACATACCCTTAGACTGTGACCCCTGGTTCTGCCTTTCCTGGTATCATGAACATTTCTCCTGTGTTTACCCTGTCTAGTCCTTTTCAAATTTCTTTGGTTTGGATGAGATCCCCCCTTATTCTTCTAAACATGAGGTGCTAAACCTCAGTGGATGCTTATGTGGATAGACTAGCATGGAAAACCTTTTGTTCTTCTACTATAAATACACACATTGGTTAGCCATATTAAGACTAGAATAACTGAGCAACACTGAATATTGTATCAGCCAAATCCTTCGGTTCACAACTGTCAAGTTTCCGGAATAGACTTTAGTGAAAAGGAGGTGGGGGGACGGGTGGAAACAGTCTCTTCATTGAGCTTTATAATTCTTCCATTCATCCACTAGATCATGTAAAAAAATTTGATTGCAGCAGTATTGCTACTTTCAGACAATCACCACCAGTTTAATAACATCAGCAATGAGTGTAAAGTGGACCTTAGTGATGGTAATCAGGGAACCAGCTTTATCATCAGAGCTTTTGAATCATGCCTGGTTTTAATATTCCTTCTGAATGAAGAAATGTACTTTAAACCACTTGAAAAATGCTTTTTCATAACAGCATTGACTGTATGGTCCTGAGTTAGTGCAGAAAAATACAACTTAAATGGCCATCTCAGTACCAACATGTAATGCCTCCATGTTGCAGTCTGAGACGGATGGTCCCTAAGGTCTCCTCCTTGCAAAAGGATTCCAGCATTGCTAAGTGGAGTTTGAGAAGCAGAAGTGAATTTAAAGTGAATTGCAAGTGTATTATATTTCAGAATCTCATTGTAACTCTGTTGTAATCATTACAATTTTCTTGACTTTCTCCAAAAGAATCATGCTGACAGACTCTGCATTGCTCCTTGTACATAACAGTTTCTTTTTATTTTGTATCTTAGATATTCATCACAAACAAGTTTGCCTCAGGGTTTTTCTCTTTATCTTGAAGAAAAATGAATATATGATGAGAGTCTATGCTGGGAACTCTTGCTGATTGATCAACATTGGAGGTGCCTGGCTCCATAAATGCCAAATCTCCATATTTATAACTTCAGCAATGTTTTTCAGTGGGATTGCTTCTGAGAATATTTAGTTGCTCTGATTGTGTGCCACTGTGATGCCATATTTTCGCGTCACCTCTAACGTGAGGAAAAACACATCAATGAGTGAATAAAATGGCACCTCTTCACTCAGTGGGTGGAATGGATTTAGTGAGAGTGATTAGCAGGAAGATGCATCAAATTACATAAAAGTGAGGATAAGAGTCGCCATATTAATGGAAAATGAGATGTGAGAAAGTGCAAGGAAAGAATAAGGTGGTTGCACTGACAAAGTAAGTGTAACGAACAAGTGATGTGAAAACTACCTTGACAAATTAGAGAGAGAGGTGAAGTATTACACCTATAGGAGGATATTGCTGAATGTGCACTGCCCTCTAATTACCTGGCATGCTCAGATCATTAAAAGGCTTTTCTGCATTGAATGAAGAGCATCACACAATGAATACACAGACTGTGACCACTTTGATTCCATTAAATCCATGCTTTCTCTTTATTTGCATGCAACTCACAGCTTCTCCAACTTCCGTCTTTGAACAAGCTTTTTTAAATACAGGCATTAAGATCACATCATGTGAGGTCCCATTACCCCCAATGATGAAGCAGCATCACAGCTAGAAGTAAAATGATAAAGATCTGTTGTATTGAAATGTGGATGCTTCAGGTTTTTCCCAATTCGTGTCAAATTACCACCACTTCCAATGCACATCAGAGCTGTTATTGGGCCAATACTATCATATTGTTTTTACTCACTCATGGGATGTGAATGCCACTGGCTGGGCCAGCATTTACTACCTGTCCCTAGCTTCCCTTGAGGCGGTGGTGAGCTACCTTTTTAAAATAGCCAATAGTGCCCCCACCACCTCATCTTCACATCTGGGCTTTTGCAAATATGGATATCCCTGTCACAAACATTTAAATAACTGAGACCAATGATAGAACATAGAAAAGTACAGCACAGAATAGGCCCTTCAGCCCATGATGTTGTGCCGAGGATTATTCCTAATCTAAAATGAAATAACATCGGCTACACACTCCTCAATTCTCTGCAGTCCAGCAGTCACTTAAATGTCCCTAATTCCACCACCACCGCTGGCAAAGCATTCCATGCATTTACAACTCTCTGCGTAAAGAACCTACCTCTGTCGTCTCCTCTATAATTTCCTTCTAATATCTTAAAACTATGACCCCTCATGCCAATCAATCCTGCCCAGGGGAAAGTCTCTGGCTATTGACTCTATCCATGCCTCACATTATCATGTATACCTCGATCAGGTCACCTCTCTTCCTCCTTCTCTCTAGAGAGAAAAGTCCAAGCTTAGTCAACCTTTCATCGTAAGGCAAGCCCTCCAGTCCAGGCAGCATCCTGTTAAACCTTCTTTGCACCCTCTCCAAAGCCTCTGTATCTTTCCTATAATAGGGCGACCAGACTAGACACTATAGTCCAAGTGTGGTCTCATCAAGGTCTTGTGAAGCTGCAGCAAAACCTCACGGCTCTTAAGTTTGATCCTCCTGTTAATTAAAGCCAAAACACCATATGCTTTCTTAACAACCAATGATGTATTTGTTTTCCATGGTTTGGACTCGTGGACCAGGTTATGTATTAAAATACTTTACCCAAGTAGTCTTGCCAGTGAGGTGGACAAAGCGACACAGAATTTGTTTGCGATTCAACTTGATTTTATTGGTAAAATATTTCTTATTAAAAACATCATGTGAGCATTTCCAAAGTTTGCTGGCTCTGTCCATCTGGATATTACTCGCAAAGATCCATGTAATTGAGCTAGGCCATTGGAATTGCCTTCCTCTCCAATGAAGAGCTGGTTCTTCTCCCTGAAGTTGGATGTTCCAGGTCTGGGCCAATCTTCTCCTTGGGTTGTCGCATAGTCTTCCACCACAACTCTTGCTGCAAATCTTCATTGAGTGGTTGGCTTTCAAATGTCTGTTTTTGTCCCCCTCATCCCAGAATTTCCAGAATGTTCTGTGGCCTTTGGCCAATGGGTTCATGAGAGGGTGTCCAGGTATCCAATGGGATTGTGAAATCATCCCTCATTATTGCCTTACTGGGAGGTGTAAGGTGCATGTCCTCAGGCACTGCTGGATGTCAAGGTGTCAGAAGGTCTGATTGATGTTTCTCGAACACACACAACCCTCAGGCTCATTGTATCTGGTGCCCCCTGAACATTTGTAACCTCTTTCCCCTACTTTCCACTGTTCCTTCTAGCTGATAGCTGCTGACTGGTATTAGTTTAGTTTGTCCAATCTTCTGTCAGACCCGATTATTCCAGCTGTAGGTCAATTTAGAATGTTAGTTTTGGGCCCATGATCTCTTGACCACATATTCTAACACAGGCACAATTGGACCCTCAGAATTGAGAGTCACACATGGTGCCTGACCTACAAATTAAAGCTGATGGTGATTAAGTTACTGGCAGGAAGAGGCCAACTCAAGGTCTTCCCCTTGGGCCAGGAAGAACAGAACTTTTTCACCTGATCCCATCTGCTGGGCGTGATTTGGGACACATCTGAACTGTTTGACAATCTGAAGCCCTGGGCTTCTTTTGATCTAAGAAACTTGCTGGTCACAGTTTTAAACCTAACAGTTTGTCACTTTAAGCTGCTGTGTACTCTGTAGCAGTACTGGTTTTCCAATGTTCCTTGCTCAGAAAACTCCCCACAGTGAGTATTAACAGCTCTGAATGTAATGGTAACCCTGAAATATGACAGGTTCAAAGCTGGATCACACCACTGGGCCTGAGTTAAACCACAACGCATTTCTGACATGAACATCAACATGAAGGAAGATCTAGGACATTGCGTTTTAATGAAGGGTTCTCTCACTCTGAATCAATTTTATGTGCTTCATTAGTCTGAGAAGGAGGTCTTTTGGGAACTCTGAAAATTGTTTGAAAGTATAGTCTGTGATGCTTTACATCAACCCGAAATGCCTGCAGAGAATAGAGTCAGACCAAAAAAGCTGCAATTGCAATTACAAGAGTGATATTTAGGTTATTCAAGGGTAATTTGGAGGCATTGATCAAACTGAGGACATCCTGAAATATACCTAAACCAACAGTTATAAATGCTTTATAATGAGCTATGTTACATAATAGTTCACAATATCCTTGAGTATATGTAGGACATATATGTGTACTAATACTTAACTTCCCTTGTTTGAATTATATCTCAAAAAGATATCTGCACTGCAAATTGCTGTAAATGCAAGCTGACATGCTGCAAAAAGAGGGAATGGAGTATCTGGAAACTTGGTAAACAAACCAACAAAACAAGATTTCCATCATCGAGACAAAAGATTAAGAAAGCAACCGAAATCAAAAAGGTAAATTCAAGAGCAATCAGGCACAGATTTTTTAAAAATTCATTCATGGGATGCAGGTGTTCTTGACTGGTCAGCATTTGTTGTCTGTCCTTGGTTGGCTTGCAAGGCCATTTCAAAGGGAAATTAAGAGGTAACCATATTTTTGAGACTCTAGAGTTGCCTGGAAGAATGGCAGATTTCCTTCCATCGCTAAAGGGCATGAGTGAACCATAAGACCATAAGATATAGGAGCTGAATGAGGCCATTCAACTCACTGAGTGGGCTTGCCAATCAATTGTGGCTGATGTGTTTGACAAACCCATTTTCCCTGTAATTCTGGATCTCCTTACTCATTAAGCAATTATCTATCTCTGTCCTAAATATATTCCACGGCAGCCTTTTGTGGGTTTCACAGATTAAACACCCTCTGGCTGAAGAAATTCCTCCTCATCTCAGTTCTAAAGGATCATCCTTTTACTCTGAGGCTTTGCCCTAAGATCCCAGTCTCTCCTACTAGTGGAAACACCTTCTCCACATCCACTCTATCCAGGCCTCTCAGTATTCTTTAAGCTTCAATCAGATCCCCCTCGTTCTTCTAAACTCCATTGAGCCCTTCATTTCTGGGATCATTCATGTCAACCTCCTCTGGACCTCCCCCAAGGCCTTCTTTAGGTGCAGGATCCAAAACTGCTCACAATGTTTCAAATGTAGTCTGAACAGAGCTTTATACAGCCTCAGCAATACCTGCTCTTGTGTTCTCACCCACTTGAAATGAATGCTAACATTGCATTTGTCTTCATAACCACCAACTAAACCTACATGCTGACTTTAAGAAAATCCTGAAAATTAGAACGCTAAGTCCCTTTTTGCTTCAGATTTCTGAAACCTTTCCTCATTTTGGAAATAATTTACACTTCTACTCTTGTAACAAAGTACATACCTTACACTTCACACATTGTATTCCATCTGCCACTTTGCCCACCCTCCTGGTCTGATCACATCCTTCTGCGGCCTCCCTGCCTCCTCTGCTAACCTCTCCTCATCACTACCTGTCGCTCCACCTATCTTAGTGCCATCTGCAAACTTAGCGACAATGTCCTCAGCTCCTTTATCCAGAAGACTAATGTAAAACATGAATAGTTGTGGTCCCAACATGGACCCTTACAGAACTCCACTAATGACCTGCTGCTATATTGAAAAAAATCCCTTTACACCACTCTGCTTTCTTGCAGTCAGCCAATCCTCTATCCATGCCAGTACCTTGTTTCTAATACTATAGGCTCCTAGCTTATTTATCAGTCTTCTGTGTGGCACCATGTCAAAGGCCTTCTGGAAATCCAAATAAATCATGGACTCTAGCTCTGCTTTTTAAAATTTGCTCATTACCTCCTGCTGGTGTCTTCCACCGTGAAGATTGATGCAAAGTATCTATTCAGTTCATCTGCCATTTCTTTGTTCCCATTACTACTACTCCAGCCTCATTTCCCAGTAGTCCAGAGCCCAATCTTGTGTCTGCCCTTTTAGATATCTAAATATTTCTTGAAATCTTTTATATTACTAGCTAGCCTACTCTCACATTCCATCTTCTCACTCCCCCTTACTGCTTTTTAGTTGTCCTCTGCTGATTTTTAAATACTTTCCAATCCTCTGGCTTCCCACTAATCTTTACAACATTATATACTTTTGCTTTTGCTTCTTTACTGTCCCTGATCTCCCTTGGTTGCTTTGTCTTCCCTTAGATGAATTTCTGCTGCGCATCCTGAATTAGTCCTAGAAATTCCTGCCAGTCAACTCCACCATTATCCCTGCTTGGCTTCCATTCCAACAAACTCTGGCCAGCTCCTCCCTCATGTCTTTGTTGGCACCTTTACTCAATTGTAATACAGTTACATCTGATTCCAGCTTCTCTCTCTCACACTGCAGGATGAATTCTATCATATTATGGTCACTGCTCCCCAAGCTCCTTAACCAACGTCTGTCATATTACACATCACCGAATCCAGAATTGCCTATTCCCAAGTGGAGTCGACTACAAGCTGTTCCAAATAAAATTTCTTCAACATTCTATGAATTCCTTTTCTTGAGATCTGCTAGCATCCTAATTTTCCAAGTCCACCTGCACATTGAAGTCCCCCATGATAATCAGCTTTCCTACACGCCTTTTCTATCTCCTGATTTATTTTCTTCCCCACACCCTAACCACTGATAGAAGGCCTATACATGACTACCATTGAGATATTTTTTCCTTTGTGGTTCCTCAATACTTACCATCAGACTAGCCTTTCTCTCCAGGTGTCTTTTTCCAGGGAATTCAAATTCACCATAGGCCATATGGGGATTTACGCTCAGAGTCTGGGACTTTATGTTAGTAGCTTTCTCCACCACACCCTCTCCCATTCAGAGAAGGAAATAACGCTTGGATTAATGACGGAAAAAAGAAGATAGAAGACAAACAGAGAAGCATTTTAAAAGTGCTTAATTTAACTAATCTATTAAAATAGTTGCCAGAATGGAAGAAGATAAGGATTAGATTCCACAGTGTCTCTAGTCCCCTTTCTGGCTGATGAGAAGTACTGTGGAAATGTGTGTCTCATTGACACAAAAGTGCTTTTGTTGTTAAGATTCACTCCTAACTCCTGCAGTGAGTTGACTTGGTAATTATTGAAGAAATACAGCAATTTAGAGTCATAAAATCATAGAGATGTACAGTACGGAAACAGACCCTTTGGTCCAACTTGTCCATGCCAACTAAATATCCTAACCTAATCTAGTCCCACTTGGAAGCACTTGGCCCATATCCCTCTAAACCCTTCCTATCCATGTACCCATTCAGATGCCTTTTTAAATGTCACAGTTGTACCAGCCTCCACTGCTTTCACATTCCATAAACACACCATCCACTATGTGAAAAAGTTGCCCTTTAGGCCCTTTTACATTTTTTCCCCTCTCACCCTAAACCTATGCTCTCTATTTCTGGACTCCCACACCCCAGGGAAAAGGTCTTGTCTATTTACCCTAACCATGCTCCTCATGATTTTATAAACCTCTATAATGTCTTCCCTCAGCCTCTGACACTCCAGGGAAAGCAGCACTAGCCCATTCCATTTCTCCCTGTAGCTTCTTGAAATTCATGGGCAGGTTAAGAAGGCATGCCGCCATTTTTTGTCAGGCTAACAGCCAGATGGTGCAAATCATCAAGCAATTTCTGGAAATTTCCAGCTCCTGGGATATCTCTTTTATATTCGCAAGTTGTTGGATACTTTGCACTAATAATGAAAAGCACCATTAATCTCATGGATTTTTTTTCCATCAGGTTCTGACCCATAGCCTCACTAATCAGAAGGACATTTACTTTGATGTCACTGCAGAATGGATCTATTCCCAGGATAGAGATAAGGAATAATGGGCAATTATAAAGGAGGTTCATGACACCAGCAGTGAAACAATTCAGGGAATCTCAATGGCTCATGATCTTCATTCATTATACATTTTCTGGTTAATTAGTTCATTCTATTTTCATTATTTTCTCAGAATGATATGATTGGTGTTATCATGCAGCCAATGTAATGTTCCTTTGGCTTTATTCTCAAATCATTTATGCACTTCAGTGCTTTTCCTTTTTACATATCTAGTGATTACTGTGAACTAAGAAGCAGTAGATTGCAATATTTTGCACTAGCAGCTTGCAATGTCTGAAAATAGCTAACACAGTGAGAGTCAAAATTCCATTTGACCGACAGAGTCTTTTGGATTTAGTCAGTTGAGGCAAACGTCTGAAGGAATAATTTACCAGAAGACAAATGCACGTAACATTTCACATATATATTACAATGTGTCCTCTACCCAGTTATGAGGCAAAATGTAGTTGCCTATGATGTATATGTCAAAAATGTCTGTATCTAATCAGAGAGACCGAAGGTTATTATTGTCATTATCTTTCCTTGCTTTCAGCTGTGAGTATTTTTGAAAAGCTCTTTTGACTTTGATCTCGTCACATAAGATAATTACTGACATTCTATTCTGCATTCATTAATGAATTGCTAGATTGTAAAAAAAAACTAAAATGGCAGATTAAACTGTCACCAGGATTAAAGTGACAAAGAAGATGGTGGCAGAATTTAAGCCAACTGGAGATTGCAACAACTTCTGCTTGGTCTTTGATATAGCCTTGGGTTCAGACATGTCAGACACCACTGCCTAAGTACTTCCTTTCTTTGGAAGTTTCTTTCAGCACTTTTTTTTTGTTTCAAATATAGAATTGATTCATTAAAAAAAACTTTGTATATACGTATAGTCACAAATGCGGTGTAGATCTGCGCAGTAGCCTATCAAGCTAACAAGCAAACATTGGAGTTTAACTCTTTCCAAACAAACCAAAGGCATCTCTTAAATAAACAAGACAATATTTACAAGCATTTGAGGCACTAGGAGAGTCTGATAACTGAATAGACTTCCTTCCAACTTCAACAGAAATACCTCAGATGATGGTTTGTATTGCAGTGAAATAATAAAGCTGAGCCATCCAAAACATTCCCAGCAGCATCCTTACTTTCCCACCCTTCCTGGGATACCATGCTGTGTGACTGCCTTATGGCATTTGAGTTCTGGTTTTCAAAAAATGTCTTATGCCTGCACAATATGACCATGGATTTATAAAGAATGGACATTCTAGTTTTTTGAAAGAAAAGGTACAGAATGAAAGGAGCTACTTAAAATGTAAATGCGTCTTCCCAGGTACAGATGACAGCCCCTCTTGATTTTAATTGGAGATACAAAGTAACTCTGCCTGTCACACTTGCCTGTCTCATGAAATGGAATGACAAGTAAAGACATTCAGAGGTTATTCACAACTTGAATACTAATGGGATATCAAAAATTCTCCATTGTGTGTCAAACTGCTTAGTTGTCATCCCATTGTATTGATGTTGAAAACAATCAATAAAATGTCACATGGCAAGTGATAAGATATACTTTATTAATCCACTAAGGCAGCCCTGGGGTCAGTCTGGGTTGCAATCAGAGGGAAACTACCTCACAAGCAAAAAAGGAAAAGCCTGCCAAAGCCAGTGCAATGGAACTAATTTGTTTTACTTGCAAGGTCATATGTTTCACTACAGGGACTCAACCAACTTTGACTGGAAAAGCCAGAAGCCTGCTGTTGGATGGAATGAACCTTTGTGCATTCATCACCAGAAACCTCTGACCTTCATTTCTGCCTTCAGGGAACTGAAAGAGAATTTTCAGGCCTACAATGAATCAAACGATCATCTTGAAGGACTAAAGTAATAATGATTTCTCAAACTCTTCTGAACACATTGGTGTCGGTTACATTTTATGTTTGATATCACCTTTTTGTGTCTGTGTGTTTATTGTGTGAGTGAGTGTTATTGCATTTTATGTTTTAGCTGTTGAGAAAGATAAATATTTATTTTCTTGATTGATCTTGAAAGTAACAGCACATGAGAGGAAAAAATACTTTTCTAAAATACATCTTGTTGTGGTCATTTGAGAGGTGAGAAAAGGGGGTTAATTATTCCGTGTCCATAGAAACTGCTCTTCACAGACTGACAGAGCTTTAAAGATATATAGCACTAAGGTGCAAAGTTCTTTCTGAATATGTAGATTTACTAATAAACTTAGTAATCATTGCCTTTCACACAATGATGACCTGTTAACTGATCATGGCTCCTCAGCCTGAAATTGGGGTTTTATTTGGAAGTTAATCTCTTTGGATAATCTTTTACAATAGCTTTTGCTCAAAGCATATCTCCAAAATTGTGGAATTTTTTCAAAACCTTTGTGAAGATTAGTGTCATATCCCACTGTATTGTGTCAATAATACTTTGGAAACACACCAGCAAAAATAACTAAGCACAGCAGTCTAGAAATATGAAACATTTGTAAGTGTATTCAGTGACTTGGTCCACAGTATCCTGGTAATTCCAGGCGTTCATCACCCTCTGAGTGAAGAAATATTTTCTCATGTAAATCCAAGTTCTCTGAGTGAATAAATTTCTCCCTATTCCTTTGGGAACAACCTTCCTGCATCTAGTTTGTTTAATTGTGTTAGAATTTCATAGGATTCTGTGACATCCCCCTTAATTCTTCTCAATTCCAGCATAAACAGTCCTAACTGACTCAATCTCTCCTCCTGTCAGTTTTACTATCCCGGGAATCAGTCTGGTAAACCTTCATTACACTCCCTCAACTTCAAGATCATCCTTCCACAGATAATGAGACCAAAACTGCACACACTATTCCAGGTGTGGCCTTACCAATATCCTGCAACAATTGTAGTAAGACATCCTTGTTTCTTTATTTGCATGCTCTCGCTTTGAAGGCAAACATACAATTTACCTTCTTCACTGTTCACTGCATCTGCATGCTTACTTTCAGTGACTATTGTATGTGGACACCCAGGTCTCATTGAACATTTCCCTCTCTCAATTTCCACCCATTCAAATAATAATCTTCCTTCTCATCTTTGCTACTGAAGTGGATAACCTCAACTGTTTCCACTTTGGTAGCATCTGCCCACTCACTCAGCCTGAACAAATCACACTGTAATATCACTGCTTCATCCTCACACTCGCCTTTACACCCAGCTTTACATCATCTGCAGATTGTGAGATATTACGCTTAGTTACCTCATCTAAGTCATGAACATATGTTGTGAATAGCTGGAGTCCTAATATTGATCCCTTTGATACCCCACTCATCACTGCCTGCCATTCAGAAAAAGGCTTGTTTATTCCTATTCTTGTTTCCTATTGCTTGCTAATCATTTCAATACACTGCTTCGAACCTCACTTTAACTTTACATAATAATTTCTTATGTGAGACATTGGTGAAAGTGTTATGAAAGTCTGAATAAACTACTTCCACTGGCTCCTCTTGATCAACTCTGTTAGTTACATGCTTAAAGAATTCCAGCAAATTTGTTAAGCATGATGTCCCTTTTATAAATCCATGCTGACTGTGTCTGATTCTATCACTGTTTTCTAAGTGTTCTGTTAAAAGAAAATCCCTGATAAAGGACTCTTGCATCTCCCCCACTGTCAACATCAGACTCACTGGTCTATAATTCCAATGCATCCACCATTTCTAAGGCCCTTTCCTTAAGTAATCTTCAATGTAGATTATTGGACCCAAGGGATTTATCAGTCTTCAATCCCATCAATTTCTCCAATATTATTTCTCCACGAATACAGATTCAGTTCCTCCCTCTCACTAAACCCTGAGTTCCCCATCATATCTGGTTCATTGCTTGTGCTTTCCTTTGTGAAGACAGAAGCAAAGTATGAATTTAATTCATCAACCATTCTTTATTCCCCTGCTTCTGACTGTAAGGCACCGACATTAGTTTTCACCAATCTTTTTCTCTTTATGCTCCTATAGAAACGTTTTGTATGTCTACTGTTAACAGACACTGCAGGATTTCATCTGCCACAGCATTATTGCTAATTTGGTTTGCCCATTCTGTGTTGTGGGGGAGCTATCAGGTGGTCTGTCTGTCCTTGACTAATTGAAGTCTTCAGAAGCCACTGGATTATCATTGGAGAACTTCTTCTTACTGTCACTGGCATATTATCGCCGCTGGAGTTGTCCATACCATGTGGCAGTAGCCTTTGCTAGCCAGAGAGGTATTGATCCTATTTGGAAATACTGTGCACAGGATATCCAAGGGAGATCCACCTCTTCCCCACCTACACTCAACATCCTACCACCACCCGACAACAGTGCTCATCAGCAACACCAACCCCACTCTCTATCACTGGAGTCTGCTAGCCTAACACCAAGGAAACCCTGGGCTAATCAGGGTCTAATCATCTTCATTCATGACCTTGCCTACATCATAAGGTCAGAAGCAGGGGTGTTCACTGATGACTGCACAATTCTGTGACTCCCTAGACACCAAATCAGCAAAAGTCCAAATGCAACAAAATCTGAACAATATCTTGGCTTCCGTTGATAAATGGCAATGCATTCACATTGCACAATTTTGAGGCAATGGCCATCCTCATCAAGGGAGATCCAGACTATTGCCATCTGACATTCAATGGTATTATCAAACCTGAATCTCTTATCATTAACGTCCTAGGGACTTTTCATTGTTAGGATAAAATATCAAGATTAGTATTTTGGTTTAATTTCAAGAAACTTGCAGATATTTGGAAAACCAATTAAGAATTAGCTGAGCAACAGCTTTGGACATCAGAGAATTTAAAGAATCTGCAGCATCAGTTTCTGTCAGCAGAGACAGCTGTTCGGAGATGCATCTAAACATTGATCAGCCTGACAATAGGTCTAATTTCTTTTTAATTGAAATCTGAGTTCCTTGAAGATGCAAGAAATTTCTAAGGTATCTGCATATAAAATAAAAATGCTGAAGTCACAAAAATAAATCACGAAAATAAATGTGATGCAGAGAGTATGCTACTTTTCCCTTTCCAAAATAAAGGAAAGGAAGTTTGAGAGTCTCTTGATCTGATAAATGATCCTAAGTGCATAGCTCCAATGCATTCCTAACAAAACATACCTTTAAAACACTACAAAGGCAGTATTCTACGTTATGAAGACTTACCTGTGTCCAGATGTCAGCCAGTTCGACCATTTTATTTCTTCAAGTCAATGTGGAGGTACAGTGAAGCCCACATGACATCATCACTCTTTACGCAACAAAGTCCTTTCACCAGCTAGTTCAAAGTTTGTAAAAGAGAAGAGTCCGATCCCACGGTAATCAGGTATATATGTATGTTGAAATTATAAATGTAGTCGACAAACTAACATCAGGGGATTTCATTGAATTCCTGTGGACAGGAAATCTTAAACAGTTGGAAGAACCCCATTCTGCCAACTAGGAGAATTGTTTATATCAAGTACTAGAATGGTCCTGACAGCAGAGAGACCTGATAACACGGAGAATTGAGAGCGGGAAGGTTGAAGAGAGTCACAGTCAGAGAGATGTACAGTATGGAAACAGACCCTTCAGTCCAACTCATCCATACTGATAAGATATCCTAACGTAATCTAGTCCCATTTGCCAGCACTTGTCCTGTATCGCTCTAAACCTTCCTCTTCATATACCCATCCAGGTGCTTTTTAAATATTGTAATTGCTGGGGACGAACCTCAGTATTGGAACGTGATTGTGTAAGATGTGTTGTGAAACCCCAAGGCTAGGTAATAAGGATGTCTAGCAAAATCAGGAGATAAAGGGAAGACCATATCCATGAAGATGTCCATCATTTAAAGGATTTGTTTTGTAAGTCAGGGAGGATATGGCAAGCGTTGATGTCAATGTTGCATGTAATCATTATAATGCATAATGTGCAAATATCCTGTACTTTATTGGAAAAAGTAGAGTGTTTTAGAGTCCTTTTCCTGGCTGTAGAGAGTTCTGAATAAAGATTGATTTATGCTGCTAAACCCTCATTGTTCCTGATACACCATTAATGATTTGGATCTTGATGTGCAGGGACAAGTTCAAAATTTGTGGATGACTCAGAACATGAATTAATCTGAAACTGTGAGGAGGACAGAATAGAATTTCAAAAGGATAGTGACATTACTGGAAGAAGCAAATGTGTGGCAGCTAAAGTTCAATTTGGATACATTGAAAATGACAAAGGCAGTCTGTACAAACTAAAGGGTACCCTTTTAAAGGGTGTCCGGGAGCAAACAGAGCAGGTGTATGTGTGCATAAATCTTTAGGGGGTCAATAGAGGGAGAAAGCAGTGAATAAAGCATATGCAATTCTGTGCTTCATTAATAGGGACATTGAATACAAGAGCAAGGAGGTTATGCTGAATGTATCTAGGACACTGGTCAGATCTCCATAGAATATTGTGTACAGTTCATTGTAGTGTACTTTGAGAAAGATGGAGAGAATATAGAAGAGGTTTATGGTAATGGTTCCAGGCTTGAGAAATGTTAGTTTTGACAAGAGATTGTAGATGTTGAGACTGTTTTCCTGGGAGAGGAGAAAACTAAAGGGAGATGTGCTGATAGCCAGAAACAACTTGTAGCTTGAGGAAATGCTCCATCTTGCACACATACAAGTGAATAGGCTCTGCGAACAGAAGTGCACACATTTCCCACTGCTGTACTTTAAGCACCACCCTGGCTACCTGTCATCCTCTTCTGTCTTGTAGAATGAGCTCTTTTCTCCTGCATTGACACAAATAAGAAGTTTGACATAACTGTCTCACTCCTGCTATACTCACTTTCAAAGATCATCACTTAAAAGAAACAAAGAATTGCATTTATATGATGTTTTTCACAACCACTGGAGGTAAGGAAGTACTTCTGAACTGTGGACACAGTTGTAATGTGGGAAATGTGGGAGCTAATTTATGCCAATCACAGCCCAGCCCCACAACAGCAATGCGATAATGACCAGAGAATCTGTTTCTGTGTTGTTGATTGAGGCCAGGACACATGGGGATAACTTCCTGCTTTCCCTCAGACTGTTGGCATGGGATTTTTTACATCCATATAAAGAATCAGATGGGGCCTGATTAAACCTCTCAACTAGAAGGAGGTATTTCTCCCAGTGATGTACTTCCTAATATTGCACTAGACGATCAGCCATAAGGGCGGCACGGTGGCACAGTGGTTAGCACTGCTGCCTCACAGTGCCAGAGACCCGGGTTCAATTCCCGCCTCAGGCAACTCTCTATGTGGAGTTTGCACGTTCTCCCCGTGTCTGCGTGGGTTTCCTCCGGGTGCTCCGGTTTCCTCCCACACTCCAAAGATGTGCAGGTCAGGTGAATTGGCCATGCTAAATTGCCCGTAGTGTTAGGTAAGGGGTAGATGTAGGGGTATGGGTGGGTTGCGCTTCGGCGGGGCGGTGTGGACTTGTTGGGCCGAAGGGCCTGTTTCCACACTGTAAGTAATCTAATCTAATCTAACATTTGTGCTCAGCTCATGGAGTGGGACTTGATCCTGAAACATTACGATAGAGGAACCTTCATTATCCGAATGAGATGGGCAGGTAATATTTCGTTCAGATAATTGGGTTATTTGGATAACTGATTCAATGTCTCTCCTCTGGGACTCTGAAGTTTCCTTTTTCCTTGCTCTGCCTGCCTTGCTCTCTCTGTCTGTCTGTCTCAGGGTTTGTTTCTGAGCAGACACACACTTGTGTGTAAGGGACCTGCAGCATTACTGAAGCCTCCCACACCATCCACCACAACCCCATCAATTCAATCAGATTGATGCAGCGAGCACTTGCTAAGTCTGCTCTCTGTTCAGGAGGCTAGGCAGCAGCACACAGCGGGCGAATGCCTGACCCCATTCTGCCCCCGTCCCCTCTGTCAGTCTCTGCCCCTGACCCCATCCCTGACTGCCGCCAACCCCATCTAAACCTGCACATCATCCACTGCTCCCCCCCCAATCTGCGCACCTGCCTAATCCCCACTGCCCCCATCACCCCCCCCCCCCCCAACCCCAGACACCTCGGCTGCCCCACCCCCATTAATCCCCACTGCCCCACCCCCGTCCGACCCGGCTGTCCCACCCCCGTTAATCCCCACGGCTCCCATCCACACATCCGCCCCACCCCCCGTCCGACCCGGCTGCACCACCCCCATTAATCCTCACCACCCCCATCCACGCACCCGCCCCACCCCCGTCCAACCTGGCGGCCCGGCCCACCATACGCAGCCCCCTCCATGTGCACCCTCCGGGGTAGCCAGACTGGACACCAACAGCAAGATGGCTGCTGCCTTTGGGGTGTGAGTTTCAAAATAACAGACACACACTCACACAGGCACAGACACTCACACAGACACAGACACATAGTCACACACACTCACACAGACACAAACACTCACACACACATACACGCACACACAGTCACACACACACAGACACACAAACACATACATAGACACATACACAGACACACACACATAGACACACACAAACACACTCAGAGGCACACACACACAGGCACACACACACAGACACACACGAACACTCACACACAGGCACACACACAAACATACACCGAAGCACACACAGGCACACACATACACAGACGCACACAAACACACACACACATAGGCACACACTGACACACACACACAGACACAGACACACAGATACACACAAACACTCACACACACATGCACACACACACACGCACACATACAGAGGCATAGACACAGACACACACACACACACACAAACACACAGAGACACACAGAGGCATAGACACAGACACACACACACACACAAACACACAGAGACACACAGACATTCACACACACTCACACAGACACACACACAGATACACATAGACACACGCACACACAGACACGCACACACATAGACACACACAAACACTCACACACACACAGACACACACACACAGACACATAAATAGGCACAGACACAGGCAGAGACACACATAGACCCACACAGGCGTGCACACACACACAGGCGCACACACTCACACAGACACACAAATACACAAACACACACAGGCACACTCTCACACAGACACACACACACAGACTTTTTACTGCAACCTTTTGACAAGTTCCACCTTTGTCCTCTCCGGGACAAGACAATGTTGGAGAGATTATCTGGGGAAGAGGGGTTCAGGGTACACCCCTGTGTAGAACTCCAGGAAAAGTGTGAGGAGAGACACAGGGCGGGTGATCAATCATTTGGAGACGGTGCCTGGGCTCCCATCGATGTCCAGGACTGTTCTTGGCAGCATTTCAGTCAGCCGGGTTCATTTTAAATCATTGTAAACACCTCTTTGATGTAATGCTTTGATTGGGACCTTGAGATCTTCTTCGGACATTCCGAAATTTGGTAATTGATATTCGGATAATCGAGGTTCCTCTGTATTCAGAGGTGAGAAGCAGCTGTTGACATGTATTCTGCCGCTGGTAGGAGCTACTGCATGTATTTGTTCATGCTTGGTACTTCATCAAGATGAATGATGGACCATGGTGTTCTGGTGTCACACTAATTTCTCTCTTGCTGTGGATGGGCCATCAATATCACTCTCGATGACTCGGTTACGCTATCTGTACAAACAAACCTCTCACCTTATCGTCATGCGTGCCAGTCAGCTTGGAAGCTCAAACTGCAGCAACATTTGTACTACAGCTCCTTCAGCCATCTCCAGCGGGGCTTTGCAAGAAGTCAACTGGCTTCCTCTCTCCTCTTGTTCAAAGTCAGAACTCATGCAACACCAGATTATAATCCAACAGGTTTGTTTAAAATTACAAGCTTTTCGAGTGCTGCTCCTTCATCAGGTGCTCCGAAACCTTGTGATTTTAAATAAACCTGTCGCACTATAGCTTGGTGTTGTGTGACTTCTGACTTTGCCCATCCCAGTAGAACACTGGCACCTCCACATCATAGCTACCTACTGTTCAACGGAATCTCTCTTGTGTGCGCTGCCTGCAACAAGAAGTGATTGAAGTGTGCAGACATTCTTCCTTGCTCTCCAACCTTCACCACACTCATTGCCCTTTACAGTATGCAGCGAGTGTAAAGATTCCCCTTTAAAAATGGTGACCTCAGGCTGCCTGAGGAGACGAGCTCCCAGCCATATTCTATTGGTCAGCCCTCCAGTCTGTAGCCTTAATAATTATTACTTATTACTGTGAATGTCCTACTGCACATGTCTGCTGCCTTATGAGCCAGAAATAACCTTAAGAATTCAGCACAATCCGGTCCACAGTTTCTAACAAAACATGTGCATTCCACTACTTTACCTTGCAATTGTACCTTCTCTTAAGTTTCTATCATGAGGATTTTATTATTCCAGTTGAAATATGATGACAGAAGATAACAAGGCACATCAAATTGTGTAGTTCCTTTTCATCTGCCTTCTTCATCTACACAGCTGTAATATTAAACAGCACTCTGCATAATTTTGACTGAAACACCAACTCTTTCTATGTCTCTCTCTCTCTCACACACACACACACATACACACTTGCACCTCAGTGTCTGCTCAGAACCAAAGTTTTCTCCCTCAGTCTGGTTTTAGTAGCCCATGTTTTGCCATCTGCAGAATATGCATGCCATGGAATTCATGCCAATGGCACTGGCACTGAGAAAGCACCAAATTCAAATAATGGCATCCAGAAAATTTCCAACCAGCTCTAGCGCAGCCTATGCAGTGAGGCCTGACTGACAGGTCACTCGAGTGGGTGTGCTGTGTGTGCAACAGAAACAGGCAGCGTGGGTGGATAAGGACATCAAAACAACCTCTAAGGCTGATTTGGCACATAATCTGTCAAAATAGACTACACAGCTTGAGTTAACATCCTTTCACTGTCACTCACAACCTCACATGTATTCATCTTCATGAGGAACACAACCCGTCCATCGATATTATTTAATATGGCAACCAACTAATGTCCAGGTGAGGTGTTTTTGTCTTAGCTCGAGCCGTGATGAGTTTGTGAAAGTGCTGTCTTGTAGCATTGGAGGAATTTTGATAAGCTTTTTATTTACAAATGAGTTATGCTGGACTCAGATCAGAGGAGAGTTCTGCACTGACACGTGAACACCTGCTTGAGTAGTGGGTGTTATAGCTATTGTATCTCTTGTGCTGCAGCAGGATTGAAAATGAGGCACAGAGAGTAGAGAAGGAAAGCTATGAGCAAAGAGAGGACAACGGTCTGCCTACTCTATCAATCACATCAGTCTGTCCAAGATAGACATTAATTGTGGGCTATGTGCTTTAAAGAAGAGAGCACTATAAGCAACAGAATGGTGCTGGAAATCTAATGAGGTGCGATAGTAACATAATTGTTATCCAAGATAGTAATCAAACATTTACAGTCATTCTTTATGGTTAGTTGCGATTGATTACAAATTCTCAGAATCTAAGCAGCTCAACTGAGCATAGAGGCACCCAGTACCTTACAGTTGTATGATGACAGCCCTGAGAAACAGAGAAGAGAGGCCTGACGCTGGATAATCCTGAGAAACAGACACAATAGACCTGAGTCCAGGTAATCCTGAGAAACAGACAAGATGACCTAAGGCTGGGTAATCCTGAGAAACAGACACGATTGACCTGAGCTTGGGTAATCCTGACAAACAGACTGGATAGATCTAAGGCTGGATAATCCTGAGAAACAGACACGACACACCTGAGGCTGGGTAATCCTGACAAACATACTCGATAGACATGAGGGTGGATAGCTCTGAGAAACAGACACGATAGTCCAGCGGCTGGATAATTCTGTGAAAAAGACACAACAGAACTGAGATACAGACACAAGAGAACGGAGACTGGATAATCCTGAGAAACAGTCACGATAGACCTGATGCTGAATAATTCTGAGAAACGCAACCGATAGACCTAAGTTTGAATATTCTACAGAAACAGACAGGATTGACCGGAGCCTGTGTAATTTTGAGAAACAGGCATGATAGACCTGAGGCTGGATAATCC
This sequence comes from Chiloscyllium punctatum, assembly GCF_047496795.1. Classification (NCBI taxonomy): domain Eukaryota; kingdom Metazoa; phylum Chordata; class Chondrichthyes; order Orectolobiformes; family Hemiscylliidae; genus Chiloscyllium; species Chiloscyllium punctatum. The sequence goes on from NC_092739.1 coordinate 71,028,727, forward strand.
AGAAACAGAGATGATAAACTGAGGTTGCATAATCCTGAGAAAGAGACATGATCGACTTGAAGCTGGGCAATATTGAGAAATAGAGATGATACACCTGAGGCTGGGTAATCCTGACAAACAGACGTGATAGACTTGAAGCTGAGTTATCCTGCTAAAGAGACACAATAGACCTGAGGTTGGATAATCCTGAGAAACAGACACGATAAAACCTAGCCTGGAAAATACTGAGAAATGGACACAATAGACCTGAGCCTGGGTAACCCTGAGAAACAGACAGAATAGATGTGAGGCTGGATAATCCTGAGAAACAGACTCAATTGAATTGAGGCTGAATAATCCTGAGAAACATACTCGATAGACATGAGGCTGGATAACCCTAAGAAACAGGCACGATAGTCCAGCGGTTGGATAATTCTGTGAAAAAGACACAATATAACTGAGGATGGATTACCATGAGATACAGACACAAGAGAGCGGAGGCTGGATAATCCTGAGAAATAGTCACGATAGACCTGATGCTGAATAATCCTGAGAGACAGAGACGATAAACCGAGGTTGTATAATCCTGAGAAAGAGACATGATCGACTTGAGGCTGGACAATATTGAGAAACAGAGACGATACACCTGAGGCTGGGTAATCCTGACAAACATACTTGATAGACATGAGGCGGGTTATCCTGAGAAACAGACAGGACAGCACTGAGGCTGGATAATTCTGAGAAGCACGATTGATAGACCTGAGTGTGTATAATCCTGTGAAGCAGACACGTTAGAAATGAAGCTGGATAATCATGAGAAACAGACATGATCGATCTGGGGCTGGATAATACTGAGAAAGAGACACGATAGACCTGAGGCTGGATAATCCTGAGAAAGAGACAGGATAGACGTGAGGCTGGATAATCTTGTGAATCAGTCACGATAGATTTGAGACTGGGTAACCCTGAGAAATGGACACAACTGACCTAAGGCTGAATATATCTGAGAAACAGACACGATAGACTTGAGGCAGGATAATAATGAGAAACAGAACAATAGAACTGAGGCTGGATAATCCTGAGAAACAGAAATGATAGACCTGAGGCTGGGTAATCCTGAGAAACAGACACTTTAGAGTTGAGGCTGGGTAATCCTGAGAAACACAAATGACAGACCAGAGTTTGTATAATCCAGAAAAATAGACAGGATAGACGTGAGGCTGGAGAATCCTGAGAAACAGACAAGACTGACCAGAGGCTGGGTAATCCCTAGAAACAGACACAATAGACATGAGGCTAAGTGATCCTGACAAACAGAGACAATAGACCTGAGGCTGGATAATTCTGTGAAAAAGGCACAATAGAACTGGGGATGGATTACCATGAAATACAGACACAGAAGACCAGAGGTTGGATAATCCAGAAAAACAGACACAATAGACCTTAGGCTGGATAATCCTGAGAAACAGACATGATAGACCTGAGGCAGGATAATAATGAGAAACAGAACAATAGAACTGAGGCTGGATAATCCTGAGAAATAGACACGAAAGACCAGAGGCTGGATAATCCTGAGGAACAGACGGGCTAAAACTGAGGCTGGGCATTACTGAGAAACAGACACAATAGACCTGAGGCAAAATACTCCTGAGAAACAGACACGATAGACCTGAGGCTGGGTAATCCTCAGATACAGACACGATAGAACGGAGGCTGGGCAATACTGAGACACAAACACGATAGGCCTGAGCTTTGGTAATCCTGAGAAAAAGACACAATAGACCTGAGGCTGGATAATCTTGAGAAACAGACATGATAGACGTGAGCCTGTGTAATCCTGAGAAACATACACAAAAGTTATGAGGCTGGATATTTCGGTGAAACAGACATGATAGACCTGAGGCAGGATAATAATGAGAAACAGACACTATAGACCTGAGGTTGGATTATCCTGAGAAACAGACACGATAAAACTGAGGCTAATTAATCCTGAGAACCAGTCACAACAGACCTGAAGCTGGGTAATCCTGTGAAATAGACACGATACACTTGAGGTTAGATTAACCTGAGAAACAGGCAGGACCAGAACAGAGGGGGTATATATCTGAGAAACAGACACAATAAACTGGAGGCTGGATAATTCAGAGAATCATACACAATAGTCCAGAAGCTGCGTAATACTGAGAAACACAAACGATGGACCTGAGTTTGTATACTCCAGAATAATAGAGAGGATAGGCCTGAGGCTGGATAATCCTGGGAAACATACACGATAGACCTGAAGCTGGATAATCCTGTGAAACAGACACAATAGTCCTGAGGCTGGGTAATTGTGAGAAATAGACATGATTGATCTGCTTCTGGATCATCCTGAGAAACAGACAGGATAGCCCTGAGACTGGATAATCTTGTGAATCAGGCACAATAGACCGGAGGCTGGATAATCCTGAGAAACAGACACGATAGAACTGAGGCTGGACAATCCTGAGAAACAGACACGATAGAACGCAGGCTGGGTAATCCTCAGAAACAGACACGATAGATATGAGGCTGGATAATCCGTAGAAACAGACAAGTTAGAACGGAGGCTGGGCAGTACTGAGACACAAACACGATAGACCTGAGCCTGGGTAATTCTGAAAAACAGACATGATAGACCAGAGACTGGATCATCCTGAGAAACAAACATGATATACCTGAGGCTGGGCAATACTGAGAAACAGACCTCATAGACCTGAGGCTGGGTAATCCTGATAAGCAGACACAACGGATCAGAGGCTGGATATATCTGAGAAACAGACACAATAGGGCTGAGGCTGGATAATCCTGAGAAAATCACACGATAAACCTGAGGAGGGATAATTCAGAGAAACAGACACGATAGTCCAGAGCCTGAGTAATCCTGAGAAATAGACATGATAGACCTGAGGCTGCAGAATCCTGAGAAACAGACACAATAGACCGGAGGCTGGATAATCCTGAGAAACAGACATGATAGTCCAGAGACTGGGTAATACTGAAAAACAGACAAGATAGCCCTGAGGCTGGATAATCCTGAGAAATACGCATGATAGACCTGAGGCTGGATAATCCTGAGAAATAGACATGATAAACATTAGGCTGGATCATCCTGAGGAAACAAAATGATAGACCTCTGGCTGGGTAATCCTGAGAAACACACACAATAGACCTCTGGCTGGGTAATTCAGAGAATCAGACATGATAGACCAGAGGCTGGGTACATCTGAGAAACAGACGAGATAGCTCTGAGGCTGGATAATCCAGAGAAATACACACAATCGACCGGAGGTTGGATAATTCAGAGGAATAGACATGATAGCCCTGAGGCTGGATAATAGTGTGAAACAGACATGATAGACATTAGGCTGGATCATCCTGAGGAAACAAAACAATTGAAATGAGGCTGGGTAATCCTGAGAAACAGAGATAATAGACCTATGGCTGAATATTCCTTAGAAATGGACACGATCAACCTGAGGCTGGATAACCGTAAGGAACAGATGAGTTAGAACTGAGGCTGGGCAATACCGTGAAAGACACACAATAGACTGGAGGTTGGATAACCCTGAGGAACAGACACGGCAGACCTGAGGCTATATAATCCTGTGAACAGACACAACAGTACTGAGGCTGGGTAATCTTGAGAAACAGACATGATAGACCTGTGGCTGAATATTCCTTAGAAAGAGACATGATAGACCTGAGGCTGGAAAGTCCTGAGAAATGGACACGCTCGTCCTGAGACTCGGTAATACTAAGAATCAGATGCGATAGACCTCAGGCTGAATAATCATGAAAAACCAACATGATGGACTAGAGTCATAGAGTCATAGAGATGTGCAGCACAGAAACAGAACCTTCAGTCCAACCCGTCCATGCCAACCAGATATCCCAACCCAATCTAGTCCCACTGGCCAGCACCTGGCCTATATCCGTCCAAACTCTTCCTATTCATATACCCATCCAAAAGCGTCTTAAATGTTGCAATTGTACCAGCCTCCACCGCTTCCTCTGGCAGATCATTCCATACACGTACCACCCTCTCCGTGAAAAAGTTGCCCCTTGGGTCTCTTTTATATCTTTCCCCTCTCATCCTAAACCTATGTCCTCTAGTTCTGGACTCCCCTACCCCAGGGAAAAGACTTTGTCTATTTATCCTATCCATGCCCCTCATAATTTTGTAAACCTCTATAAGGTCACTCCTCAGCCACCCAAACTCCAGGGAAAACAGACCCAGCCTGTTTAGCCTCTCCCTATAGCTCAAATCCTCCAACCCTGGCAACATCCTTGTAAATCTTTTCTGAACCCTTTCAAGTTTCACAACATCTTTCTGATAGGAAGGAGACCAGAATTGCAAGCAATATTCCAACAATGGCCTAACCGATGTCCTGTACAGCCGCAACATGACCTCCCAACTCCTGTACTCAATACTCTGACCAATAAAGGAAAGCATACCAAACGCCTTCTTCACTATCCTATCTACCTGTGACTCCACTTTCAAGGAGCTATGAACCTGCACTCCAAGGTCTCTTTGTTCAGCAACACTCCCTGGGACCTTACCATTAAATATATAAGTCCTGCTAAGATTTGCTTTCCCAAAATGCAGCACCTCGCATTTATCTGAATTAAGCTCCATCTGCCACCTCTCAGCCCATTGGCCAATCTGGTCAAGATCCTGTTGCAATCTGAGGTAACCCTCTTCGCTATCCACTACAACTCCAATTTTGGTGTCATCTGTAAACTTACTAACTGTATCTCTTATGCTCGCATCCAAATCATTTATGTAAATGACAAAAAGTAGAGGACCCAGCACTGATCCTTGTGGCACTCCACTGGTCACAGGCCTCCGGTCTGAAAAACAACCCTCCACCACCACCCTCTGTCTTCTACCTTTGAGCCAGTTCTGTATCCAAATCCCTAGTTCTCCCTGTATTCCATGAGATCTAACCTTGCTAATCAGTCTCCCCTGGGCAACCTTGTCGAACGCCTTACTAAAGTCCATATAGGTCACATTTACTGCTCTGCCCTCCTTTGTTACTTCTTCAAAAAACTCAATCAAGTTTGTGAGACCTGATTTCCCATGCATAAAGCCATGTCTACTATCCTTAATCAGTCCTTGCCTTTCCAAAATACATGTACATCCTGTCCCTCAGGATTGCCTTCAACAACTTGCCCACCACAAAGGTCAGGCTCACTGGTCTATAGTTTCCTGGCTTGTCCTTGCCACCCTCTTAAACAGTGGCACCATGTTTGCCAACCTCCCGTCTTCCGGCACCTCACGTGTGACTATCGATAATACAAGTATCTCAGCAAAAGGCCCAGCAATCACTTCTCTAGCTTCCCTCAGAGTTCTCCGGTACACCTGATCAGGTCCTGGGGATTTATCTACCTCTATACATTTCAAGACATCCAGCACTTCCTCCTCTGTAATCTGGACATTTTGCAAGATGTCATCATCTATTTCCCTACAGTCTATATCTTCCATATCCTTTTCCACAGTAAATACTGATGCAAAATATTCATTTAGTATCTCCCCCATTTTCTGTGGCTCCACACAAAGGCCGCCTTGCTGATCTTTGAGGGGCCCTATTCTCTCCCTAGCTACCCTTTTTTTCTTAATATATTTGTAAAAACCTTTTGGATTATCCTTAATTCTATTTGTCAAAGCTATCTCATGTCCCCTTTTTGCCCTCCCAATTCCCTGCTTAAGTATACTCCTACTTTCTTTATACTCTTCTCAGGATTCACTTGATCTATCCTGTCTATTCCTTATATATGCTTCCTTCTTTTTCTTAACCAAACCCTTAATTTCTTTAGTCATCCAGCATTCCCTATACCTACCAGCCTTCCCTTTCACCCTGACAGGAATATACTTTCTCTGGATTCTTGTTATCTCATTTCTGAAGGCTTCCCATTTTCCAGCCATCCCTTTACCTGCGAACATCTGCCCCCAATCAGCTTTTGAAAGTTCTTGCCTAATATTATCAAAATTGGCCTTCCTCCAAATTAGAACTTCAACTTTTAGACCTGGTCCATCACTATTTTAAATCTAACAGAATTATGGCCGATGGCCCCAAAGTGCTCCCCCACTGACACCTCAGTCACCTGCCTTGCCTTATTTCCCAAGAGTAGGTCAAGTTTTGCACCTTCTCTAATAGGTACATCCACATGCTGAATCAGAAAATTGTCTTGTACTCACTTAAGAAATTCCTCTCCATCTAAACCTTTAACACTATGGCAGTCCCAGTCAATGTTTGGAAAGTTAAAATCCCCTACCATAACCACCCTATTATTCTTACAGAAAGCTGAGATCTCCTTACAAGTTTTTTTCTCAGTTTCCCTCTGACTATTAGGGGGTCTGTAATACTATCCCAATAAGGTGATCATCCCTTTCTTATTTCTCAGTTCCCCCAAATAACTTCCCTGGATGTATTTCCAGGAATATCCTCCCTCAGCACAGCTGTAATGCTATCCCTTATCAAAAATGTCACTTCCCCTCCTCTCTTGCCTCCCTTTCTATCCTTCCTGTAGCATTCGTATCCTGGAACATTAAGCTGCCAGTCCTGCCCATCCCTGAGCCACGTTTCTGTAATTGCTATGATATCCCAGTCCCATGTTCCGAACCATGCCCTGAGTTCATCTGCCTTCCCTGTTAGGTCACTTGCATTAAAATAAATGCAGTTTAATTTATTAGTCCTACCTTGTCCCTGCCTGCCCTGGCTATTTGACTCACTTCTGTTCTCAGAGGCTGGATATATCTGAGAAACAGATACAATAGCCCAAAGGTGGATAATTCAGAGAAATAGACACGATAGTCCTGAGGCTGGGTAATCCTGAGAAACAGCCACAATAGACCAGGGGCTGGATATGTCTGAGAAACACGATAGTACTGAGGCTGAAAAATCCTGAGAAACTGACAGGATAGACCTGAGTTTGTATACTCCAGAAAAAATAGACATGATAGACCTGAGGCTGGATAATCCTGTGAAAGAGACACAATAGACTTGAGGCTGGATAATCCTGAGAAATGGACACGATCTACCTGAGGCTGGATAATCCTGAGAAAATGACATGATAGACCTGAGGCTGAATAATCCTGTGAAAGAGACACGACAGACCAGAGGCTGGATATATCTGAGAAACAGACACGATAGACCAGAGGCTGGATATATCTGAGAAACAGACACGATAGACCAGAGGCTGGATATATCTGAGAAACAGACATGATAGACCAGAGGTTGGATATATCTGAGAAACAGACACAATAGTTACTGAGGCTGGGTAATCCTGAGAACCAGTCACGACAGACCTGAGGCTGAATATTCCTGAGAAAGAGACACAATCGACCTCAAGCTGGGTAATCCAGAGAAACAGACATGATAGACCAGAGGCTGGATATATCTGAGAAATAGACATGAAAGAATTGAGGCTGGATAATCCTGAGAACCAGTTGCAATAGACCTCAGGCTGGATTATCCTGAGAAACAGACACGAGACAACGGAGTGCGGGTTATCCGGAGAAACAGACATAATACACCTGTGGCTGAATATTCCTGAGTAACAGGCTCAATAGACCTAAGGCTGGATATATCTGTGAAACAGAACTCAATAGACCGGAGGCTGGAAAATCCTGAGAAACAGACGAGTAAGAACTGAGGCTGGAAAATCCTGAGAAACAGACACGATAGACCCTCAGGCTGAGTAACTCTGAAAAATGGACATGATGAACCAGAGGTTGGATAATCCTGAGAAAGAGACACGATAGACCAGAGGTTGGATAATCCTGAGAAAGAGACACGATAGACCTGAAGCTGGGTAATCCTGAGAAATGGACATGATAGACTTGGGGCTGGATAATCCTGAAAAACAGACACAGTACACCTGAGGCCCCCCAACAAACCATCCTCCCATCCTGGCACCCTCCCCTGCCACACACAGGAATTGCAAAACCCGCACCCACACCTCCTCCCTCACAACCATCCAAGGCCCCAAAGGAGCCTTCCACATCCATCAAAGTTTCACCTGCACATCCACCAATATCGTTTATTGTATCTGTTGCTCCTGATGCGGTCTCCTCTACATTGGGGAGACTGGACACCTCCTCGCAGAGCGCTTCAGGGAACATCTCTGGGACACCCGCACCAATCAACCACACCGCCCTGTGGCCCAACATTTCAAGCCCCCTCCCACTCTGCCGAGGACATGCGAGTCCTGGGCCTCCTCCACCGTCGCTCCCTCACCACCCGACACCTGGAAAAGATCGCCTCATCCTCCACCTCGGAACACTTCAACCCCATGGCATCAATGTGGACTTCGCCAGTTTCCTCATTTGCCCTCCCCCCACTTTACCTGTACTGAAACAGACTCACTACCACAGCCACATTTTCTTCCTCAGTGCTTGCCTCCGTAACCAACTCATCCCACATGGACTCCGGACTACTTTTAAACCAGCATAGTTCGGAACCAAACAGGACAAACAGTAAAGACTACAGATTCAAAACCACCAGAAACAATTCTCCTACCGGACCCTCCGCTTCACGCTTGCAGCAATGCGCCGGCACCTAACCTCTCTACAGTCAGCCCTGCCTCAGCTGAGGGCCAAACTCTCTCAGAACTGCAAAGAACCCACTCTGTACTATAATCTAAGAATAATTTATAGTCTCAACAAACAGTATTTCAACACCATCTCAAGCATCGAAAACTGTAAGTACAACAAACTTTTACACACCCACCTCCATAACCATCACTCCTCAAACATTTCAGAAGATTTTCCCCAGCCTCTGGAACTGCACGGACACCATTTGCCATGCGGCTTTACAGCTGCCATCCTCACGGTGATCAATGATATCACTTCCACACCCATCATGGCCGCTCCCACAGCCACTTCCGCCCCTCACAATTCTTCATGCACCACATGTGACATCACTTCCACCCCGGACATCATCACTGATGTCACACATTCAGCGACTTCCGCCCCCCTCCCCCCCCCCCCCCCCACTGCTGTGTTCGCGACCACTTCCATCCCCACCAATTCACTCACCTGCATTCTGCTGACATGCCCCCCACAGATCCCACTGTCACCATCCCCGCCGCCCCCATAACCCTGAGGGGAACACCACATCAGCTCATGACTCCACCCCTATTCCCTGACCACCACACCGACTCCAGTTACAGGCTCCGCCCCCACTCCCAGGTCCACACCTACACCAGGTCTTAGCTCCCAGCCCCGCCGAGTTTTCATCATCCCTCCAGATCTCCCCCTCACTGAGGACGAACGATCAGTCCTCAGTAAAGGCCTCATCTTTAGCCCCGTCCGCCCACACATCAATGAATTTAATGAACATCGTGACGGCAAACACTTCTTCCACCGCCCCTGCCTCCGAGCCTACTTTTGCAATCATAACTCCTGCCCACCTTCCAAAGACCCCTTTGCCCACGTCCAACACACTCCATCCACCTGGACACCCCGTGCTGGCCTATTACCCGCCCTCGATGTCTTCATTTCCAATTGCCACCGGGAAATTAACTGCCTTAACCTATCTACCCCTCTCCCCCACTCCAACCTCTCACCCTCACAACGCGCAGCCCTCCACTCCCTTTGCTCTAATCCCAACCTCACCATCAAACCAGCGGATAAAGGGGGCGCAGTGGTAGTCTGGCGCACTGACCTCTACACCGCTGAAGCCAGACGCCAAATTGAAGACACCTCCTCCCACCACCCCCTCAACCATGACCTCACCCCCCATCACCAAACCATCATCTCCCAGACTATACCGAACCTCATCACCTCAGGAGATCTCCCATACACAGTTTCCAACCTCATAATCCGGGAAACCCGCACTGTCCGGTTCTACCTCCTTCCCAAGATCCACAAGCCTGACCACCCTGGCCAACCCATTGTCTCAGCCTGCTCCTGCCCCACCAAGCTCATCTTCACCTACCTCACTACTGTCCTATCCACCCTAGTCCAGGAACTCCCCACATATGTTCAAGACACCACCCACGCCCTCCACTCCTCCAAGACTTCCGTTTCCCCGGTCCCCAATGCCTCATCTTCACCATGGATATCCAATCCCTCTACACCTCTATCCGCAATGACCAGCGCCTCCAAGCCCTCTGTTTCTTCCTCTCCCAACATCCCCAACAGTTCCCTTCCACCGACACTCTCATTCGTTTGGCTGAACTGGTCCTCACCCTTAACAATTTCTTCTTTGAATCCTCCCACTTCCACCAGATCAAAAGGGTAGCCATGGGACCCAGCTATGCCTGTCTCTTTGTTGGCTACATAGAACAGTCCATCTTCCATAGCTACACCAGCACCACTCCCCACCTCTTCCTCCGCTACATTGATGACTGCATCGGTGCCACCTCGTGCTCCCGTGAGGAGGTTGAGCAATTCATTAACTTCACCAACACATTCCACCCTGACTTTAAATTCACCTGGACCATCTTTGACACCTCCCTCCCCTTCCTGGATCTCTCCATCTCCATTAATGACGACCAACTTGACACTGACATTTTTTACAAACCCACCGACTCCCACAGCTACCTGGATTACACCTCTTCCCACCCCACCTCCTGCAAAAATGCCATGCCATATTCCCAATTCCTCCGCCTCTGCTGTATCTGTTCCCAGGAGGACCAGTTCCACTACAGAACACACCAGATGGCCTCCTTCTTTAGAGATCGCAATTTCCCTTCTCACGTGGTTGAAAATGCCCTCCAACGCATCTCAACCACATCCCGCACCTCCACCCTCAAACCCCGTCCCTCCAACCGTAACAAGGACTGAAACCCCCCATGTCCTCATTTCCACCCTACCAACCTTCGCATTAATCATATCATCTGCCAACATTTCCGCCACCTCCAAACAGACCCCATCACCGGGGATATATTTCCCTCCCCACCCATTTCTACCTTCCGCAAAAACCATTCCCTCCGTGACTACCTGGTCAGGTCCATGCCCCCCAGCAACCCTCCCTCCTGTCCTGGCACCTTTCTCTGCCACCACAGGAATTGCAAAACCTGCGCCCATACTTCCTCCCTCACCTCCATCCAAGGCCCCAAAGGAGCTTTTAACGTTCATCAAAGTTTCACCTGCAAATCCACCAATATCATTTATTGTATCCGTTGCTTCTGATGTGGTCTCCTCTACATTGGGGAGACTGGACGCCTCCTAGCAGAGCGCTTTAGGGAACATCTTCGAGACACCCGCACCAATCAATCCCACTGCCCTGTGGCCCAACATTTCAACTCCCCCTCCCACTCTGCCGAGTACATGCCTGGGCCTCCTCCACTGCTGCTCCCTCACCACCCGACGCCTGGAGGAAGAACGCCTCATCTTCCACCTCAGAACACTTCAACCCCAAGGCATCAATGTGGATTTCACCAGTTTCCTCATTTCCACTCTTCCCACCTTACCCCAGTTCCAACCTTCCAGCTCAGCACCATCCTCATGACCTGTCCTACCTGTTATTCTCCCTTCCCACCGATCTGGTCCACCCTCCTCTCTGACCTATCACCTCCATCCCCACCCCCATTCACTTATTGTACTCTTTGCCACCTTCTCCCAAGCCACCACAAACACCGCTCCCGCGCCCCCCCTCCCCCAACCCCCACCCCCCCCAACCACCACCATTTATCTCTCCACTCTGGAGGCTTCCTGCCTCTATTCCTAATGAAGAGCTTTTGCTCAAAACGTCAATTTTCCTGCTCCTCAGATGCTGCCTGACCTGCTGTGCGTTTCCAGCACCACTCTGATTTAAACTGAGGCTGAATAATCCTGACAAACAGACACGATGTACCTGAGGTTGGGTATTCCTGAGAAACAGACATGGCGGACCGGTGGCTAGAAAATCCAGAGAAACACACACGATAGACATGAGGCTGGATAATCCTGAGAAACAGACACAATGTACCTGAGGTACGGTATTCCTGAAAAACGGACACGATAGACGTGAGGCTAGGCATTCCTGAGAAACAGACATGATAGACCGGAGGCTGGATAATCCAGAAAAAAACAGGCGATAGACATGAGGCTGGATAATTCTGTGAAACAGACACAATAGACTGGAGGCTGGATAATTCAGGGAAACAGACATGACAGACCTGAGGCTGGATAATCCAGAGAAACACAGACGATAGACATGAGGCTGGATAATCCTGAGGAACAGACACGAAAGATCTGAGGCTGGGTAATCCTGTGAAACAAACATGATAGACATTTGGCTGGATAATCTTAAGGAAATGAAACGATAGACCTGAGGCTGGATAACCCTGAGAAACAGGCATGATAGACGTGAGGCTGGATAGCCCTGAGTAACAGGCATGATAGACGTGAGGCTGGATAATCCTAGGAAACAGACACGACAGACATGAGGCTGATTAATCCAGAGAAACACTGACGATAGACATGAGGTTGGATAATCCTGAGAAACCAAAACAATAGACCCGAGGCTGGATAATCCTGTGAAGCGAACAGGATAGACATGAGGCTGGATATTCCTGAGAAAGAGACACAATTGTCTCGAGGATGTATTGTCCTGTGAAATAGACATGATCAAACTGAGGTTGGATAATCCTGAGAAACAGACAAATAGACCTGAGGCCAGATACTCCTGAGAAATAGACACGACAGACCTGAGGCTGGATAATCCTGTGCAGTAGACACGGTCTAACTGAGGCTGGGTAATCCTGACAAACAGACATGATAGACATTTGGCTGGATAATCTTGAGGAAACGAAACAATAGACAGTAGGCTGGATAATCCTGAGAAACAGACACAATAGACCTGAGACTGGATAATACTGCGAAACAGACATGACAGACCTGAGGCTGGATAATCCAGAGAAACACAGACGATAGACATGAGGCTGGATAATCCTGAGGAACAGACACGAAAGATCTGAGGCTGGGTAATCCTGTGCAACAGACACGATTCGAACTGAGGCTGGGTCATCCTGAGAAACAGACGATAGCCCTGAGGCTGGGTAATCCTGTGAAACAAACATGATAGATATTTGGTTGGATAATCTTGAGGAAACGAAACGATAGACCTGAGACTGGATAATCCTGAGAAACAGGCACGATAGACCGTAGTCGGGATAATCCTGAGGAACAGATACAATAATCCTGAGTGAGGATAGTCCTGTGAACAAGAAATGGTAGATCTGAGGCTGGATAATCCTGGGATCCAGACACGATAGACCTGAGGCTGGAAAATACTGAGAAACAGACACAGTAGACCTGAGGCTGACTGAACTGGTCCTCACTCTTAACAACTTCTCCTTCCAATCCTCCCACTTCCTCCAAACCAAAGGAGTAGCCATGGGCACCCACATGGGCCCCAGCTATGCCTGCCTCTTCATAGGATATGTAGAACAGTCCATCTTCCGCAGCTACACTGGCACCACCGCCCACCTTTTCCTCCGCTACATCGATGATTGTATTGGTGTTACCTCGTGCTCCCACCCTGTAAGGAGGTTGAACAGTTCATCCACTTTACTAACATCTTCCACCCCGACCTCAAATTCACCTGGACCATCTCAGACTCCTCCCTCCCCATCCTAGACCTTTCCATTTCTATCTCGGGCGACCGACTCAACACAGACATTTACTATAAACCGACCGATTCCCACAGCTACCTAGACTACACTTCCTCCTACCCTGCCCCCTGTAAAAATGCCATCCCATATTCCCAATTCCTTCGCTTCCGCTGCATCTGCTTTCAGGAGGACCAATTCCAATACCGAACAGCCCAAATGGCCTCCTTCTTCAAAGACCACAATTTCCCCCCAGACGTGGTCGATGATGCTCTCCACCGCATCTCCTCCACTTCCTGCACCTCTGCCCTTGAACCCCACCCCTCCAACTGCCACCAAGTCAGAACCCCACTGGTCCTCATCTTCCACCCCACCAACCTCGGGATACATCGTATCATCATTCATCATTTCCGCCACCTCCAGACAGACCCCAAGACCAAGGTATATATTTCCCTCCCCACCCCTATCAGCGTTCCGGAGAGACCACTCCCTCGTCAGATCCACAGCCCCCATCAACGCAACCTTCACTCCCGGCACCTTCCCCTGCAACCGTAAGAAGTACAAAACTTGAGCCCACACCTCCCCCCTCATCTCCCTCCAAGGCCCCAGTGGATCCTTCCATATCTGTCGCAAATTCACCTGCACCTCCACACACATCATTTACTGTATCCGCTGCACCCGATGTGGTCTCCTCTACATTGGAGAGACAGGCCGCCTACTTGCAGAACGTTTCAGGGAACACCTCTGGGACACCCGCACCAACCAACCCAACCGCCCCGTGGCTCAACACTTTAACTCCCCCTCCCACTCCGCCAATGGCATACAGGTCCTTGGCCTCCTCCATCGCCAGACCCTGGCCACACGACACCTGGAGGAAGAGCGCCTCATCTTCCGCCTAGGAACCCTCCAACCATATGGGATGAATGTAGATTTCTCCAGCTTCCTCATTTCCCCTCCCCCCACCTTATCTCAGTCCCAACCCCCCAACTCAGCACCGCCCTCTTGACCTGCAATCTTCTTCCCGACCTCTGCCCCCACCCCCTCTCCGGCCTATCACCCTCACCCTCACCTCTTTCCACCTATCGTATTCCCAGCACCCCTCCCCCAAATTCCCTCTCCCCGACCTTTTATCTCAGCCCGCTTGGCACACCAGCCTCATTCCTGAAGAAGGGCTTATGCCTGAAATGTCGATTCTCCTGCTCCTCGGGTGCTGCCTGTCCTGCTGTGTTTTTCCAGCATCACATTTTTCAACTCTGGTCTCCAGCATCTGCAGTCCTCACTTTCTCCTGAGGCTGGGTAATCCTGAGATTCAGACACGATAGACCTGGGACTGGATAATACTGAGAAACAGACACGATTGAATGGAGTCTGGCTATTCCTGAGAAATAGACATGATAGACATTAGGCTGGATAATCCTGAGGAACCGACATGATAGACCCGAGGCTGGGTAATCCTGAGAAGCAGACACAATGTACCTGAGGTTGGGTATTCCTGAGAAACAGACTCGATAGACTGGAGGCTGGGTAATCCAGAGAAACACAGGAATCCTGAAGAAGGCTCATGCCCGAAACGTCGATTCTCCTGCACCTTGGATGCTGCCTGACCTGCTGCGCTTTTCCAGCAACACATTTTCAGCTCTGATCTCCAGCATCTGCAGTCCTCACTTTCTCCCAGAGGCTGGTTAATCCAGAGTAACACAAATGATAGACAAAAGACTGGATAATCCTGAGAAACAGACATGATAGACATTTGGCTGGATAATCCTAACAAACAGCATGATATACGTGAGGCTGGGTATTCCTGAGAAACAGACATGATAGACCGGAGGCTGGATAATCCTGAAAAACAGACACAGAAGAACTGAGGCTGGATAATCCAGGGTAAAAGACCAGATAGATCTGAGGTTGGATAGTCCAGAGAAACAGACATGATAGATCTGAGGCTGGATAATCCTGAGAAACATACACGATAGACATTAGGCGGGATATTCCTGAGGAACCGAAACGACAGACGTGAGGCTGGACAATCCTGAGAAACAGACACGATAGATCTGAGGCTGTATAATCCTGTGCAACAGACACGATCGAATTGAGACTGGGTCATTCTGAGAAACAGGCACGATAGACCATAGGCTGGATAATCCTGAGGAACAGACACAATAATCTTGAGGAAGGATAATCCTGTGAACAAGAAATGTTAGATCTGAGGCCAGGTAATCCTGAGATTCAGACACGATAGACCTGAGGTTGGATAATACTGAGAAACACCACGATGTACGTGAGGCTGGGTATTCATGTGAAACAGACATGGTAGACCGGTGGCTGGAAAATCCAGAGAAGCACAGACAATAGACATTAGGCTGGATAATCCTGTGAAACAGACACGATAAAACAGAGGCTGGATAATCCAGAGAAACACAGATGATAGACATAAGGCTGAATCATCCTGAGAAACAGATATGATAGACCTGAGACTGGATAATCCTGCAAAACTCACATGATAGATATTAGGCAGGATAATCCTGAGAAACAGATGTGATAGATGTGAGGCTGCATAATCCTGAGAAACAGACACAATAGTCTCGAGGATGTATTGTCCTGTGAAATAGACATGATCAAACTGAAGTTGGATAATCCTGAGAAACAGACACGATAGAACTGAGGCTGGATAATCCATGAAAACAGACCAGATAGATCTGAGGTTGGATAGTCCAGAGAAACAAACATGATAGATCTGAGGCTGGATAATCCTGAGAAACATACACGATTGACATTAGGCTGGATATTCCTGAGGGACCGAAACGACAGACGTGAGGCTGGGCAATCCTGAGAAACAGACACGATAGATCTGAGGCTGTACGATCCTGTGCAGCAGACACAATCGAACTGAAACTGTGTCATCCTGAGATTAAGACACGATAGATCTGAGGCTGGATAATCCTGAGAAACACCACGATGTACGTGAGGCTCGGTTTTCCTGAGAAAGAGACATGATAGACCGGTGGCTGGAAAATCCAGAGAAACACAGATGATAGACATAAAACTGGATAATCCTGAGAAACAGACACGATAGACCTGAGGGTGGGTAATCCTGAGAAAGAGAAACGTTAGACCTGCGGCTGGATAATCCTGAGAAACAGACATAATAAGCCTGAGAGTGGATAATCCTGAGAAACAGACACAACAGACCTGAGGCTGGGTTATCCTGATGCACAGAGATGTGTTTCACATCCAAAGTCAAGCACATAAAATGGTCACTCATTTGATTATTGCGAGACAAGTAGGAAGAGCTACTGAGGAGTTTAAACATTGGTTAAGTGTTCAAGCCAAAAACTATGAGGTGATGTTTAGGAACCGGGAGAATATAAGAACGTAAGCAGTAAGAGCAGGAGTTGGCCACCTGGCCTGTAGAATCTGCCTCACCATTCAGTAAGTTCATTGCTGAACTTATTGTGGGCCTGGATTCACTTACCCACCTTAACTTCTTTTCTGCTCAAGAATCTATCTTTGCCATTCCTCCTCAACTCAGTTCCAGATCTGATCCCTCTTATTCTGAGGGTATGCCCCCTAATTCTGGTTTCACCCACAAGTGGCAACAACCTCCCTGCTTCTAACTTATCTATTCTCTTCATTCTTCTGAATTCTAATGAGTATAGTCTCAGTCCGCTCAATTTCCCCTCATAAGCCAACCCTCTTAATTCCGGAATCAACCCAGTGAACCTCCCCCACAAAACAATGAAATGTTAAAAAGTGCACTGAGTTCAGCTAGTAGGAGTGATTCTTGTAATTTGCAATCCATTATGTTCAGGGAAAAGGGTCTCCAAGTGAAGTGCAAAAAGAGGTTGCATCTTGAATCTTTTTACTAAAATCCCAAGAAACTAGTCTCACTTTAGCCATTCTAAAGACATAATTTCCCATTCCAATCCATCTGTGTGATAAGTTTGGCCAACCCTTACCTAATATTTCAGAACAAACTCCAAACTCCTTCCAATGCACTAATTTATATTGATTAGCCTTGATTGTTTATTCAGTCTCCAGTTTATTGGCAGCCATCAAAATTTCATGATCTTGATGACTTCTGCTCCTCGTCCTGTCTCCAAACTGTTCTGTAGCCTTCCTTCAATGCTTTGGCAGGGACCTGGAGGCGTTGATTGAGGGAATGGTGCAAAGGTGAGGAATCCTCTTCCTGGAGGACCAACAGAAAAGATCATAACACGAGACCCTGGCAGCCTGGTCTGGCATTGCCACCCAGCGTACAGTCTGGAGGATGGCCTGTCGGGCTGTAAGAAGTCAGTGATCGTTCTTGCTTCACCAGGGTAACCGCTACACTCTACTCATTTTACTTTCAGAACCCCCTGAATAGAAAAATGAATTTAAAATAAAAAGATTGAAAACCTCTGCACTAGTAATGTGATATTTTACAAAAAGAAAGATGGCAACACGATACAGTACAGAGTGATGTGGGTGGCCCTGAGACATAAGTCACAGCAAGTCCTTTGGAAGGCAAATAGAATGTTGTTCCTTCTTGCAAAAATCAGGAGATTTTGCAATCATTTTGTCTAGGGTGATGGTGGGGCCACATGTGGAGTACTGTGTACTGTTCTCAGCTGCTTACTTGAGACATGCAGCAAAGGATCAGTTGACTGATTCCTGGATTGTATGGGTTTTCTTGTGTGAAAAGTTTGGGCCAGTTGGATATGTGTTTGTATTAGAATTAGATTTTAAATTAGCCTTATTGTCACACATATTCACAGCGTACAATGAAAATTTACAAGTCACTACTTATGGCACCATTTTAGGTCGAATGTATCTCGGTACAGATTCGTAAGTACAAATTCACAGGAAAAAAATTAGAAAATAAAAAAAAATAAAGTCTAATATTACAGACCAACCCACCATTTTAGGCACAAGACTACAAAATCATAGGAATAAATTAGACTTCAGTGTTCGACAAGGTTCTCCAGGGGAGACAGATTAGCAAGGTTAGATCTAATGGAATACAAGGAGAACTAGCCATTTGGATACAGAACTGGCTCAAAGGTAGAAGACAGAGGGTGATGGTGGAGGGTTGTTTTTCAGACTGGAGGCCTGTGACCAGTGGAGTGCCACAAGGATCGGTGCTGGGTCCTCTACTTTTTGTCATTTACATAAATGATTTGGATGCGAGCATAAGAGGTACTGTTAGTAAGTTTGCAGATGACACCAAAATTGGAGGTGTAGTGGACAGCGAAGAGGGTTACCTCAGATTACAGCAGGATCTTGACCAGATTGGCCAATGGGCTGAGAAGTGGCAGATGGAGTTTCATTCAGATAAATGCAAGGTGCTGCATTTTGGGAAAGCAAATCTTAGCAGGATACACTTAATGGTAAGGTCCCAGGGAGTGTTGCTGAACAAAGAGACCTTGGAGTGCAGGTTCATAGCTCCTTGAAAGTGGAGTCGCAGGTAGATAGGATAGTGAAGAAGGCGTTTGGTATGCTTTCCATTGTTGGTCAGAGTATGGAGTACAGGAGTTGGATGGTCATGTTGTGGCTGTACAGGACATTGGTTAGGCCACTACTGGAATATTGCGAGCAATTCTGGTCTCCTTCCTATTGGAAATATGTTGTGAAACTTTAAAGGGTTCAGAAAAGATTTACAAGGATGTTGCCAGGGTTGGCGGATTTGAGCTACAGGGAGAGGCTGAACAGGCTGGGGCTGTTTTCCCTGGAGCATCAGAGGCTGAGGGGTGACCTTATAGAGGTTTACAAAATTATGAGGGGCATGGATAAGGTAAATAGGCAAAGTCTTTTCCCTGGGGTCGGGGAGTCCAGATCTAGAGGGCATAGGTTTAGGGTGAGACGGGAAAGATCTTAAAGAGACCTAAGGGGCAACCTTTTCACGCAGAGGGTGGTACATGTATGGAATGAGCTGCCAGAGGAAGTCGTGGAGGCTGGTACAATTGCAACATTTAAAAGGCATTTGGATGGATATATGAATAGGAAGGGTTTGGAGGGATATGGGCCGGGCGCTGGCAGGTGGGACTAGATTGGTTTGGGATATCTGGTCAGCATGGACAAGTTGGACCAAAGGGTCTGTTTCCATGCTGTACATCTCTATGACTCTATGACTAAGTATAAAGTTCAGAAAAAAAGTGCTTCCAATCCAGTCTGCACTAGCACCCAGCCTCCAGTCCATGCCAAATATCCACACTGAGGCCAGGAGTCCACATTGAAGCTGGGAATCCACACTGATGCCGGGAGTTAACACTGAGGCTGGGAGTCCACACTGAGGCCGGGAGTTCACACTGAGGCCGGGAATCCACACTGAGGCCGGGAGTACACACTGAGGCCGGGAGTACACAGTTAGGCCGGGAGTCCGTGCTGAGGCTGGGAGTCCGTGCTGAGGCCGGGGTTCCACACTGAGACTGAGAGTCCACACTGAGGCCAGGAGTTAACACTGAGGCTGGGAGTCTGTGCTGAGGCCGGGACTCCACACTGAGACTGAGAGTCCACACTGAGGCCGGGAGTTAACACTGAGGCTGGGAGTCCGTGCTGAGACCGGGGTTCCTCACTGATGCCGGGATGCCATGTTGAGGCCAGCAGTCCGTGCTGAGGCCGGGAGTCCATGCTAAGGCCGGGAGTCCACACTGAGGCGGGTAGTCTGTGCTGAGGCGGGGTGCCCACACTGAGGCCAGGAGTCCACACTGAGGTCGGGAGTACACACGGAGGCTGGGAGTCCACACTGAGGCTGAGAGTCCATACTGAGGCTGGGAGTTAACACTGAGGCTGGGAGTCCGTGCTGAGGCCGGGAGTCTATGCTGAGGCCAGGAGTCCTTCTGGATGCTGGGAGTCCGTGCTGAGGCTGGGGTTCCACACCGATGCCGGGAGTCCATACTGAGGCGGGGAGTCCGTGCTGAGGCCGGGAGTACACACTGAGGCCGGGAATCCGTGCTGAGCCCAGGAGTCCACACTGAGGCTGGGAGTCCACACTGAGGCCAGGAGTCATTGCTGAGCCTGGGAGTCCGCACTGAGGCTGGGAGTCCACACTGAGGCCAGGAGTACACACTGAGGCTGGGAGTCCACACTGAGGCCAGGAGTCGTTGCTGAGCCCGGGAGTCCGCACTGAGGCCGGGAGTCCACACTGAGGCCGGGAGTCCACACTAAGGCTGGGAGTCCACACTGAGCCCAGGAGTCCGCACTGAGGCCGGGAGTCCACACTGAGGCCAGGAATACACACTAAGGCAAGGAGTCCGCACTGAGGATGGGAATCCGCACTGAGGATGGGAATCCACACTGAGGATGGGAATCCACACTGAGGATGGGAATCCACACTGAGGCCAGGAGTCCGCACTTAGGATGGGAATCCGCACTGAGGCTGGGAATCCACACTGAGGCTGGGAATCCACACTGAGTCTGGGAGTCCACGCTGATTTCTTCTCGAGGCTCAAAGACATGAGATACAAAGAATGAAGGAAAAGAAATAGGAAAAGACAGAGAAAAAAAGGGAAATGGGTGGAACAGACAAGCTCCTGTCGCCATAGAATTTATAAAAAAATGAGTGGTTTTTTGAAACATATCAGGTGCTAGAGGAATTGTCAGAGTGCTTACTGAGAGCTTACTTCTCCTGGGGAGAGACTAGAACTCAGGGAAACAGTTTAAAACTAACTTGTTGTTTAAGATTGAGAGAATGTTTTCTTGTCAGAAAATGATTAGTCTGTAGAATTTTTGTCCTTAAAGTGCAATGGAGGCAAAACCATTTATTATTTTTAAGCATTATTTTTATGGGCATCAAATCGAAACGGAAAGGTAGAGATGAGGCCCCAAAGTCTTTTCAAATGTAGAAACAGGATCAAGGGGGTGAATGGCCTACTCCGGCTCCTCATTCACGTGCGTGTGATTCCCTCACTCGTTTTATTACTTTCTATGGTAGAGGTCGGTCGGTAGTCATCAATATTTATCACTTTGGTATTTACACTGATAATTACAAATCCTCACCTCCTGTGGTGGGTTTAATGTATAATAGTTTCAGGCAACCGAAATGGAGGCTAATTCCAGAAAAATCTCCTGATGAAGCTGTGTAAATCTCACACCAATTTATGGCGATTCACAATTTTGTTAAGATTCATTTGTAGGTATCGCTGGCTGGCCAGTGTTTATTGCCCGTCCCTATTCACAGGGTCACCAACTTCACGAGAGTTTGTTGGTTGATTTGTGCTTTACTAATGGCATGTATCGTGCAGGTGCTAGGCGTATTTTTAACAAGCTGCACTGCACAACATTTAATTGTCAATTGTACATCACATTCAATAATATATGTACGCATACTAAATTAGATTGGTTCCAGGATGGGTGACGTTTCTGCAGAATCGAAGGCACAGAAACTGATTCCTTACAACTTGTGCTTATTCTTTGTTTTTCTTGGGGGGGGGGGGGGGGGAAGCATTCAGCTTCCTCATGTTAAAACAGAATGTCAACAGAAGAAATTCAACAATAAGTAATTCATTATGAAAAATATATTTCTCCCAAAGTCAGTATTAAACCATTAAGCATTCTACCCCCTTGCAGATTAATAGAAATACATTGAATGGCCATCATAGCCAGTTTAATGCTAACTAATTGCAGATCTAACCCTCATGTAAGTGATATAATGTAACAATGTTTCTCATTTCTTGGATCAGAATCCTGCATCCATTACTTACATACCTATTGGTTACAAATGCATTCATTAGATGGCATCATGGGATGAATCTTGCAGCTAACTGCGAGTCCTTTCGAGGTTGGTGGAATGTTTCTCACTGTATCTTAACAAATTCACCAAATTAATCCGAAGTTGTGTAGGTTTATTAGACTGGTGATGTCAAATTGCTCATAGTGTCCAGGGATGTGCAGGCGAGGTAGATTAGCTGTGGAAGATGCAGGATTACAGGAATGGGCGGGGTGGGGGGGGGGGGGGGTGGTGAGGGGGTGGGACTGGGTGCGGTCCTCTTTGGAGGGCCGGTGTTGATTTGATGGGCCAAATAGCCTGCTTCTACACTGTAGAGATTTTATGATTCTATGAATCTGTTGCAGCCAGTTTGAGCTGGAAAGTGTTTTTCCCAGTGGTGTCTTATCAGTAATAAAGAAAGCTAATGGAAGTTGGCTCTTTTTTTAAGGAGCTTGGAGTATAAGAGTGTTATGGGCCAGACTAAACCCCCTCAAAATATATTAGGAAGATAGCCTAGAACTCAATTTTTTCTTATTTTTAAAGGCACGTGTAAGGCATTGTGTTCCAGAAGCGATTTGATTGGTCCAACTATCAGGCTTGACGTGAAACCCACTTTATTCTTACACTCTCATTAAAATACAAACAAAAGAAAGAAGAATTGGAATAACTTAACTCTAGTAGAAAACTTAACAGAATACTAGATTATTTAAGCACTAAATCAAAGCTATTCCAATACAGTAACAGTGCATAAACACGTCCTAGGCAAAGGCAAATTCAGTAAAATAGATTGTCTCACATGTGATTTCCCCAGTCCAAGAGGAAGAACATCAAGCAAAATCTAATAGAGAAAGCGAGAACTCGAGTGTTTTGCTGTAGCGGGGAGTGATATATAGCAGCTTCCTCATCCAGCCGCAAGGTCCCAGCAACTATTGAACGCTAGATTAAAATTCTGGTTCTGTGGGAAATTGACCCCACCTCTTCAAGCTGCTTCTATTGTTCCAACCTTTTTCAAAAAAACCAAGGCCTCACAAGCTGTTTATTCCAACAGCTTGGAGCAGACCACTCACTACCTTTGTCTCAATCATTCTTCATAAAAAAAGGACAAAATACACCTCTTAAAGGCATAGTGTCATCACAGAAGTCTTACTGCAACTGTACAAAGTGCTGGTGAGGCCACATCTGGAGTGCTATAAGCAGTTTTGATCGCCTATTTAAGGAAAGATATTATTTCATTAGAGGCAGTTTGGAGAAGGTTCATTTGTTTGATCTTGTATGAAGGGATTGTCTTTTAAGCAAAAACTAAATAGATTGGGACTTGACTCAGAGTTTAGAAGAATGAGAGATGATCTTATTGAAGCATACAGAATTCTTAAAGTGCTTGACAGGGTAAATGCTGAAAGGATGTTTCCCCTCATGGGAGAGTCTAGGATCAGAGGGATGTCTCAGAATAAAGGAGCACCAATTTAAGACTGAGATGAGGAGGAATTTCTTCTCTTAGAAGGTTCAGAGTCTTTGGAACTCATAGCCACAGAGAGCTGTGGGAGCAAAGTCATTGCGCATTATTAGTAGGGGAACCAAGGGTTCCTATTTGTTATGGTCTTATGGGAGTTTAAAAAACCCAACAATCTTCAACTGTTAACAAGTTACATTTGTTTGAGAAGGCCTTTGGCCTTTGCAAAACATATTGATCAGATGCAGTCCATTTTCTGTATACCTGCCAACAGCATTCTGTATTTTTTATTTAAATGATAAATACGCATGGGTTGGTTTGCCTCTAAACGTCTCAATCATGAATTTCATTTAAAAAACACAAGCAAGTCTGTCAAGAATAATCCAAGTTTCTTACAGATGCTCTCCTGCAGCTTTAGTGGTTGGTCCAGAAGTGAACTGAGTAGATGTCTAACGAGAGGTCACTGAATGTTTTTCAGTGAAACGTGTTATGAGTTTTGAAGATAGTCAAGGTAGCACATTAAATAAAACCAGAAAATGCTGGAAATAAATATCAGGAGGTAAGGAAGCATCTCTGCCTGGAAAGAAAAATACACTTCAGCATGATAGAGATTTACAGAAAAAGGTCCTGCAGGCCATCAGGTCCTTGCCAGTCAAAAACAACCACCTGAATATTCAAAACCCATTTTCCAGCACTTGGTAATGCCTTTGCAACATAAATGCGCATCATTACTTCTTCAATGCTATCAGGGTTTCTGCCTCTACTACCCTGATAGACGGTGCGTTCCGTATTCCCACTTCTGGGTGAAAAATGTTTTCCTAACATCTGCTCTAAATTTCTTGTCCCTGCCCTTAAATCTATATCCCTTAGACATTGACCCCTCTAACAAGGGAAACAGTTTCTTCCTGTTCATACCTCTTCCTTCTTTTTTACACTTTTGGCACTGACATTGTTCACCCTTTAAAATTCATAGTTGTACAAATCACTCTTGAAACTGCAGTGTAGTTAAGGAGGAGCTTACTTGACATCACAAAATAGATGTTACCATCTCCCATAACATTAAATACTTGAATACTCCTCACTTGTCAAGGTGAATACAGCAGACCGGTTACATCAGCATTCCCTGAGGGACAATCTTCAAATATTAATCTATGACTACAGGATTTATATGCAATTTCTGTGGAAAGCAGAAACCTGGAGGGAACGTTCTGGTCATGAATGAGTTAAGTTGGACAATGACGCTGCTGGCAGTCTTGAGTTGTGGTTGGGGAGATGGGGAGAACAGTGTACAGGTAGTTAGCAAGCTGATGGGTACACACATACACTGCCACACACTGACATAGTTGGGAAGCACCACACAGCCCACACATTCTTTATTCATTTTCTGTAGATCCATCATAGCAACAAAAGGCACAACTGCCTTGTAGCTTTTCGTGCTTCTATCAGCTGCATCCCACTTAACACGTTACATGCTCTCTGTTGGCTGAATGCTAATTTTTTTAAGCTAAGTGCAAGTTGCATCAGCTTTGTCAGACTGCTTCTTGCCATGAGGCTGAGCCAGTTTTCTCACTGTTGCCAGCCTAGTCAGAGATTGGTTCTTGGGTCAATACTGTCTCTACAGTGTGGAAAATGGGGCCACAGAGCAGAATGGTGAACAATGAACTTCTCTCCTCCCCCAGGGTAAATGTCGAACTCTGCTCAATGTCAGCTCAATCTCACTACATCCCTAACAGTGCATCTCCATCCCATCAAAGTCCCCCACCTTCATTCACTCACCTGACCCCCATCCTCCCACACCACTAACCCTGCACACCCTGAGTGTGGTCACCTCACTATCTTCAAACCCTCAGCACATTGGTCCCACATACACCAGCACTAACAGCTTGGGCATCAACATGCATCTTGCTCATTCAACTTCTTTATATTAATGCAGAAGAGGACATCCCATAACCGGGCAGAGCAATGACAGATGGATAGGAAGGGAGGTGTCCACATCTCTTACGAGAATTTTCCCCATTATAGGAGAGGAATTGGAGCTCTCCTGAAACATCCATGTCCCAACAGCAGGGCATGTCCCACTTATCATTGCACAGCAGAGCTGAGACTAATCAGGGCCCCGCAGGAAATGCCACATCTAACCACTGGCCACAATGCCTTCCAGCTTTTCTGTGTTGCATGTGTACCCACCCAGCAGGACACATTGGCGGAGGTCTGACTGAAAGCAGCAAAGGACATTGTCAATTAGACATGATGACAGTGCTAGCCCTGATGAGAGGGAGCATCACCAACAGCTCTGACAGTGACAGCTGAATGGGCTCCACACAATCAATCAGAGTGGGTTCGGAGGCTAAGTGCCTCACAGAGACTATTCGCATCTCCCCACCCCTGATGGGAGAGGGACATATAGCACCAGGTCACTCAGAGGTCTGCTGGAGATCAGGCACCTGTTGAGCTGCCAGCAGGAGCTGACCATGTGGTTTGAGTGGTGAGGGTTTCCATAAACAGTCACATAGAAAAGCAGCTGTTCAGAATGCATTGTCCTTCAGCGCTGATGATCTGCCAGCCCTGTGTCTGTCTGGCTGCCTCCATTGACAGACAGAACCAGCTCTCTTCATGGACAGACAGAACTAGCTCCCTTCATGGACAGACAGAACCAGCTCCCTTATGGACAGACAGAACCAGCTCCCTTCATGGACAGACAGGACCAGCTCCTTTATGGACAGACAGAACCAGCTCCCTTCATTGACAGACAGAACCAGCTCCCTTATGGACAGACAGAACCAGCTCCCTTATGGACAGACAGGACCAGCTCCTTTATGGACAGACAGAACCAGCTCCTTCATGGACAGACAGAACCAGCTCCTTTATGGACAGACAGAACCAGTTCCCTTATGGACAGACAGGACCCGCTCCTTCATGGACAGACAGAACCAGCTCCCTTCATGGACAGACAGAACCAGCTCCTTCATGGACAGACAGAACCAGCTCCTTTATGGACAGACAGAACCCGCTCCTTCATGGACAGACAGAACCAGCTCCTTCATGGACAGACAGAACCAGCTCCCTTCATGGACAGACAGAACCAGCTCCCTTCATGGACAGACAGAACCAACTCCCTTATGGACAGACAGAACCCGCTCCTTCATAGACAGACAGGACCAGCTCCCTTATGGACAGACAGAACCCGCTCCTTCATAGACAGACAGAACCAGCTCCTTCATGGACAGACAGGACCAGCTCCCTTCATGGACAGACAGGACCCGCTCCTTCATGGACAGACAGAACCAGCTCCCTTCATGAACAGACAGGACCAGCTCCTTCATGGACAGACAGAACCAGCTCCTTTATGGACAGACAGGACCAGCTCCTTCATGGACAGACAGAACCAGCTCCTTCATGGACAGACAGAACCAGCTCCTTCATGGACAGACAGAACCAGCTCCCTTATGGACAGACAGAACCAACTCCCTTCATGGACAGACAGAACCAGCTCCTTTATGGACAGACAGAACCAGCTCCCTTCATGGACAGACAGAACCAGCTCCTTCATGGACAGACAGAACCAGCTCCTTTATGGACAGACAGAACCCGCTCCTTCATGGACAGACAGAACCAGCTCCTTCATGGACAGACAGAACCAGCTCCCTTCATGGACAGACAGAACCAGCTCCCTTCATGGACAGACAGAACCAACTCCCTTATGGACAGACAGAACCCGCTCCTTCATAGACAGACAGGACCAGCTCCCTTATGGACAGACAGAACCCGCTCCTTCATAGACAGACAGAACCAGCTCCTTCATGGACAGACAGGACCAGCTCCCTTCATGGACAGACAGGACCCGCTCCTTCATGGACAGACAGAACCAGCTCCCTTCATGAACAGACAGGACCAGCTCCTTCATGGACAGACAGAACCAGCTCCTTTATGGACAGACAGGACCAGCTCCTTCATGGACAGACAGAACCAGCTCCTTCATGGACAGACAGAACCAGCTCCCTTCATGGACAGACAGAACCAGCTCCCTTATGGACAGACAGAACCAACTCCCTTCATGGACAGACAGAACCAGCTCCTTTATGGACAGACAGAACCAGCTCCCTTCATGGACAGACAGAACCCGCTCCTTCATGGACAGACAGAACCAGCTCCTTCATGGACAGACAGAACCCGCTCCTTCATGGACAGACAGGACCCGCTCCTTCATGGACAGACAGAACCAGCTCCTTTATGGACAGACAGAACCAGCTCCCTTCATGGACAGACAGAACCCGCTCCTTCATGGACAGACAGGACCAGCTCCTTTATGGACAGACAGAACCAGCTCCCTTCATGGACAGACAGAACCCGCTCCTTCATGGACAGACAGAACCAGCTCCCTTCATGGACAGACAGAACCTGCTCCTTCATGGACAGACAGAACCAGCTCCCTTCATGGACAGACAGAACCAGCTCCTTTATGGACAGACAGGACCAGCTCCTTTATGGACAGACAGAACCAGCTCCCTTCATGGACAGACAGAACCCGCTCCTTCATGGACAGACAGGACCCGCTCCTTTATGGACAGACAGAACCCGCTCCTTCATGGACAGACAGGACCAGCTCCTTTATGGACAGACAGAACCAGCTCCCTTCATGGACAGACAGAACCAGCTCCTTTATGGACAGACAGGACCAGCTCCTTCATGGACAGACAGAACCCGCTCCTTCATGGACAGACAGAACCCGCTCCTTCATGGACAGACAGAACCAGCTCCTTTATGGACAGACAGAACCAGCTCCCTTCATGGACAGACAGAACCCGCTCCTTCATGGACAGACAGAACCCGCTCCTTCATGGACTGACAGAACCAGCTCCCTTCATGGACAGACAGAACCAGCTCCCTTCATGGACAGACAGAACCAGCTCCCTTATGGACAGACAGAACTAGCTCCCTTATGGACAGACAGGACCAGCTCCTTTCATGGACAGACAGAACCAGCTCCCTTATGGACAGACAGAACCAGCTCCCTTCATGGACAGACAGAACCAGCTCCCTTCATGGACAGACAGGACCAGCCCCTTTCATGGACAAACAGAACCAGCTCCTTTATGGACAGACAGAACCAGCTCCCTTCATTGACAGACAGAACCATCTCACTTATGGATGGACGGAACTAGCTCCCTTCATGGACAGACAGAACCAGCTCCCTTCATGGACAGACAGAACCCGCTCCTTTATGGACAGACAGAACCGGCTCCCTTCATGGACAGACAGAACCGGCTCCCTTCATTGACAGACAGAATCATCTCCCTTATGGATTGCTGGAGAGATACCTACATCCATACTTCATCTCCCCATACACTTTCATCCAGGTGCCATATAGTTACAAGGAGACAGATCGATACCAAGAGGCAATGATGAACAGTCACCACACTAGAAACCTTTGCTCTGCTTTCTTCCAACAGATGCTGCCAGACCTGCTGAGTTTAGCCTCTCAGTAACATCTCCACGAGGCATTGAGGTAGAGGTGGAACCACATAAAGGCCCCTCTTCAGTTTCCATTCAGGATACCTCAGGAATGGCTGGCTCTGCCCCTCCACCCTGCCCGGCCACCTCTGACCCTTGGAGGTTCCGGCTTGTCTGAATCATTCAGGCCCAAACATCTGTAAAGTTGCCTGCCCGAAACACAAGGGCCAATGGGCTCTGTCCAGCCCATCTTCAGAACAGGGGAGCTCACTGCATTACGGCAAGGAGGAGAGGGTGTGGAAATCATACTGAGGGGAAGTGTGGGCATGATTGACAATGTGACATAAATTGTTGATTTTGTCAATAAACATTTTTTTTTACCATTCATGTGGTCGTCTGTGTTGCTGTGTAGGGCCGAGAAATGTTGTTGCACTCTGCAAGATCACTTCTTGGGCAATAATGAGGTGCAGAGAAATTCTAAGGGTAAAAAGACCCTCTTGGGAGTTATCTACAGGCCCCAAACAGTAGTCTGGATGTCAGATGTAAGTTGAATCAGGAGCTGAAATTGGCCTGTCGCAAAGATGTTATGGGGGATTTCAACATGCAGGTAGACTGGGAGAATCAGGATGGTATTGGACCTCAAGAAAGAGACTTTGTGGAGTGCCTCTGAGATGGATTCTTAGAACAACTGGTGCTGGAGCCTACCAGGGAGAAGGCAATTCTGGATCTGGTATTGTGCAATGAACCAGAATTGATCAGGGACCTCGAAGTGTAGGAGCCATTGGGAAGTAGTGACCATAATACAATAAGGTTCAATCTGCAATTTGAGAGGGAGAGGGTACAATTGGAAGTGACAATATTTCTGTTGAATAAAGGGAACTATGGAGCTATGAGGGATGCAGCTATGGAGCTATGGCCAAAGTTCAATGGTGCAATACCTTAGCAGGGATGACAGTGGAGGAACAGTGGCAGATATTTCTGTGTATAATGCAGAAGATGCAGGATCAGTTCATTCCAAAAAGGAAGAAAGATCCTAGGAGGAGGCATGGGTGGCCGTGGCTGACGAGGGAAGTTAAGAAAATAAATATAAAGTTAAAAGAGAAAAAGTATAACATAGCAAAGATAAGTGGAAAAACGGAGGACTGGGAAGCTTTTAAAGAACAACAGAGGATTACTAAGAAGGAAATACGCAGAGAAAAAATGAAGTACGGAGGTAAACTGGCCAAAAATATAAAGGAAGATAGTAAAAACTTTTTTAGGTATGTGAAAGGCAATAAAATGGTTAAGACTAAAATTGGGTCCTTGAAGACAGAAACAGGGGAATATATTACGGGGAACAAAGAAATGGCAGAAGAATTGAATTGGTACTTCAGATCTGTGTTCACTGGGGAAGACACAAGCAATCTCACTGAGGTAACAGTGGCTGAAGGACCTGCACTTAAGGGAATTTATATTTGCCAGGAATTGGTGTTGGAGAGACTGTTAGGTCTGAAGGTTGATAAGTCCCCGGGGCCTGATGGTCTACATCCCAGGGTACTGAAGGAGATGGCTCGATAAATCATGGATGTGTTGGTGATTATTTTCCAGAGTTCGATAGATTTGGGATCAGTTCCTGCGGATTGGAGGGTGGCTAATGTTAGACCACTTTTTAAGAAATGTGGGAGAGAGAAAGCAGGAAATTATAGACCAGTTAGTCTGACCTCAGTGGTGGGAAAGATGCTGGAGTCTATTATAAAGGATGAAATTACGACACATCTGGATAGTAGTAACAGGATAGGTCAGAGTCAGCATGGATTTATGAAGGGGAAATCATGCTTGACTAATCTTCTGGAATTTTTTGAGGATGTAACTCTGAAGATGGACGAGGGAGTTCCAGTAGATGCAGTGTATCTGGACTTTCAGAAAGCTTTTGATAAAGTCCCACATAGGAGGTTAGTGAGCAAAATTAGGGCGCATGGTATTGGGGGCAAAGTACTAACTTGGATTGAAAGTTGGTTGGCTGATAGGAAACAAAGAGTAGTGATAAATGGCTCCATTTCGGAATGGCAGGCAGTGACCAGTGGGGTACCACAGGGATCAGTACTGGGACCGCATCTTTTTACAATATATGTTAATGATATAGAAGATGGTATTAGTAATAACATTAGCAAATTTGCTGATGATACTAAGCTGGGTGGCAGAGTGAAATGTGAGCAAGATGTTAGGAGATTACAGGGTGACCTGGACAGGTTGGGTACGTGGTCAGATGCATGGCCGATGCAGTTTAATGTGGATAAATGTATGGTTATCCACTTTGGTGGCAAGAACAGGAAGGCTGATTACTACCTAAATGGAATCAATTTAGGTAAAGGGGCAGTACAAAGAGATCTGGGTGTTCTTGTACACCAGTCAATGAAGGTAAGCATGCAGGTACAGCAGGTAGTTAAGAAAGCTAATAGCACGCTGGCCTTCATAACAAGGGGGATTGAGTATAGAAGCAAAGAGGCTCCCCTTCACTGTTTTGCTCACACAGCATTGCCCTGTGGTTTGAAGGGCAGTGCTTGTCACTGGCCACGCGGGTGTTTTTCCTATCTTCCTGGTGGTGGAAATTGAATAAAGATTGGTGCACTTTGTGTCTTTCACTGTGTCTCACACCTGCACACACACATCATGGGTGCTGGGGAAAAAATAAGCACTACCGCACTTAGGCGGTAGTGTGGGATAAAGAAAAAAAGAAGAATAAAAAAAAAAAAAAAAAAAACCAAGAGCCCCCCCCGGGTGTCCTTGGAGAAGGAGCAAAAGAAGAAAAAAAAAAAAAAAAAAAAAAAAAAAAAAAAAAAAAAATAGAAGCAAAGAGGCTCCCCTTCACTGTTTTGCTCACACAGCATTGCCCTGTGGTTTGAAGGGCAGTGCTTGTCACTGGCCACTCGGGTGTCTTTCCTATCTTCCTGGTGGTGGAAATTGAATAAAGATTCATGCACTTTGTGTCTTTTCACTGTGTCTCACACCTGCACACACACACCATGGGTGCTGGGGAAAAAATAAGCACTACCGCAGAGAAGAAAAAAGAAAAAAAAAAAAGAAGCAAAGAGGCTCCCCTTCACTGTTTTGCTCACACAGCATTGCCCTGTGGTTTGAAGGGCAGTGCTTGTCACTGGCCACTCGGGTGTCTTTCCTATCTTCCTGGTGGTGGAAATTGAATAAAGATTTGCGCACTTTGTGTCTTTTCACTGTGTCTCACACCTGCACACACACACCATGGGTGCTGGGGAAAAAAATAAGCACTACCGCACTTAGGCAGTAGTGTGGGGGTTAAATAAAAAAAAACAAAAGAAAAAAGAGGAAAAAAAAATAGGGGATACGTCCATTAAAAAAAAGAGAAAAAAAAAATAAAGCCACAAAAAAAAAAAAAAATAGAAGCAAAGAGGCTCCCCTTCACTGTTTTGCTCACACAGCATTGCCCTGTGGTTTGAAGGGCAGTGCTTGTCACTGGCCACTCGGGTGTCTTTCCTATCTTCCTGGTGGTGGAAATTGAATAAAGATTCATGCACTTTGTGTCTTTTCACTGTGTCTCACACCTGCACACACACACCATGGGTGCTGGGGAAAAAATAAGCACTACCGCAGAGAAGAAAAAAGAAAAAAAAAAAAGAAGCAAAGAGGCTCCCCTTCACTGTTTTGCTCACACAGCATTGCCCTGTGGTTTGAAGGGCAGTGCTTGTCACTGGCCACTCGGGTGTCTTTCCTATCTTCCTGGTGGTGGAAATTGAATAAAGATTTGCGCACTTTGTGTCCTTTCACTGTGTCTCACACCTGCACACACACACCATGGGTGCTGGGGAAAAAAATAAGCACTACCGCACTTAGGCGGTAGTGTGGGGGTTAATTTAAAAAAAAAAAAAAAAAAAGAAAAGAAAAGAAAAAAAAAAAAAAAAAAGTAGAAGCAAAGAGGCTCCCCTTCACTGTTTTGCTCACACAGCATTGCCCTGTGGTTTGAAGGGCAGTGCTTGTCACTGGCCACTCGGGTGTCTTTCCTATCTTCCTGGTGGTGGAAATTGAATAAAGATTCATGCACTTTGTGTCTTTTCACTGTGTCTCACACCTGCACACACACACCATGGGTGCTGGGGAAAAAATAAGCACTACCGCAGAGAAGAAAAAAGAAAAAAAAAAAAGAAGCAAAGAGGCTCCCCTTCACTGTTTTGCTCACACAGCATTGCCCTGTGGTTTGAAGGGCAGTGCTTGTCACTGGCCACTCGGGTGTCTTTCCTATCTTCCTGGTGGTGGAAATTGAATAAAGATTTGCGCACTTTGTGTCCTTTCACTGTGTCTCACATCTACACGCACACACCATGGGTGCTGGGGAAAAAAATAAGCACTACCGCACTTAGGTGGTAGTGTGGGGGTTCGATATATAGAAAAAAAGGAAAAAAAAAAGAAAAAAAAAAATAGAAGCAAAGAGGCTCCCCTTCACTGTTTTGCTCACACAGCATTGCCCTGTGGTTTGAAGGGCAGTGCTTGTCACTGGCCACTCGGGTGTCTTTCCTATCTTCCTGGTGGTGAAAATTGAATAAAGATTCGTGCACTTTGTGTCTTTTCACTGTGTCTCACACCTGCACACACACACCATGGGTGCTGGGGAAAAAAATAAGCACTACCGCACTTAGGCGGTAGTGTGGGGATAGAAAAGAAAAAAAAAACTCAACTCTAGAGCCCGGGTGAATTAAAAAAAAAAAATAAATAAACAGGAGTGTGGAGATCACATGAAAAATACTACTAAGAGACCAACACCCTGGAGTTGTGACTGGCCACTTGAGTGTTTCCTTAAAAAAAGAAAGAAAAAAAACTACTAAGAGACTTTTAATCTCCTCAGGTCAGGTGCACTGACTCCAAGCTGGCTGGTCACAGTCAGTGTGCTGTGGGGAGAAGTTCGCTTGACTGGAGACATTGCCAAAAAGTAGAAGCAAAGAGGCTCCCCTTCACTGTTTTGCTCACACAGCATTGCCCTGTGGTTTGAAGGGCAGTGCTTGTCACTGGCCACTTGGGTGTTTTCCCTATCTTCCTGGTGGTGGAAATCGAATAAAGATCTGTGCACTTTGTGTCTTTCACTGTGTCTCACATCTACACACACACACCATGGGTGCTGGGGAAAAAAATAAGCACTACCGCACTTAGGCGGTAGTGTGGGGAAAAAGAAAAAAAAGAAAAGAAAAAAAAAAAATAGAAGCAAAGAGGCTCCCCTTCACTGTTTTGCTCACACAGCATTGCCCTGTGGTTTGAAGGGCAGTGCTTGTCACTGGCCACTCGGGTGTTTTCCCTATCTTCCTGCTGGTGGAAATCGAATAAAGATTTATGCACTTTGTGTCTTTTCACTGTGTCTCACATCTACACACACACACCATGGGTGCTGGGGAAAAAAATAAGCACTACTGCACTGAGGCGGTAGTGTGGGGGTAAAACTAAAAAAAAAAGAAAAAAGAAAAAAACCAAAAAAAACAGGAAAAAAAATATAACAGGAAAAAAAAATAATCAGAGCTGTCCCTAACCTTCCCTTCAATGTTTGATCAAAAAAAAAATAGAAGCAAAGAGGCTCCCCTTCACTGTTTTGCTCACACAGCATTGCCCTGTGGTTTGAAGGGCAGTGCTTGTCACTGGCCACTCGGGCGTCTTTCCTATCTTCCTGGTAAAAAAAATAGAAGCAAAGAGGCTCCCCTTCACTGTTTTGCTCACACAGCATTGCCCTGTGGTTTGAAGGGCAGTGCTTGTCACTGGCCACTCGGGTGTTTTTCATATCTTCCTGGTGGTGGAAATTGAATAAAGATTTGTGCACTTTGTGTCTTTTCACTGTGTCTCACACCTGCGCACACACACCATGGGTGCTGGGGAAAAAATAAGCACTACCGCACTTAGGCGGTAGTGTGGGGAAAAAAAAGAAAAAAGGAAAAAAAAAATGGAAGAGAAAAAAAAAAATTGGAAGCAAAGAGGCTCCCCTTCACTGTTTTGCTCACACAGCATTGCCCTGTGGTTTGAAGGGCAGTGCTTGTCACTGGCCACTCGGGTGTTTTTCATATCTTCCTGGTGGTGGAAATTGAATAAAGATTTGTGCACTTTGTGTCTTTTCACTGTGTCTCACACCTGCGCACACACACCATGGGTGCTGGGGAAAAAAATAAGCACTACCGCACTTAGGCGGTAGTGTGGGGAAAAAAAAGAAAAAAGGAAAGAAAAAAAAATGGAAGAGAAAAAAAAAATTGGAAGCAAAGAGGCTCCCCTTCACTGTTTTGCTCACACAGCATTGCCCTGTGGTTTGAAGGGCAGTGCTTGTCACTGGCCACTCGGGTGTTTTTCATATCTTCCTGGTGGTGGAAATTGAATAAAGATTTGTGCACTTTGTGTCTTTTCACTGTGTCTCACATCTACAAGAAAAAAAAGAAGAAAAAAAAATAGAAGCAAAGAGGTTCTTCTGCAGCTGTACAGGGCCCTGGTGAGACCTCACCTGGAATACTGTGTGCAGTTCTGGTCTCCAAATTTGAGGAAAGACATTCTGGCTATTGAGGGAGAGCAGCGTAGGTTCACGAGGTCAATTCCTGGAATGGCGGGACTACCTTACACTGAAAGACTGAAGCGACTGGGCTTGTAAACCCTTGAGTTTAGAAGACTGAGAGGGAATCTGATTGAGACATATAAGATTATTAAAGGATTGGACACTCTGGAGGCAGGAAACATATTTCTGCTGATGGGTGAGTGCCGAACCAGAGGACACAGCTTAAAAATACGGGGTAGACCATTTAGGACAGAGATGAGGAGAAACTTCTTCACCCAGAGTGGGGTGGCTGTGTGGAATGCTCTGCCCCAGAGGGCAGTGGAGGCCCACTCTCTGGATTCATTTAAGAAAGAGTTGGATAGAGCTCTCAAGGATAGTGGAATCAAGGGTTACGGAGATAAGGCAGGAACAGGATACTGATTGAGGATGATCAGCCATGATCACATTGAATGGTGGTGCAGGCTCACAGGGCAGAATGGCCTACTCCTGCACATATTGTCTATTGTCTGTTGTAGTGGTTGAGCAGCTACAACGAACTCCAAATGAACTGTGTGGGAGCAATGTGTGGACATGATTCTGCTCCTGACATGATCATCGCCTCCTCTTTGGCTGGCTGTGTGCACAGAAGTTCATGTATCAGGCAATTCCCCAGCTGTGACAGTGTCAGATAAGTGCAACACATGGAGAGGGGCATTGCTGCACAAAGGAGCCAGGGGATAAGCCTGTGCATGTATTGAGTGTTCATATGATCTTCCCCTGTGAACTCTTGTATGACCTGTTGTGGATACACCTCACTCCTTCACATGCCAGGTCAATTACCTCCCCCATTACCCAGATGCTTGCAGCCATTCTCTTCAGAATTGTACTGTATCATGTGACAACTGATTCAATGAACTGTAGCCCCCTGCCAGTAGCTTTCAGCCTTAGCCTCAATTCACCACTAGGAGCCTCAACATCAGCCACGCCTTCCTAGGTTCCCATTCTGTCAAGCCCACAGACTTCACACTTCTCTAGGTCATCACCCAAGTTGTGTACATCTGCCTGTCCCTACCTACCTGGTACACCTCAACCCCAGTCCTCTTCTTGCTTCCTCTATAATTTCTATGAATGGTGACTACAGTACAACTGTGACCTTCACTGTTCAGCAGACTGAGCTGCCAGCACCAGGCTAGACCTGCCCCATCCCTCGATTGGTGGACATTTTTATTTTAAGTTTTATTAAACAATATAGTTTACAAAACAGTTAACATTAGCAGTTATATACAAAGAAACAGCAATTTTACAAGGAACAGGAGCAGCAAAGCCAGATCCCAAACCCTACTGTTCAAGCAGATTTCAGGGAAATGAGGACAAACTTCAAATCCCACTTTAAATCATCACAAGACATTAACAATGACAAGTCAATACAAGACATTCCAATTACATAAATAGTGCATAAAATACAACCTCCAGCAACCAAGCAAGTCCCCAGTACCTCCCACTTTCTGGCTGCTCTAAGGCAGCCCACCCCCATGCCCCTTCCAGTTCTCGGTCCGCCCTTACTTACTTTCTGGTCACTTCCAGGACAGCCCGGTCTGCTTCC
The DNA here is from genome assembly GCF_047496795.1 of Chiloscyllium punctatum. Taxonomy (NCBI): domain Eukaryota; kingdom Metazoa; phylum Chordata; class Chondrichthyes; order Orectolobiformes; family Hemiscylliidae; genus Chiloscyllium; species Chiloscyllium punctatum. Next base: position 71,065,958 of record NC_092739.1, read on the forward strand.
CCAACTCCCACAGATGACAGCGGTTAGGACAGCCTGCCCACCTTCCCGCTTCCCTAACTGCTCTTCGCACCTTCCGGCCACCTCTAGGTCTGTCCGCCCTGGTACCTGCCCAGGGTGACAGCACTGAGGACGGCCTATCCGCCTTCCGGCTCTCGGTCTGCCCCTATGTACCATCTGGATCTTGCCCACCCCAACACACCATCTGGCCTGTGGACTGCCCTGGCACACCTTCTGGCCACCTCTAGGACAGCCCATCCCCTTCCCTGGGATGACAGCATACAGGGCAGCTCACAGCCTTCCGGATTTCGGCCTGCCCCTACGCATCTGCTGGCTCTCGGCAACTCTGACACTTTCCGACCACTTCTAGGACAGCCTGTCCCGATCACACCTTCTCAGGATGCCAGCACTCAGAAGAGCCTACATACCTTCTGGCTCTCACAATGATCAGCATCGGCCTGGCATACCCAACCTCCGGCTTTCGGGACAGCCCACCCACTGTCAGGTTCACAGGACGGTCTACCCACCCTCCAGCTCTCGGGGTGACAGCTTTCAGGACAACCTAAGAGGCTCCCAGCTCATAGAGAGGCCTCCTAGACCCAGGGACACATGAGACAGTGCAGGTGATAACCCCAACAAGCAACAAGACAGTCAATAACCAACAAAGAGAGTCCTTTCTGGTACACCGAGTCCATAAATAGTTCTCTTCATTTGTAGAGTCTATTCCCAGGAACAGAGTTCACTCCTGTATTCAAAGTGCCTTGTCAGAAATGGAGTCCATTGCTAAAAACAGAGTCCACATCCGAGGGCAAACTCCACTCCTGAAAGCAGCAAATGCACACCCGATAGCACAGAGGTGTTCAGTCTCCATAGAGTCCTGTCCCATCCAAAGAGAACCAGGCCCACTCACAGGAACACAGTACATTGTAAAGGTGCAGTTAACTCACAGGAGTTTGGTCCACTCCCAAAGGCAGGGCCTACTCCCTAACTCCAGGATGCAGCAAGTGGTCACGTCCCAGCACACACACACACACATGTTCAGAGGCCCAGTCCCAGCACCAGGCCTTCCCACAGGAACAGCTCATCTGTTAAGATGTATTTTTTCACAAGGACTCAGTCCAAACACCAAAAAACAGTGAAGACACACACAATAAACAAAGAAAACTAGAGTGGAAGTGCTAAGTTGTGCCACTAAATCATTGTCCTTTTTAGATTAGATTCCCTGCAGTGTGGAAACAGGCCCTTCAGCCCAACCAATCCTCCAAAGAGCAACCCAGGCAGATCCAAGCCCCTCTAACTAATGCACCTAATACTATAGACAATCCATCTGACCTACACATCTTTGGAGCATGGAAGGAAACCACAGAAGCTAGAGGAAACCCATACAGACACAGGGAGAACATGCAAACTCCACCCAGACAGTTACCCAAGGCTGGAATTGAACCCAAATCCCTGGCACTGTGAAGCTGCAGTGCTAACCACTGAGCCACTGTGCCACCCTGCATGAAAGAGAAAAGAATAACACACAGACTGTAACGAGCCAGTGAAACAACAGTTTCCTATTAAGAATTGAATTACACCTGAAACACATTGACTGTGTGGATCAGACAGTTTAGAAATCAGTCTTCATTAAAAAAGGAATACCAGTTAACAAACTGGCTGTACAATTCAGCCAGTTCAGTAATCAGGCTTCCTCCAAAACACAGAAACCAACAGTATCAGTAGCACAATAACTGTGGCCCAACCAGCTCAGAGTCAGTCCCCTAAACTGAGGAGATTCTAAATCTCCTGGTTATTTTCTTTTCTTTTAAGGAAATCCCCTGGTCGTATTTTTTTTCTTTCTTACCCCAACACTGCCGCCTAACTGCAGTAGTGCTTATATTTTCCCCAGCATCCATGTGGTATGTCTGCAGGTGTAGGACTGGTTTATTTTTTTTTTACAAGTGTTCACACAGAATTCTGCACTGAACTTTTATAAATAAGAAATAACAACAAAAAGTACAGTTGTATTGACAGTTCAAGATTATGAACCTCAGATACAAAATCAGTTACAAAAAGAGATTAACAAACCATTGAAGAATTAAAATAAATGCATTCTGATTGGGGTTCTATACAGTTAGGAAATTGCACTTTTAGTTTGATAATGCAAGCTGCACATTTGTATTCCAATAAAACCAATGTAACTCAGAGATTATAAAAGCCAATCTCCTCAGCGACACTCATACTTCTGCTGGGTTTTAATTGTGGATTATTTTACTTATTTTTAAAAAAAGAAATCCACTAAACCTCAGCAATAGAAGTTTATTTAAAAAAAACAATAAATTCTGTAATGAACATGGGCTGGTTTATTACGTGAGTTTGGTGGAGTTGTGTTTATTTTCCCCTTGCACCCATGTTGTGTGTGTGTGCAGGTATCAGACACAGTGAGAAACAAGTGTGTAAACCTTTATTCAATTTCCACCAACAGGAAGAAAGGAAACACCTGAGTGGCCAGTGATAAGCAGCGCCCTTCTCAGAGGTTAATACTTGTTCAGGTCCTTGCTTATAGCCCAAATCACCTCAGTAATATTCTGCTCACAATGCTACCAACAGTTATGTCAGAGCCCGAGTGTCTGGAGAAAGAGCACGCGGTGTCCACCAACACCCTGGAGCTGTTCAGAGAGAGGTGGGCCCTGCAGGGAGTGGAGTGTATTATTTCCCCCTCCAACTCTATTTTGATTTAATGCCTGCCCTCCCCCTCACTCTTTGATCACACAGCATTGCCCTTTGATGTGAAGGGCACTGCTTGTCACTGGCCACTTGGGTGTTTTCCTATCTTCCTGGTGGTGGTAATTGAATAAAGATTCATACACCTTGTGTCTCACACCTGCACACACACACCATGGGTGCTGGGGAACATATAAGCACTGCCGCAGTTAGGCGGTAGTGTGGGGGAAAAATAAATGCTCGTAAAAAGAGTAAAAGATGGAGAGAGATGCTCTCAACATCAAGATATGCCTCATCAGATCTCTGACCTGAATCTGCTATGTAACTCATCACAACCTATGTCACCCAGATCCCAAGAAAATTCTCTCCCATGTCTTTATTTTGATTTATTTTTCCCATGATATTTCTATTGTCTCATGCTAGTATCACTTTAGCCATTTAACCACCTCACAATGTTTATTTAAATACCTAATGTAAAATTTTCTTATGTGTGTTGACTCTGTACCTGTGGGTCTTTTTCACATGTCACTGTATGTCTTCCCTTTTCTCTCACTACGCTCATTTTTCAAATGTTCCTTTTATAAGTTCATCCGAATTTGATATAAGTCACATCTAAGCCATTAACTTGTCTCTCTACAGATTCTGACTGATCTATTGTGTGTTTTCAATACTTTTCCCTTTCAATTATTCAGTTGCTGAAATTCAAGTGTGAGAACTTCAAACTTGTAGCTCATGGCATGTTTCAAATTTATTAATTTCTCAGTATAATATATCAAAGTCAAATAGCATGTACATTCAATATGTTCATAATGAAAATTAATTATAAACATACTGTTTGAACAATAACAACAAACTATTTATAAAATATTGAAAACCAAAAATCAGCAATTATTTATTTCTAGTTATCTAGATAGAAAATTAAACAGGAAATGCCTTTGCTGACAATTATCTATGCTTTCTGACCCTGGAGTGATCTTTGCTTTATTTAATTGTACTACCCATTCTACTGTTAATTTGCACATACTCCCAACTCACTTTTGTAAATCTCATTGGCAAGCCAAGATAATATTCAGGCAAATATGCTTGAACGCAGGAAGACTGCTAGGTACCAGCTACTAACCTATGCATATAAGCACCTCAAATTGATCATGGTGCAATTTACTCCTGCTTCCAGTACATTAGATTACTGAGCAACCTATAATTGCCTTCTATTGTAGACTTAATAGCTTGTGTTGCTATGGCCACTAAAAGCTGTTAAGAAACTTCAGACAATCCTCTGTTATAGGTATTGGAATGTCCCTGTTAGATAAAATAACAGCTCTTTTGGGACACAGAAAAACTCTTTTGGCCAACTGAATGGCATGCTGGGAAAACTGGCCAACTGAGCAGCATGCTGGGGATGGGATCAGGCCAGACAAGCAGTAGCTCTATTCCTGATGAAGGGCTTTTGCCCGAAACATTGATTTCCCTGCTCCTCGGATACTGCCTGACCTGCTGTGCTTTTCCAGTACCACCCTAATCTAGTTTCTAGTTTCCAGCATCTGCAGTCCCTGTTTTTACCCAGACAAGCAGGTATGCAAACCAGTTACCTTGATTGCTTATATTGAATAGGTGTTAATGCTATATTGGAACGGAGACATTAAACCCAGAAGTTTGCAGTATTCATTGTCAAATCGAATCAAGACAGACAGATGTGCGAACCATTCACCATTAATGCCTATTGAATGGGTTGTTGGTGAGACAATGCTACATGGTTTTGGGTGGATCAATGGATCTGCATTTCAGTAGAACCGTTTGTGAGTCAGCCTGGTTCTGAGGATTGGCTTGATTAATAGGGGAAATTACAGCATCTAATGCTGTCTTTTGAAACACCTCTCTTGAGATAGAAACTCAATTTAAATTATGCAAGTTACATTGTGACTTTTTTTTCTATTTCAAAATATACTTTATTCATGTAAATAAATCTTTGGTACTTGTACAATTTTCCATGTCGTTCATAGTTAAATACATTGCATGTTTTAACATTACAAAGAACAAATTGAATTAATCGAATTCACAGTTATCCTATTAACAGTTACCTTTATTAACTATCCAGTCTCTTGGTATTTAGCTGTGGCTTCAGCGGAACCCACCTACTGAGTGGGTGCCCTGTTATATGAAAGCAAATGAAACTTCTTTAACCCCCAGTTTATGGGGTTACCATTGTCCATTTGACTGTCCTGTCTCTGGGGTAGCTTGTCTACATCCCCAAGGTAAGCACGAACTGCTGGACCTTCGCTGGGCTGAGGTAGCTATCCAGCTCCTCACTGGGGTCATTTACCCGCTCTGGTGTCATTGAGCCAAGGCAAGGGTCCTCACTGTCCAGTTCTGTGTCTGACAGTGGAACTGTCAGAGGATCACAGCTCTCGGTTGCCTGTAGTTGTGGAGCAGTGGGTACCCCCTGGTTCTCACTGGGTGGAGGGTGGACTTCGGGGGGTCCGTTGTTTCCTGGTTGGGAGGAAATGCCCTCCTCTTTACCGACGGCGCTCTGTCTCTTCTTCTGGTGGTGATGGCCTTCTGTGCGTCCATCTTCCCCCTCCGAAGAGCTGGCCGCCCCTCCCTCGTGCAGCTGTCTTTTCCCCTTTTGCTGGGAGGCTTTGGGGGCCTGGCAAGATTTCCTCTTCCTGTTTTTAACAGGTATCCACTCCTCTGCCTGCTTGATTACCTCCTCCTCCTCCATTTCTTCCATCTGCCTGGCTAGAGCTAGGATCAGCTGCTGTGTCTCCCCGCTGGCTGCCGCCTCCTCCACTCCAGCCTGTTCTTCTTTCTGGGTGCCACCAGACTCCGTTTCCCTGCTGTCCGGGTGGACCTTACTGGTCTTTGGGGGTCCACGGCTCACATTGCCACCTCCAGCCATCTGTGCGTAAGTGGGGCCCCCACGTCTTGGGCAGGCCTTGTATATGTGGCCCGCCTCTCCACACAGGTTGCAGCTCTTTTCTTCCTGACAGTCCTTAGTCAAGTGACCCTCCTGTTTGCAGTTCCTGCAGATGGTCACTTTGCAATCCGCCGCCACGTGTCCCGACTTCCCGCAGGTTCGGCACACTTTCGGCTGCCCTGCATATGTCAGGTAGCCTCTGCTCCCTCCAATTGTGAAGCTCGAGGGTGGGTGGAGGATGTTCCCACTATCATCGGCCCTCAGAGTTACCCTGACCTGCCGCTTACTGGTCCAGATCCCAAAGGGGTCAATCACATCAGTGGCTTCTCCCTCAACTTTGATGTACTTTCCCAGGAAGGTCAGGACATCAGCCGCTGGAACATAAGGGTTATACATATGGATTGTAACAACCCGATTCCTCTGTGCAGGAAGCACACACAATGGGGTCGCCGACAAGATGGAAAACAGCGGCTCCCCTTCCTTCTCCTTCAAGACCTTCAGGAGCTGTTCGCACTGCTTCACACTTCTGAAGGTCACATCAAAGTAGCCTGCCCCAGGGAAATCCTGCAGGCAGTACACATCCTTGTTTTTTATTTCAAAAATATACTTTATTCATAAATGATTTGATGGTCTGTACATTGGATCATGCCATACATATGTCCATATTTACAAACACAGATTCGACTTTATCCTTGTCATTCGCATTTACAATCCTGTGCATTTTTCAATCTTGTACATATACATATATTTGGCTGAGGCATCAGCAGAGCCCAAAAAAAACGTCCGCATGGGCCCCCTGTTCTTCTTTAGGCAGGCCGATCTTACACGGTGGTCTTTCCCCACCGCGCCTTGGCGGCAGCTGCCCCAAGCTTCAGCGCGTCCCTCAACACGTAGTCTTGGACCTTGGAATGTGCCAGTCTGCAACACTCGGTCGGGGTCAACTCCTTCAGCTGGAAGATCAACAGGTTTCGGACCGCCCAGAGAGCGTCCTTCACCGAGTTGATGATCCTCCAGGCGCAGTTAATGTTCGTCTCGGTGTGAGTCCCGGGGAACAGGCCGTAGAGCACGGAGTCCCGCGTCACGGCGCTGCTCGGGACGAACCTCGACAAGCACCACTGCATTCCTCTCCAGACTTCCTCTGCATAGGCACATTCCAGAAGGAGGTGTGTGACAGTCTCGTCCCCCCCGCAGCCACTTCGAGGGCAGCGTGCGGTGCGGCTGAGAGTCCGGGTGTGCATAAAGGATCTCACAGGCAGAGCCCTTCTCACCACCAGCCAAGCCACGTCTTGGTGCTTGTTGGAAAGTTCTGGCGATGAGGCATTCTGCCAAATGGCTTTGACAGTCTGCTCAGGGAACCGCTCGACAGGATCCGCCCTCTCCTTTTCCCGAAGGGTCTCAAGGACGCTACGTGCTGACCACTTCCTGATGGACTTGTGGTCAAAGGTGTTTTTCCTCATAAATTTCTCCACGAAGGACAGGTGATACGGAACGGTCCAACTACTCGGAGCGTTCCGCGGCAGCGAGGCCAGGCCCATCCTTCGCAACACCGGGGACAGGTAGAACCTCAGTACGTAGTGACACTTGGTGTTTGCGTACCGGGGATCCACGCACAGCTTGATGCAGCCACACACAAAGGTGGCCATCAGGGTGAGGGTGGCATTGGGCGTGTTTTTTCCCCCATTGCACCGGTCTTTGTACATAGAGTCTCTTAGGACCCGGTCCATCTTTGATCTCCAAATGAATTGGAAGATGGCCCGGGTGACTGCGGCGGCACAGGTCCTGGGGATAGGCCAGACCTGTGCCACATATAGCAATACTGAGAGTACCTCACACCTGATGACCAGGTTTTTTCCCGCGATGGAGAGCGACCGTTGCCCCCATCTGCCTAGTTTCTGTCTCATCTTCCTGATCCGCTCCTCCCAGGTCTTGGCGCACGCCCCAGCCCCCCCGAACCAAATACCCAGCACCTTCAGGTGGTCAGTCCTGACGGTGAAGGGGATAGAGGATTGGTCGGCCCAGTTCCCGAAGAGCATGGCCTCGCTCTTGCCTCGGTTTACCTTGGCCCCCGAGGCCCGTTCGAACTGGTCGCAGATGCACACGAGTCTGTGCACGGACAGCGGATCCGAGCAGAAAACAGCGACGTCATCCATGTACAGGGAGGCCTTAACCTGCAGGCCCCCGCTGCCAGGAATAGTCACCCCTCTCAGGCTCGCATCCTTCCTGATGGACTCGGCAAATGGCTCTATGCAACACACAAACAAGGCGGGTGAGAGGGGGCATCCCTGCCTGACTCCAGATCTTACAGGGAAGCTATCTGATTCCCACCCATTGATTGAGACTGCACTGACAATGTTGGTGTAGAGCAGTCTGATCCAATTTCCGATTCCCTCCCCAAAGCCCATTTTGGAGAGGACATCCCTCATATATGTATGCGATATCCTGTCAAAGGCTTTCTCCTGGTCCAGGCTGATGAGGCAGGTGTTCACCCCCCTGTCCTGCACGTAGGCGATCGTATCCCTGAGGAGTGCGAGACTCTCAGAGATCTTCCTGCCCGGTACAGCACAGGTTTGGTCCGGGTGGATCACCGATCCCAGAGCAGACCTGACCCGGTTGGCGATGACCTTTGACAAGATTTTGTAGTCTGCATTTAACAGTGAGATCGGTCTCCAATTTCTAATTTCCTCCCTCTCCCCCTTCCGCTTGTAGACGAGGGTGATGATGCCTTTCCTCATGGATTCACTCATGGTACCTGCCCGGAGCATACTGACATACACCTCCAGCAGGTCCTGGCCGATCAAGTCCCAAAGAGCGGAATAAACCTCGACCGGTAAGCCGTCGCTTCCGGGAGTTTTATTCTTTTCGAAGGACTCGAGGGCCTTGGTCAGTTCATCCAGAGATAGCGGCTGGTCCAGCCTCTCTCGTGTTCCGTCATCTAGGACCTCCGTGATAGAGGACAGGAACGACTGGGAGGCTGCGCTGTCGGTCGGCTTCGAGTCATACAGGCTGGCGTAGAAGGATTTGCTGATCCTCATGACGTCAGCCTGAGATGACGTTACCGAGCCATCTTCTTTCTTCAGGCTGCTGAGCACGGAGCTCTCTTTGTGCACCTTCTGGAAGAAGAAACGTGAGCACGTCTCGTCCTGCTCCACCGAGCGGACCCTGGACCGGAAGATTATCCTGGAGGCCTCCGAGGCAAAGAGCGAGGCTTGCTGGCCCTTCACCTCCTTGAGGTCCTCCGTGACATCGACCCCCATCGTCTGCAGCAGGAGCAGGTTCTGCATACTTTCCTGGAGCTGGGACAGTTTTCCCCGCCTCTCTCTCGCCTCCTGGACACCTTTGAGGATAAAGAACCTCTTGATGTTCCCTTTTACCGTTTCCCACCAGTCCGCTGGAGACTCAAAGAGGGGCTTCACGGTTCTCCAACCTGCGTAATCCCTCTTGAGCTCTTCGGTGTTTCCCGGGGTCAACAGCTTAGTGTTCAGTTTCCACGTTCCCTTGCCCGCCCGCTGTTCGTCCTGTAGGTGACAGTCGGCCAGCAGGAGGCAGTGGTCAGAGAAGAACACCGGCTTGACGTCGGTGGATCTGACCGCTGCAGTGAACCCACAGCATCCCAACAGTACCTTCTTAATAAACAAGGTGCGGTTGAATGGTGTACGATCCTCAATCTTCTTCACAGTCACCCTGACTGTGTTTCGAACGCCCTGGCCAGGGCTGCAGGCAGCTGTTGAGGCCATAGCTCTGAGGTTGGCTGGTCCCTGAATTGGCGTTAGGCCGAAGCCAGCATGAAGATCCACCAAGAGAAGGTCAGCACAACCAAACGATCCTCCAACGTCCAATTATGATCCAACGATGATCTCTTCACTAGCTCTGATGACTCGCAACCTGTTCTGATAAGAACAGATACTTGATCCTAGCCTCGTCCTGGGAGAACCACCTTGGTGATATCCCCTGCAAGTTACATTGTGACACCAGACTACTGCTTATCTACCGTACTTGGAAACAGCTCGGAGAACTAGTTAAAAGAAGTCACTCCAATCAGACAGATCTCACACCACACTCCAGAGAACATTGGGACCAAGAAGTAGGAATCTTGCAAACAGGAAGAGCTGCCACAATCCCCCCTTGACCAGCTGTAATCAGGGTAGTAAGCACTTTGTAACATCCTGTACAGAAGTACGGGAGCACAGTGAAAGGTTTTCCAACATCATCTCTTATGGCACCCTCTTAGGTACAAGTATCACGGAACAAATCTTAGATATAACAAGAGGAATAAAAAACAAAAATATTTGCATTGCTTGACAGTGTTAAAACAGTAAGTTAGAAATAAGACATAGTCAAAGGATTGACATAGCAGTCAGATAAAATAAATTACAAATAAACATGACATTGCAGTAACTGAACGCAGGGGTATCAGGAACGTGTCCAACAATCATCCCGCTCAGCACTACACTGGCTCGCAGCTGCTCCAAGGTAAGTTCCAGGACTGCTTTCCCACATCAGCCAATGCTCCAGGACTGTTACCTTGTGTCACCCCCTGCTCTGGGACTGTATCCCTGTGCCAACCCCTCCTCCGGGACTATTTCCCTGTGCCAACCCCTGCTCTGGGACTGCTTCCTTGTGTCAACCCCTGTTCCGGGACTATTTCCCTGTGACAAGTCCTGCTCCGGGGCTGTATCCCATGCCAGCCCCTGCTCTGGGACTGTTTCCACATGCCAACCCGTGCTCCAGGACTGTATCCCGTGCCAGTCCCAGCTCCAGGAGAATTTCCCCGTGCCGACCCCTGCTCTGGGACTGTTTCCCCGTGCTACCCACTGCTCTGGGACTGTTTCCTTGTGCCAAACCCCTGCTCCAGGACTGTTTCCCCTGGCAACCCCTGCTCCAGGACTGTATCCCGTGCCAGCCCCTGCTCTGGGACTGTTTCCCTGTGCCAACACCTGGTCCCGGACTGTTTCCCTGTGCCAACACCTGGTCCCGGACTGTTTCCCTGTGCCAACCCCTGCTCTTGGACTGTTTCCCTGTGCCAACACCTGGTCCCGGACTGTTTCCCTGTGCCAACACCTGTTCTGGGACTGTTTCCCTGTGCCAACCCCTGTTCTGGGACTGTTTCCCTGTGCCAAGCCCTGCTCTGGGACTGTTTCCCTGTGCCAACCCCTGTTCCGGGACTGTTTTCCCGTGCCAACACCTGTTCTGGGACTGTTTTCCCGTGCCAACCCCTGCTCCGGGACTATATCCCATGCCAGCCCCTGTTCCGGGACTGTTTCCCTGTGCCAACCCCTGCTCTTGGACTGTTTCCCCGTGCCAACACCTGTTCTGGGACTGTTTTCCCGTGCCAACCACTGCTCCGGGACTGTTTCCCTGTGCCAACCCCTGCTCCGGGACTGTATCCCCATGCCGGCCCATGCTCCAGTACTATTCCCAGTGCCGTTCCCTGCTCCAGGACTGTTTCCCCGTGCCAGCACCAGCTCCGGGACTGTCTCCCCGTGCTGCGCACTGCTCCAGGACTGTTTCTCCGAGCCAGCCCCTGTTCCAAGACTGTACCCCCTGCCGACTCCTTCCCGGGACTGTATCCTCGCGCCGACCCTGCTCTAGGAATATTTCCCCATACCTTCCCCGATCCAGGTCTGATTCCCCGTGCCAGACCCTTCTCATGCATTGTTTCCTGGTGCTGGTCCCTGCTCCAGGAGTCATTCCCCGTTCTTCCCCCACTCCGGAAATTTTTCTCCATGCCAGCACCTGATCCAAGAGTGTTTCCTCGTGTCAACTGCAGTCCAGGACTGTATCCACACGCCAGCCCCTGAGCTGGGACTGTATCCGCACGCCAGCCCCTGAGTTGGGACTGTTTCCCCGTGCTGGCCCCTGCCTCGGGACAGTTTTCCCATTCTGCTTCCTGCTACAGGGGTGTATACCCGTACCAGCCGTACTCCGGGATTGTTTCCACACGCCGGCCCCTGCTCTGGAGGTCTCTTTCCCTGTGCTGGCCTCTGCTCCAGGACTGTTTCCCCATGCTATTCCCTGATCCGGGACTGTTTCCCCATTCCGGCCCCTGCTCCAGGATTGTTTCCCCATTCCGGCCCCTGATCCAGGACTGTTTCCCCATGCTGTTCCTTGATCCGGGACTGTTTCCCCATTCCGGCCCCTGCTCCAGGATTGTTTCCCCATTCCAGCCCCTGATCCAGGACTGTTTCCCCATGCTGTTCCTTGATCCGGGACTGTTTCCCCATTCTGGTCCCTGCTCCAGGTTTGTTTCCCCATTCCGGCCCCTGCTCCAGGACTGTTTCCCCATGCTGTTCCTTGATCTGGGACTGTTTCCCCATTCCGGCCCCTGCTCCAGGATTGTTTCCCCATTCCGGCCCCTGATCCAGGACTGTTTCCCCTTGCTGTTCTCTGATCTGGGACTGTTTCCCCATTCCGGCCCCTGATCCGGGACTGTTTCCCCATTCCAGCCCCTGCTCCAGGACTGTTTCCCCTTGCTGTTCTCTGATCTGGGACTGTTTCCCCATTCCGGCCCCTGATCCGGGACTGTTTCCCCATTCCAGCCCCTGCTCCAGGATTGTTTCCCCTTGCTGTTCTCTGATCCAGGACTGTTTCCCCATTCCAGCCCTTGCTCCATGATTGTTTCCCCATTCTGGCCCCTGTTCCAGGACTGTTTCCCCTTGCTGTTCTCGGATCTGGGACTGTTTCCCCATTCCGGCCCCTGTTCCAGGACTGTTTCCCTATGCTGATCCCTGATCTATGCTGGCCCCTATTCTGGGATTCCCTTCCCCGGCTTGCCAGCTCGCCTAATGCAGAAAGAGGGAGAAAAAAGAGAAAAACGATGAAAGAGAACAGGAAGAGCAGAGGAACATTGGCTGGAATGTCTTGCTCTCCTGCCATCTTGTCGAAAGATGGACTGGTTTCGTAAACTTGTGTTTTCATGATAACAAACTCCATCTCCTGGTAAAGCACACTTCATTATTAGTGTAAAATGAACCACACCCAGTAAGTAAGTGGAGCAGGCCATAAGAAAATGAAGTGTATACTATTGCTTTGGTTGGCTTGTTTAATAATTTGATTGCTTCTGAAAGTTTTCTACACATGCATGAAAGAAGCATGTAACAAAACAAAACAGCGGCACTAGCAATTTTCCATTTCAGTGGTTCTTTTGTCAGAACCACAGGTAATGTAAGGATTAGGTACTATCAAGTCTGCTAATCATGCTGATATATCTTTCCCAACTTAGGGAACATGAAAATACATTTATTATCTGAAAAGAAGCTGCTGATCATTACTCTTTGTTTCTTTACTTTTATTCAGAGGTTCAACATCATATGACCTTGAAAAGCAAAATATAGTGCAGAAGACTTTGGAGGTGATTGCCAGACATTATCCGTTTACTTTGTAATAGATGAACATCTATTTGCCTGCCATATTCAGGTGTGAGGGAGTATTAATACTCACTTCTTTCTTTAGTTACAACTGGGCAGCAGCCAGAAGCTGGAGTAACCCTTAACGCTGACAGTGAACATATGATTGGATGCCCTTCTCAGATCTGGTGGGGGCTAACAACAAACTGATTAGACTGAACAGGAAGTGAACGATGTTTAAATACTCACCCAATGTGTCATCTGACTTTGGGGTTTCTTCCAGCAGCTGTCAAAAAGCAACAAAATTTAATATCGGGAGCCCATTATTTCAGGATCATGGCTATACTCTATAGTCCTCCCCCTTTTCAAGGCCTTGTCAAGATGAAGGCCTTTGTACGATGTAACTTCCTGCTGTGGCCACCCACTTAAGTCCAGCACTAAAGCAGGGCAGGAGCAGGATATATCATACCCTCAAAGTTTTATATATCATACCTTCAAAGTTTTATATATCATACCCTCAAAGTTTTATATATCATACTCTCAAAGTTTTATATGTATTGAACAAATTCTATCTGGGAGCCACATCAAACCGCTGTGATTTGGTAGATCTCTGTCAGCTTTGTGACAGATAAATTTTACACAGCAATTCCAAGTGGTGACATCTTATAATCCATTCAACTATGAAGCTGGGTTTGTTGACTCTAATTATACCAGAGACAGGCATCTTCAGGTTAAGCTATATTTTAGAATTAATTGTGCCAATGGGAATTCATATTATTTTCACCAGCCACATATCAGCTTGTCATTGATTGATGACATTTTGTATTCTGAAACTCAGTGTGTCAGGTATATCATTAAGTTTAAAAGTTTAACCATGAATGTCATTATCAAGAAATAAATTGAGACATGTTTTTATGAAAAAAGAAATAATTCAAACTAAAAGCAAACTGACAAATGCTGTTGAGAGGTATGGACGCACAGGTCAATTAAAATAAGAATAAACAGAACAGAAACCCACAATAACTCAACGGCATTATCCAGGTAATTGGCCTCCACGGAGTTGCTCTTGGAGATCAGGAGAACTTCTGTGGGATATCAGGGTCAAGAAGAATGGCATTTCACAATGCAGAAAAGGCACTTTAAAGGATGCAGAGAAGATGATCATGAAGACCACAGTTAAAATTTTAATCAGCATACGAAACATTCTGTCCTTTGAGGAGAGATCGAGGAAATTGAGCCTGTAATCTCTAGAAGTTTGAAGAATAGGAGATGATCTCATCAAAGATTACAAAACCCTGAAAGGGGTGAACAAAGTAGATGCAGAATTTGTGCTTTGCCTGGCTGGGGGTGTGTCTAGAACCAGGCAACACAGCTTCAGAATTAAGGCCTTGCCATTTAGGACTGAGGGAAGGAGGAATGTCTTCATTCTGAGGATAGTGAATCTCAAAAGAACTGTTCATGTAGAACAAGTATCAGTTTCCAGGCTTCTCATTGGAGCAGAGCAGTAAGAAAGAACTGATGATGAAAGCTCACATTCAATAATCAGCCGTGAACAATATTCAACAAGAAATCACAGAGCAGCTAGCACCTTGCGGTGAAAGTGGCTGGGTAGCTATTGGCACTGGGGGTGTGTGCTAATTTTCCACTCCCCAGACTAAGAATACTTCAACTAGCTGCTGTGCATAAATACTGCCCAACTGGTATCACTTACCACAGCAAAGATCAGGAATTGTAATGGGCAGCCTCCTGATCTGTACCATTTATTGCTAACTAGATGGTAACTTCATCAATCGACCTGGAGGACCTGTTGTGAAACTTCTACATGATTACTTAAATCTGGCAATTATAATGAAACCTATTAGAATAGAATGTAAAACTAGAGTGTAATTTGTCTTCACTGTATAAAACATTTCCAATTTCTCTTTTTTAAACTGGATGTTGGAAGAGTTGCTTGCCACTTGCTAAAGGATTAGGAAGCCATGTCAATGTTTAATTTTCAGCCATATCTTTTTATCATGGAAACAACAAAATATGACTCCAGGACAAAGTGCAAAATATTTTAAACACAATTAATTTGATGACAGCATCGACAGAATCCTTGCCATGTCTCTGTAGCTATTGGTCATTGTTATGGTACGTACTAGAGAACAAGGAGTCTCATCATTTCCCTCTCTCATCACCTAGTGACTCCCATGTGTTTATCAATATTTAAGGCCTCCATGTCACATTTGCAAACATGCTTGAAGCAGAGGTTAGGATGTCTTACTGGTAGTCTGATGTGGATGCCACACATTGCAGAAAGCCTTGGATAGGAGACCATCTTCCATCCTGGGCATGTGTCTGATTTACTGAAGCAGCCTCTGTTTGATTAGGGCCAAGGTATTTAGGACGCCTGCCTTGGAGAAGCTGCTGAACTCTTGAACTGTATTCTGCCAGGCTTTACCCACAATGCACCACACATGGCAAAGCTGGAAATGTTTGCGATTTTGCTGCCAGCTGTATGTCTCCCAACAGCCACACAGCGAGGTGCTAAAAACACAGGCCTTAGTCCTAATGGTCAGCTCAGTGTTATCCCATGGTGTTCCCTGAGTTGGCCAAAGGCGCAACTGCCTTTCCTTTGTTTATATTGAGTTCTACATCAAGGGATGGATTACCATAATGGACCCGAGGAAATTGGATTTGCTCACCATTTATGGTGCGGTGTTATTCAGTGTAATCAGTCACAGAGTAGCAAGATCTTATCCAATTACCATGATTTTCTTGATGCTTATAATGAGGGCAACAAGCACAGGCATCAGAAAGACAGTCCACAAGTCTTTGTAGCTGAATTCCTGTGTGGTTGACTAGTGATGCATCATCAGCACAGTGAAGTTATCCGGTGGTATGTGAAATGCATTTTAGCTTTTCGTCTTGATAAATCATAGGTCTTAATGTTTGACCTGGTGTCCAAGTAGAATCTTACCATATCCCCAGTGAAGGCAAAGGCTAGAAACATAGAGAAGATATCAAATTGAGTGGGGCAAGGTAACAGAAATGCTTCACTTAATTCTTCACTTTGAAGCCATCAGAATTAGAGTCATCATCTGTAAAGGTGTGGAAGGAGCAGCTGAAAGTGAATCTTGTGGAGTCCTGTTCTGCTGATGGTGTTGAATGCCTTATCAAAATCAAGGAAAGGTAGGTAAAGAGGGTATATCCTGTTTCCTGCACTTGTCTTGTGACTGATGTTTAATTTCATTAATGAGATATATATTATTGCCTTCCAAAGAGTTCTCATCCATTTGTTAACCTATGTGCTGGAAATTCTCTCTCCTTGGTGTGTGGAGATCAGTGGTGAAGATGGTGACAAAACAGTGTGAGAACGAAAACAATCCGTTTCTCAACTTTGAAAAAAATCTTGATTTTCCCCTCAAGCCTTAAATGTCAACTTCAGAAGCTTCCCCTTCAGTGGCAACTACCCTAATTCCATGTATTTGCAGCTCATTCAGCACCAAATCTCCTTTTAAAATCTCATCTCTAATTCTCCTCTCTTTCCCTGAGAAACCAAATGCCATAGATATCTGACAGGTAAAACAAGCCAGGTACCTAGTGCAGTAGCTCACTGACTGCCTATCCGGTTGTCTTACACTGCTACTTATGAACAATGTCCCTGCATGGTGGCCCATGACTCTTGTCCCAGTCAGTAAATCACCAGCCACACCACATCATCATGCCTACACTGAGATACCACCTCAACCTTTCAACACATTACTCTGGAGCTGACAAACACCTCCAACAGGCATACTTTTCCAGGTCACTTTGTTAGGGATGGACATGCATTTCATGCATCTTGGCTTGCTTTCTAAATACTCACTAATTTTAGCTCTTGCATACAGTATTCCAGCCTCTGTCAGCTTCATAATGCTTTTTCAGTACATACTGACTTTAGTAGAGAGTTATAGACCATCATCCCTTATGTGGGACACATTGCTTTCTTGAGCATTCAGTTACAGAATACTACCTTCAATGTCTTAAATTGATTTTTTCAGTTCAGAGAGAAAGGAAAGCAGCTTGTAACAGTGGGGAGCATTGAACAGTGAGTTTATCAGTCAGATAGGAAGTGGACATGTCATTGTACAGCACCATACTGTAAATAACTTCCATCATGTGTTAGCTGCTCAGTGGCAAACACACTGCATTTGCTTCAGGCAAAGGGTAATATGTGGAAGTCAAAGAGGAACAATTGGGCAAAGGGGGAACTGTGGCCCGTCTGGGGGTACCACCTCATTCGGTCAAGTGGCTCAACCAATTTCAGTCCGGCGGTTTGCCATGGTCAGTTAAGCTTTGGAAACAATGAAAGATTAACGATCTGCCTCCTTGTAGTCTGGGGGATCAGGTCACAGTTGGTCCTACAGGCCAAGTACAAGCAGGTCAGGATTTACAGGTAGCTCAGTCAGGGTGCTGTTGAAACATCAGGGCAGGAGATGGGCAGTTGTCCAGACTGTCATGTCAAGTCAGTATGGGGGTTCGATCATGGTCCGTCACTGGGGTTTAGTCACAATGAGTGGGAGATTGTCAATGGGAAATCCATGGAATCCTGCAGAAAGTTGACAACTCTAGTTTGGGGATGGGCTTCATTGTACCGGGTTTGTGAGGGAATGGTGACTGGATAGAGGGCAATTGTAGATATTACGATGAGACCTCATAGTGAAGATAAGACGATTGGGAGCTCTGGAACTGAGGTTTCAAACAAATCACAGCAACTCTGACCTTTCGAAGGGGAGAATGCTGGGGCAAGGGCACTGGCATTTCCTATCAGACACTCTTGAGGTAAAGTGGGCATATAAATAATGAATGTAAAGTGAAACTGGGGAGGCTGAAGGATCACTGGGGGCTCTGAGATAGCAATAGAAAAAGGAACAGAAAGAATTGGTGGCAAATAATGAGTCACTGCCAGGGCCTGAAAGTGACTCACATTGTTTGCAAAGTCCAACACATTGGATCAAAAGTCAAATGCATTAAAACCAGACAAAATGATTATAAATGCATGGGCTGATATAATTACTGTTTTTTTTCTACGCAAGATATAACTTACTCTACCTGCATGTAGTTAAAATCATTTTATTTTGAAACCCTCTTAGAGACAATTTGCTATGGATCATTTTTAAGTTGGACTTTTGCAAACACTGCTTAGGGAAATGCATCACCATCTTTTGTTTTCGATGCAGGAAGGAAACGAGAAGAATAATTTAATGCACTTCTCCCTCTTGAAATAACAGATATAATGTGGATTGATCGATATTGCATCTGAAGATTTCCCACTCATAATTTATCCATCTTTTCACTCACCTTTCTACACATGGTCAATATGACTCAATCCCTTCTTATCTCATTCTTATTTTCCATTTTTTCCATCCATCACTATTTTCCTGGATTCTTTGCTATCCCTTTCTACTATCACATTGCAGTAAATAATGTAATGGTCAAATTTTTCTTGTATTTTCATTTCTTTTTAATCTCATGTAAATTATTTGATCCACGTCATGTTCTAACTTTAAATTCAAACAATTACTTGTGCTGTTGAACTAAAACATGATTGGTTTGGAAACAATACTGATTTCATTCTAAAAATCGCTCCCCCTGCTGGTTGACTTCCTTAATAACTTAATCCCATTTAATTGGGGAGGTCTGTGCACTGTAAGGCCCCTGGCACTAAATCAACAGGTCTGAATTTGTGCCCCTCTCTGGGAATGAATGGCCACTGAAGATGCATTCAGAATATGGCCAAACTGGAAATTCTTCCAATATGTCTGTAGTGGGCAATGAAAGGAGGAGAGTCTCTCGGTCAAAAGTGTTTGATATTGACTTGGAGTGATTGTAACAATGTCAGCCAGATGGACCTCATAGAATATAAGTTCCCTGATTGGGGCTGTTAACCTGATTCAATCAGGGAGCCCTGGCTGACAGATAAGCACATGTGTGTTTCACTGGCCACTCGGGTGTTTCCTTTCTTCCTGGGCGTGGGAATTGAATAAGCACTACTGCAGTTAGGCAGTAATGGGGGGGGCGGGGGAGGGAGACAGGAAAATATATAATCAGGAGATTTAGAATCTCTTCAGTTTAGGCGACTGACTCTGTGGTGGCTGGGCCATAGTCAGTGTGTACTATTAACCTGAGACAATCAGGAAAAAAAGAACAAGAAAAGAAGAAAAAAAGAAAAAATATAATCAGGTGATTCAGAGGAAAAAAAAGAACACGTGTGTCAGACATTCTGACACCCAGGGAGCTGGCTCTGACGGAGCTGGACCAGTGCCAAGGACTTTCCACATGTACATAAAGGGTGTCTTGTTTATGGGATGCCAGCCTCTGTGAAGTTATATTAGGAGTATCATACCATTAAGCTACAACTTCTGATGACACATCTTATGGTCTAACAGCAGGAAAATGGGGTTGAGAAACTTATCAGTCATGACTGAATGGTGGAGCAGGCTCGATGGGTTGAGTGGCTTTATTTCTGTCCTTGTGTCCCTGGAAGCTATTGTTCCACAAAAAGGGCACAACAGACATGTGGAGACTGTTTAAGGAGCAGTTGTTGCGAGTGATGCACAAATTTGTTCCTCTGAGACAGGCAAGAAGGGGTAGGATTAAAGAACCTTGGATGACAAGAACAGAGGAGCTTCTCGTCAAAAGGAAGAAGGCAGCTTATGTTAGGTGGAGGATGCAAAGATCTAACACAGTTTTAGAGGATTACAGGCTTACTAGAAAGGAGCTCAGAAATGGATTGAGGAGAGCCAGGAGAGGGTATGAAAAAGGTTGGCAGGAAAGATTAGAGAGAACCCAAAGGCATTTTACTCATACGTGAGAAATAAAAGAATGATCAGGGAGAAAGTGGGGCCAATCAGTGATAGCGTAGGGAACTTGTGCGTGGAGTCTTAGCAGATAGGGGAAGCCCTAAATGAGTTTTTTGCTTCGGTTTTCACTAAGGAAAGGGAGCTTGTTGTGAAGGAGAACTTTGAGGAGCTGGGATACAGGCTTGACCAGATCAAGATTGATGAAGTTAATGTGCTGGAAATTTTGGCAAACGTTAAGATTGATAAGTCCCCAGGGCCAGACCAGATTTATCCTAGGCTGCTTCAGCAAGTGAGAAAGGAGATTGCTAAGCTCCCTCAATCTCCAGGGAGTCGTAACGGAGGATTGGAAGGAGGCGAATGTTGTTCCTCTTTTCAAGAAGGGCAATAGGGAAATCCCTGGCAATTACAGACCAGTCAGTCTTATGTCTGTGGTCAGCAAGGTTTTGGAAATAATTCTGAGGGTTAGGATTTATGACTATTTAGCAAAGCAAAGCGTGATTAAAGGCAGTCAGCATGGCTTTGTGAGAGACAGGTCATGCCTCACAAATCTTAATGAGTTCTTTGAGGAGGTGATAAGACAAATCGATGAAGGTCGAGCAGTAGGTGTGGTGTATATGGACTTCAGCAAGGCATTTGATAAAATTCTCCATGGTAGGCTCATTCATAAAGTCAGAAAGTATGGGATACAGGAACGTTTGACTATCTGGATTCAGAATTGGCTGGCTGACAGAAGACAGATGGAAAGTATTCTGCCTGGAGGCCAGTGTTGAGTGGGGTCCTGCAGAGTCTGTTCTTGGGCCTCTGCTCTTTGTAGTTTTATAAACGATTTAGATGAGAAGGTTGAGGGGTGGGTTAGTAAATTTGCAGATGACACAAAGGTTGGAGGTGCCATTGATAATATCGAGGGCTATTGCAGGCTGCAGCGTGACATAGACAGGATGCAGAGCTGGGCTGAAAAATGGCAGATGGAGTTCAACCTGGATAAGTGTGATGTGATGCATTTTGGAAGGTCGAACTCAAATGCTGAATATAGGATTAAAGACAGGATTCTTGGCAGTGTGGAGGAACAGAGGGATCTGGGTGTGCAAGTGCATAGATCCCTCAAAGTTGCCACCCAAGTGGATAGGGTTGTTAAGAAAGCATATGGTGTTTTGGCTTTCATTAACAGAGAGATCGAGTTTAAGAGCTGCGAGGTTTTGCTACAGCTGTACAAAATCCTGGTGAGTCCACACTTGGAATATTGTATCCAGTTCTGGTCACCCTATTATAGGAAAGATACGGAGGCTTTGGAAAGGGTGCAAAGAAGGTTTATCAGGATGCTGCCTGGACTGGAGAGCTTGCTTTATGAAGCAAGGTTGACTAAGCTCAGAATTTTATCTCTAGAGAGGAGGAGGAAGAAAGGAGACCTGATTAGGTATACAAGGCAATAAGAGGCATGGATAGAGTCAATAGCCAGAGACTTTTCCCCAGGGCAGGATTGACTGGTACGAGGAGTCATAGTTTTAAGATATTAGGAGAAAGGTATAGAGGAGACGTCAGAGGTAGGTTCTTTACACAGATAGTTGTGAATGCATGGAATGCGTGGTGGTGGAAGCAGAGTCATTAGGGACATTTAAGTGACTGCTGGACATGCACATGGATAGTAGCGAATTGAGGGATGCATAGGTAAGGTTATTTTATTTCAGATTAGGAATAATTCTCGGCACAACATTGTGGGCTGAAGGGTCTGTTCTGTGCTGTACTTTTCTATGTGTTTAATGGTCTAATGGTCTTATGGGCAGGCTGGCAACCTGTTCCAGGAAAATCTAGTTGCAGTCACAAGTATAAATAAGCATGTTTTCTTTTCATGCCATGTGTCTTGGAATTGTTAAAATGAACTAGTGATGTTCTCCTGTTGCAGTTCTCTGTCCCTCTGGATTCCTTTCAGATCTCACACGTACCTCATTTCAATAGTTTGGCCTGAAATGCACACCACAAGTTGTATCACCTTCCTTTTATGTAACACTATTTCAATTTCACTTTCAAATTATTTCCCGAATATTCATACATTGTAATGGTGTGACCAAATTCTTCACAAACGTACATGATACCTTCTTCCCCTACCTTCCACTCATTTTTGTTTAAAATTGCTAATATTACATTCCTACCTTGACATAGCAAACATTTTTGAGTGTAATTCACAGTGTTAAGAATTTTCAGTGTTTTTGCAATGATACTTTGGACTCTGAGGGAGTGATAAGTTTCTGTATTGTTGAATTGTACTGCAGAATTATTCTGAAATGTAACTAAATTGTACACAGAGCTGAATCGCACTGAGAATTAATAAACACTTTCAAGTTCTTGAGAAAGTACAAATGTTGCAGTAATGGAGCTAAATAAGAAACATGCCATCCTGTCTTGAGTTATTTAGCTTAGAAAAAAAATCCAGCTGCCTGCTTTTGTTTTCACTTTGACTGATGTTAGACAAAACTCTAAGTTTACTTCGTCTACAATTACTAGAATATTTTTGCATTAGTACTGAACAATTAGCAGTAATATTCAACAGCAATTAATGCAAATTGGAACATTTGATGAATCATACATTGCTTTTCACTATTTCACTGAGGTAGTTACCTTGCACTTTTGTAATGTTAAATCTTAACTGAGCAGTCAATACCTCTGCATGCAGAAGATAACCTTATCACATTGACCACAGATTTTTCAAATTGTTGTTGTTTCCCAATTCCTGAGGGGGTCATCTTGAAATTACTGGAGTTAATGCCGTTTAAAACATTGACCTCTAAATGAGGTAATGTCCCATATTTCAATGGCTGTGCAATTGGTGTTGAGCCATTTTGTATCACCCTGGTTCAGTGGTTAGCACTTCTGCCTCACAGCGCCAGGGACCCAGGTTCAATTCCAGCCTCAGGTGACTGTCTGTGTGGAGTTTGCACAATCTCCCCGTGTCTGGGTGGGTTTCCTCCAGGTACTCCAGTTTCCTCCCACTATCTAAAGAGGTACAGGATAGGTGAATTGGCAATGCAAAATTGTCCATAGTAATCAGTGATGTGTAGGTTAGGTGCATTAGTCAGGAGTACATGTAAAGTAATGGGGTAGCGGAATGGGTTTAGGCGAGTTGCTCATTGGAGAGTCAGTGGGGACTTGTTGGGTCGAAGGGCCTGTCTCCACATTGTAGGGAGTCTATGATTCTATGAGTCAACTCTTTGTGCAGGCAGTAGTGTAGTGATTGTAATGAGGTCAGCCAAGTTAACCTCATAAAATATGAGTTCCCTGACTGGGGCTGTTAACCTGGTATATCAGGGAGCCCCGGCTGACAGATATAAACAGGAATGTCAAAGGTTCTCTTTATGCTGAGAACTGGTTCTGAGGAAGCCAGACCATTGTCAAATACTAAATTCATATAAAGAAAAGATGATAAAGGTGATGGGACACCATCCTCTGTGGAGTTATTTCAGTGGTGATGAGAGAAAAAAAAATGCTTCAGAAGAAATCTGCTCGCAGCAGTTGCCTTTGAGTCAGGGTAAATATTTCAGGCATCATGCTGTTATTTGTGAAGCTTGTCTCATTTGATTCTGCCGTTGAAGACTAAGGCCCAGTATATGGAAAGAATGCAGCCTTTCTTTTTCAGGAATATGATATTGGAGCTGAGGAAAAGCAATGAGTAATTGTCCTGACAGCTTGTAGACCCGATTTTTTTTTTTGGCTATCACAAGCCTAACATTTCCTGAGGTGACAGATACTAAATCCTTTCTAGAGTTGACAGACATTGTTAAGGAATACTATGACCCCCAAAACCTGCTCTGATTCTGGGATGCTATTGGTTTTACTCGGCAGTTTGAGGACTAGGGGATTCTGTATCAGGATTTTTGACAAAGCTAAGACAACTGGTAGAGGCTTGTGACTTTGGTTTACTCCTTATTGAAATGCTGAGAGAATATTTGGGATGTGAGATTAATGAAGTAACCTTGCAAAAGCCCCTACGAGCTGGAGCCCAAGTGGATTTCAAACAGGCCCTACAACTGGCTTTGTCATGAGGAAATGTGGCAAGTGGGAATATGAGTTGCATGAAAGTGGACATTTTCACCAGAGGACACCACTTGAGTGAAAGCAATTGCATAGCTTCACTCAGGACATATCCTGAACAGAGGGACTCTAGGGCAGCCCACAGTAAAACTTCAAAACAAAGCCAAACTTCAAACAAACAGTTAACGTTTTCTTCAAGGTCCAGGCCAACAAGCTGGTATGCAGACTTGAGACAGCAAAATAGTCCCACTCGGCCTGAATTGAGTAAGAATCCAGGAGATGCACACCCTGGATCTGGCTTGGAACAGAGCTTGGCAACATCCAAATTAGAGGTAAAAATAATGACTGCAGATGCTGGAAAGTAAATACTGGATTAGTGGTGCTGGAAGAGCACAGCAGTTCAGGCAGCATCCAACGAGCAGCGAAATCGACGTTTCGGGCAAAAGCCCCCATCCAAATCAGAACCAATCAAAATAAATGTTAAATGGTCACCCGGTTCGAATGGAGGTTGATACTGGCTTGGCTGTTTCAGTGGTTGCAGAACCAGTCTTTGACAAAATGCACTCTGTACTCCAACTCTTAAGTTTGCATAAGACATCGGCTAGACTGAGAACCTATACCAGGGAACTGTTACAAGTAAAGATACAATTTTGTTTTTGGTCTCATATGGGAAGCAGTCGGTTCAGTTACCATTCAGCCCAAACTTAATGTGGCAAAGTTGGTTGAGCAAGATTCACCTTGAGTGGCTCAATCTTTTTAAATTAGAAAATGGCTGCCTGAGTGAAGTCCTAATTAAATACGTAAAGGTTTTTCAGGAAGGTCTGGAGACTACCAATAGAGTCAAGGCAACATTTCATGTAAACCAGGAAGCAATTTCATAATTCTGCAAGGCCCGCCCTGCGCCATTTGCTTTACATGCAAAAGTAGAGGCAGCAATCAGGAGGCTGGAAAGTGACGGAATCACGGAACCAGTCCAGTTTGCAGAATGGGGATCACCGGTCATACTTATAGTGAAGCCTGACCGGTTGGATTGTCTTTGTGGGAATTTTAAACAAACAGTCAATTGCTTTGCACAGCTGGGTAAGTACCCAATCCCTCACATAGAGGACATATAGTCAAAGTTGACAGGAGCGCTTAGATGACGATTCCCAGATATGTGCAACAATTAATATCCATTAGAATTTATACCAATATATGAAACTATCATTTGGGGCATCATCAGCCAAAGCCACTTTTCAGCAGCTGATAAAAAACATTTTACAAGGTCTGTCCCAGGTTGCTATTTATCTGGATGATGTGCTAAAAACAGGGAAGACCAACAAGGAGCACTTAGAGATTTTGGAGATAGTCCTTAGAAGTTTCTGCATGGCGAGTGTACACTTTCGAAGACAAAGCCTTGTGTTCCAGGCATCCTAAGTGACCTATTTGGGCTACAGAGTCAACGAGACCAGGTTACACCCATTGGAAGATATAGTGCAAGTGACCAAAGTGCCCCAGCTGCTACATCTATACAGGAGCTCGGGTCTTTCCTTGGATTGATGATTTGCTACAGAAACCTGGCCTCCATCCTGTCACCCTTACATCTGCTGTTGAAATGTGGGGGAACTGCTGGCAGTGAATTTTGTCCTTGTTGGCACTCTGGGCACTGTCCCATCAACGTGGCTATGTCGGCATCCAATCCTGACCACCAGACACAATTTCTTGCTAACATCATCATTTTGGGCATCCCTGGATGGTCCTGGGTGAGTGAAGTGGTAGAGGGTGGGTAGAGGTTGAAAAGGTATCTGGAATCCCAATGCTGGACACAAGACTCATCAAAGCGAGACAGGCAGTTTACTTCAGGGGACAAAGTTTGGTGTGGAAATCACTGAAATGGCCTTGAACGGGTACAAGGCATGGTTGAAAAGATCAGGTCCTTTAGTGTACAAAGTTCAGGTGGGTGAGGCGGTCCTGAACAAGAAGGGGAACCCACATGAAGGTTGCAAATAGGGCAGGAGCAAAACATACCTGACCCCTCTGAACAGTGAGAAAGGCCATCGGAACCCATTGGGTTCTCTCCCTCCATCTAGCATTGAAAAAAACTCAGGGTCTGAGATGGAGACAGTGGATGTCACTAGCTCAATGCCTTTACCACCTGAAGAAGAGAATGAATTTCCTCCGAGACTCTCTGGTCCAGTACACTGTCACCGGTATCTGAGGGTGAGTGAGAGGAACCGGACTTGGTGCAAAGACATTCCAAGAGAGGCTACACAAGAAAGAAGAGCCCAATGTCCCCGTCCTTAGAGTGAGAGGGATGTAGTGATTGTAACAGGTCAGCCAGGTGGATCTCATAGAATATGAGTTCCCTGATTGGGGCTGTTAATCTGGTCCAATCAGGGAGCCCAGGCTGACAGATATAAACAGGAGTGTCACCATGGGTGCTGGGGAAAAAATAAGCACTACCGCACTTAGGCGGTAGTGTGGGGGTTGAATAAAAAAAAAAAGAAAAAAAAAAGAAGAAAAAAATAAACAGGAGTGTCACCATGGGTGCTGGGGAAAAAATAAGCACTACCGCAGTTAGGCGGTAGTGTGGAAAAAAAGAAAAAGAAGAAGAAGAAAAAAAAATAAATAAAATAAACAGGTGTGTCTGTCCTAGAGGTGGTCGGAAGGTGTGTCAGAGCAGCCGAGAGCCAGAAGGTGCATAGGGGCAGGCTGTGATCCGGAAGGCTTGTGGGCAACCCTGCAAGCTACCCAGGGAAGTGGATGGGCTGTCCTAGAGGTGGCTGGAAGGTGTGTCAGGGTAGCCCACTGGTCGGACGGCACATCGGGGTGGGTGAGAGCCCAATGGTACGTAGTGGCAAAGCGAGAGCCAGAAGGCGAGTAGGGGCAGGCTGAGATCTGGAAGGCTTGTAGGCTACCCTGCACATTGTTGTCCCTGGGGAAGGGGGAGGGCTGTCCTAGAGGTGGCCGGAAGGTGTGTCGGCGTAGCCCACTGGCTGGACAGCGCATCGGGGTGGGTAAGATCCCAATGGTGCATAGGGGCAGACCGAAAGCCAGAAGGCGGGTAGCCATCCTCAGTGCTGTCACCCCGGGTAGGTACTGGGGTGGGCTGTCCTAGAGGTGGTCGAAAGGTATGTCAGGGTGGACTGAGAACTGGAAGGGGCATGGGGTGGGCCGAGAGCCGGAAGGTGTATAGTGGCGGGCTGCCTTAGAGTGGTCGGAAGGTGGGAGGGACGGGGGCTTGCTGGGTCTGTATTGTATACACTGTTTTCACGTAACAGGATTGGCTTTTTATGTACAAATGTCATTGTTGATGTCTTTTCATGTTTGAAACTGGGATTTGAGGTTTGTCCTCATCTCCCTGTACACTGGTTGAGTGGTAGAGTTTGGGGCCTGGCTTTGCTGTTCCTCTCCCTTATAAAATTGCTGTTGTATACAGCTGTAAATGTTAACTTTTTTTTTGTAAACTGTGTTTTGTAAACTGTGTTTTAATTGCTTAATAAAATAAAAAAGAATAAACAAAAGTGTCAGAGGTTCTGCTCATTCTGAGAGCTGGCTCTGAGGAAGTTGGATCAGCGACAGATACTATTCACGTGTAAATAAAAGGTGACTTGGTAACAGAATACCAGCCTCTGTGGAGTTATTTCAACTGGTATTTGAGTTTGTTTCTCTATGGCTTGTATAGTAGGCAGAATATGCCAAGTCTTATGACTGACTAAATACATTCTCGGTGAGGTTTTGCACTGAAAAAAATACAGGATAGAAAGGCTACAGTTTGATCACTCTCCTCTATCACTTTAGCTGATCTGAGCTGGAGAAATGCTGGGAATTTTCCATTTAGCCACATTTGAGTAGGATGAGAGTGAGTTTGTTAGAATTGTCAGTGATGGCTCTCGACTTAATGTAAATATGAAAAATGAGCAATTGTGTGAAGTACTGAAAAGAAACAGTTGCCCATGGAACCAAACCCCACCCAGTATAAATCATCTCCTTCAGAACAGGAGGGGAAAGCAGGAGAGAAATTGTTCTTCAAAAATATGTACTGGTGACTAAGTTGTTGCAGCTAGCAAAAAGTCATTTTATGTTTGAGATTTGGGTTGCAACTTAATCAAGACATTTTCCTTCTGCTTTTATAAGAGAGCTGTAAAATGAACTTATTTTGTGTACCGTTTGCACAGTTTGTGGTAATAAAAGAAAAAATATGTTTGAGGGATGTTTTGAATCTGCCTACTTTCTAGATTAAAAATATATTATTTGCTGTCTTCAGTAATGACAGCAGTGACCAGAACCTATCACTAACGGTGGAGCAAAGCAAAGGTGGAATGTACAGTCAAGTCCAAAGATCATTGGATGAGGTAGGAGACGAAAGACAGCAGGAGCCAGGTTGCATGGAAATAAAAGCTTTTAAAAACTGCACCCATTTATATGTGCAAGGATGAGGCAACTGGACTTCAGCAGGGCAGATTGTGCGTGACGATCTTTGGTTGTGACATTTATTGAGGTTAAAGATGAATATCAAGATGGTGGCTGTGAGGTTGGCAGAGTTTGACTCCTGAGCCACAGGGCCCAGCCCCTCATGGGCTCGTGCGGTTGGTTCGGCCGCATCCACATTGTTGCCTATCCAGCTTGGCAGATTGGTCAATGTTTGTTTTTTTGGTTTTGGAGGCCATCGGCCTCCTCCTGCAGGAAACTGGGTCCCACATTACTCCATCTCGGGTGGCGGCTTTGGAAGACCATGGGTCGACTCAGAGCTGCATCGGAGGAGGTGCGGGACCCGTGCAGTGTGACCGTCTCCAGCTCCAGAGATGGTGGACGCTAGAGAAGCAGTGTCAATGGTGGCAGAGATGGAGCATGTCTACAGTCCCACACTATCCCCAGGGGCCTGCCAAAATTGGAGGGGCAGAGAGGGTGATGTCTATGGAGATTAACTGTTGAAACTGTCTCAGTGATATTAATTTAATACCAAGTTATTCAGTACTTTACAGTTTATACAATTTATTCAGAAATTGATTCAGTTGTCCCAGATGGTGCCGGACCATTGTACCTAGGTACAAGTGAGAATATTAAATAAATCTAAATCTAACTATGGAAAAAAATAATGCTCAGCACTTGTGGCAGAAGTTTGAGGTGGCAATCAGACACTTTGCTGTGGAGAAAATTGGTGATTTTTATCCAGATGTTTAAGGAATGCTGTATCTGAGTCTGAAAGATTTCATACTGGAGGATATCATAAGCATCATCCAATATGATTATATCATATGCATTTGAGGGGGAAAAGCTTAGGATGTCCAAGGATTATGACCTAATGGCCAGGTCCTCCTCATAGTCTAAGTAACAGTGTCAATTATATCAATGTAACCTGTAGATAACATGCAGTAAACATCTTCTTATTCTGTACAAGAGCCCCTGCTATTAACATCAGTATGTAGCATCCCCCCCACCACTCTCAACCAAGAAGACTCAATAGACTTGTACTCTTCAAGAAGTTGATGTCAGCAAACCTACCAGAAGCCAAAGTGCAGTCTTGGTTTAACTGCACATACAACATGGCGAGCAGTGATATGATTTAATTTGGTTGCCCCATACAGCAGGCTGGCAGTGGTGGAGATCTGAAGGGTTATGACATTGCATCACCAGCTCCCGCAATCTGCAGCAGGGAAGACTTGAGCAGTTAAAAAGTCTAGAATAGAAAACCATATGGCAAGAGGCAATAAGGAACTGGCTATTGTCAATCATCAAAGCATTGCAGGCCTGATAAGAGATTAGCTGCAGCAAGAGATTTAAGAGCACTTTGGAAAGTCACAAAAATCAATTGTCAAATTAGCAAGACATGGCATCAGAAATAGTATTGTGAGAAGCTGTTTCAAATAGAACATTATATTGGACATCTTGGGGAAAACAGACCATAGGACTTAGAACAGGTTGCAGATTAGCTGCTAAATCAGAAGCTATAAACTAAATATTTTAAACTATGAAATAAAGCCATACTGGAGATGCATGAATATATCCATTATGTATAGTATTCCTACTGTGTTTCTTTTAAAAATATAAATATTAAATCAGTAGATTCCAAACTTCAGAGAGGTGATAAAATGTCTGAATTTTCAATTTAATAGCACATAACAGGGAACAGCGTCAAATGCATGTTCCCCTCCAGCATCCTAACTTCCAAATGCATCACCAGTTCTTCATTATTGCTGGGTCAACATCCTGAAACTCCCTCCCTAACACCCCAGTGGGTCTCCCTACACCAAATGGACTGCAATGGTTCAAGAAGGCAGCTCACCACCACCTTCTCAAAGGCAACTCTGGATGGGTAATAAATGCTAGCCCACCCTAGCAATGCTCATATCTTCTGACTGATTTCTTTTAAAAACCTTTGATTAAATACAGAATTTTTCTTACTCCCACTAAAAAAGCGTAATTCTCAGACGATTTCAACATTCTTTAAATCAATGAAAATTTTGAGCAGTCATACCATGTTCTATGTAGAGATCAACAATAGAAGGCCTGCAGACAGAATTACGACATTAATTCAAAACTGTCTATCAATTCCTCTCACATAATTAATCTCCTGTATTCATGCTAAAGTTAATATTGTCTAATTAAAAAAAGTATTGAAAAATCTCCATATGGCAACAGATTTTCCGCAAATATTCCTGTTAGTTAAAAGAACAATTTACATAATAAGGGCCTGCTTTAAGAATGAAGCCAAACCAATGGCTTTATGAAGACATAGCAATGGTGTTTTGTATTTTTCACTTCCTTTTTCATTATTCCCTGACTTACGTGTCCAGCCTTCGGACACTATCTTCATCCTGAGGATCTGCTTTTCCCAAGGGTCTCTTTCCATCTCCCTGACCAGCTTTCCTGAAGTGTTAGCTCCTTAAAACTGACTGTTAAAGAGAGATTTAAATAGGTGTGAGAATTAAAATATTTACATACAATTTGTTTCTTACAGCAAAAGATTCTTATTCTACAATTCAATTTTTATCTGTTTTGGTTAATCTAATTGCAAATAAATTCTAGTAAATTTTAAACTACACTTTAAATCTCCTAATGTAAACTGGCTATTCTGTTCATAAGTTCGTCATAAACTTCATAACGTCACTGAAAAGAGATGCATTTGGCTAAATCTAATGTATCTTTTGAATGCCCATTTTGTTGAGTTTCGTAAAGGGTTTCCCTCCATGAAGGCAGAAGTGGGTACTGCCTGATGAAGTGCTTTTGCCCGAAATGTCGATATTCCTGCTTCTCGGATGCTGCCTGACCTGCTGTGGTTTTCCAGCACAACTCTAACCTTGAGTGATTTCTCTCCGTGAAAGCTAATGAGATCACTCACTACATCTTACCAAATTCAGCTCACTGACTATCTACAAGTACTCTGGTGTCCCGCTCGATGATTCTTGCCCCATCCACCAGTTATCATTCCGAACAGCTCACCATTCACTGAAGATCTGCTGAAAGACCAAGGTTGAGGGTGTCTGCACCACATTTATAAGGTTGCTGTGCCCCTGGACAAGCTTTGGCAGTCTGCCATTTCTTCTCACCGGCAACATAATAGCACAGCAGCCACAAAGCTGCACTACACACGGCACATGGCAGGAGTACCACCAGGCCGCAGAGTTTAGTTTTCTGCCGCTACATCTCATTTAAGGATCCTCTTCAAGTCGCAGCTACTCTGGTCCCAATGTCCACTGCATCCTGCCGTTGTCAGCTATTGGAACATCACATACAGGTAAACAATCAGCAAATTCCGATGATGCACGTTCATTTATAATCAGCAAAAGTGAACACAGACATAACAAATAGAGACTGCAAGGGTTCCTCCTTGAGGAAAAGGTTGTCATAAAACTCTCTGTGACCTAACTGCTAGCCATCAGTTTCTTTCAATCTCTGACCACTTCAAATTGCAACATTGCCTCCCAGCCAGTTGCAGTTTCCCACTTGGTTTCAGTAAGAAATTGACCAGGAACATATTATTGAGACTTTGGATTTAAAATTGGCTGGCTAACATACTGGTAACTTCAGGGGCTTTACTGTACGCCACATTTCCTGCCCAATCCTCTGCTCTCATTAAAATCAAAGATATGTTTCGAATACCTATATGTTGCCTTTTAATAGCGTGGAGAGAATTATAGCAAGGCTTGCTATCAGTGTTAAAATTACAACAAACAGAAGCTGGGATTTTACTAGCCTGGTTTAGTGTGTTGAGGGCAGGGAGCAGGGGTTGGGGGCAGTAAAATGTTGGGAAAGCAAAGTTGAAAATCTACCTGGCTGGTACAAACTTGAGGAGGACATCTGACTTAAATACCTCAAAGATTAATAAATAACCTTGTTATAAAATAACTTTTAGGAAGATGTGACCATTGTATGTTAGAATTTTCCATAAGATGTAGGTAAGTCTGAAAGCATGGTCTTCAACCTAAGAAAGAACAATTATGAAAATATGAGGAGCACATTATCTGAGTTGGATTTGAAAAATACTTGAAAAGGTTTGACAAATAAGCAACAGCTAGAACTTAAAGAATTAGTGCTTGATTTAAAAAAAATTACATGCCTTTTAAGTAAACATATCCAACACAACAAGTAGTGGACTTTGTTTAATAAAGGAAGTTAAAGATAGTATAAGATCAATGGGCAAGACTTATAAAGTTGCCTAAAAAATGTAATTGCAAGGATCGGAAGAATTTTAGAACTCAGCAAAGAAGAACCAAGTGAATGATAAAGAAAGAAAACATAGAAAACAGGTGTAAGATAGCAAGAAACATAACGTCATCAGCTTCTTGGAAAAATGTCTACAGGTATGCAAAATCTAAAAGATGAGTAAAAGTAAATTACAGACAAAGACAGAAAAAAGAACAATAATAGGAAACAGAGAAATGGCAAAGGAAGACACAAGACATCTCCCTGAAATAATTAATATTTCTTGGTCCAGTCAAAGTGTAGAACTGAAAGAAATCAGTTTTGGTACAAAAGTAGCATTAGAGAAATTAATAGGACTGAAAGTTGACAAGAAGAGCTTTTGCCCAAAACGTCGATTTCGAAGCTATTTGGATGCTGCCTGAACTGCTGTGCTCTTCCAGCACCACTAATCCAGAATCTGGTTTCCAGCATCTGCAGTCATTGTTTTTACCTCGTTGATTTAAACCCCTGGACCTGATACCTTCTCCATAGAACATTCAAGAAGGTGGTAAAGAGATAATATTTGCATTAGTGATTTTCTTTCAAAGTTTGATTAATGCTTTAATAGTGCCTGCAGATGTTAAATTTCACATGTAATTTTACTGTTTAAGAAAGGAGGGAGAGAGAAAGTAGGAAACAAAGCCTGTTCGCCTATCAATAGTAATAGAGAAAATTCTAGAATCCAATATGAAGGATATGATTTTTAGATACTTAGAAAGTAATTGTCTAATTGATCAGAGTTAAAAGCTGAGACAAGCAGCAAACTATATTGGCTTCAGTACAAAAAAAATCTTTTTTCCCAGTAAAGATATTAATAGCTTAATATAAATCAAACAGAAGATGGTGAAACAGGATCTTTTCTCAAGCTACTTTGTTTTATTGAAATGCAGTCTGATTTGTTTTAAAAAGATTCCTAGTTAATGCATTGCTTGTTATACATGATGTATTTTCTTTTAATAACATTATTCAAATTGCATTTTTTAACTTATTAAGACAATGCCATAATACTTCATGAATAAGCATAAAAGTAATTTAAGAAAAAACAAAGCGATGAAGCTGATACATTTACATTTTGCCATCCTCATCATGTAAATGTAGATGAAGAAAATTAATTCTAAAATAAATATTGTCCTGATGTGATTTTTCTCAATTATTTCTTGACAGCCTTATATTACTCCAGTGAAGTTTGATTCATTGATCAAGTGCAACATCAAAGTAACAGCCCAGTGCACAACAAACTAAACAAAGGCATCACCAGTGAAATGGTCTTAAACATAAACCTGTCTATTGAACATTCATTGTGAACTAAGAATAACTACTGACAATTGATGCCGTTTGTTAATTTTAAAAAATTAAATAGCCCGATACTACCACTGAACAGCAGGGGTGTTTATTTTCTCCAGCGTCCATGCCATGTATCTACAGGTGTCGACACAGTGGAGAAAGAGCGAGCGCTGAAGACTTTATTCATATTCCACCACCAGGAAGAAAGGAAATACCCAGGTGGCCAGTGACAAGCAGTGCCCTTCACATCAGAGGGCAATGCCTGAGTGATCAGAAAAGTGAAGGGGAGGAGGAGTAGGGATCAAATCAAAATAGAATTGGCGGGGAAAATAAAACACTCACACTCCCTGCGGTGTCCACCCTTCCCTGAAAACCTTGAGGGTGTTGGTAGACACAGTGTGTTCCTTCACCAGGAACACCCGGGCCCAAACATAACCGCATAACATGGAGGGGCAGGCAATCAGCCATAATGAGCCCCTCCATGACCCACTTCCTGGACCTGCCATCTGTTTTTTTTTCCCTCAGAGCCAGCTCTCAAAGTGAACAGAACCCCTGACACTCCTGTTCTTTTTTCTTTTTTTTTTCTTTTTTCTGTTGTGTGTGTGCAGGTGTGGGACACAGTGAAAGACACACGGTGCATGAATCTTTATTCAATTTCTACCACCAGGAAGAAAGGAAACACTCAAGTGGTCAGTGACAAGCAGTGCCCTTCACATCAAAGGGCAATGCTGTGTGATCAAACAGTGAAGGGGAGGGCAGGAATTAAATCAAAATAGAGTTGGAGGGGGAAATAATACACTCCACTCCCTGCGGCGCCCACCTCTCCCTGAACAACTCCAGAGTGTTGGTGGATACCACATGCTCCTTTTCCAGGGACACCCGGGGTCTAACGTAACCGTAGAAGCGGGGCAGGCAATCGGCCATAACGAGCCCCTCCACGGCCCCCTGCCTGGACCTGCCATTTATTTATAATTGATTGAATGACAATTACTGGCTAATTTCTCAGATAATTTGTTTTAGTCGATTACACAGAGCCAATGGTTATCACAATTGCACAAAAGCCTTTAACAGCATCATGATTAACTTGCTCTGGTTTGGGCAAAAATTAGAACAAAGGACACCAACTCAAACTTAGAAAAGCAGGGCAGCACTCCCATTATCAACAGCTACAATAACTTGTATTCATACAGTGCTTTTCACATAGCCATGTGGGAGATATTATGGCAGGTATCCAAATATATGGACAAAGGTTTCAAGGAGCATCTTAAAGGAGAAAAGAGAGAAACAGACATCGAGAGTTTCAAGCAAATTCCAGAATTCAGGGCTTAGGCGGCTGAAGTAACATGGTGAAGTGATCAAAAAAAAGACTGCTCACCAGGCTAGAATTTTGGAAATACAGTTATGGTGGGTGCTTGTTGGGCTGAAGGAGATGACAGAGATAGGATGAGATTTCCAAAGCTTAAACATTTCTTGTTGAGTTATTTTATCCATTCACGGGATGAGAGCATCATTGGCCAGGCAGCATCTATTGTCCATCTCTAAATGGCCAGAGGGCAGTTCAGGCTCAACCATATTGCTCTGTGGTCTGGAGTCACAAGTCAACCAGACCAGGTAAGGATGGCAGTTTCCTTCCCTAAAGGACATTAGTGAACCAGCTGGGTTTTTCCAAAAATGCATTCAAACTCATCATTAGACTCTTAATTCCAGGTTTATTTAATCATTGAATTCAAGTTCCACCATCTGCTATGGTAGGATTTGAACCCAGGTTTCTGGAATATTATCTAGGTTAACAGTCCAGAGATAATACCACTAGGCTATCGCCTCCCCATGATGCTGCAAGACATGAATGGGACTTGGTACTGTCATCAGAGTTCTGGATAACTTCAACATTATGGACGGTGGAATGTGGGATGCTGGCCTAGAATATATTGGAATCATCTAGGCCAGAGCTAGCAAAGGCATGGATAAAGATTTAACAGCAGATAGCCTGAGATAAAGGTGGAGTTGGATGATGGTATGGAGATTAAAATTGGTGATAAAGTGATAGTGCAATATGTGTTTGGAATCTCACAGCAGGGTTAAATAAGTTGCAAACTGTCTAAATTGTTATGCGCCTAAGCACTGCGAACTGATATCCATTCAGAAATACTAAGCTGTAGCCACCTTGGAGATTATTTAATTTGAATGAATTGGGCTCGCACTTAAATCGCAGTTATGAAGATAGATGGGAGAAATTAGGAACATTTTACGTGGAGTGGACAAGGTTAAGAGGAGGTTGGATTTAAGTTGTCAAAGTCATGAGAGGTCTGCACAGATTAGATAGGGAGAAACTGTTCTTGCTGATAAAAGGATCAAGAATGCGAAGACAGATATTTAAAATGATTTGCAAAAAAATGAAATGCAATGTGTGCAGAATCTGTTATACACAGCAGTGTTTCAAATCTGAAATGTACTGCCTGGA
Organism: Chiloscyllium punctatum; assembly: GCF_047496795.1. NCBI lineage: Eukaryota > Metazoa > Chordata > Chondrichthyes > Orectolobiformes > Hemiscylliidae > Chiloscyllium > Chiloscyllium punctatum. The sequence goes on from NC_092739.1 coordinate 71,102,177, forward strand.
AGCATGGTTGAGGCAGGTTCAATTTAAGCATTCAAGAGGCCATTAGATGATTATTTAAATATAGATAGTGTGCATCATGGGAATAGGCACGGGAACGGAATGGATGGAATGGATTATGATGCAATTTGGAGAGCAAGAGCAGATGTGATGGGCTGAATGGCCATAACAATTCTGTGCTGCTGTGATTTTATGGCCTTAGGTCAGTATTTGTTCTTTTTAAAAAAATATGAAGTCCTTGGATGGTCTCAGGTAATCAGATGGTGGAAGTTAAAATTCGAAAGTCCATATTTACCACTATCATAACAAAACATTCCAACCTCAATGCTTCTTCCAATTATGTTCCATCATGATTAGATTACTTATACTGTGGAAACAGGCCCTTTGGCCTAACAAGTCCACACCAACCCGCTGAAGCACAAACCACCCAGACCCATTCCCCTACATTTACCCCTTCACCTAACACTACAGGCAATTTATCATGGCCAATTCACCTAACCTGCACATTTTTGGACTGTGGGAGGAAACCGGCACACCCAGAGGAAACCCATGCAGATACAGGGAGAATGTACAAACTCCACATAGACAGTTGCCTGAGGCAGGAATTGAACCCAGATCTCTGGCGCTATGAGGCAGCAGTGCTAACCACTGTGCCACCGTGCCGCTCATCATAAAGGACTACTGTCAGCCACAGGTTTTCGACAGGTAGCAGTTATCAGGGGTTTTCCATGCCCATGTTTGGCCTGATACCACATGAGACTTCATAGGTTCCAGAGTCAATAAAGCAATTCCCTGGGAATCCTGTATACTGGAAACTGTATGTACTGAGCTGCTTTTGCTGGTGAGTCTGCGCTGCTATTACAGATGGTGAATTTCCTTTCTGAAAGGGCATTAGTGAACCAGGTGGGGGTTTATGAGAAAGAAATGCAAAAACACAAGACCAATGTTGCCTTTCTGGTGCAGATAGCCTTCTTTACACCTTGGTTGCACAAATCAATTTCGCATAATTCTGTTAAAGGATACAGAAAACTATTTGCACTGACACTCCCAAATCTGCCATCATCTACAATGTAGAAATTATCATCTTTTTCAGGATACTAAATGTATTGAGCACACATATGAGAAAAGTTGCACCTCTATTTCTAACTAAAGGCTGATATGCAAATATCGCATAGTAACTGGAAAAATTGGGCTTTCAAAATTGATTGTACTTTGCTTTTATGGCTGTCCTTTTTCAAAACTATGATGTGCTAAAGATAGACAAATTGCCATATTCATTCCTGTCATTGATTGTAAGCAAAGACCGAATATTATAATATGCACAGACTTGCAAAGCCTTAGATTTAAGTCAGACTCAATAATTTACAGGCAGTTCACTGGAGATTCATGCATTTATTTGTAATTAAGCATCTCTCAAGAGACTTCATCAAAACTGTTGTTGCATCAATATGTAACACAGGCCTAACTATGAGCTATGTTTAATAAAGTAAGAAATAATCAGGGTGAGGTGTGTAATAAATGATAGCAACAAAGAAGGATGGGTAGTTGACTTTACACTCTTGTAAAGCTTGTAATTTTTTTTAATGTTGTAACAGTGGCTTCACAATATAATGTAGCATCACCGGATTTTACAACACTTTACAAGCCACTTAGCTTTTTGGAGTTGTTCCAGCCCTAAAAGAGCCAGTCGCTTAGTCCCATTAGCTGTCTTCCCCATACACCATTAGGTTATTTTCTTATTCAAAAATTGATCCAGTTTTTTTTTTGAAAAGCTATTATAGATTCCACTTCCAACATTGTTCCTGGTGGTGTTCCAATAACTTTCTACGAAACAGAAATGTCCTTTTGTTCTGTCAGTGATAATCCTGAGTTTCTGCTCGCTGATTATTGATTCACTTTTCAAATCAATGGTCACCATTCAGAATCTTGAGAGACATTACTGTTTACAAACCTATAATGTGAAAAAAAAAGCACTGATTAACTCTTATTCTCTATCTTACCATGCTGGTGCACTTCCTGTGGGGATTGTTTTGGTTGAAAACAGGTGAGAAGTGACGTTAAGGACTTGCTTTTGCAAAAGTCTCCATTCAGCCTGTAATGTTAAACCAAATTTGTTATTGTCATATGGTTCTCAGCACAAAGATCGCATGTTCAGAATGTAAACAGTGATTGGGGGCAATTTCCATGTGGTGACAAATCCAACCATTCACACACTTAAATGAAGGAATGAAGTATATTGGACTACAGCCCAATTCTGAATGATTTTTCTAAGATAGAGGGTAAGAAATCAAAGGTTCTTGAACACAGTAGTCAAGATCATAGTGGAGGCAGTGACAAGGAGGAGGGTTATGTTATACCGACAAAGGAGAATAATGGTTACTGAGGTAGAAAATGCAAGCAGAAAGATGGCCAGCATGTCAGAATGAGAGCACTGGCAACAAGACATGTTCTAGTGCTGGAAATGTGCAAAAACAAAGGTTAATGGCTCTGCCAGTATGCAATTTCACAGACATACTACTCAAAGACTCCACAGAATGACAATGTTAGCACCATCCCTCCAACACCTGATTATACAATGGTATTCACCCACGACAGACAATTGTATCCTTTGCAGCATCCCTCACACCTCTGACACATTTCACAGCTCTCTAACCAGATGAGGCACACATACAACCACACCTGCCAACACATTCATTCTTGTTTAGAGTGGTGCTGGAAAAGCACAGCAGGTCAGGCAGCATCCAAGGACCTGGAAGTCGACGTTTCGGGCAAAAACCCTTCATCAGGAATGAAGGGAGGGTGTCTCCGGGTTGGAAAGATAAATGGAAGGGGGTGGTGGGGCTGGGGAGAAGGTGGCAAAGAGTACAATAGGTGGATGGGGGTGGGGATGAAGGTGATAGGTAAGAGGGGAGGATGGAGCAGATAGGTGGGAAGGAAGATTGGCAGTAGGACAGGTCATGAGGATGGTGCTGAGCTGGAAGGTTGGAATTGGGGTAAGGTGGGGGTTGGGGAAATGAGGAAACTGGTGAAGTCCACATTGATGTCCTGGGGTTGAAGTGTTCCGAGGGAGAAGGTGAGACATTCTTCCTCCAGGTAAGGGACTGGTGGTGGAGGAGGCCTAGGCCCTGCCTGTCCTCGGCAGAGTGGGAAGGGGGGTTGAAATGTTGTCCCACGCGGTGGTGGGGTTGATCAACATGCAGGCCCCGGCCCTCCTCCATCACCAGTTCCTTACCTGGAGGAAGAACGTCTCATCTTCTGCCTCAGAACACTTCAACCCCAGGACATCAATGTGGACATCATCAGTTTCCTCATTTCCCCTTCCCCCAACTCACCCCAGTTCCAAACTTCCAGCTCAGCACCACCCTCATGACCTGTCCTACCTGCCAATCTTCCTTCCCTCTTATCCACTCCACCCTCCTCTCTGACCTATCACCTTCATCCCACCCCCATCCACATACTGTACTCTTTGCTACTTTCTCCCCAGCCCCACCCCCCTCCCATTTATCTTTCCACCCTGGAGGCACCCTGCCTTCATTCCTGATGAAGGGCTTTTGCCCAAAATGTCGATTTTCCTGCTCCTCGGATGCTGCCTGACCTGCTTTGCTTTTCCAGCACCACTCTAATCTAGACTCTGGTTTCCAGTATCTGCAGTCCTCACTTCACCAACACATTCCACCCTGACCTTAAATTTACCTGGACCATCTCTGACACCTCACTCCCCTTCCTGGGCCTCTCCATCTCCATTAATGACGACCGACTTGACACTGACAATTTTTACAAACTCACCGACTCCCAAGGCTACCTGGATTACACCTCTTCCCACCCTACCTCTTGCAAAAATGCCATCCCGTATTCCCAATTCCTCCGCCTCTGCCAGATCTGCTCCCAGGAGGACCAGTTCCACCACAGAACACACCAGATGGCCTCCTTCTTTAGAGACTGCAATTTCCCTTCCCACGTGGTTAAAGATGCCCTCCGATGCATCTCATCTACATCCCGCACCTCCGCCCTCAGACCCCACCCCTCCAACCGTAACAAGGACAGAACGCCCCTGGTGCTCACCTTCCACCCTACCAACCTTCGCATAAACCAAATCATCTGCCGACATTTCTGCCACCTCCAAACAGACCCCACCACCAGCGATATATTTCCCTCCCCACCCCTTTCTGCCTTCCGCAAAGACCGTTCCCTCCATGACTACCTGGTCAGGTCCACGCCCCCCTACAACCCACCCTCCCATCCTGGCACTTTCCCCTGCCACCGCAGGAACTGCAAAACCTGTGCCCACACCTCCTCCCTCACTTCTATCCAAGGCCCTAAAGGAGCCTTCCACATCCATCAAAGTTTTACTTGCACATCCACTAATATCATTTATTGTATCCGTTGCTCCTGATGCGGTCTCCTCTACGTTGGGGAGACTGGGCGCCTCCTAGCAAAGAGCTTTAGGGAACACCTCCGGGACACCCGCACCAATCAACCATACCGCCCCGTGGCCCAACATTTCAACTCCCCCTCCCACTCTGCCGAGGACATGGAGGTCCTGGGCCTCCTTCACCGCCGCTCCCTCACCACCAGACGCCTGGAGGAAGAACGCCTCATCTTCCGCCTTGGAACACTTCAACCGCAGGGCATCAATGTGGACTTCAACAGTTTCCTCATTTCCCCTTCCCCCACCTCACCCTAGTTCTAAACTTCCAGCTCAGCACTGTCCCCTTGACTTGTCCGGACTTGTCCTACCTGCCTATCTTCTTTTCCACCTATCCACTCCACCCTCTCCTCCCTGACCTATCACCTTCATCCCCTCCCCCACTAACCCATTGTACTCTATGCTACTTTCTCCCCACCCCCACCCTCCTCTAGCTTATCTCTCCACGCTTCAGGCTCACTGCCTTTATTCCTGATGGAGGGCTTTTGCCCGAAACGTCGATTTCGAAGCTCCTTGGATGCTGCCTGAACTGCTGTGCTCTTGCAGCACCACTAATCCAGTCCTCACTTTTGCCTAACACATTCGTTCTTGTCAGGATAGGTGTGAGCAAGCTGTTACCTCTGACAGGAGAATCTCAAATGGAGACTTACTTTAAAATTCACTTAAAACATAGATTAGGCAAAGTTGTTCTCTCATTCGTCTTTGAAATCCTCTTCTTCAAAAAATGATGGAAGCAGCGTCCTTGTGTATTTGTAAGCCGGAGTTAAATAGGTTCTTGTGAAACAATGGACCGTATGTTCTTATTAGTGTAAAGGGTAAGGCTGGTTGGTGTAGGGAATGCTGGATTATGAGAAAAAGTGAGGCTCTGCTCAAGAAAAATGGAAGCACGTGTCAGGTATAGACAGCTGGGATCAAGTGAATCCCTAAAGGAGTACAAGAGCAGTTGGAGCATACTAAGAGGGAAATCAGGAGGCCATATGGGACAAGACATAGCTTTAGTAAATATGGCTAAGAAGAATCCAAAGAGATCCTATAAATGTGTTAAGGCAAAACAGTAACTGGGGAGAGGATTGGGCCCCTTACAGTTCAACAAGGCTGTCTACATGTGGAATCACAGGAGATTGGTGAGATACTAAACAAATATTTTGTGTCAGTGTTTACTGTGGAGAAGGATATGGGACCTTGGGAACTCAGGGAAATAAGTGGTGATCTCATGAAAAGTGTACATATTACAGAAGAGAAGGTGCTGCAGCTCTTATAATGCATAAACATAGATAAATCCCGAGGACCTGAAGATGTATCTCAGAAATTTATGGGAAGCTAGAGAAGAGATTGCTGGGACACTTGTTGAGATACTTGCATCATCAATAGTCACAGGTGAGGTGCCAGATGACTGGAGATGACTAATGTAGTACCATTATTTAAGAAAGGTGGTAAGGAAAAGCCAGGGAACTACCGGCTAATGAGCCTGACATCAGTGGTGGGTAAATTGTTGGAGGGAACCCTGAGGGACAGGAATTATAAGTATTTGGAAAGGCAAGGCCTGATTAGGGATAGTCAACATGGCTTTGTATTTGGAAAATCATGACTTACTAACTTGATTGAGCTTTTTGAAGATGTGACAAAGAAGACTGATGAAGTCCACATTGTCTATGTGGACTTCAGCAAGACATTCGACAAGGTTCTGCATAGCAAGGTTAGGGGAGCTAGCCAATTGAATACAAACTTGATTTGAAGGTAGAAGACAGACAGTGATGGTGAAAGATTATTTTTCAGACTGGAAGCCTGTGACCAGCAGTGCGCCATAAGGATCAGTGCTGGATCTACTGCTTTTCATCATTTATATAAAGGATTTGAAAATAGGAGGAATCGTTCATGAGTTTGCGGATGACACCAAAATTAGTGGTGTAGTGGATAGCAAAGAAGGTTACCTCAGAATACAATGGGATCTTGGTCAGATGGGCCAATTATCCAAAGAGTAGCAGATGGAATTTGATTTGGATAAGGTGAGACATTGCATTTTGGTAAGGCAAACCAGAGCAAGTTAATGGTAGGGCCCTGGGGAGTGTTGCTGAACAAAGAGACCTTGAAAGTGGAGTCACATGTAGATAGGACAGTGAAGAAGGCATTTGGTATGCTTTCCTTTATTGGACAGAGCACTGAGTACAGGAGTTGGGAGGTCATGTTGTTGCTGTATATGACATTGGTGAGGCTGTTTTTAGACTATTGCATTAATTTCTGGTCTCCTTGCTTTTGGAATGATGTGGTTAAACTTGAAAGGGTTCAGAAACGATTTACATGGATGATGCCAGGGTTGGAGGATTTGAGTTATAAGGAGAGGCTGAATAGACTGGGACTATTTTCCCTGGAGCATCGGATGCTGAGGGGTAACCTTATAGAGGTTTATAAAATCATGAGTGGCATGGATAGGGTGAATAGCCAGAGATTTATTTCCCCAGTTAGGAGATCCCAAAAGTAGAGGGTATAGGTTTAAGGTGAGAGGGGAAAAATTTAAAGGCTCCTGAGGGCAACATTTCCACACAGAGGGTGGTGCATGCATGGATTGAGCTGCCAGAGGAACTGGTGGAGGCTGGTACAGTTACAACATGTAAAAGGCATCTGGATAGATATATGAATAGGAAGGATTTAGAGGGAGGTGGACCAAATGCTGGAAAATGGGTTTAGGATGTCTGGTTGATGTGGACAAGTTAGATTGCTTCCAAGCTGTGTCATTCTATGACTCCCTGATTCACGGTTATCAGGTTTAAGTGGGAATGTGGATTTGAGTTTATAATCAGATCAGGCATGATCTTATTGATCGTGGATACAGCAGTCTTGAATGGCTTGCTCTTGCTCTTCACTTATATTGTCACATGTACATTCACTAACAGCACTCTATTTTCTTCCAGAACGGGATTGCATATGCCTGATAGAAGGGACAACCCACAAGTGCCATCTTGCAAAATGTGCAGCTAGCAGGTGTAGTGAAGTGGAGGGACATAAGGGTTGATGTTGCTATGTTGGAGAGGAATTAGAAGTGGACATTGCAGGGTCAAGTTTGAGTGGACATCCTACCCAAAATCCTTTTGGTTTGTGGCAATGGAATCTGGCAACGACCCAGCTGTGCTAATAAAAAAATTACATTTTAGAATGAGTTGCGTCCATAGTCAAGCTCCTCCTGCACAGTTACAACATCTCCTCGATCATGTGGAAAATTGCCCACATGTGCCCTGACCATAACAAAATGACAAATCCAAACTGGCTCATTATCTCCTCATTAGTTTGCTTTCAGTTTTCAGTGAACTGTAAAATATCACCAACAACACAATCAAATAGCAATAACTTGCTAACTGACTCAAAGTCAGGCTCTGCCATGACAGATTAGCTTTTGCAGTCACTAATTTGAACATGAACAAAAGGATTGGGGTGAAATGAGAGCTATTACCCTTAACATTAAGGCGGCTTTTGACTGAGAGTGACAATAAGGAGACTGAACAAAACCAGAGCCTTTGAGAATCAGAAGAAACTCTCTGCTGGTTGGAGTCATATTTGGTACAAAGGGTGATGGCTGTGGTTGTTGGAGGCCAACTGTGTCAGTTCATCAGCTCCTCAGGGTTGTTCCTTGGCATCTTCAACTGTTTCATCGGTGACCATCCTTCCATCAGAACGTCAGAAGTGGGGATGTTCGCTGATGATTACACAAAGTTTCGGCATCATTTTCACAACTCGACAAATACAAAAGCAGGTTGTGCAGCAAGAGCCTTCAGACTAGAGGTGGCATGGTGGCTCAGTGGTTAGCACTGCTGTCTCACGGGACCTGGGTTTGATTTCAGCCTCGAGTGACTGTCTGTGTGGAGTTTGTCCCAGGTACTATGGTTTTCTCCCACAGTCCAAAGATGTGCAGGTTAGGTGGATTGGCCATGCTAAGTTGCCATGTAGTGTCCAGGGCTGTGCCGTCTTGGTGGATTAACCATGGGAAATGCAGGGTAACAGGATAGGGTGAGGGGTAGGTCTGGGTGGATGTTCTTCAGACAGTCAGTATGGACTCAATGGGCTGAATAACCTGCTTGCCCACTGTAGGGATTCTATGAAATGGTAAGTATCATTATTATAGCACAAGTGCTAAGCAATAGCCATCTCCAAGAGGACAGAATCAAGGTATTGCCATCGGTGAATTCCATATAAAGAACATCCTGAAGGTTAATATTAATCAAAAACTGAACAGGACAAGCCATGTAAATGCTGTGGATTCAAAAGTGAATCATAGGCTAGGAATTCTGCTGGGAATAACTCTTGACTCCTCAATGTCTGCTTATTATCAAAAGGTTTATGCTAGGAACATGATGTAGCAATCTCCATTCAAACGCAAGAATTTTAACATCTTTCAGGACAAAGCCTCCTTTCAAATGTCCTTATGGTTCCCATCACCACTAATGCACATTGGTCACAGTGGGTATCACCTGTAACATGCCTTGCAGCCACTTGCCAGGAGTCCCTCAATGGCAACTTCCAAATCTCTGACCTCACCCACCAAGATAAGGGCAACAGCAGCAGAGGAACATCATTACCTGCACGTTCCATTTCAAATCACCCATTAGCTGAGAGTAAAGGAGTTCAAACCCCTTAATTATCATGACATTAGATATGGGAATGTAGGAACACTATAATGGAAGGCACGCCTGAGGACAACTCCTCCAGGAGAATATAATCAGATGGATTCATTACGTGTTTGGCGATGTCCTTAATTGCATTAGCAAAATGCTTCCACCTAAGTGAGTTTACAGAGTAGACATATTTCAGGTCGGTATTCAAACATCTATTGAGATAACATCATGGTACAAAGGGATGAAAGAGAAAAAGGAAAGAAATTTATGCACCTCAGATGAAGCACAGACAAGGGCACATTGTAAATTAGTAATCCTACAATTAATTTGTTCATTTTCATCCTTTGCTCAATTATGGCACTGTGTCTCCCTTAGGCAATTTTTTATAAATGAACAGTGGTACAATCTTGGGTCTAATGCACTTTTGGAGAGGCACCACAGCTGGACATCAAAGATGGATAACCTATCTGAAATCAGTTGTATATCCTTTTGCAATATACTTCAATATAAAATATAGATGATGTATTGTATGCATACAATCATTTTTTGTAAGAAAATCGAGGAGAGGTGCAAGGAGTTACATTAAGCTCTGTAGCAATCATTTGCCCACAACTCTCAGAGATTTCTGCTTTTAGTGCTCCAGTTCAAACCCCACCCCTTCCATCTAATGATAGAATATTGATTGTGTTCTGCCATATGGGTATAATCAAACAGTGCAATCATGCTGGATGTCAGATTCAAATTACATTCAATTTATTTAATGTTTGCAAGCAGCTTTGTCCTCCCAGCAAGAATCTACATTTTTTTCAGCATTGCTTTTGCTTTCTGGAGGGATATCTGTTGTTTGATATGGCTTCACTTGATTAGCAACTCTAATACCTCCCACAGGTGGCAATTTGGCATGTCCTAATCTAAATGATAAGCATTACCAGGCAGATTGTGGCAGACAACAGCAGCCTGATTCTGGCTCTGACTCTGACTCTGACTGAAACACACACACACACACACACACACACACACGTGCACACACACACATGTGCACACACACACACACACACACATACGTGCACACACACACATGTGCACACACACACACACGTGCACACACACACACATGTCCACACACACACACGTGCACACACACACACGTGCACACACACACATGTGCACACACACACACACGTGCACACACCCATGTGCGCACACACACGTACACACACACACGTGCACACATGTGCACACACACACGTGCACACACACACAAACACACACACGTGCACACACACACATGTGCACACACACACAAACACACACACGTGCACACACACGCAAACACACGCGTATATACACATACACTTAAATACATGCCGTGCATGCACGCACACACACACACACACAAACACAAACGTACATGCACACATAAAGAACAAAGAAAATTACAGCACAGGAACAGGTCCTTCGGCCCTCCAAGCCTGCGCTGATCCAAATTCTCTATCTAAACCTGTCACTTATTTTCAAAGGATCTGTATCTCTCTGCTCCCTGCCCATTCATTAATCTGTCTAGATACATCTTAAATGACGCTATTGTGATGGCCTCTACCACTTCCCCTGGCAACACGTTCCAAGTACACACCATCCTCTGCGTAAAGAACTTTCCATGTATATCTCCCTTAAACGTTTCCCCTGTCACTTTGAACTCATGACCCCAAATAATTGAGGATCCCACTCTGGGAAAAAAGCTTCTTGCTATCCACCCTGTCTATACCTCTCATGATTTTGTAGACCTCAATCAGGATCCCCCTCAACCTCCATTTTTGTAATTAAAATAAACCTAATCTACTCAACCTCTCTTCATAGCATGCACACACATACATACCGACTCTGATGATAACTATAATGCTCAAGGTTGGTTGAAGTTAATTTATAGTACAAACATTAACCAAAGGTAATGCAAGAATTTTTCTTGGAGAAGTGGAATCACATTTAGTCATGTTAGCATTTGAATGTGTTAATCTGAAATTCCTTTGCTTGATCTTTTTACGGAGATGTCAACACATAAATTTTCTTAAAATGTGGATCATCTGCGCACATTATAACTTCTTCGATTTATTCATGGGATGTGGGCACCTTTGGCTCTACCAGTGTTCATTGCCCATCCCTAATTGCCCTGGGGAAAGTTGTAGTGAGCTGCCTTCTTGAACAGCTGCAGGCTTCAGGGTGGAATTCTTGTTTAATTAGGAACACAAGGTAAATGTTCAACTTGGAGGGTATGGCATGGCAGCCAGTTCTGGGATGTGATTGCAAGATAGTCAGGATTGGGTTCTATATGGTTACATGGTTGACAGGGAAGGTGGGGAAAATGAGGACTGCTGGTGCTGGAGATCAGAGTCAAAGAGTGTGGTGCTGGAAAAGCACAGCCAGTCAGGCAGCAGCTGAGGAGCAGGAGAGTTGACGTTTTGAGCGTAAGCTCTTTGTCAGGAATGGGGGGGTGGCCCAAGGGAGCTGAGAGAGAATGGAAATTAGTGGAGGGGAAGGAATAGCTGAATTATGAATGGTGAAATTATTTCAAAGTTAAGAGAGGCAGTAATAACAGGCAAACAAGTCGGGAGGCTTCATGGATTGAATCAAGAAATGGAAAACAATTTAAGACTGTTGGAAACCGGAGAAGATTGCAGAATTAGATTACTTGAGGCCTTCAGTGGACTAAAATATTTTTAAAAAAGGACAAATACTGACTTCATTGAATTGAACTTGCCTCAAAAATGCTTTCAAGCAGTGCATTCTCAACTTGAACTACTTGCTGGGTGAAAAGGATTTTGCACTATTTTCATTTACACATTTTGCAAATCACTTTTAATCTGTGCCTTTTCAGTCTTGAATATTTTACAATCAAGAATAGTTTCTTCTTATCTACTCTGTCCTCACCTCTTGTGATTTTCACAACTTAGAATCATAGAATATTATGGGACAGATGGAGGCCATTTGAGCCATTGTGTATGTACATTAACCAGTTTCCAGTCCTCTTGGTCCCCCCCCACCGACTGCAGTGATTCCTGTAAGATCACTACCACTGCCTCTACAATTTCCTCAGCTATCTTCTTTAGAACTCTGGGCTTTAGTCCATCTGATCTGGGTGACCTATCCATCTTCAGACCTTTCAGCTTCCCTCGCACATTCTCCTCAGTGATAGCCATTACACTCATCTCTGTCCCCTGACCTGAAGTTCTAGTATGCTATTGGTGTCTTCCACCATGGACACTGATGCAAAGTACCTATTCAGTTCCTCTGCCATTTATTTGCTCCCCATTACGACTTTGATTAGATTAGATTCAATTCCCTACAGTGTGGAAACAGGTCCTTTGGCCCAACAAGTCCACACCAACCCTCCTAAGAGTAACCCACCCAGACCCACTTCCCTCTGACTAATGCACCTATCGCTATGGGCAATTCAGCATCGCCAATTTACCTGACCTGCACATCTTTGGATTGTGGGAGGAAACCGGAGCACCTGGAGGAAGCCCACGCAGACACAGGGAGAATGTGCAAACTCCATATAGACAGTCACCCGAGGCTGGAATCGAACCTGGGAGCCTGGCGCGGTGAGGCAGCAGTGCTAACCACTGAGCCACCGTGTTTCCCCCTCCACCACCACCCCCCTCCCCCCCACCCCCAGCAGAAAATTACTGTTGAAAAATGTCTGGCCATAATGATAAAATACAATATTGTACATAATTGTATTTCTGTCTGAGGTGTTGTCTTTCATTTTCATTGAGACCTACTCCCATCAGACTTCTGAGAATTCAATTCACAGAGTGCATTCCAGACATTCGGTCTCATCTATTTAGTCCTATAGAGATCATTCTTGTTATCCTCTAAATCCTCTAAACTAAGACAACCAAATACATTTCTGAACCAGCCAAGTTATCTGTGATAATGTCTGTTAACTGATTTTAATACTTCATTAGCTGCTTGCCTTTGGCTCATCAAATGAGTGCTCCAGATTATTTGCTGAATTATTTTGTCCCCAGGAGATCATGATCAGTCCAAACTCATTGTACTGCTGGATTTACAAGTAATTAGCTCTGGTTTGTCACAGAAACATCAAAACACATGAAATATTTATCATATCTTTTCCTATTTATATTTGCTTACAAGGTCTGCTAAATTAATATGATGGAAAGATCAAATAGTGGAACATTTGCCAAGGAAAAATAATTTATAACCTGCAAGTGGAACTAATTAATAACTGTGGAATTTGGGCGAGATTTGATAAGTGTGTCATCATTCTATCTTAGATAAATGGTAGTAGAGGAAGTTTCCTTTGAAGCTAGATTCATAGCGTCATAGAGATATACAGCGTGGAAACAGATCCTTTTATCCAACTTGTCCTCATGACCAGATATCCTAAACTAATCTAGAACATAGAACAATACAGCACAGAACAGGCCCTTCGGCCCACGATGTTGTGCCGAACTTCTATCCTAGGTTAAGCACCCATCCATGTACCTATCCAAATGCCGCTTAAAGGTCGCCAATGAATCTGACTCTACCACTCCCTCGGGCAGCGCATTCCATGCCCCCACCACTCTCTGGGTAAAGAACCCACCCCTGACATCTCCCCTATACCTTCCACCCTTCACCTTAAATTTATGTCCCCTTGTAACACTCTGTTGTACCCGGGGAAAAAGTTTCTGACTGTCTACTCTATCTATTCCTCTGATCATCTTATAAACCTCTATCAAGTCACCCCTCATCCTTCGCCGTTCCAACGAGAAAAGGCCGAGAACTCTCAACCTATCCTCGTACGACCTACTCTCCATTCCAGGCAACATCCTGGTAAATCTTCTCTGCACCCTCTCCAAAGCTTCCACATCTTTCCTAAAGTGAGGCGACCAGAACTGCACACAGTACTCCAAATGTGGCCTAACCAAAGTCCTGTACAGCTGCAACATCACCTCACGACTCTTGAATTCAATCCCTCTGCTAATGAACGATAATACTCCATAGGCCTTCTTACAAACTCTATCCACCTGAGTGGCAACCTTCAAAGATCTATGTACATAGACCCCAAGATCCCTCTGTTCCTCCACCTGACCAAGAACCCTACCATTAACCCTGTATTCCGCATTCTTATTTGTTCTTCCAAAATGGACAACCTCACACTTGGCAGGGTTGAACTCCATCTGCCACTCCTCATCCCAGCTCTGCATCCTATCTAAGTCCCTCTGCAGCCGACAACAGCCCTCCTCACTGTCCACAACTCCACCTATCTTTGTATCATCTGCAAATTTACTGACCCACCCTTCGACTCCCTCCTCTAAGTCATTAATAAAAATTACAAACAGCAGAGGACCCAGAACTGATCCCTGCGGAACTCCACTTGTAACTGGACTCCATGCTGAATATTTACCATCTACCACCACTCTCTGACTTCTACCGGTTAGCCAGTTTTCTATCCAATTGGCCAAATTTCCCTCTATCCCATGCCTCCTGACTTTCCGCATAAGCCTACCATGGGGAACCTTATCAAATGCCTTACTAAAATCCATGTACACTACATCCACTGCTCTACCCTCATCCACATGCTTGGTCACCTCCTCGAAGAATTCAATAAGACTTGTAAGGCAAGACCTACCCTTCACAAATCCGTGCTGGCTGTCCCTAATCAAGCAGTGTCTTTCCAGATACTCGTAAATCCTATCCCTCAGTACCCTTTCCATTACTTTGCCTGCCACAGAAGTAAGACTAACTGGCCTGTAATTCCCGGGGTTATCCCTATTCCCTTTTTTGAACAGGGGCACAACATTCGCTACTCTCCAGTCCCCTGGTACCACCCCAGTTGCCAGTGAAGACGAGAAGATCATTGCCAACGGTACTGCAATTTCCTCTCTTGCTTCCCACATAATCCTAGGATATATCCCGTCAGGCCCGGGGGACTTGTCTATCCTCAAGTTGTTCAAAATGTCCAACACATCTTCCTTCCTAACAGGTATCTCTTCTAGCTTATCAGTCCGTTTCACACTCTCCTCTTCAACAATACGGTCCCTCTCGTTCGTAAATACTGAAGAGAAGTACTTGTTCAAGACCTCTCCTATCTCTTCCGACTCAATACACAGTCTCCCACCACTGTCCTTGATCGGACCTACCCTCGTTCTCGTCATTCTCAGGTTTCTCACATATGCATAGAATGCCTTGGGGTTATCCTTGATCCTATCCGCCAGGGATTTTTCATGCCCTCTCTTAGCTCTCCTAATCCCTTTCTTCAGGTCCCTTCTGGCTATCCTGTATCCCTCCACTGCTCTGTCTGAACCTTGTTTCCTCAACCTTATGTAAGCCTCCTTCTTCCTCTTTACTAGACATTCAACCTCCCTCGTCAACCAAGGCTCCCTCACACGACCATTTCTTTCCTGCCTGATCGGTACATACATATCAAGGACACGTCGTATCTGCTCCTTGAAAAAGTCCCACATTTCCACCACATCCTTCCCTAACAGCCTATGCTCCCAACGTATGCTCCTCAAATCCTGTCTTACAGCATCGTAATTTCCCTTCCCCCAATTGTAAAATCTACCTTGTTGTGCGCACCTATCTCTCTCCATAACCAAGGTGAAAGTCACAGAATTGTGGTCGCCATCACCAAAATGTTCACCCACCAACAAGCCCACCACTTGTCCCGGTTCGTTACCGAGTACCAAATCCAATATGGCCTCCCCTCTGGTTGGACAATCTACATACTGCGTTAGAAAAGCTTCCTGGACACACTGCACAAACACCGCCCCATCCAATCTACTTGATCGAAAGAGCTTCCAATCAATATTTGGGAAGTTGAAGTCGCCCATGACTACGACCCTGTGGCTTCTGCACCTTTCCAAAATCTGTTTCCCAATCTGTTTCTCCACATCTCTGCTGCTATTGGGGGGCCTATAATAAACACCCAACAAGGTGACTGCACCTTTCCTATTTCTGACTTCAGCCCATACTACCTCCAGAGGCAGATCCCCCTCAAACTTCCTTTCTGCAGCCGTTATACCATTTCTAATTAGCAATGCCACCCCCCCTCCTTTTTTACCACCCTCCCTAATCTTACTGAAACATCTGTAACCAGGAACCTCCAACAGCCATTCCTGTCCCTCATCTATCCATGTTTCCGTGATGGCCACAACATCGTAGTCCCAGGTACCGATCCACGCCTTAAGTTCACCCACCTTATTTCTGATACTCCTTGCATTGAAGTATACGCACTTGAGCCCATCTCTGTGTCCGCAAGTAGTCCCTGTCAGTGCTACCTTCTCCACAGCCTCCCTACAGTCTTGGACATCCTGACACACAGCTAGCTTACTTGCTGGACTACAAGTCCGGATCCCATCCCCCTGCCAAATTAGTTTAAACCCCCCCGAAGAGTGCTAGCAAACCTACCCCCCAGGATATTGGTGCCCTTCTGGTTCAGGTGCAACCCGTCCTGTTTATACAGGTCCCACCTTCCCCAGAATGCAGTCCAATTGTCCAAATATCTGAAGCCCTCCCTCCTACACCATCCTTGCAGCCACGTGATCAACTGCACTCTCTCCCTATTCTTTGCCTCTCTGTCACGTGGCACCGGCAACAACCCAGAGAATCTAGTCCTAGTTTCAGCACTTGGCCAATATCCCTCTAAGTCATTGTACACATTGTACACGTTCAGAAAATTTGAAGCCACTACCTACCAAAACATTGATGTCACCATGTGACATTGGACTTGAGTCCTTTTTGCTTCATGGTTATGTAGAATAGAATTTTTGAAAAATGATCAAACACAATCAGTTACATATTCCTGATGACTTTTAAATGTTGTAATTGTACTCATTCCGTACACGCACCACCCTCTGTGTGAAAACATCGCCCCTTAGGTCCCTTTTAAACCTTTTCCCTCTCAGCTTAAACCTATACCCTCTAGTTTGGGACTCCCTTACCTTGGAAAAAGATTTTGGCTACTCATCCTAACCATATCCCTCACGATTTTATCGGCTTCTATAATGTCACACATCAGCTTTCAATGCTCCCAGGGGTAAAAAGCCCAAACCTACACAGCCTCTCCCTATAATTCAAACCCTCCAATCCCAGCAACATTCTTGTAAATCTTTTCTGCACACCTTCAAATTTACAACATTTGTTGTATAGCAGGGAGACCAGAATTGTGCTCAGTATTCCAGAAAATGGCCTCACCAGTGTCCTGTACAGTGGCAACATGACATCCCGCTTCCCTCTCTACCTGGGGACTCCATATACAAGGAACAATGCACCATCTATTAAATTGTCAAGTTGTTCGTTGGTTTTTCTTTCAAGTTTTGTTTAACATTATTACATTCACGAGAAAGTTTGAAGCTACTACCTACCAAAACATTGATGTCGTCATGTGACATTAAACTTGAGTCCTTTTTGCTTCGTGGATATGTAGAATAGAACTTTTGAAAAATGATCAAACACAATCAGTTACATATTTCTGATGCTTCTTCTACTTCTGCTTTAGTTGTGTTGACATTAGACAAGCATTTGTATCCCGGCATTTTTAACATGATGGTTGTGGCCAATAACATAGTAGTGATCAAATAATGTGTTTCTGTGATGGTAATTGTGGAATATATATTGGGCATGACACCAGTGGTAACTCTTCTGCCATGAAATCTTTAATATCCACCTGAACTGACAGATGCTAAGCCCTCAGTTTAACATCGCAACCTAAAGATGACAATTCTAGCACCCCAGTACTGACTCAGTACTGCTTTGGAGTGTCAGCCTTCATTCCTTTACATTCTGTTCCTGGTATGGGATGTGAACTCAGGACCTTATGGTTAAGAAATGGAAGTGCATGTACCAATGAAGTAGGGTATGAAGAGCAGAAACTAAATATTACAAATGTATTGGTTGTGAGTTCTGAAATAATTAATGTTGATTAAGGTGGGACCTTCCTGTTTCCACATTGCAGTCATGAAGTGACGTTGTCCTTTTAAAAGAGACATAACAACTTGAAAACTATTGCTTAAGCAAGTAAAGTTACTTTCTAGTCGAGTTAAATTAGTGTTGGTCTGTGATGTTTCAGAGAATAATTCAGGAACTTTCTCTTGCCACTTTAGCTTTCTTTTAACTACAATAATTTACTTTTATACAAGCATTCACATGAATATATGAGTTGGATGTAAGACTAGCCCATTCAGCAAGATCATGTGTGATCTGATTACTCCATACTCTTACCCCTAATGAGCTTGCAATCCATTTTCATCAACAAACTATCTACTCCTGCCTTAAAAATATTCAAGGACTCTGCTTTTGAAGTTGAGAGTTCTGAAAATGTATGATCATCTGCAAGAAAAGAAATCTCCTTATGTCTGTCTTAATTGGGCAATCACTTATTTTTAAGTTGTGAACCCTACTTCCAGATTGTTTCACGTTTTAATTCTTCCATTTCAATGCCATTGTTTTATCATTTCATCTTTTTTCTTCAATATCTGTAATTGAAGGGAGGTTCCCTGCCATTGGTAATTTCGTCCAGACTCTCAAAAACATACAGCATAGTTCTGTTGGAGAGTTGGAGAATGAGGAGGAGTTGCATTGTAATGTATTAAACAAGTAGCCTTAAAAGCTTTCAGCATTTGGTGACTAAATACCATCCTTTCCAACAGTTTGGCCATCTCTCAATATAAATGTTTCTAAACATTTTCATATATTATTTTCCTTTCAGTGCTCTCAGTGAAAATGTTAAAGCAAAACATGCTGGAATAATTTGGCCAATTTTCAGACATTGTAGCATGAACTCAAATAAACATTGCAATTATGCATTCTGACAATCGATGCTTGCATTACGGATGCATCTTCAGATAATTGACTCATAATCCTGCCATCTCCTTCAGGTATCATTTAAGCTTTCTCCACTATTAAATTGGCTCTCCCAATGGTGGTGAAAGTCATGCTTGCATTGAATTCCAATACAGTGGCTCCCCTCCAGCTGCCACAGATAACGTATATTAGATCAACTAGTTTATATTGTGCCCCAGCAGGTATCAGGGCACAAACGCATTGTCTATTTCCACCAAAGGGGTTTTCTGGGTTGGATGTTCCTTGGAAACAATTTGGATTGTACACAGAATCACAGAATTGTTGCGATGAAGAAGGAGGCTGTTCATTCCATTGACCCTGTCCTGATTCTGTTCCTTAATGCCAATCTCCCGCCTTTACACTGCACACCATTTCTATCCAAATAACCATCTAATGCCCTCTTGAATGCCTCAATTTAAGTGCCTCCTCCACATTTCCAGCCAATGCATTCCATGCTCTAACTATTTGTTGAATGAAACATTCTTTTCTCATGTCACTCTTGTTTTGTTTATGCCCTTGTTTCTCTTTAAAGGGAAATAGCTCCTCCCTGTCAACTCCAAACAGCCCACTGATGATTTTAAAATCTTCTATCAATTTATTCCTCAACTTTCTTAATTCCAAGGAGAACAGTCCCAAGTTCTTCAATCTATCCTTATAACTGACATTTCTCATTCCTGGAATCATCCTTGTAAATCACTTCTACCCTCTGCAATATATTCACATATTTCCTGAATTGTGGCACCTACAACTCACCTTTCCCACCAGTACTCCAGCTGAAGTCTAACCAGTGCTTTCTACAAGTTCAATGTCATCAAGATAGTGACAGAGTAGCTATCCTGAGCCAGAGCTCATCTGCTCCAACCACTTTTCTTTTTTTGCTTTTCTTGTTTCTTTTTCTTCTCCTTTTCTTCACTTACCTCTTGTCCTGAGCTCAGACACCATCAGCAGCAGCAAGTGAGCCCAGCACAGACTCAAGTCAGTTCCCATTTACTTTTCTGGAACAAACATTGACCTGGCATCGGAATGGGCAGCTACTACATCAGTGAAGGATGACGCCTGAGGATCGGTGACTTTGTCGTGGGTTGGATCCAGTATTCGCAGTGGTGCGGGGAGGTGGGACACTGACATTAGTGGGTCTGGCGCTGATGGCAGGGAAGTGATGGAGGAGGGAAACTGGCCCAGCAGTGAAAGATGGCACCTGAAGCACGCTGACTTCAACATTGGTTGGGTCCGTTGCAGACCCTGCGAGCAAGGCCCTGAGGGGTTGCTGGTGACATAGGCAGTCTTGATGATGACCTGGCTCAGGACTGACAGACTCTCTTTAAGCTATATCTTTTTTTTAATTTTTAAAACTATTCAAAATGGTGCTGGATTGTGGCAACAGTGGAACATCTTTATTTTATTGTATTTTACTGTTTTCTCGCTGGAAGATGTGTGATAAGAAAATCACTCATTCATTCACTTCTCTAGTCTTACACTCAACTTCCCTGTTAATAATGCTGAGAACATTGCGGAATTTATTAACTGCTCACTCTGCCTGTCGAGCCACCATCTGAGCACACATACACCTGGCTTCGTCTGCTCTTGCACCCTTTTTAGAATTGTACCCTCTATTTAATATTGCCTTTTTATCTGTATTGTATCTGTATTTTACATTGTTGTTTATGTTCTTAATCTCTAGTCCCTGAAGAAGATGTTTGTGGAACATCAATTTAACCTGATGCAATTCTCTCACTAATGCTGCTCTCTCATAATGATGTGACTCGGAATCTCTAGGATGTCAATTGGTCAACAATGGAAATATGCAATATGTATCCGAGTCAGCATGCTTAGAAGATAATGAGCTGTACGATACTATTTCCATGGGTTGTAGGGCAGGGAGATACTGTAGAAACACAGTGGAAAGTGCCATCTGAAGACTGCACATACTGTAATCACATCGAGGGAAGAGGGGTTTGAAACCAAATTCAGTGTCAATCCAAGGGTGCCAATCATGTGCAGACTATTCTAAGGTGGTGTTGAATTTCTTGATCACCATTAAGCAGTAGGCATTCCTGACTTAACCTTGTTGTAAACGGTTGAGAAGCTTAACACAGTGAAACAAGAATCACTAGTTACAAGAGTTGCTTTTCTGTTTGTCTCTTCTAGCTACATGCTAAGACTCTGCCTTAGACATATTTAATGAACATATCACCAAGTGTGAAATCTTCCACGAACCACTGTTACAGAATGTCATTAGTTTTTTATTTCAAGAAGCTTGGAAAATATAAGGAAACATGCATATTGTAAAATTATACTTAGTTGCACACAGCTTTTTTCGAACACCGAACCCTTCTTCATTGGATGAAAATAGTTGATTCAAATTCCTCACGGACAAGTTTTGTGTAAATAATATTCTGGGGAGGCAAAGTTTATTCACTTGTCCCATGTTTTCTTACGAGCACATCAATAAATTTACTCATATGATTTGCAGCTCAAATTTGGAAATACTCATTTAAATGTTCTAATGGTGTTCTTTTTTCAAGAAGACTTGCTTACCTTACACCTAAATCAGCTAGAATAACATTTTAAAAAGTTGCAAGTTTAATGTTACTAATTTCAGTTTCTAAATAGGAAATTGTAATGCTTTGGTTATGTTTATTAATTGCTGTTGGAACTACATAATTTTCAATACATTTTATTTTGTTGTCTTTGCAGAAAATCTGTGGATGGATTTTACAAACCTCTTCATTTCAAGAAAATAAGACTCTAAAGAGTCATCAAGACCATATAGAGGTTACCGTTATGAGATTTGCTTTTGATAGTTCGATCTACTCTCAGAAGTAAAGACAGGAAGCCGTTTATATGGATCAATGTACTTCCTCCCTGTGGAGTCTGGAATGCATTCTATTCAGACATAACTTATCATGATCCATAATTTGAGTTGGATGCCCCAGAGAGTTCCTTCCAAAATCTGTTTGAAGTAATATTATTAAATAATTCTGCTTAAAAATATATTCAGAAGCTCTGGGAGTGTTTTAGTATGCGACATCATAACTTTACTTGTTTGATTGCTCCCTATATCCTCATTACAGCAAATCTGTGACTGTGAAAATAAAGAAATGATATGGCCTAGAGACATAAATTATATTATGGTGGGTTCATTCAAACCGAGCTAAATAATATTTTTGCAGCAAATGAACGCAGAATTCATAAAATTCACATGTGTTTTGTGGACATCTGGTTATGATCTGGCTAAAATCATTTCATGGTCTGTCAAATTGTTCAAACCATCCACTTTTATAAATGTATGGGTGTTATGGCTGTCTTCACAATGCACTTTTTTGCTAATAGTGTGATGGAAGCTACGTGATATATAAATTATTTTAAGTCTGTTTTTGAGCTAGTGGCATGTGGGTTTCAGTCTGTGTGTCTGAAGGGGTTTATTGATTAAATTTAATGTATGTCTGTTGCCATGTTGAGTTTTTCCAAAAAGAACTGTAGGAGTTAGGTCTTTCAGCCTCATGTAATTTATTTACACTGAGAGAGATTTTACGAATAAACAAAGTGAATAGTTGTGCATTATGCTTTCAGTTTGGAAGGTCAGAGATTGACTTATTTTCTTCTGATTAAGGAAAATTCCTATGGCTTTAAAAATATTTTTGGCAAATTTTGCAAAGGTTTTGGATGTGAAAAATGGTTGCTCCTAGAGAAGGGAAGCAAGTAACTGATCTTCGGAATGACGACCACTCATCAATGACAAAGGCCTTTTCCCTTCAAACAACTATGTGAATGGTCTCTGGTAACTAAACAGCTTGTGGGTGTCAATGTTTACACAGAAGCCAATGGACCTCTGGAAAAAAATGGAGCTGTACTTCACTCTGCAGTAAAAATCAATACCTCAGGCCTGAAGAAAGTCAATTTACTTTCCTTTATCATTTGCTGCACGCTTTGGCTCTTAGCCAATGAGTCAGAGAAATTAAACGTATGAACCAATCACACTGTGCCACATGGAGGTAAATGGAAGTAGTTGAAGAAGGAAAATCAAGGAAGTGCAAATGCTTATAAGGCAAAAGAATCATCTCAGTCACATCTTGTGGACAGCAACCATTGAACTGCTTTCCCAGTCTATCTGTCCATTCATAACACCCAGTTTTCTTTGTCTGTCTATGTCCACCTACTTGTGTGTTTTCAGGGAATTTCAAAAGGGGTTTAGAGTCTGAACTAGTAGAGAGTGATATGTCAGCAGTTCAGAATAGTTTATCTATACCTAGAGTCGATTCATTCATAATAAATGGTCATTCCTGTTAAACACAGAAGCCTTGTCTATGCTTTCTGTTTAAGAGATAGGTAAACTGAGTAATTTTGTATATTTTAAAAATATCTTTAAATTTTATGACATCTCTGAGAATAGCTGGGCTAGATTTCCAGAATATTACCCAAGTGAGGTCTAACAAAGTCTGGTTTCTCATCTACAATTGATTTAAAACAGGCAATGAGGATTTGGGTACTCTATTAGTAAATAACACCGGTGAAGGAAAAATGCCATGTTGCACCACATTTAAAACTTGGCATTGGAAATGGCAAAGTATGTACTGCAGGTGGCAGTGCTGACTCTAACATCTTAATGGAACTTTCAAAGACCAGGTTGATGGACTTGGTGGGTAAGCTAGAAGTAGCATTGCCTGACAGAGCTAAGAAGGCAGAGATAACTAAAATATTAGCATAGCACTTGGGTTTAAAGGAAGTATAATAGAGATCAGGTGCTCCAGACAATGAAACATTGAAATCAGGTAATATTCAGTTACAGTTGATAAAACGTTGAGCATGAAGGGAAAATGGAAAACTGGAGATGGCAGAAAATGATAAAGAGAGGGAGGCAGTACTCAGAAATGGAAATGGACTTTGTAGAATGAAACTATGATATCATCTGAACTTAAGCCATTTACAGACATTTTGTCTTTCATTGAACTCTCTGCAGGGAAAATTAAATCCCTCTCCAGCAAGCGAGGTTGAGTAGCCCTTGTATCTCTTGGTATATTTATTGGCCTGACTTAAGTAAGTTAGCAAAGACGTTTCACAATAAAGCTGCATCTGAAGGAATTCCAACATGTTATCATTTTTTAAAAATGAGTTTTGATGAGGAATTGGTGACAGCAGATGGAGACTGGATGGTTGCTCATAACATAATGGTTCTGCTAAGATATTGTCATGAGATGTTGCAAATTGCACATGAAATTCCTATGGCAGGAAACATAGGGATGTAGAAAATTCAAGAATCAATAAACAGGTATTTCACCTGGCTAAAAATTCATTAAGACTTTGTGTGGTGTTATAAAACATGCCACACATATGAAGTGGCATGAAAACTTCAATATGTAATTAAATCAGCTCTTTTGATACCTTTGGTATCCACTTTTGAAGAACCATTTAGTTAGGTTTTATTAGATTGTGCAGGACCATTACCGAAAGTGAAAAATAAAACCTTACCTAAACAATGTAAAAAGCTTTGGGTGGGGGTACATATACAACCAAAAGATAAAATATTTTGCGCAGGCTGCCAGTATCATTTCCACCCTATCAGTACTCTAGCAATTAATTGCCTCATGAGAAACGCTATGCCTTTGATTTATAGTGCAATTATATCTTACAGTACCACCTTGTGGATTTCAGTTTATAATCTCTAACCTAAATCTACATGCTATTTTGCAGATAATTTTTTAATTCCATCAACATGGTGGGAGCCAGGTTCATATTTTATCCAATGTTGACAATGGAATTGACATTAACAATAGGTTTTCATGCATATTTAGAATTGAATCAGTCAGGAGAACCAAGGTTTATTGAGTCAAAACATTCTTCAGCACATCATAGTAAATAAAACAGGAATACATGAATCAGGTAAGTTTTGCTACAGTTCTATAGGGTGTGGTGAGACCATATCTGCAATATCGCATTCAGCTTTGATGTCCATAATTAAGGAAGAATTAAGGAAGGGTTCTCCAGTTTCCTCCCACAGTCCAAGGATGTGCAGGTTGGGGTGGATTGGCCATGCTAAATTGCACCTAGTGTCTGGCGAGGTACAGGCTAGGTAGATTAGCCATGGGAAATGCAGGGTTGCAGGGATAGGATAGGGGATGGTGCGTCTGGGTGCAATGTTTTCGAGGGCCAGTACGTGCCTCAATGGACCAAATGGCCCGCTTCCACACTGTAGGAATCTATGATTCTAGGATATGCCTTGATTGGAGGCAACGTAGTGAAGGTTCCCACGTTAAGAAGGTTACCCTATGATGAAAGATTGAATAAATTGAGTCTATGTTCTT
Source organism: Chiloscyllium punctatum (assembly GCF_047496795.1). Classification (NCBI taxonomy): domain Eukaryota; kingdom Metazoa; phylum Chordata; class Chondrichthyes; order Orectolobiformes; family Hemiscylliidae; genus Chiloscyllium; species Chiloscyllium punctatum. The sequence goes on from NC_092739.1 coordinate 71,127,355, forward strand.
TGAAGTTTATAAGAATAAGTGGCAGTCTAACTGCAACTAACAAAACTATGAATGAGTGAACACAGTGGTTGTTTCTGTTGATTGAAGTATCTGGTATAGGTTCAGGATAAGAGATTAATCATTTAATTAAGGAAAAAACTCTTCATTCAAAGGATTGTGAATCTTTATGAGTTGCCAGTTTAGAGGAGTGTGGATACTTCACTGTTGAATACAATTAAAGCTAGCCTAAACAGATTTTTGGCTTCTTGGGGAATCATGGGGTCTGTAGAGTTGGTAGTACATTACAGTGAAATGCATGTTCAGTTATGAGAATGCATTGAATACCATTGGTCAATGTGCCATAAGGTATTCTGTTCTTGAGAACAAATGGTTAATGCTGGGGAATGAATGCTCTCTAATCCATGTAAAAAGGAGTTTCTGGATTACTTAGGCTGCCTATAGAAGTTTGGAAAAAGTAATGAAATATTTGAATGTAGTTTAGATTTGTGATTTGGTGTCACAATGTAAGTTAATTAGTCCATAGAAAAATGGTTCATTAAAGTTTGAAGGACAATTTGCAGTAAATATGAACCTGCAAACATACACAAATACAAATCTGGAGCAGAAGTCAGGCATTCAACCCTTTGCGCCTCCTCTGCCTTTGAGTAAGATCCTGGCTGATCTGATTGTAACTCCAAAAACACATTCCTGCTTATCCGTGAGAACCCTTCAATCTGTTGGTTAGCAACAAGTTGATCTGTTGGTTCTTCTTCATGCATAGCATGTGCTACCCCCTCAAAGAACTCCAGTAAATCAGTCAAACATTATTTCCCTTTCATAAAACGTAAAATTGAAAGAATCTCAAACCTGTTGGACAATTTCAAAGGCTGAGGGTCCTGCATTCCTACACTCTGGACCTATTTACCTGTCTCACTCACAGTCACACTAGCCTGTGCCTGAATACTGACCAAATAAGGCAATATAACCTAAGTAGTATCACTGCCTCCAGTTAACATTCCTTCTCCCTAATGCATTTCAGTGTCTACAGTCCACCCTGTGACTCATTAAGTCAGACCCAAAGGTGCTCAAATTTTAAACACGTACTGCAGACATATTTGCTCCAGACTAAATGTATCCAGGAAATCCCAAATGCTGCAACTGAGACATACCATTCCAAATGTGTTCTAATGAATACTTAATTATTGCATTCAACTTGATGTTTCGATATATTTTACATATATGTGTATATTTAGCTTATCAACCTTACCATCAGCTCCTGTACTATTTTGAGCTTTAAGAATAGAATAAACCTTAACCATTTCCAAGTAACTTACCGATTAACCAACTATTTTTCACCTGGTGGAGTGAAAAATTAATTCTGAAGACTGAAAAGGTTAAGGATAACGTAGATGTAACTGAGCCCTTCTTTTTCTTCCTGCCCTTTGCTCCCTAAAGCGGTTATATCCAAAACTAAATTATGCAGCATACTAAGTAGACTAGATTTATAGGCCCCTCGCACAGAGAGCCTATCTGAGACAGATCCTGAGGATCCCATATAGCTGTTTCTTAATGAAGCTGTTCTTTTTTTTTAGATTAGATTAGATTACCTACAGTGTGGAAACAGGCCCTTCGGCCCAACAAGTCCACACCGCCCCGCCAAAGCATAACCCACCCATACCCCTACATCTACATTTACCCCTTACCTAACACTATGGGCAATTTAGCATGGCCAATTCACCTGGCCTGCACATCTTTGAACTGTGGGAGGAAACCGGAGCACCCGGAGGAAACCCACGCAGACACGGGGAGAACGTGCAAACTCCACACAGTCAGTCGCCTGAGGCGGGAATTGAACCCGGGTCTCAGGCGCTGTGAGGCAGCGGTGCTAACCACTGTGCCACCGTGCCGCCCACCGTGTTCTTTAACAAACCCGTTTTAGTTTAATGCCAACAACAACCTAAACCAGAAATAAAAGTAAAATAATTCTTTGGACTTTCTTTCACAACAACTGTAAACGTTCAGTCTCACTCAATTGCAAAGATTTAGTGCCACACGGTGATTTTTGAGAGCTGTCATTTTAAAATTGATAAAACTGACTTGGTTTTGACCCTTCAGTTGGATGGAGGAGAATCATTATTATATTTTTGCCATGTTTAGCTTGTAACTGCTGAGAACAAGCAATTCATGATTCCTCCAAAAAGCTTTTCAGTTGTTTTTTAGAAAGCAAACCCCAGCATGCAGGCAGGTTGACAGAATCAATAAATTGCAGTAATGGAGATATCACCATCTCTAAACAACTGACATCTTGTTGCAGTTGATGGATGTAAAAACTGGTCAGAGTTTTCTTCAAACTATACAAAGCCTGTATATATTCAGCTCTGAAAATTGGTCACCAATCTGGACACATTAGAATTCACTGATGTAGAAAAGTCAGTTATGGAAGTGATACTGGAAGGAAGGAATTTTCTTTACCATTGGAAAGAGCATTTTGTGTACATATGATTAGAAAATGTTATACCACCATCTGTCATCATTTTATGCACAAAGATCAGTGTGCAAGAATTGGTCAGGGTGTATAAGTTGCTCATGTCTGCCTTAGCAAAGGCAGTAGCTAGGGAAGTGAGACAGTGTGGAGTGTATGTGCTTGCTTTCCCATAGACTGAAGTATAGTTTGGTTGCAAAGCGTTTTGAAAACTGTGCAACAAATATTTTTGTGGTATTGTATAAGATAAAGAAGGACATAATGATATTTCATAATGATCATTGCGCACATTAAATGTGGTTGCTATACTTATTCAAAAAATTAAATGGTATTTATCACTTAAAATTAGAGGCATACACTCCTCTGACTGGAGTAATACTTATCATGAGGAAGATAGTTATGTTTGAACCCTAGGGAATGGTTGCTGGATTGTCTCATGACAGAGTAATAAGACATATCATCTTCAGCAACTTCATAAAATAAAAATAAAATAACGTCATAACTTCTTTCCTACATAAAAAGAAAAAAAGACTTAAATTGATTCAACAGTTGTCATAGCCATAGGAAGTCTCAATTTGTACACAGTTGAGAGAGGGGTGCTGGAAAGGAACAGCAGGTCAGTCTGAACGGCTGTGCTTTTCCAGCACCACACTCTCAACTCTAATCTCCAGCATCTGCAGTCCTCACTTTTGACTCAATTTGTACACAGAAAGCTCCAACAAATAACAATGTGATAATGACCCGACAACACATCGTTGTGATGATGATTGAAGTTTAAATATTATCCAGGACACCAGCAATAAATCCCTTGCTCTTCATCAAAATACTGCTGTGGAATCCCACTGAAGAGTAAATGAGGCCTTGATTTGATGGCCACGATTTTCCAATGGCCAGACAGTTGTATACGGAAAGGATGGGATCTTGAGGAACTTGCAGGATCTCTATGGTAGCAGGTTTCGAAGGTTCCACTGGGGAATTCCACTGCATTTGGAACACTCCAAAAGTCTCCATTTAAATTGAGGAAATTAACTAAATAAATACTCTGGATAAATTAGACAATTAAATACATAGGCTCACCGATGAGTAGCTTTCAACTAACCCCACACTTAACTCACACACCCTCAACTGTCTCACCCCAAACCACATCCAACCCCAAACCAAAACCGAAATCTGATACCCTTGATCTGACAACCCTTATCTCCCCAATGCCCCGCTCTGCACCATACTCACCACACACCCCCTTACCCTCTTCCTCCAACCCTCCCCCTTGTCCTTCTATCTCGACATGTTCACTCCCTGCCACTCCATGAAAGGCAATGGTCTAGTAGTAACATCACCAGACTATTATTCTAGAGACCCAGGTAAAGTTCTGCGGATCATGGCAGATATTGCAATTTGAATTCAATAAAAATCTGAAGTTAATCCATCAAATAATTAATCATCAATCTAATGATAACTTTGATGATGATAGTGTCTAATATCCGAAAAAAAAATCAGGTTCACTATGGTCCTTTAGGGAAGAAAATTGTTGTCCTTTTGAAATCTCAAAAAAGAAATTAAACTGTTCACACCAGCTGGCATTGATTTTGGCTCTGGGAATGAGAACAACAGAAACAGCCCTGTTGACCCTGCAGTGTACTCTTTACTGATATCTGCTGAGACACTGCTGTTTCACAAGGATTCGGCTCCCTCCTGCTACACCTGACTATACCTGAAGATTTCTCAGTTCACTGGATGGACCGCTCAGTGTCCTTGGGCAAGACATGGGATGGTGGGGTTTACCTCCTAGTCAACATTTCCTAATGTTCAGACATGGAGACCGTGGTAAGTTACTGCTCCCTGGACCTAGAATATCTTACAGTGAAATGCAGTCTCTAATACTTGTCGTGTAAGTTCACCTCCACCAGCCGGACAGCAGCCTACATCCCACCCCATGCAGAAGTGAGGAGTGCACTTGATTAAACATACACAGCTACAAAGAGTCTTGAGACAGAATTTCTTGAGTCAACCAGTGACTTCAACCAGGCCAGCCTCAAGAATGTGCTACCAAAATCCCAAGAACACATCTCCTGTCCCACCAGAGGTCTGAGCATCCTTGACCATTGTGATACAACCATCTGCTCCATCCTCCATCTGCATTCTGGAAAATCAGATCACAACATTGTGTTTCTCCTCCTCGCTGATAAGCAGAAATTGAAACATAAGAGCCCAGTGCAGAAAGTAGTGCATTGTTGGTCTGAGGCAACGGAAGGGTTTCTGTGAGACTGCTTAGAGTAGGCCGATTGATCTATATTCAAGAACTCAGCGGCCAACCTAAACAAGTACGCCACTACTGTTACAGATTTCATTAATATGCATGTAGAAGACTGCATACCAAAGATGTTAATCCGAATGCTCCCCAACTGGAAACCAGAGATCCACTCCCTGGTGAAGTCCTGGTCTGAGTTGTGGGACTTGACAATTCTGGAAGCAACGCCAAAGACTTGTGTTCCAAAACTTGCCACCAAAGTGGCCGGGCTTTTCCAGTACAGTTACAACACTGGCATCTACCCCAACAATGGGTAAGATTGCCCTGCTATGTCATGTTCTCAAAAAGCAGGACAAATCCGACCTGGCCAAATACTGCCCAATCCGTCTCCTCTCGATCATCGGTAAAGTGATGGAAGGTGTCATCAAAAGTACTGTCAAGCAGCACTTGCTCAACAATAACCTGCTCAGTGATGCTTAGTTTTGGTTCCACCAGGGCCACTCAGTTCATTACAGTCTTGGTGCAAACATGGTCAGAAGAGATGAGAGAGATAGCCTTTTGACATCAAGGCCATATTTAGTTGGGTGTGATACCAAGGAGTCCGAGAAAAATTGGCATCACTAGATACCTGGAGCAAACTTTCTCCTGACTGGAGTCATACTTGACACATAGGAAGATGGATGTGGTTGTTGAAGTACAGTTCTTTCATCTCTGGGACATCACTGCAGGAGTTCCTCAGGGTTTTGTCAACCATCTTCAGCTACTTCATCAATGATCTTCTCTCCTTCATATGGTCAGCTGTGGGGTGATTTGCCAATGATTGCACAACGTTCAACACTATTTGTGACTTCTCAGATATTGAAGCAGACCATGTTCAAATTCACGAGCCCTGGACAACTAATAGGCTAAGGCTGAAAAGTGGCAAATACTGTCTATGCTGCTTAAATTCCAGACAATGACCATCTCCAATGTCACAGCTATACAATGAGAGGACATTTTTGAGAGGTCATCCAACAAGACCATATGGCTAGAAATTAGGAATATGCAAGGTGTCTCGCTATGATGGGGTTACATTATAGGCCTCCCAATAGCTAATGGGAGATAGTAGAACAGATATGTAAGCAGATTATGGAAAAATGAAAAAAAAAACTAGTGTTATTGTAGTGGAAGGTTTTAATTTATCCCAATATTAACTGGGATTCCCTTAGTGCCGAGGTTTCAATAGGGAAGAATTATTTTAGGTGCATTCAGAAGGGTTTCTTGAAACGAAATGTAGATTATCCAACTAGTGAAGGATCTTGTGTTGGGAAATGAGTCTGGCCAGGTGATCAAAATTTCAGTGGGGGAGAATTTTGGGAACAGTGGTCATAATTCCATAAGTTTTAAGTTTGTTATGGATAAGGATATGACTGGTCCTCGGGTGAAAGTGCTAAATTGGAGAAAGAATACTTATAACAGTATTAGGCAGGAACTGGAGAAATTAGATTGGGGGGGTGGTGGTGGCTGTTTATGGGTTATTCCACATCTGATATGTGGGTGTCATTTAAAATTGATCAAAGTTCAGGACCAGCATGCTCCTTTGAGGATGAAAGATAAGAATGGTAAGATTCAGAAACCTTGGTTAAGAAGAGATAATGAAAGTTTCGTCAAAAAGAATAAAGGAAGCATCCATAAAGTTTAGAAAACTGAAATCATATAATCTAAAAGGCATCCAGATGGGTATATGAATAGGAAGGGTTTGGAGAGATTTGAGCCAGATGCTGACAGGTGGGACTAGTTTGGGTTGGGATATCTGGTCGGCATGGACGAGTTGGACCGAAGGGTCTGTTTCCGTGCTGTACATCTCTATGACTCTATGACTCTAAGGCCCTTGAAGAGTATAAAGGAAGCAGAAAAGAATTTAAGCAAGAAACTAGGAGGGCTTGAAGAGGCCATTAATTGTCCTTGGCAAGAAAGATTAAGGAGAATCCCAATGCCTTTTTATATAGATACAAGGGCAAGAGGGTAATTAGAGAACAGGTAGGTCTATTTAAGGACAAAAGAAACAATTTGTGAATGGAGCCAGAGGAAGTGAGTGAGATCCCTAATGAACACCTCACATTGATATTCACCAAGGAAACAAACGTGAATGATTGAAAGATTAGGGAGGGATATGCTGATATTCTAGGGCATGTTGATATTAATAAGAAGAAGGTGTTGGGTGTCTTGAAAAACATTAAGGTAGATGGGTCCTCAGAGACTGATGTGAATCTATCCCAGGATACTGAAGGAGGCATGGAGGAGATTACTAAGGCCTTGACAGAGATCTTTGAATCCTCTTTAGACATAGGTGAGGTCCCAGAGACCGAAGAACAGCCAATGTTGCTCCTTTATTTAATAAGAGTAACAAAGATAATGCAGGAAATTATAGGCCAGTAAACCTTATATCCGTGGTAGGGAAATTATTGGAGAAAAGGCTTAGGAACAGGATCTACTCACATTTTTTAAAAAAGGACTTATTAATTAGGGATAGTCGGCCTGGTTTTGTGCAGGGAAAGTCTTGTCGCACAAATTTGATTGAGGTCTTTTGAGGAAGCGACAAAGATGATCGATGAGGGTAGGGCAGTGGATGTTGTCTACATGGACTTTCCTAAAGCATTTGACAAGGTTCCTCATGGTAGGCTAATCCAGGAGATTGAGTCACAAGGATTCATGTAAATTGGCAAGTTGGATACAGAATTGACTTGGTCTTAGATGACAGAGGGTTGTTGTGGACCAGTGTTTTTCTGACTGGATTTTTATGACCTGTGCTGTTTCACAAGGATCAGTGTTCTCCAGTTTCTGTCTAATACTGTTATAAGTAGTCTCTCTCCAACTTGGCATTTTCACCCGAGGACCAGTCATATCCTTATCCATTGCGAACTTAAAACTTTATGGAATACTGATCACCATTCCCAAAATTCTCCCCCACTGAAATTTCTGTTGCTTGTAATATATATATATAAATGATGTGGATGAAAATGTAAGGGGTCTGATGAGTAAGTTTGCAGATGACATAACAATTAATGGAGTTGTGAATAGTAAGGAAGATGTTCAAAGGATACAGCTGGACAGCTGATGGATCAGTTGGAAAGGTTTTGGAGAATTAACAGATAATCCAGACAAGTGTAAGGTGATTCACTTTAGGAAGTTAAATGCAAAAGGAAAGAATATAGTAAATGACTGGACCCATAGGAGCATTGATGTAGGAGATATAGAAGAAACAATTGGAACACAGCCCCTTGACACTCAATATCATTACCATCACTGATTCCTCCGTTGTCAACATCCTTAAGGTTACCATTGACCAGTAACTGAACTGGACTAGCCATATAAATATTGTGGCTACAACAGCAGGTCATAGGCTGGGAATCCAGCAATAAGTAACTCATGTCTTGACTCCTCAAAGCCTGCTCATCCTCTGCAAGGCACATGTCAGGAGTGTGATGAAATGCCCCCTCCCATTGCTTGGATAAATGCAGCTTCAACAACATTCAAGACGCTTAACACCAATCAGTTCCTTGCAGCCCACTTGATTGGTACCATATCTACAAACATTCTCTCCCTCCCTTCCTTCGAGATCCTGGAACTCCTTCATTGCTAAATATTCAAAGAAGAATGCTCATCACCACCATCTCAAGAGCAAATGAAGATGGACAATAAATGTTGGCCCTGCTAGGGACATCCATAGTCCACGAATGAAGTGAGGGTGTTGATAGGAATGTGTCAGTATGATATTAGAGCTATTACAGAAACACGAGGGACAGGAATGGCAACTCGGGATTCATGGTGTCAGGTATTTTGGATGAGGTTGAGGGAAGATACAAAAGGAGGGAGGATGACGACTTTGCTTCATTGAACAATTATGGCTGTGAGGAGTGTTGAAATGTTAGAAAGATCATCAAACAAAAGCTTTATGGATTTGGCACAAAAGCAAGGTTGCCACTGGAGTGTACAAAGGAGCCTGAGACAAAGAGATAGATAAAGGCAAATGTGTAGGTAAATCTCTGAGGAACATAAGAAACAACAGCGCAGTAATAATAGGGGATTTAACTCTTCCAATATTAATGAGGATAGTTGTAAAAGTAATGGAGAGAACAAAATACTAAAGGATGCATTTTTTGCTCAGGACTTTTCTTGATCCACATGAGTTCTTGGGGGTTTAGGCATAGCTACAGTGCTGTTAGGTAAGAAGCTTTATGATTTTAATACAATGTTAATCCAAAGTTAGCTAAGTATGCAATATCTTAAGCTTTATTATTTGGGGCATACATTATGAAATCGGAAGTTATGTTAAATTTGCATAACATGCTTGTTCAGCCCAAACTGGAATACTGGTTGTGAATGTCACATTTAGAGAACATGCAAAGGTGTTAGAAGAGAAAATTAAGATCAGATTTTATTGAAGGATTCAAAATTATGAGATGTCTGGACAAAAGTAGATAGGGAGAGATTGTTCACATTGATGGAAGCAACTTGAAAGAGAGGACACAGAAATAATGCTATTGTCAAAAGAACAGTTGGGTGCCATATCACACAGTGAGTAGCCAGGATTTGGAATACTGTGACTAAGAGTAAGGCTTGAGGCAGGTTCAGTCAAGTCTTTCAAAGAAAATCAGAATCAGATTAATGTCTGAAAATGAAGAACATGCAGGGTCATGGGGATAATGCACACCAGGATGCTCCTTCAGAGAACTGGCAGAGATATTGCAGGTTGAATGGTTTCCATTTTTTACTGTAACTATTCTGTGGATTTTAATTTGTCAAATGCTAGGAAATGGTTGCAACATTGTATTCCATGATTATACCATTTCCATCCAGTTGACAACATGCCTGTGCCTGGTTATTCTAATGATTTCATTTTTTTTGTTGCCTGCTCTGTTTATCGGCTGCTTTCAACAGTTCTCCCAATCTCATATTGACCTGAACATCTTAAATCAAGGCTGTAACCCTTAAGTGAGAGGAGGAGTGTGGCTGCACCAGATGGTGAGAGTCATTCTTTATCTGAATCTGATCTGGGAAAGAGAGGTCAGTGGCTGACCAAAGGATGGGGAAGGCTTCAATCATTTATACATTGCACTGGAGATCTTGTTACAGAACTGACCAGTAGGACAGATTAGATTAGATTTCCTACAGTGTGGAAACAGGCCCTTCGGCCCAACCAGTCCACACCAACCCTCCAAAGGGTAACCCACCCAGACCCATTTCCTTCCGACTAATGCACCTAAAACTATGGACAATTTAGCATGATTCACCTGACCCACACATCTTTGGACTGTGTGAGGAAACCCACACAGACATGGGGAGAATATGCAAACTACACACAGAAAGTCGGGCAAGACTGGAATTGAACCTGGGACTCTGGTGCTATGAGGCAGCAGTGCTAACCAATGAGCCACCGTGCTGCCATACCCTTGATCTGCAGAGACAGGGCACATGCTGAGAAAGCAATGGAAACAGATAGCCACAGACACCAAGTGGAATACAATGTTGCACCCATTTCCTAGCATTTGACAAATTAAAATCCACAGAATAGTTACAGCAAAAAATGGAAACCATTCAACCTGCAATATCTCTGCCAGTTCTCTGAAGGAACATCCTGGTGTGCATTATCCCCATGACCCTGCATGTTCTTCTGTTCTACGAGTCAAGCCCCATGGACTTGAATCCAATGCTGCAAGAAATTGAAAAATCTCACACAAATGGTCAAGTTTAGCGAATGCATCTTTGAACATACATTTTATCATTAGCTTTATTCACTGCTAAATTCACCATAGCTCCATTATTTGCTGACCAACAATCTGTATCTTAGGAATTGTGCCTATCATACATGTATTCCATCTCAAATATGTAGCATTCTTTCAAACCTTAAACACACATTTCACAGGTTGGCCATACTGGATACTACTCAAACACTATGACTGCATCTTTTAAGCAGATTGCACGATGCACACTGACATTCTTACTTTTTTCTTGTAGGACAGGATGGTGCACAACCAGAGGGGACAAGTTCTAACTCACATGGAGGTGACAATGTTCTCCATGATGGGATATGCCATTGCTGAGGTACTGACATTGAAGACATATCGCAACATTAAAAGTTGGAGCTGCAGTAGGCCATTCAGCTCGTCAAGGCTGCTTAGTCATTCAATCATCCAACTCATTAGCTTGATCCTGCTTTCTCCCATAGTCTTTGACACCTTCAGCCCTAACCTCCTTGAAAATAGTCAGTGTTTTGGCCCAACCACTTTCTGTGGTACAGAATTCCACAGGCTCATAATTTTCTATGTTAGAACCTTTTTCATTACCTCAATCCAAAATGACCTACCTCTTATTGTTAAACCTGATTCTGAATTCTGCAGTTATGAGCAATTTCCTTGCTGCATTTATTCTGTCTAGTCCTGTTGGAATTTTATTGCAGTATATAAGATCCGCCCCACATTCTTTTAAACTCTACTGAACACAGCTGTAGTCAGAACATCATTCCTCTAACAAGGAGACCAGAATTGCACCCAATACTCCAAGTATGCTCCCATCTAAGGCCCTATACAACTGCAGCAAGATATTCCTGCTCCTGTACCTAACTCCTGTCACTGTGGACATTGGTCTTCTTCATTGCCTGTTGCATCTGAAAGCTTATCTTTAGCGACAGGGTAAAAATAATACTGAGGACTCATTGCATCTCCCCTTTACAATCTATCAACATTTGGATAATGTTGGAGCAAATTGGTGTAGATGCTGGAATCACTACTGAAAACAAAAATGCTGAAGATCACAGCGGGTCAATCAGCATCCATGGAGACAAAGCAAGCTAAAGTTTTGAGTCTAAATGAGTCTTCATCAGAGCTGACATCAGATAATAATCTGCCTTCTTATTTTTGCTACATAAGCTCACTTTTATCCACATTATACGTCATCTGCCATGCATTTGCTCAGTCACTCAACTTGTCTGAATCACATTGATGCATCTCTGAAATCGTCCTCACAGTTTATGTTCCCACCTAATTTTGCATTGTCTGCAAAATTAGAGTTAGTTACCTCATCTAAATCATTAATATGTACTGAGGATTCTCGATTATCTGAAGGACTCGGAGTATTTCACTCGGTTAATCAAATTCTGGATAATCAAATGCTGGATAACATAGTTTAGCCAAGTATCGGGACCTTGCGATCTTGCTGGATATTCCAATATTCCGGTAATCAAATGCCGGACAATCAAGATTCCTCTGCATTGTGAATAGTTGAATCTACACAATGATTCCTGCAGTAAACCAGAATTCATGATTGCCACTTCAAAAAGAACCTGTGTATTCCTAGTCTTTACTTCCTGTCTGCCAACTTGTTCGCGATCCATGTCATTAAACTACCCCCCATTCCCATGCACTTTACTTTTACATGCTATAACTGCTGGTGGTGATATCTAATCTTATCTCTTTCACACACCTTTTCCCTCATTCCACAGTCTCTTCTAGATGAAACGCTTTCTTATGGTGTCAGCACACACTTCTTACATTACTGCCTCCCATTCCCATAATATTGTTATTGATCTTTATTGCTCTCAGATAGCCAGGAAATGCACTAGCTCAGACTATGGAGGGAGAATAAGAAGATAATGAAGGTGAAATCACAGCACCACTCACTTTCACCCTCAAAGCCTCGAGCCCAGATGCAGACACTGCATAATTTATAGGATAAATTAGAGATGGGATCTGCATGTGTTGAATCATCATTGCAGCCAGCAAATGCTAATAGGACATTGCAATTGCCTAAGGCCAAGGTCACACTTTAATTTAATATAGAGGTTTCCAAAGATGACTTTGATGGACCAAACTACAGAGAAGATGCATATATATATATATAGACACAAAAACTTAAATGTTTATTAGTCTGAGAAAACCTGTTTTCAATGTCAAGTAGCAAGCCAGAGTCTTATTAGGGATTTTTAGACAGCTTGGAGTTTGTCTTTTCGAGTATGAAATTTGTGGCAAATTCCACCAAAACATTTATCAAACCTATTATGATCTACTTCTAGCTTCTATTGCAACACACCTTGCATCCAGCCACTGTTTGACAGCTGCAGTGGAAATTCAGTCTGCTGGAATTGTGGCTGTCCATACTATTGTACCTTGGAGTCTAAAGAGCATCACAGAATTCCGAGGAAAAAGTGAGGATTGCAGATGCTGGAGATCAGAGTCAAGAGTGTGGTGCTGGAAAAGCACAGCAGGTCAGGCAGGATCCAGGCAGGATTCCTGATGAAGGGCTCTTGTCTGAAATTCTGGGTTAGTGGTGCTGGAAGAGCACAGCAGTTCAGGCAGCATCCAAGGAGCTTCGAAATAGACGTTTCGGGCAAAAGCCCTCCATCAGGAATAAAGGCAGTGAGCCTGAAGCGTGGTGAGATAAGCTAGAGGAGGGTGGGGGTGGGGAGAAAGTAGCATAGAGTATAATGGGTGAATGGGGGAGGGGATGAAGGTGATAGGTCAGGGAGGAGAGGGTGGAGTGGATCGGTGGAAAAGGAGATAGGCAGGTAGGACAAGTCCGGACACGTCATGGGGACAGTGCTGAGCTGGAAGTTTAGAACTAGGGTGAGGTGGGGGAAGGGGAAATGAGGAAACTGTTGAAGTCCACATTGATGCCCTGGGTTGAAGTGGTCCAAGGCGAAAGATGAGGCGTTCTTCCTCCAAGCGTCTGGTGGTGAGGGAACGGCGGTGAAGGAGGCCCAGGACCTCCATGTCCTCGGCAGAGTGGGAGGGGGAGTTGAATGCTCTGCCCCAGAGGGCAGTGGAGGCCCAGTCTCTGGATTCATTTAAGAAAGAATTGGATAGAGCTCTTAAAGATAGTGGAGTCAAGGGTTATGGAGATAAGGCTGGAACAGGATACTGATTGGGAATGATCAGCCATGATCATATTGAATGGCGGTGCAGGCTTGAAGGGCTGAATGGCCTACTCCTGCATCTATTGTCTATTGAAATGTTGGGCCATGGGCCAGTGTGGTTGATTGGTGCGGGTGTCCCAGAGATGTTCCCTAAAGCGCTCTGCTAGGAGGCGCACAGTCTCCCCAATGTAGAGGAGACCGCATCAGGAGCAACGGATACAATAAATGATATTAGTGGATGTGCAAGTAAAACTTTGATGGATGTGGAAGGCTCCTTTAGGGCCTTGGATGGAGGTGTGGGAGGAGGTGTGGCCGCAGGTTTTGCAGTTCCTGCGGTGGCAGGGGAAAGTGCCAGAATGGGAGGGTGGGTCGTAGGGGGGTGTGGACCTGACCAGGTGGTCACGGAGAGAACGGGTCTTTGCGGAAGACGGAAAGGGGTGGGGAGGGAAATATATCCCTGGTGGTGGGGTCTGTTTGGAGGTGGCGGAAATGTCGGCAGATGATTTGGTTGATGCGAAGGTTGGTAGGGTGGAAGGTGAGCACCAGGGGCGTTCTGTCCTTGTTACGGTTGGAGGGGTGGGGTCTGAGGGCGGAGGTGCGGGATGTAGACGAGATGCGTCGGAGGGCATCTTTAACCACGTGGGAAGGGAAATTGCGGTCTCTAAAGAAGGAGGCGATCTGGTGTGTTCTGTGGTGGAACTGGTCCTCCTGGGAGCAGATCCGGCGGAGGCGGAGGAATTGGGAATACGGGATGGCATTTTTGCAGGAGGTAGGGTGGGAAGAGGTGTAATCCAGGTAGCTGTGGGAGTCGGTGGGTTTGTAAAAAATGTCAGTGTCAAGTCGGTCATCATTAATGGAGATGGAGAGGTCCAGGAAGGGGAGGGAGGTGTCAGAGATGGTCCAGGTAAATTTAAGGTCAGGGTGGAATGTGTTGGTGAAGTTGATGAATTGCTCAACCTCCTCACGGGAGCACGAGGTGGCGCCAATGCAGTCATCAATGTAGCTGAGGAAGAGGTGGGGAGTGGTGCCAGTGTAATTACGGAAGATCAACTGCTCTACATAGCCAACAAAGAGACAGGCATAGCTGGGGCCCATACGTGTGCCCATGGCTACCCATGTGGTCTAGAGGAAGTGGGAGGATTCAAAGGAGAAATTGTTAAGGGTGAGGACCAGTTCGGCCAAATGAATGAGAGTGTCAGGGGAAGGGTGCTGTTGGGGACGTCTGGAGAGGAAATAACGGAGGGATTGCAGGCCCTAGTCATGGCGGTTGGAGGTGTAGAGGGATTGGATATCCATGGTGAAGATGAGGCGTTGGGGGCCAGGGAATCGGAAGTCTTGGAGGAGGTGGAGGGCGTGGGTGGTGTCTCGAACGTATGTGGAGAGTTCCTGGACTGGGGGGGATAGGACAGTGTCGAGGTAGGTAGAAATGAGTTCAGTGGGGCAGGAGCATGCTGAGACAATGGGTCGGCCAGGGTGGTCAGGCTTGTGGATCTTGGGAAGGAGGTAGAACTGGGCAGGGCGGGGTTCCCAGACTATGAGGTTGGAAGCTGTGGGTGGGAGATCTCCTGAGGTGATGAGGTTCTGTATGGTCTGGGAGATGATGGTTTGGTGAAGGGGGGTGGGGTCATGGTTGAGGGGGCAGTAGGAAGAGGTGTGCTCGAGTTGACGTTTGGCTTCAGCGGTGTAGAGCTCAGTGCGCCAGACTACCACTGCACCCCCTTTATCCTCTGGCTTGGTGGTGAGGTCGGGATTGGAGCAGAGGGATTGGAGGGCTGCGCGTTGAGGGCTGTGAGGGTGAGAGGTTGGAGTGGGGGAGGGAGGTAGACAGGTTGAGGCGGTTAATGTCCCGGCGGCACTTGGAAATGAAGAGGTCGAGGGCAGGTAATAGGCCAGCGCGGGGTGTCCAGGTGGATGCAGTGTGTTGGAGGTGGGCGAAGGGGTCCTCGGAAGGTGGGCGGGAGTCCTGATTGTGAAAGTAAGCTCAGAGGCGGAGGCGACGGAAGAATTGCTCGACGTCACGGCGTGTATTAAATTCATTGATACGTGGACGGCGGGGGATGAAGGTGAGTCCTTTGCTGAGGACTGATCGTTCGTCCTCAGTGAGGGGGAGGTCTGGGGGGATGGGAAAACTCGGCAGGGCTGGGAGCTGGGATCTGGTGTGGGTGTAGAGCTGGGAGTGGGGGCGGAGCCAGTAACTGGATTGGGTGTGATGGTGGGGGGAATGGGGGTGGAGTCATGAGCAAGAGTAGTGTTCCCCTCGGGGTTCTGGGGGGTGGGGATATTGACAGTGGGGTCTGTGGGGGGCATGTCAGCAGAATGCAGGTGAGTGGCGCTGGTGGGGGCGGAAGTGGTGGTGACCACGGCAGTAGGGGTGGTGGAAGTCACTGAGCATGTGGCATCAGCGATGATGTGAAGGGCAGAAGTGATGTCACATGTGATGCATGAAGAATTGTGAGGGGTGGAAGTGGTTGTGGGAGTGGCCATGATGGGGGAGGAAGTGACATCATCAATCAGCATGGGGGTGGCAGCTGCATCAGCAGCATGGCTAATGGCGGAATAGATTCCGAGGCCAGGGGAATCTTCTGGAATCTTTGAGGAGCGCTGGTTATGGAGGTGGGTGGATAAAAGTTTGTTGTACTTAGTTTTTGATGTTTGAGATGGAGTTGAAATACTGTTTGTTGAGAGTATGAATTCTCCTGAGGATGTAGTACAGAGTGGGTCCTTTGCAATTCTGAGAGAGTGTGGCCCTCAGCTGAGGCAGGGCTGACTGTGGAGAGATTAGGTGCTGGCGCATTGCTGCAAGCGTGGAGCGGAGGATCCTGAAGGAGAACTGTTGCTGGTGTTTTTGAATCTGTAGTCTGTACTGTTTGTCCTGTTTGGGTCCGAACTCTGCTGGTTTAAACGTGGTCCGGAGTCCGTGTGGGATTTTTACCTCTTGTTTGAAATGTCTATTTTCCTGCTCCTCGGATGCTGTTGTACTCTTCCAACACCACACTCTCGCTCATAGAATTCCTGCAGCCTATTCTCCAACAAACCTGCTCCCTGAAGACCCCCACCTGAAATAGCCTTCTTCTAAATGGTAATCTTCTTTTGCTCATTCTCCACCATCGAATAGTTTGCCTTGCTCTGAATCACCTCTAGATTCTCCTAGGCATGTGTAATTCCAAATAGACCATCCATGACTGGGAGCAACAAGCCTTTAAATTACTGAAAGAGCTTGTGATGGGTCTTTCATTCTGTTGAATAATTATATCATTGTGGGAGGTTAAGAGTGGCTGTTCACTAGAGCATGGAACTCCAATGTGTAGTGTTAATGTCAAAATAACTTGCAGGTTTATTGACCTCCTGATATTCCTGCATTGTATCTGTATGGTGCATGTTAGCTGTACACACTGGAACCTCTTTATCAGAATAGTGTCCAGCTCATTGTATAATCAGAAGTGTGCCTGTGTAGCATAGACACTGCTTGGAACCTTAAGGGAACATGCAGCAACCTGAAACTAGCACCCTGAGGCCAATTTTAACCTTGCAGAGTCTAATCCAGGGAGTGTGTATTCAACTATTGAATTGACTGCAACAACCGTATGCAAAAAGCAAAATAAAGAAACTGAAAACTGACAATAATACAGAAAGATAAAGATACACGTCAAGCAAAAATAAACCCAAAGGTAAAGGATTGGGAGGAATTGACCTGTGAGTCCTCAGCATTGATTCCAAGTCCCATGAAGTCTCATCTGGCATTAGGTCAAACTTGGTGATGAACACATAGAGCATCTAACTGCTTCCTTTGTGGGTGAATCAGTGCATCTCCACATTGAACATCACTTGGAGGATGTACCGAGGGTGGCAAGGGCACAGAATGTACTCTGGTTGGCAGAACCCAATAATCATCACTTGGAGTGGCTCCGCAGCATCATTATTGACTGAGTTGGCAGAGTACAAAGGTCATAACTTGTACAGTGGGTGTGCAGGAGGTGGTGAGGAAACCAACAAATGGGAAAAACGTACTTAGAAAATAGAATGTAGAACATAGAACATAGAATTGATGCCATCCTCACCAATTCATCTGGTGCATATGCATCTGCCCATGAAATTATTAGTACAAGTAATTGCAGTCTTCATGGAGCTGAAATCCTGTCTTCAGGAAAGAGGAAACCTTTCATCATATTCTATAACACTACGACCATGTTAAAGGTGTTGCACTTGCAATCTCTAAATAAAGCACAGATAAGCTACGAAGGGCCATCAGCACCAGTAGAATTGTAACTATCCACCATTTGTAACCTGATATTTCCTCCACTCTACTTTTTCCATCAAGCCAGGAGAATCAACCCTGTTTCAAAGAAGGGTATTTGAGGACACGCATGGAGCAGCACTGGGTAAGATTAAATATGAGATTTCTACCTGGTCAAGCTACAACCCAGGACTGAAAGCAGCAGCATGCAATAGACATACCTAAGCAATCCCAAAACCAATGGATCACATCTAAACTCTGCATTCCAGTCACATCCAATCATGAATGGTAATGGACAATTCAAAAACTAACAGGGAGAGGTAACTCCAAAAACATTCCTATCCTCAACAATGTGGGAGCCCAACACATTGGAGCAAAGGAAAATGCTGAAGCACTTACATCCACTTTCAACAGAAGTGCCAAGTGGATGATCCATCTCAACCTCTTCCTGAGGTCCCCACCATCATGTCCAATAGTCAGCCAATTTGATTCACTCCATTGTATATTGAAAACCAGCTGATGATACCAAATACAGCAAAGGTACATCAATTGTACTGAAGATTTGTACTCCAGAACTAGTTCCACCCCTCACCAAGCTGATCCAGTAGTGTCAGCAGTTCCAAAGTGGCAAACTGCCCAGGTATGCCCAGTACTCAAAAAGCAAGACAAATCTGCTCTGGACAATTGCAACCATAGTCAGTCTATTATTGATCATCAGCAAAGTAATTAAAAGGGTCATGAAAAGAGCTACAAAACAGCACTTGCAAAGGAGTAAACTCATGAGGTGTCAGTAGTATAGTGGTAATATCACTTGACTAGCAATCCAGGCTAATGTTCTGGGAACATGGGTATGAATTCCACTATTGCAGGTTAAGTGGGCTTGGAAGGGAGGGGGAGGGGCTCAGAAGGTAGTCAGGGGAAGGGAAGGGAGGTTATTTGAGATTGGAGAACTCAACGTTGAATCCTGCAGGCTGTAGGCTGCCCAGGTGGAAGATGAGGTGTGGTTCCTCCAATTTGCACTGTGGTTCATTTTGGCAATGGAGGATGCTAAGAATCGTCATGTCAGAAAGGGAATGGTTGGGGGAATTGAAATGGGTGGCGACTGGGAGAAATAAATTGGAGGAACAACACCTCATCTACGACAACAACGTCTACGACACCTCATTCCAGTTAGTACCACAGTGTAAACATCCTCTCTCCTGTCAACATCCCTCCTGTCAAATTCCGGCAGAATTTTGTATGTTTTTGTCAAGTCACCTCTTAATCAAAAACTCCAAGGTTAGTCTGTCATTTCCTTATAAACTATTTTCCACTTCCAGGTGTCAGTCTAGCAAACCTTTTCTGAATTGCTTGCCATGAATTTATATTCTTCCATGAACAGGGAGACTGGTACTGTACCAATACTTCAGGCATAGTCTCAGCAATACTCTGTAATTAATCTCTCTACTCAGGTCTCAACATTCTGTTAACTATCTTCAGTACTTGCTGGACCTACAATCCTTAGAAACTTAGATCCATATGCATCTTAGAGCTTAGTAATTAGTGACTATTGAGATAGTAAGCTTCTTTTTTAGTCTTCCTGTAAAACCTGAGAATTTCACATTTTCCACAGACTAATCCCCCTCCAAGTCACACGTCATCCAGACTCAGAACTCTGTTGTCATTCCTTCACTGTGTCTCAGTCAACATCTTTGAACTCCTGTGCTAACAGCACTGCCTTTGCAATGTACCTGCCCGTCATCTCCCCACTATGTCAGAAACAGTTAAAGAAGATAGGACACCATTGCCTTTCCCAGAGCAATTATGGATGGGCAATTAAAACTGGCCTAGTCAGTAATGCCAACTTTGCATGAATGAATTTTTTAAAAAATTATCACACCATTAAAACTTCACTTACAATTAAAGGACAAGTGCTAATTATTTCTGGCATGTTTTACAGCATATTTAATAAGCGTGCATCAAAACTCATGCTGTCATGTGTTTCCATGCAGGTTTCCCAGCACGGTACCAAGGGTCACACAACCTGAAACAAAATAAATTGGCTACAACTTCCAGATACTGTTTTTTGTTTGCACATTATTATCTTGAAAGCAGACACCTAATTTAATTCATATTAATGGTGAACTCTGATAGTTTCAGCATTATTATTACCATAAATGTTAGGTTTGTAAATTCAATTTATTGTTAATGCTCAAGCTTGCCTGGGACATCAGACTTTGAAAATGTTGTATTTGGTCTCAGAATTTGGAATGGCATTGAACAAGATTGGCATTTAAGGCTGAACTTTGTTGCCATGGAAAGGTTGTACTGTGGCTTCTTCTTGAACCGCAGCAGTCCTGATGGTGTTGATGCTTCTAATGTAATATTGGTTAGAGTATTCCAGAATATCGACCCCATGATGATGAAGGACATCAAAAGAAATTCAAAGACAAGGGCATGTGATTTGGAGGTGTTCGTGTTCCACAGTAGGAACAAAAAAGAGGAGAGAGTTGGTGTCAAAGTAATCTTGATGTGATGCTGCAGTGTCTCCTGTAGATCATCAGTCCTTTAAGCAAGGATAAAGT
The DNA here is from genome assembly GCF_047496795.1 of Chiloscyllium punctatum. Lineage (NCBI taxonomy): Eukaryota > Metazoa > Chordata > Chondrichthyes > Orectolobiformes > Hemiscylliidae > Chiloscyllium > Chiloscyllium punctatum. Next base: position 71,147,752 of record NC_092739.1, read on the forward strand.
GAGGACTGCAGATGCTGGAGATCAGATAGAGAGTGTGTGCTGCTGGAAAAGCACAGCAGGTCAGGCAGCATTTGAAGAGCAGGAAAATCAATGTTTCAGGCAGGAATCCTTCATCAGGAAGCAAGGCAATTGGGTGGTGAAGAGTATATATTGTTCTCATCACAACTTTCTTCCTGGTCATTGCTGTCTTCCCTCACTATGATCAAATCAATAACCCCTTGACCAGCATCACTCCATTTCTAACAGCAAGCCAGAACTCCCAACCCACGTCCAAGCACTGATCAGCACAGTTCATTGACACATTTTGTTCACATACCTGAGACCTATAGGGCTATTGAGTGACCCAGTCTTCCTCTATGCTTGCTGACAGTTCCTTGCATTATTTCTACAGAAGTGCCCAATGTCAGGGGCACTGTTGCGCTATACTGTTCAAACACAAAGATTATGCCAATAGGCATGACTAAATTCTCAGACCATGTGTTTATACAGGATCTAGGTCCCGAAATTATTGAAATGGTAATCAATGATGCTGAACATTCCGTGCTATCTCCATTTCTCCTCCCCCCCCCACATCAGTTACACCACAACACTCTTCTTTATCCTGGTATCTATTAACTGTCTGTAGGGCAAAGTTATGGAGAATGAAGCAAACAATAATCATTTTGGGCACTTCATTTGAACTTTACAGCAGCAGATTGCTTGGGCATGAAAAAAAAATCTGAATTCTTGAATGATCAATTAAGGGAGCTCTCAGTAATTTTGATTGCTGCCTGTGTCTCATTTTTATATTCTGCTGCTGTTCTGAAGTATATCAATTACTCCTTCAATTAAAACTACAGAAAACTATGCTGCTACTTCATTGCACATTGCCAGAAAATAATGAAGCAGCCATGGACTAACACATGATGAAACATGATGAGGTTTTCGATGATAGAGAGCGTGCATTTACATGATGCTGTTTCTGTCCTCAGATACCATCTGGACATTAATTCAATACTAAATTATTCTGTTAATATGAGCAATTGCAATTACCACAAAGATAATTGCAGCAGAGATCATTTAGCCCAATTTTATGACAAGTATTGTCCATGCCCAACCAAACTAGGGCCCTACCAAACTAATGTTTAAAATTATGTTTACAAAATTTTATGGAAGAAAATATATCAAACTGATATGAATTCAATACCTTTTTCCCCAAGTTGGAAATAATTAACAGAAGAGTTGCAATAATAGAATAATTGTAAAAAACCTTGAAGACGTTTGCATGAAAGGGTTGAATTTTTATCAGTGATTGCAGCAGCTATTTATAACGTTATGTATTTGTAGGAATTTGGGACACATAGCTCTTGACTCTCAGTAACCATGGCAACAGAAGTTCATTATCTTTGCTTGAAAATTAAGACTGTTTGGGATAAAAAAAAAATTTGGATATTTTGCAGGTAGCACAAACTAATTGTTCAAGTCCTTTATTATTCTGGAGTGAATTCTGATTTTTATTTGAGGATATAGTTGAGTTATAAGTGCTGTTTTGATTGTTTACCTTTATTTTCTTTCTTGTTTTGTGTACAGGTAGTTCTGAGATAACACGTGTACCAGCAAAGTGATTTGGCAATAACATTGCTGAAGAATTAGGGAATTTTCAAAAATGCTTACCTCTGTTTGCAATAGCGCGATTCCATCAGGATTGCTTCGCACATTTTGTTCCGCACATGCATCGATATCCGCGCCAAAATCTTTGCGCCATTCTGTGCAAGCATGATATGAGCTCCTGTCTTAGTGCCATCTTGCGCATTCACCAATGTCAACCGCCAGACAGAGCAGCTTTCTGTGAGAGGTACTGTTCAAAGAGCAGCTTTCTTACATTTTTAAAAATGTACTGTGTTAAATTTACTTTTGTTTCATTAATAAACACAATTTCAACCTTTATTCAGGCTATGCTATACTTTACATTAGACATTTGGGTGATTTTTGAATGATTGATGTTTTTTGCCAGTCTGCCCTTAACCCCACATTTCCCATAGGCCCTATTATTTCTATTAAGTGATTTTCTATTAAGCAAGGTTTCATTGGAATGTAACTACGGTGTTAAAGAAGAACTACCTGTATTATGTTTTTGAAATTTTGAGGGAATGCAATTTATCTCAAGATTTGGAAAGTGGAGCAATCAAAACTTACGGAACAAAACTAAGTAAATACCTGCAATAAAAATGAAATCATTGAACAAATAATCATTGAATAAAATGATGCAAAGCAATGGTGAATGGAGCAGTGTGTGACATCAGAAGCATAGGCAGGTACAAAGTGCTATATGATATTGCATACAGTTCCTTGGCAGTAGTCAGCAGGCATTGCCAATGCACTTAGCTGCTTCAACTTCCTCCTTAGTACGCAGAAGGTCTCATGGCATCCCTGCACAAAAAGGACATATCTCTGCTTGTCCATTCTTGCATCAAGGTCTCCAACAATGCATTCAAGAATCTGGCATATTTTGCCATTTTTTAAATATCTTCCTAATCTTTATCTTCTCTTTCCCATTTTTGGCACCCACTAGAATCACAGTCTATCTTTTCAAAAAGTGCAGTCTGGTTTTGAGAGGCAGTCTGGCTCCAAGATCTTGTGAGCCTAGCAGGAACTTCTCCCTCAGGTTTACTTAACTGGACATCACAAGCATTATAACTGGCCAGCTGCACAAAGTTTGTTTGCTGCCTGCATTACTTTGAGAAGTCACTTTTTAACTGCACACTGCAATTCTCAAGCCTGATTTTGGAGGCTACAATTTGGCATTCACAACTTTCTCTGTTGACATTCTCTCAACCTTGCACTTCATTTCCTCAGATCCACGTTTGCTAATATCAGCAATCTAAATCTATTCTCTACATGCTCATTTCCAAATACTATTGCCACGTTCCCTTTTAAAACAAGCTTTGCTTAAACTCTCTTATCCCTGGAATTACCTTTGACATACCTTTATAACTTCCTTAATGCATGGTATTGCAATTGTGGTTGTCAGAGTCACAGTGATACCCAATCTGAGTATGACCTGGGTATTCTTTGTTCTCTAATATCCTTGATCTCTTAAATTTTATCAATTGTTCATATTTCATCTAACCTTTTTCTTCCACAGTGTACTTTTGTGATAGGGTCATTTCAGGTTCTGTTGCAAGATATCCTCAGCCTATACTTGAGCAATTCACTTCATTTCTATCTTTGGCCCAATTTTGGCTCCCTCTGATATTCACACCTTATCACTAGTTGCATGGTTCCGTATGTATACTGACAGTGCCTAACTTTATCTCACTGTCCCCTTTATTATAGAGTCATAGAGATGTACAACACAGAACAGACCCTTCAGTCCAACCCATCCATGCCGACCAGATATCCCAACCCAATCTAGTCCCACCTGCCAGCACCCGGCCCATATCCCTCCAAACCCTTCCTGTTCATATACCCATCCAAATGCCTTTCAAATATTGCAATTGTACCAGCCTCCTCCACATCCTCTGGCAGCTCATTCCATACACGTACCACCCTCTGCGTGAAAAAGTTGCCCATTAGGTCTCTTTTATATCTTTTATAACTTTCCCCTTTTACCCTAAAGCTATGCCCTCTAGTTTTGCATTCCCCAATCCCAGGGAAAAGACTTTGCCTATTTACCCTATACATGCCCCTCATAATTTTGGAAACCTCTATAAGGTCACCCCTCAGCCTCCGACGTTCCAGGGAAAACAGCCCCAGCCTGTTCAGCCTCTCTCTATAGCTCAAATCCTCCAAACCTGGCAACATCCTTGTAAATCTTTTCTGAACCCTTTAAAGTTTCACAACATCTTTCCGATAGGAAGGAGACCAGAATTGCACGCAATATTCCAACAGTGACCTAACTAATGTCCTGTACAGCCGCAACATGACCTCCCAACTCCTGTACTCAATACTCTGATCAATAAAGGAAAGCATACCAAATGCCTTCTTCACTATTCTATCTTTCTGCTACTTCACGTTCAAGGAGCTATGAACCTGCACTCCAAGGCCTCTGTGGTCAGCAACACTCCTTACCATTAAGTGTATAAGTCCTGCTAAGATTTGCTTTCTCAGAATGCAGCACCTTGCATTTATCTGAATTAAACTCCATCTGCCACTTCTCAACCCATTGGCCCATCTGATCAAGATCCTCTTGTTTTGTGAGGTAACCTTCTTCGCTGTCCACTACACCTCCAATTTTGGTGTCATCTGCAAACTTACTAATTATACCTCTTATGCTCGCATCCAAATCATTTATATAAATGATGAAAAGTAGAGGACCCAGCACCGATCCTTGTGGCATTCCACTGATCATAGGCTTCCAGTCTGAAAAACAACCCTCCACCACCACCCTCTGTCTTCTACCTTTGAGCCAGTCCTGTATCCAAATAGCTAGTTCTTCCTATATTCTGTGAAATCTAACTTTGTTAACCAGTCTCCCATGGGGAACCTTGTTGAACGCCTTACTGAAGTCCATATAGATCACATCTACTGCTCTGCCCTCATCAATCCTCTTTGTTAATTCTTCAAAAATCTCAATCAAGTTTGTGAGACATGATTACCCATGCACAAAGCCCTGTTGACTATCCCTAATCAGTCCTTGCCTTTCCAAATACATATACATCCTGTCCCTCAGGATTCCCTCCAACAACTTGCCCACCACCGAGGTCAGGCTCACTGTACTATAGTTCCCTGGCTTGTCCTTACCTCCCTCTTAAACAGTGGCACCACATTTGCCAACCTCCAGTCATCCGGCATCTCAGCTGTGACCATCAATGATGCAAATATCTCAGCGATAAGCCCAGCAATCACTTCTCTAGCTTCCACAGAGTTCTCAGGTACACCTGATCAGGTCCTAGGCATTTATCCACTTTTAACCATTTCAAGACATCCAGCACTTCCTCCTCTGTAATATGGGCATTTTGCAAGATGTCACCATGTATTTCCTTACATTCTATATCTTCCATGTCCTTTTCCACAGTAAATACTGATGCAAAATACTCGTTTAGTATCTCCCCCATTTTCTGCGACTCCACACAAAGTCCACTTTGCTGTACTTTGAAGGGCCCTATTCTCTCCCTAGTTACCCTTTTGTCCTTAATGTATTTGTAAAAACCCTTTAGATTCTCCTTAACCCTATTTGCCAAAGCTATCTCATGTCCCCTTTTTGCCCTCCTGATTTCCCTCTTAAGTATACTCCTACTGCCTTTATGCTCTTCGAAGGATTCACTCGATCTATCCTGTCTATATCTTACATATGCTTCCATCTTTTCTTTAACCAAACCCTCAATTTCTTTAGTCATCCAGCATTCCCTATACCTACCAGCTTTTCCTTTCACCCTGTCAAGAATACACTTTCTCTGGATTCTCGTTGTGTTATTTCTGAATGCTTCCCATTTTGGATCTCTATTGATCCAAATCTATCGCTACTAATTCCAATGGTCTGTCCAACATCATGATCTGTATAGAATGTGGAATCATTGCATATTGTCCTATGGAATTTAACTTCTTCCCTTACATTTTCTCTTTTACCAGATTGTTTTGCCCCATCGCCACAATATTTAAGATGGTGCACCTTGTGGCTGTTACTTGCTAATTTTCACACATTGACCATTATTTTATGTGCTGAAATGTCATCCTGCATTGGAGGTGTATGATGGAAATGTAGGAATTTGCCAACTCTAAAGTTTTCCAAAGTTTCCATATTAATTTCTACCTTATTGGTACTAAAGTTATCCATAAGCTTAGAGCACATGATCAAAACAACCTCAACGAATGCTTCCAATTGAATCTTAAAAGCTGAAGGATATCTCAAAGTAAAAGTATTGCGGGGGAATTAACTGTGGACAAGTTCATCAGCTGTCAATTCTTTTCGTTGGGTTGTGAAAAATGTAGAGAAAATAGATCATGTTGAGCTAGAAAGAAAAAACAAGAAAATTACAATTATGAATTGAATTTCAAAAAAGTGCCTCCGCGTATCAGTTTTAAACTCTTATATTAGCACTTAATAGTTAAGAAAATAGAGTCATAGAGATGTACAGCATGGAAAGAGACCCTTCAATCCAACCCGTCCATGCCAACTAGATATCCCAACCCATCTGCCAGCACTTGGCCCATATCCATCGAAACCCTTCCTATTCATATACCCATCCAAATGCCTCTTAAATGTTGCAATTGTACCAGCCTCCACCACTTCCTCTGGCAGCAAACAACTCCCTTACATGTGACAGAAATTAATTTGTCAATGAAAGGATTAATGATGCAGTTAGTTCATTCAGGATAAAGCACAATTTTAAATGTGTCTCTCTTTTGGCCTCATTTAAAATAGATCATGTTGAGCTAGAAAGAAAAGCCAGTAAATGAACAAATGCTAAATGAAAATCACTTTACCATAAGACAGCACATAGGAAGGATGGTTCTTGCCCTGTAATTTTTACATTCAAAATCCTTTGTAGCAAACTGACCTAAAGATACTCTTACAATCCCACTACTTTCTACCCACTACCTGTTCCACACTTCTCACTGTGTCCCGTTATTGCCTCCCACCACTGGCCTACTGACCACTCTCAGCCCCTCCCCATCACTGCCTCTTTCTCATGACTGACTTGCACCATTGCTCCCTGCCTCTCTTGCCCCTCCCCTTTCCATTGCTTCCCATTCCACACTTCCCTCTTTTCATCCTCCCACTCCTTCCCTCTCACTGCTCCTCTAGCTGTTTCCCTTTTGCTGCTGTACACACCCTCCTGCAAACAGGGTACAAGGTGGTTGGGAGTGGTACTGACAAACAAGGAGGTCAGATGAAGGAAATGGTAAGCAGGACAGTGAGTGAGAGTCAGAAAGGAAGTGGATTTATCTTTAAAAAAGTAAATTGGAATGAGGTTTTGCAACATGGTTTGAGGCACATGTGTAGTAACCATGCTAAAACACAAATAGAGGCTGCAGTGTTATTCACGGCTATTTACCAAACACATCAAAATAAAAACTTGACTTTCGAAGTTAAACAGAGGATATCTGCAGTGACATGTTATCTTTCACTTGAAAATGTATTTATTTCTGATGGAGGTGGTTAAAAGGTAGATACATTTGATAGATTAACAAAAAATATTTCACATAGAAATTTGGTAGAATCTACTTTGGTGCAGTGTCTCCAGAGAATGCTGAATTGTGGAGGTGTGAGGAACCTACCATTTTGGCTCTTAGAGTTCAGATTTGGTAAGATCACTGAGATCTTGAGGGAAAGTGTTTGGCCTCCAAGGGCCATTGCAGATCAGGGTGAATAGTACTGGGGTCAAGAGAATCATTGCAGGGCGTTCACCAGTTATACTGGACTGGACTGACTAGCACTGATTTGCTTCCAATTAAACCTGTTGGACTATAACCTGGTGTTGTGTGATTTTTGACTAGCACTGTGGCTGGGATGAGACCTAGTGGACTTGGAGACTAAAGTCAGGTTTGAAAGCTGTGATTATAAGTGATTCTGTGCCCACAGAGACAACGAACATTATTGATGAGTGTCTCAGACACAAAGCAAACATTCGTCAGACCAGAAACAGGCATTAGTCCCTTATATGGCTAATGCCAGAATTGTATGTGCATGGTCTGGATGTATAACTGCACCTATAAAAGGCAGACACTAGGGAAAATGTTTCTAACTGCTTGTGTTTATTTAACAACTTTCACAACCTCAGATGCAACACTTTAGAAATGGAATCACTGTCACCATTACTGAGACTGGTTTCTAATTCCAGATTTATTAACTGAATTTAGGTCTCACCAGCAAGCACAGTGGAAGATATCCCCAGAACATTTGTCTGTGGCCTCTGAATGACTAACTCAGTGACATGACTATTGCCTGCCCTATAATTCTTTTATATACAAGTATGCGGAATGTTGTATTTCTGAAGCATCTAAGTATACACCTTGTTAACTGGGAAACATCAGAGCTCCCTCTAGCAGAAATTTCAAGTTTGCATGTATATTTTGTAGGCTTTTGTGATCAAACTAAGAACGTATGAATTAAGTTTTAAATCATTGGATGGAATTTGAAATCCACCCCAAGGTGTGTTTGGAGGCAGGATTTACTTGGGGCCTCAGTGTTCTTTCCTCTCTATTGAATTCAGGCCTGGAAAACTTGTGGACGGTGTTCATACCCAGGCACCAACTGAGACCCGTAAGTGGGTACTTAATGCCTAATAGTTTTATCCTATTATTCTAGTATTCATTTTGGAACAGGCAGAACAGTTGCCTTGTCAGGTTTGCTTGTAGGCTCCCAGGTGAGTCCCTTATTGTTAGACCCTCAGTGCCTGTTCAAGGGCCCCTATGTAATAAAGGGGGTCTAGAAATCTAAACCTTTTCACTGTGTTCCGATCCCTTCCTGTACCTCTCCAGCTAGTAACCTTCACACTGTGACTTCCACTTGGTCTCACTCACCTGTGACGCCGGTCCCTCGCTGATCGTGGGCATCTGGTTGTCATTGTTACCAGCAGTTAACGCTACTCCTTGTGCTGCCAGAGATAGAGAGCTGTTGGCTGCTGATTGGCTGGAAGATCACACTCTGTCTACTTTGATGCCTGACTGACAATAAGATGGTGGGTATTCCCGAAACAAGGTGATACACAGCCTGTTACATTCTGCCCAACGTTTATTTCCATTCCTAAGGATCATTTGATTCCTCATGGATTGAATAATTGCATGGCATATGTAAAATTGAATTTCTGATCTGTATTTCACTGGAAGAGAACGTTTTGTTTTGTCAAGTTAAAATTGTGTTTAAATATGCTGCATTTAATTTGATTCAACATTTTGAGAGTATTTGAAGAACTTAATGTATTTTGTTCCCACAGAACCTGATTATTGCTGAAAATGACACATTCTGTCAAAGTTTTACTCTGATTGAGCACTTAGCCAGATTACCAACCTAGAAATGTAAACAGAAATGTTATCCCACAACTTAAAAGATTTTTGATTTAAGGTATTGTGGGAACCTTTACTCATTGCATTGCCATTATTCTAAAAAAATGTTGTTATAACATCACAGTTGAATGTCCACTAAACTGAAGTAGATTCCCACAACAGATTAGATTTCAGTCACTTGCTCTTAATAGCAAGTCAAATTTACCAATACCAATCAAAATACATAGTTAAATGGATTCATAGATGCACAGTTAGAATGATACAACATTATCACAGCATTGGCATGAACATTTTTATTAAATGCTGAAAGCTAATTCCATCAGTTCTCTAGAGGGTTGGTGCATCAACAAGAAAAGTTCTGATTGTGCCATTTTGCCTTGCTTAAAGGTGACAACATATTAGAATCTTTGCACCATTTTTAAACCAACTATTAGAATTTTTTGGGCATTTCTAATGAGATGTTGGTTCATGGATGGCTTCCAACAGGTTCTGAAATAAATTGATATGCAAATCAATTCAAATACTAGAGTTTATTATATGGTACCAGGGAAACCTGTTAATGACATTCTTTCAGCCCAGACTGTAAGACAATTAATGAGGAACTGTCTCTACAGCACGCTCGTGGACTATAGATTACAGGGATGGGTGTGATGTGTGGACTGCTTAGGTCCCTGACTAAAATGCCAGCCAGAGACTGGGCTGTGAACAAGAGGTTCACTCTAGATCTGTAACATACTGCATGTAGCATTAGCTGTGTTGACAGCAGGAGTTCTATCCCTCTCTTGTGAGGATTGCCAAATCTCTGGAGAATTGCAGCTTGAACAGGTAAAACAGCAGCACAGAGTTCAGTAGTGGGTACTTCTGTGACTGCAAGCAGGTCATAATAAAAAGCACTATGGATCCTGGAGTGAGATCAGTCAGGAGGCGTTACCCTCCTTAGGGAATGGGTATTGAAGCATAGGTGAATAGGCAAATAGGATATTGTCTTATTGGAGGCTGCCCTGGTGTGCAAAGGGCACTGTCCAAAAGTAGTACCCCCACCTTTCCTCCTCGTTATTTGAAAAGCTTGTAAACAAAAGTTGGGAATTGGGGGGGTGGGGGGTGGAGGGTGGATATTGCTGTTCATTATATTAGAAGACAATACACCATGAGCTTTATGATTTCTCAAGGGTTGCTGTGGGTGGCACAGCGGCTCAGTGGTTAGCACTGCTGCCTCACAGCGCCAGAGACCCACGTTCTATTCATTGGGTGACTGCTTTGTGTGGAGTTTGCATGTTCTCCCCGTGTCTGCGTAGGTTTCCTTCCACAGTCCAAAGATGTGCAGGTTCATTGGATTGGCCATCCTAAATTTTCTGCAGTGTCTGGTGGGTAGATTAGCCATGATAATATGTGGGGTTATGGGGATAGGGTGTGGGGCTTGGGCTGGGTGGGGTGCTCTTCCAAGGGTCAGTGTGGACTCAGTGGACCCAATGGCCTCTTCCCACACTAGAGATTCTATGATTCTATGAAATGGTTGTGTGTGTATAGCTTCTCAGATCCCTGGCAAAGCAGGTGGATAAGGTGGCCAAGAAGGTATGCAGCACATTTGCTTTCATCAGTGGGGGCATCAAATATAAAAGTTGGCAAGTTGCACAATACTTTAGTTAGGCCACATTTGGAAGATTGTATTCAGTTCTCAGTTCTGATTGCCAGAAGGAGGTGGATGTTTTGGAGAGGGTGCAGAAAAGATTTATCAGGACATTGCCTGATCTGGAGGATTTTAGTTGTGAGGGAGGTTGGCTAAACTCAGATTGTTTTCACTGGACAGACAGAGGCTGAGGGGCAACCTGATTGAGGACTACAAAATGATGTGAGGCACAGATAGAGTTAATAGTCAGAGGCTTTTTCCCAGGTTGGAAAGGTCAGCTACAAGAGGGAACAGATTCAAGGTGAGAGGGACAAAATTTATCAGAGAAGTGTGGGGATAATTTTTCATATGCAGCGTAATTTGGAGGTGGTGGATACAGGCATGTTCGTGTATCATGATAGACACATGTGTGGGAGGCGAACAGAGGGATAGAAACTACATATGGACATTAAGTAGTGGGTCTAAATAAGGATGAGCAATTAGTACAGGCTTGGTGGGCCGAAGGGCCTGTTCCTGTGCTGTGATGTATTGTATAATGTCAGTTTCATCAAGGTGACAATTGTGTCAATTAGTTACCCATAATACACCCTGCCTAATTTCCCTTTCCACTGACTTATTCAGACGAATTATAATCAACTATAGGCAAATAAATTACAAATGAGCACATTAAGTGTTCAGCCAATTCTATCCTTAGCCTGATTGACAAGCTAAATGTTCATTTAGAGCTCTGTTTAACCTCAATATCCTTCTGGTTATTTCTATGCTTTAGATACTAATGATAAGGAATAAGTAGTTCTTTCTAAATGCAGCCATTACGTTTGACCTGTGGGAAGACTGTACTTCAAAGGATTTCATGGTATAAGAGACGACCTTGATGTTGCATTAACTTTCCAATTTTGCAAACTGAAACAGACCAGACACAAATTGCAGTTCAATAGGTAAGTCCCCATGGAAACTGTAAGGATCAAACTGCTACTCCTTTTAAGAGCAGATTTTGCCTATTTGATTTAAAAAAGATCCAAAAGAGAAGTCAGTCTAAGAAATCCAACTTACCTGTTTGATAAAAATAAAGAATTGTTCAGTCAATGTTGTGTTATTTCAATTAATTTTCAGAACTTATTCATTGCAGTTTCAAGATTATTATTGATGACTTTACCTCCCTCACCCTGTCTGTAGGCTTATTAACACTTCCAAGTCAGACACCAAGTGAGTTTGTAATTGTCATTAATCAAAGATAAAATCCAAGTAAAAAGAGACAAAACTCAAGTGTTTGAAATACTTGTTTTAATTTTTGAAAGAAGGTAATTTCTCTGTAAGCAAATGACATTCAACTTGCTTTTAAAGTGAAGTAGGCATTTTTCAAAGTGATAAAGCTCAAAGTAGCATCTATCAAACCAGTCCAGCAAGACGTTACAGTACTCATGACACAGACAGCAAAATAGATCATGTTCATATCATTTTATAGGGTTTTATTTTAATCCTGTATTGTCAAATCTCACTTTTTGTTTCAAATGACAATGATCTTGCATTTCTAGACAAAGTTTAAGTTGGAGAATCAAATTAATTTCTTCCTTATTAGGAGACTTGTCACTTGGAAATTCATGGCACTGAAGACTAAAGTTAACAGTTGATGTTTATCATATCTCATTTTCAAATGTTCTAACTCAATTTATTGTCAAAATCTGCCATAATATCAAGGACAAATTCTTCTTTTACTAATTCATACCCAGTTTCATAATGGCTACACGTAAATAGAAAACAAAAGGGAAATTTCAAGTATCAATACCAACTTTTGAAAAACAGTAATCACACCGATAGGAAAGAGAAACTTACATTTCAACAGCACCTTTCCTGACCTTATGGTGGCCCAACGTGCTTTACAGCCAATTGAGTACTTCTGAAGTGAAGCCACTGTTGTATGGAAACACAGCAATCAAAATGCAAACAGCAAAAAATCCCACAAACAACAATGCAGAAATGGTCAGATAATGTTATTATGTTATGTTGCTAATTGCATGAAGCAATATGCGACAGCTGATTGACTGATAATTCTGGCCTATAAAGATGAACCAAGTCCTGGCAGTTACACCAGTGTTTTTTGTATTTTCTAATCTGGAATTTCTTGAAAGAGCATCATACAATCGAACGTCCACATGCGTCTCCTGATCTTGTTTTGCAACTTCAGCAGATCAGCAGAAATCCTGACCATCCAAGTTGGTCTCTAATATTCTTGTTCATTTTCCACCAAAGCTATGATGGGAGATTGCATCCCTGCAAATTAAGATAGAGTTCATTCCCTACCATTTCGGTGGCCACATGTTCTGTACTATCACCTTTGCTTTTGGGGTTTAAGCCCATTGGAACTTTGGTCCAGATACGATTTAAAAGCTTTCATGGTTAAACATGCTGCTTTGTAACCGTAATGGAATTTTCAGGTGATCACTTTGAATTTAGGTAGGGAACTAAGCAATTGTTTTTCACTTGAATATTTGATCATATGCCTTCCTTGTTTCAACTGAAGTAACATGATTCATCCATTCACTAGCTTAGGAGGGCTGTTTCTAGCAGTCAGAGCAGTTCTATAAAATCTATAGTAATTCTCAGGCCAACAAATAAAAATCAGTGATGTCAGAAAGAGCAGATAGTTTTTTTTAACCCTCGCTGCCCACTGAGAAAAGAAACTGATACCTTGCAAGAAGCTTAGTTACAGATGTCATCCAAGGGTGGGATTCATTCAGTTCTGTGTCTATTCATATTCATGAGACATGGGTGTTTCTCACTGGGTCAGCATCTATTGCCCATCCTCAGTTACCCCTGAGAAGGTGGTGGTGACCTGTCTTCTGGAATTGCTAAAGTTCATTTGGTGAAGGTAGACACCCAATAGCATCAGAGAGGGAAATCCAGGATTTTGATACCGTGATGGTGATAGCATGGTGATACATTTCCAAGTCAGGATGGCAAGTGACTTGGAGGGGATGATGGTGATCCCATGCATTTACTGCCCTTGACCTTCTAGATAGAAGTGATTGTGAACTTGGAAGGTGCTGATGAAGGAATCTTGTGAATTTCTATAGATAATATACACTCCTGATACTGAGCGTTGATAGTGGAGGGAGTGGACGTATGTAGAGTATCTGAGGAACTGTGAATGAACATTGTGCAATCTTCAGCAAACATCCTGACATCTGACCTTACAATGGAGGGTAGAACACTAATGAAGCAAAGTCTGTGAGAAGATTTGTAGCTCGGGTGCTCGTTGTTGTGGTTCTGTTCGCCGAGCTGGGAATTTGTGTTGCAGACATTTCGTCCCCTGTCTAGGTGACATCCTCCGTGCTTGGGAGCCTCCTGTGAAGGCGCTTCTGTGATGTTTCCTCCGGCATTTATAGTGGTTTGTCTCTGCCGCTTCTGGTAGTCAGTTCCAGCTGTCCGCTGCAGTGGTCGGTATATTGGGTCCAGGTCGATGTGTTTGTTGATAGAATCTGTGGATGAGTGCCATGCCTCTAGGAATTCCCTGGCTGTTCTCTGTTTGGCTTGTCCTATAATAGTAGTGTTATCCCAGTTGAATTCATGTTGCTTGTCATCTGCGTGTGTGGCTACTAAGGATAGTTGGTCGTGTCGTTTCATGGCTAGTTGGAGTTCATGGATGCGGATCGTTAGCTGTCTTCCTGTTTGTCCTATGTAGTGTTTTGTGCAGTCCTTGCATGGGATTTTGTACACTACATTGGTTTTGCTCATGCTGGGTATTGGGTCCTTCGTTCTGGTGAGTTGTTGTCTGAGAGTGGCTGTTGGTTTGTGTGCTGTTGTGAGTCCTAGTGGTCGCAGTAGTCTGCCTGTCAGTTCGGAAATGCTCTTGATGTATGGTAGTGTGGCTAGTCCTTTGGGTTGTGGCATGTCCTCGTTCTGTTGTCTTTCCTTTAGGCATCAGTTGATGAAATTGCGGGGGTATCCGTTTTGGCGAATACATTGTAGAGGTGTTCTTCTTCCTCTTTTTGCAATTCTGGTATACTGCAGTGTGTTGTGGCCCTTTTGAATAGTGTCTTGATGCAACTTCTTTTGTGTGTGTTGGGGTGGTTGCTTTCATAGTTTAGGACTTGGTCTGTGTGTGTGGCTTTCCTGTATACCTTTGTGGTGAATTCTCCGTTAGGTGTTCTCTGTACCATCACGTCTAGGAATGGGAGTTGGTTGTCCTTTTCTTCCTCTCTAGTGAATCGGATTCCTGTGAGTGTGGCATTGATGATCCGGTGTGTGTTCTCTATTTCTGTGTTTTTAATGATTACAAAGGTGTCATCCACATATCTGACCCAGAGTTTGGATTGAATTTGCGGTAAGACTGTTTGTTCTAATCTTTGCATTACCGCTTCTACTCTGAGTCCAGAGATGGGTGAGCCCATGGGTGTGTCATTGAGTTGTTCATATATTTGGTTGTTGAATGTGAAGTGTGTTGTGAGGCACAGGTCCAGTAGTTTGAGTATGCCGTCTTTGTTGATAGGTTCAATGTCCTGTTCAATGTTCTGTATGTCCAGCAGGTTGGCTATTGTTTCTCTGGCTAGGGTTTTGTCGATAGAGGTGAACAGTACCATTACATCAAATGAGACCATTAATGAAGCAGCCAAAGCTGGTTGGTTTAGGGTACTCCCCTAAGGAACTCCTTCAAAGATGTCCTGAAACTGTGATGACCAACCCCCAAAATCCACAGCCATCATTTTTTGTGCCAGATATGACCCCAACCAGTGGGACAGTTTCCCCTGATTCTCACAAATTTTGCTATGACTCCTTGATGTCTCAGTCGGACAAAAGCAGGCTTGACATCAAAGGCTGTCACTCTCAGCTCACCTCTGGAACTCAGCTCTTTCTTCTGTGTTTCAACTAACGCTGCAATGATCAGGAGCTAAGTGGTATTGGCAGAACTCAAATGATGTATGAGTTAGCAGGTTATTGTTAAGCTTGTGCTGCTTAATAGTATGTTTGATGGCCCTTTCGATCACTTTTCTGATAATCGAGAGTAGTCAACAATAGGCAGTAATTGGCTGGGTTGGATTTGTCCTGCTTTTTGTACACAGGACATATCTGGGCAATTTTAGGTGTCAGTGCTGTAACTATACTGGAAGAGCTTGGCTTGGAATGTAGGAAGTTCTGGAGCACAAGTATTCAATACTATTGCTAGAATGTTGTCAGGGTCCATAGTCTTTGTAGTATCCAGTGTCTCCAATTGTTTCTTGATCATGTGGAGTGAATCAAATTGGCTGTAAACTGTCATCTGTGATGTCGGAGACCTCCAGAGGGGTCTGTGGTGGATTATCCACTGAATGATATTGGATATGCTGGGATTCCCTATCATTGAAGATAGGAATATTTTGGGAAAAGGTCCTCCTCCAGTGAGTTGTTTAATTATCCACCAGCATTCATGACTGATTGTGGCTGGGTAGCAAAGTTTAGATCTGATCCATTGGCGATGAAACCACCCAGCTGTGTCTGTCACTTGCTGCTTATGCTGCTTGGCACCGATGTAGTCCTATTGTATAGCCTCACCAGGTTGATGTCTTATTTTTCAGTACACCTACTCCTGTCATGTCCTCATGAACCACGCTTGATAGTAATGTTAGGGTAGTGAATACGCCAGGCCTTGAGATTGAAGATTATATTTTATTTTTATTCACTCATGGGACATGTGCATCACTGGCTAGGCCAGCGCCAGTCCCTTTTTGTCTTGGAAATGTTAGTGATGAGCTGCCTTTTAAAACCACTGTACTCCATAAGGAGGGTGAGAGGGAGAGACACAGTATGAATGAATCAGCAGGAGATTAATGTTTGCCCGTGTTTGACCTAATGCCATGAAATTCATGGGGTTTGTAGTCAAATGTTGAAGGCTCCCAGAGTGACTCTTCTACCCACCTACTTACTGCATACAACTGTTCCTTCACCTCTGTTGTATCTTTCCTGATGGTAGGGCAGGACATCTGAGCTATGATTCCATGGCCAAGAAATGGCTCTTTCAATGTTGGCACATAGTCCCAGGTGATAATAAGGAAGACTTTGTTGGGTCAAAAGAGCTGTGCTTGTCACTTTTGTTTCTGGTGCCTAGATAGCTGCCAGGTGGTTCAATTGGATTAAATCCTTTCTTAGGATACAACTGAATGGCTCACTAGGCATTCCCTGAAGGGCATTAATGAACTAGGTGGGATTTTATAACAATAGCTTCATTGTCATCATCAGATTTTTTAAAAAGTTTCAAATCCCACCAAGGGATTTGACTCCAAGTGCCCAGAACATCACTCAGGTTTTTGGATCACAAGGCACACAATAATGTCACAACATCAATACCTCCCCTAATGAACTCTTTGATGGCTAAACATTAATGTGAGGTGGTATCACTATATAGGAAAGAATTGATGGGCCAGTAGATCTTTTCTTATCCGTCAACTACATTAACAAAATAGCAATGTGGTGACACATCTGCAAACCTTTATTTCTTGACATGAGAGGGAATAGTTAGAATGTTATTTCTGTCAAAATTGCAAGTGATGAAACAATGGCCTCCAAGCAATGCAGGAATCAGCTTTGCAGCTTCTACATAAATGCAAAAGACGTTAGGATGACAGAATTGCTATCTGAAGAGATTGCCTTGCAATCCTTAATGTGTGAGTGCCAAAATAATTCAAAACTTTTGTATTATTCAAATTTACTGTAACATCGAGGGATAACTCTGTACTATGAATTCAAATAAAAATAAAATACTGTAATTGCTGGACTTTTGAAATAAAAACAGAAAATGCTTGAGAAACTCAGCAGGTCTGGCATCACTTGTTGCAGAGAAAGCAGAATTAATGTTACTCTTCCCTTCTTTGACTTCCCTATTCCCATGGCTGTCCACCAATTTCCATTACAAAACCTCCAACTGCCACAGTTGCCTTGACTACATTTCCTCATACCCAGCTTCCCAGCAAAGACTCCATTCTATTCTTCCAATTTCTCCATCTGTCTCACATATGTTCTAATGACATGACTTTCTACTGGGCTGCCTCTGACGTGACCTCTGCTTTCCTGAACTAAAGACTCCCCCAGTACCATGGTTGATAGGCTCATTAGTCATTTCCATCCATTTCCTGCACTTGCCACCACTCCTCTCTATCAGAGTAATGACATAATTACCCTTGTCCTTACTTTCCACCCCATCAGTCTCTGCATTTGAAGAATCATCTTCTACCACTTCCACCATCTCCAGCAGGATTCATCTCCAAACTTCCCCTCCACCCAACCCCCTACTTTGCCATTCCACAGGGACTGTTCCTTTCATAACACCCTGGTCCTGTCCTCAATATCCTCACCCATCTCCTCCCATCCTGCTATCACCCCAACTCCCCAGTGGTACCTCCCATTGCAATTACAGAATTACCTCCCATTGCCCTTTCACTTCCTCCTTCCTCACTGTCCAAGGCCCCAGCACACCTTCCAAATGGTGAGGCAGCAGTTCACTTGTTCTTCTTTCAGTCCAGTCTCCTGTATTCATTGTTGACAATGCAGTGCCCTTGACTCTGGTGAGAGCAAATACAGACTAGGGTTACCTCTTTATGGAGCACCTCCACTCTGTCCTTAAGAATGAACCCAACCATCCAGTTGCTAGCCATGTCAATATCATGCTTTGTTCCCATGCCAACATTTCTGTGTGATGCCAGCTACAGTATTCCCACAAATGCTTAGCACAAGTTGGAAGAACAACACCTCCATTTTCATTCAGGCACTTTACAGCTTCTAAGGCTCAACATTGAGTTCAACAACTTCAGGGGTTTCTACAATCATTTCTTGTTTGTGTCTTGTTGGTTTGCCTTCAGCACAGCAGATCTATGTTCTCCTCTTGTTACTGGTCATTTATACCTATTTACATCTCTACCTCTCCTTTATCACCATTTGCACTCCTTTTGTCTTTTGCTGTAAGCACCCTTGCCATGTGTTCCACACACTCCTCCTCCCTCACCATTTTCTAGTCCCTTTCAGTTCTGAAGAAGAGTTACATTGGACTTGAACTATTAATTCTCTCCACGGGTACTGCCAGGCTGGTGAGTTTCTCCAGCATCTTCAGAAGTTTGAAATTGCAGCAATTTCAAACTTCTGCTGCAAATCTTCAATTTGAAAATAACATATTAATGCCAATAAAGGATATTCTATTCTAATGCCTTTTAAAAAGAATTGATTTAAAGGATGCCTGAATTCTCTGTAAACTGTTAGTGTTTGTACTGCTTCTTAAGAAATATACATCAGTCAAATTTAATATGAAACCAAAGCAGTGAAACTAGGAGAGAGGCATTGTTCTATTTATTGGGTGTAGCAAAATTCTGAACACATTTATAACAAATGGGTTTTGGCAGGACGGAGTGCACCCTATAAACCAGATTTGCTGATTTCCCTTGGGTCAGGTGGATTTCTTTACTGGTGATTTGAATGGTAATGATTTTCTGCTTCTTACTGTACTCAGATATCCCACTGTGCCTGGGCATAGCTCCAGAAAAATCTCCCTAAAGCACAATGAAGTTTTTCAACCTAAACATTCACATCCTCAAAAATTGTGGACTTTTTTTTCTGAATCACCATCTTCACTTTATTTTAATAACTAGGAATGAATGGAATCAGACTTTTTTTTAATTGTAAGTTTTACTCATAAAACAATGCAGCGTTGGAACTGAAAATGTTCTTCAAAAAGATTTTAATCTTAAGTCTTGGCATTTGATCTTTATTGGTATTAACATTTGGCCAAACTATTGCTAAATGAAAAGGAAATATTCGAAGAATGATATGACCAAATTGGAAATGTCAGTTTTGGATGATTGGCTGTAAAACTCTATTAATGGAAAACATGAGAAATGCAGGAAGCTGGTAGTGCTGGAATGAGGTTATAAACAACAATGAATGCAACCTTTTACATTTTCTGGAGCTCCGTCACATCCAATCTTTAAGCCCATGCATAACTGTTTCTGACACATCGAGGCAGTGGCGAAGAATTCATTATTTTTGCTACTATTATTAATCAGACTGAGATATGCTGCAACAGTTGCATATTCTCACTGTGTAGCTTGCTAGTAGATTAGGTGACCCTGTTAAAGAAATTTCTGCACTTTCAGTGAACTATTTTCCTTCAAGCACAGGTGTCTTGTGGCATAGTGGTTGTGTCCCTACCTTTCAGCCAGGAGGTCCAGTTCAAGTCCCACCTATCCTGGAGGTGTATCTGAATATATTATTGATTTAAAGTAATTACAAGGTATGCCTCATGCCATGTGTGGGACTTGTGGAACACATTTCTGACAGACTCCTTCAGGTTGTTTATTTTTGCAAATGTTACTACAGTTCAATAGATAAGACAGAAAATATAAGACAAACAGCATGTGACTCCAATCCACAAACCCTTATTTCAAATAGAACTCATGTTGTAGCTAGTCTCTTTCTCTGTTTACTTAAAGTCCGTATTTCTGTAATAGTTCAGACTGCCATGGGCGCTTGCGTTCTGGAAATTGCACAGGTATTTTGATCTTCCTAAAATCTTGGATGCATTTTTTCATTTCTTCCTCGACGCTTAGCTTTTCGCTGATTTTCTTTTTGCAGAGGCTTGAGTCACGGGAATTGTTCATCAGCGTTTGAAAGAGTTCACTGTTCCTCCGTTTGTCAGGCTGCTGCATCCATTGGACAGGGGTTTTCTTGGAAGGGCGATCCAGAGTCAGGGTATTAGGCTGAGGTGGGGCGGGCTGTGCAGCAACATTCCCCTGCTGCGGAGTGCTGGCTTCTGACTGGCTTTCACAGCTGGAGCTGGAGAGCTCATTACAAGACGTGCCACTTTCCATTCCTTTCTCTCCCTTGTCGTGTTTCCTCCCATCACATTCCGACTTTGGCGAGGCTGGTCTTTGCTGTCCCCCTGTCAAAGTTAGAATAGGGCTGATAAAACAGAAACATTACTCACAGGTATCGCCATTACTTTGTTTCGCTGCATCATGCACTGGTACAAGACAACAAAACTATACCTTCCTTTTGAAGTCACTAAGGGAAGATGTGGAAGCTCTGTGGCACGACACCCTAATAAATAGTTCACAATCACCTGAGAAAAAATGTGCATGAATTACAATCACTTCCAAAGCCTAATGCCCAGTAACATTAGAATTTCTCAGAGCTGATTTGGGAAAATGGTGAGCATCTGCACAATCAGGCCATGCAGAGAGGAACAGCAATAGTGTTCTTTTTTCCAAAAGTGAATGCCCTGCCATCGGCCTTGAGGAAGGCTCTCTCTCTCTCATTAGACAAAGACAACTGCTGGTGTTTGAACCTGAGGGTGGTCTTGCTTCCACCTACTGGGAAAGAGGAGGACTCTGACTGATGCAAACTGTACTTCCCTATGTATTATCATCTCCTATGTGATTGTTCACAGATAAAAAGGGAATGTGTTTCTGTACCTCTCCATTCCATTCTATCTTTCTGTTTTAATTTCTTCTTTCATTCTCCATTTATTTTCATCATGATTCTTTGAGATGGTACATTTTTGTTACTATTTTATCTTTTTACATTTAAGTGTGTCCTTCACTCCTACTTTTCTACACTATCAGTTTTTCTTTGTATCTTTCTTACCTCTTTATCTAATCTTCTGTCCATTATTTCGCATTCCGCTGTGTATATATCACACATACTTTCTCACCTGTTCCTCCAGCTTCTCTCATCTCTCTCAATGGACTGAAGGTACATGTAGAGCTTTCAGATAGGCATCTGTCCTTGAGTGTAAAGTTGTAATTACAGAGTCATCTAGTCATGCAACACAGAAAGAGACCTTCAGTCGAACCAGTCCGTACCAACCATAATCCCAGACTAAACTAGTCCAATCTGCCTGAGCTTGGTCCATGTCCCTTCAAACATTTCTTATTCATGTACTTATCTTTTAAATGTTTTAACTATAGCTGCAATCACAACTTCTTCTGGAAGTTCATTCCACACATTCTGTGTATAAAAGTTGCCCTTCATGTCTCTTCTAAATCTTTCTCCTAATTCTTCAAACCACGTCTATGGAGGAGTGTGATCAACTTGGAATTCCTTCACTTTTTCAATATGGTAGGGAATCATTACAATCTATTTCTTAGACAGCCATTTCTAATAGCAATTAATCAACAATTCTGAAGAAGACAATTATTGAATTTGAAACCTTAACCCTGTTTCTCTCTCCACAAGTGCTGCCAGACGTGCTAAGTTTCTCCAGCGTTTTCTGTTTTTACATCAACTGATTGGTCTGCTTTAACATGCTTTGTTGCAGAGTTGGGAGATAGATTTACAACATGCTTTGCCGTGGGACATTTCTAACCTTATTATGGCCTTCTTTCAGTAAACTGTCTTCAGGATGTTTAGCCAAAATGTTTACAAGCAATAACAGAGATAATCTCTTGCCTGTCAGTTTCAAATGAGGAGGATGTGAGAGAAACTGACTGCAGAGCATTTTAGGGCAAGGATCAAGTGGCAGAACAAATTCTTAGAGGGAGCTGACATTAAAGGCTGCAGTGAGGGAAACATTGTGAATCGATGCCTACCATCCAAGTAGACAGACTGAAGCTATGTGGTTGTAAGAAAATGAGTGGCTGAAGTAAATGTGAGAGAGAGTAGGGAACCTGCAGCAGGGAGGAAATAAACACTACATTAATTCCCAGGAAAGTGTGCTTCAGAATTTATGGAGAAAAATGCATTAGGTTCGGGGAACTTGCTTTGAAAAGTGCTTTAGACTACTCAGTGATCAGAAATGTGACTAAGTTCAAAACTGACAAAAAGGAATCTCCCATAAGAATAAACATTGGCAAGAACTGAATCAGCAAACACGGTGGCTCACAAGATCCAAAGACTTTACAAGGAATTAATAGGCTTCAGAGGGAATAGCAATCCTCCCATCTACAAACAGTGGCACTGTACCTGCTGCCTACAAACTTTCTACAATCGAAGAATATAATGTAAAAAATAGGAGCAGGAATTGATCATACAATCCCTTGAGTTTTCTCCTTCACTTAACATGGTGATGACTGATCTTCTGTCCGATTCCACTTTCCATCCATTCCCAATATGCTTCAATATCCTGAGAAACCAAAAATCTCAGCCTTAAATGTATTCAACAATACAGCCCTCCCAATCTATCTGGGCTAAAGAATTCCAAAAATTCACAACCCTTTTAGTGAAGACATTTCTCCTTATCTCAATCCTACATGATTATCTCCTTATCCTGAGATTGGGTCTCTTTGTTCGAGAAGCTCCAACCAGGGGAAGCAAACTCTGTGTCAAACCTTTCAGAACAGGTTCACAATTTTAATGGGAGCACCGTTCATTTTTCTAAACCCTGAAGAATCTGAACCTGGTTTGATCAGCATCACATGTTATAAAGGTGTAGGGGTGTACAGCACTTTGGAGAGTGAAGGACTTAGAGAGGTTCACAGAGTACTGGAGAATTTACAATGTAACGTGGGGTCCAACTGCTGGAGTAGCGGATTGCCTGGATACAAAAACAAATTCGAAAGTGGCCAATCAGTTTAAATTATACCTCAAAGAAACACCAAACTCCAATTAAGTTTGAATTAAGGTGCATTTTGATTAAAGTTATCAGCATGTTAGGGTAATCTGTTTATAGAATAGAATAAAGATGAAGCCATAATTTCATTATGATGGGTTTTTTTTCTTAAGGAGGGGCGATGTTATGAAGCTGTAGAAGTTTACTGCAACTTGAAGACAGTGACGGACTTAGAGAGGCACACAGAGCGCTGGAGAATTTACAATGTAACATGGGGTCCAGCCACTAGGGTAGCTGGTTGCCTGGATACAAAAATAAATTTGAATGCAGCCAATCAGTTTAAATTATACCTAAAAAAAAATCAAACCCCAATCATGTTTTAATTTAACATATTGACAATATTAAAAGCCAAAGACACAACCAAATGCTTTAGGTGTAAGACCAGGAAAACCTGAACAGTTGAGAGGAGAACTGCCAAGTCACCAACATCTGCAGACTGCCCAGAAAATTAGCTTTCTTACAGGTACATTTATCTATTAATGCGGTTCTGGCAGGTGGGATTAGATTGGGTTGGGATATCTGGTTGGAGTGGATGGGTTGGACCGAAGGGTCTGTTTCCATGCTGTACATCTCTATGACTCTATGAAAGAGAAATCCTAAGAAGAAATTCTACAAAAGAGGATACAAAGGCAAGATTTGACAGCTGCCTGGATTTGAAATTTGAATTTTTGGTAAATCTTCATTGGGGGTTTTATCAGACTAGTATTATAGAAGGTAAAATAAACGATAGGTTAGAGGAAGGAGTTGTAAATGATTGTTAGTTAATTATTCTCTGTTACACTTAAAGAAATAACGTTGTTAATTTTTACTTTAAATAGTTCTTGGTCTCTCAAATTGTAACAGATTACTGCATGAGGTAAATCTTTTCTGTGTTGCTGGTTTAAATCAGCAGGAGGGGGTTTACCCCATGTCATAACAGATTTGAGGGCTCATCATCGGGATATAAATGGTTTGGGGGCTTTTGTCCGCAATTTCACTAGTTTGGGTCTTGGATAAACTGTTTTAGACAGATTTGAATAGATTTGGAGGTATGAAAAATCCCAGCAGATTTAAACACTTGCAGGTTAGTGTCCTAGATCTTTAAATAAAATGTAAGTGAGACAATTTGTTTAATATCAGGGACTAGTGGTTGATTAAAAATGAGAGAAATGGCTCTTAAAATTGCTCAAGAGGTTCTGGGATTTGAAGTTGATTCTCAGATTTGCCAAGGAAGTTTCAAAGGAAAGAAAGAGGCCATACTTTTAGCATTAGCAAATAAATTAGATTTGAGTTTAATCAAGGACAAAAGTTAAGCTGAAATTGTAAGGGAATTACTCAAACACATGGGTGTGTCAGAGAAACAGACAAGTGCAGTAGAGGTAGAAAAACTGAAATTGCAATTGAGGAAAATGGAGTTAGAAGAGAAACAGAGAGATAGAGAGACGATAAAGAGAGAGAAAGACAGAGAGAGAAGATAAAGAGAGAGAGAGAGAAGGTTCTTAGCTGAGCAAAGAGAGCACAAAGACAAGGAAAAAGAAAGAGAGAAGGTTTTTAGCAGAGCAAAAAGAGAGAATTTGAACTTGAGAATTTGCGATTAGTCAACCAAGTCAAGATAACAGGATGGAGATTAAAAGAGAAAGTAGTGATATAAATATGTTCAAACTCTGCCACATTTTGATGAGAAAGATGCCAAAGCCTTCTTTATTTCATTTGAATAATTGACTAGGCAGATGGGGTGGTCTGAAGATTAGATTACTTACAGTGTGGAAACAGGCCCTTCAGCCCAACAAGTCCACACCGACCCTCCGAAGAGCAACCCACCCCCCTAACATTACAGGCAATTTAGCGTGACCAATTCACCTAACCTGCACATCATTGGACTGTGGGAGGAAATCGGAGTACCCAGAGAAAACCCACACAGACACTGGGAGAATGTGCAAACTCCACGCAGACAGTTGCCCAAGGAAGGGATTGAACCCAGGTCTCTGGCACTGTGAGGCAGCAGTGCTAACCACTGTGCCACTGTGCCACCTAATTCTAGTTCAGACTAAACTGATTGGCAGAGCTAGTGAGGTATTTGCTGCACTGTCAGATGAGGGGTCAAGAGGTTAAACAGGATATTTTAAATGTTTATGAATTGGTACCAGAAGCATACCACAGTGGTTCAAAAACACAAAGAAGGAACCAGGTCAAACTTATGTTGAGTTCAAAAGAATTAAACATAGTCACTGATCGATGGGTGTGTGCTTTGAAAATAGATAGGACATTTGAGGCTCTAAGAGAGATTATTCTGCTGAGGAGTTAAAACAAAATTTCAAGAGTTGGTAAGAATTCACATGAAAGAACAGAAAGTTCCAGAAGTGAGAAGGGCAACAGAATTAGCATATGAGTACATGGTGGTGCAAAAGACAAGCTTTGGACCCGAATGTTGTCCTGTGAGGGATAGGAAGTGGGAGAAGGGGAGGTCAAATACTACGAAACCAAGAGTAGAGAGCACTGGTAAGAATTTACCACAGGATAAAAAAGAATCCCAAGAGGGTAGAAAGGAGGTGAAAAGCCTCAGGTGTGTACACTATGGTAAAGTGGGACATGTAAAGTGACAGTGCTGGTCATTGAAGAAAGGCACTGTGGGTAAAGATGTGGTAAAAGAAGCTAAGTCAGTGGCATTAGTGAAGGTAGTAAAGGAGACCCCAAGAAGAGCTAAGCAGCTGCAGGAGAGTGCACAGCCTAGTCTGGGGCTGAGTGTGGAGTCCGTGCCTGATCTCTATAAAGCATTCGCTTCTGAGTAAGGTTTACTCAGAAAGAGCAGGAGGAGAAGGACAAGAAGTTATAATCTTGAGAGATGCAGGATCTAACCAGTAGCTGATAGTAAGGGATGAGCGATTGTGCACTCTTTCAGATCTGTTACCTGAGAGTGTGATAATTTTGGGGAATGAAGGACAGAAATTAAGCGTTCCCCTATGTTAGATCAGGTTAGAGAGCCAACTCAAGACTGGGGATGTTACAGTGGCAGTGATTGACAGAGTGTCAGTTCCAGGAATTCAGTTTGTTCTTGGGAATGATTTGGCACTCCAAGGTGGGAGTGACACTCATTGTTGTGGAGAAGTCCAAGGAAGACCAAGAAACTGAGGAGATAAAACAGAAATATCCTGGTATTTTCACAGACTGTGTGGTAACTAGATCCCACTGACATAAGTCACAGCATGAAACAAAAAGTAAAGAAACAGATGGAGGAGTTGAGGTTCATTTAGCAGACATCCTGTTGGACGTAATGGTGCAGGAAAATCCTTATTAGGCAGAGGGTCAAACAGAAGTATTTAGTTCTGAAATGCTAAGGGACTCGCAACAACAAAACAAGACAATAAAAGATATATATGTGGATGCGTTCTCCGAAAATAAGGCAGAAAATTTTCCAGAGAGTTATTATCTGAAAGATAGGATCCTGAGACAGAATTGGAGGCCACGGCAGGTATATGCAGAGGAGAAATGGGCTGAAGTGCATCAGATTGTGTTCCTGGTAGCATACAGACAGGAAGTGATACAGGTAGCACATGAACTATTTATAGGAGGTCATCTAGGGGTACGAAAGACTTAGGCTGAGGTACAAGAATATTTTTATTGGCCTGGAATGCACAAGGATGTGGTAAACTTTTGCTGTACGTGTCATACATGCCTAATGCTAGGTAAGCCACAGGTGGTAATAAAACCAGCCCCTTTGTTACCAATTCCCACATTTGAAGAACCTTTCACATGGGCTATAATTGATTGTGTAGGTCCCTTCCTGAGAACTAAAACTGGGAATCAGTATTTGTTAACCATAACTGATGTGGTTACCAGATTTCCAGAGGCAATTCCATTATGGAATATCAAGGCAAAAAGTGGGGTAGAGAAGTTAGTAGCTTTCTTCACATGGTATGGGCTACCCAGAGAGATTCAGTCGGACCAAGGGTCAAATTTTACTGCTAAGCTGTTTAAGGAGGTTATGAATAGCGTAGGGATACAGAACTTTAAATCCACTACGTATCATCCTGAATCTTAGGGAGTTTTAGAAAGGTGGCATCGGACTTTGATGACCATGTTGAGAGCTTACTGTCAGGATTACCTGAATGACTGGGAGAAAGGGATTCCATTCATATTGTTTGCCATTAGAGATGCCCAAACGTATCTACTCAGTTCACTCCCTTTGAGTTAATATTCGAGCATGAAGTGAGAAGTCCTTGAAATTAATTAAAGAAAAATTGACAGGACCAAAGTTGGAGATCTCATACTCCAAAGTTGGGTGAGTTAACTAAACAGCACCAAAAGAGGGCACAATGTAGAATGAAGCAGATGGCAGATAAAAGCTCTGAAGACTTGGACATTTTCCCGAGGGGATAACAAGTTAATGCTGTTACCAGTGATAGGAGATCCCTTCAAAGCAAAGTTTAGTGGTCCATTTCAAATTGAGAAACAGTTGAGTCAGGTGAACTATCTAGTAAAGGTGCCAGATAGGAAAACAAGATGTCGAGTATGTCATGTGAACATGTTGAAATCGTATTATACTAGAGAGAAAAAACTGGAGAAACAGGTGTTAGTTACTGCCCCACAGAGTGAGGAATCAAATCCAGATGATGTGGATTTTGATGTGCCTCAAAATAGACTAAAAAATGGAGAAGTCCTTAGGGAGTGGGATAGGTCAGTAAGCTATCTGTCTCAGGAGCATAGAATGGAGTTGAAAAATTTGTTACTGCAGTATAAGGACATATGTAAGAATCTGATGGGGAGGACTAATGCTATTGTACATGAAGTAGATTTGGGGAATACTGCTCCAATAATACAACCCCCCCTATCGACTTAATCCTCTCAAAGCCAGACAGGTCCAGATGGAGGTGGAGGCCATGCTCGACAAGGACATCATTGAACCAAGCTGGAGTGAGGGAAGTTCACTGATCATCTTAGTTCCCAAACTGGGGACGGGGTTCAATGATTCTCCATAGATTATCGGAAGTTCAACGCCATTACAAAATCAGACTCCTATCTAATTCCTAGATTGGAGGACTATATTGAGAAAGTCAGGCAAGCCAGTTACATCACCAAGTTGGACTTAATGCGTGTTTACTGACAGATACCTTTATCAGAGATGGCAAAATAAATTTCTGCATTTGTAATCCCAAATGAGCTATATCAGTTCAAAAAGATGTCCTTTCAAATGAAGATCGCACCCGCCACATTCCAAAGACTCATGAACATAGTTGGGGCTGGGTTAACAAACTGTGCAGTCTATTTGGATGATGTAGTGATCCTGGAAAGATCACATGGTACAGTTGGCAGAGAGCTCTTTGAACGACTACAATGAGCAAAACTGGTGACAAACTTAAATAAAACTGAATTCACGAAAGCAGAGGTGACCTTAGGATATACATCAGTCATGGAAGATTGGCCCCATGGAACGCAAAGATGAAGGCCATCGAGGAATTTCCACAACCAACCACGAAGAAAGAGGTGCTTCAATTCTTGGGACTCAACGGATTCTATCGGAGGTTTGTTCCAAACTTCAGCAGTGTGGTGGCACCGTTAACCAATTTGCTGAAGAAGAACACAAAGTTTTGGTAGACAGAACACTGCCAGGGGGCATTTAACCATTTGAAAGCAATATTAACCACCAAACCAGTTTTAGCTACACCAAACTGTTCAAAATCTTTTAATGTCACCATCAATGCTAGTGACATTGGAGTTGGAGCTGTACTCCTCCAGGAAAATGAGAATGGGATTGAACTGCCAATTGGTTACTCTTCGAAGAAGATCAACATCACCAGAGGAAATACTCCACAATTGAAAAAGAATTATTGAGTTTGGTACCGGCCTTACAACATTTTAATGTGTATGTCATGAACAATGTGTCAAAGACAGTTGTGTGTAACAGATCACAATCTGCTTAAATTCTTAGACTGCTTTAATGATAAGAATATGAAACTATTACATTGAAGTTTTATGTTGCAGACTTTAAAAATTCTTAAATTGTACATGTTGTTGGTTATAATAATGTAATCACAGATTTAACTGATAAAGTTTAGATAAGATTTATATTTATTTATATTAATGGGAAGAAGTTAAGGTGAATTTTGATTAAAGTTATCGGCATGTTAGGGTAATCTGTTTAAAGAATAGAAAAAAGATGAAGCCACCTTTTCATTATGATGATTTAATTTTTTTCTTAAGGAAGGGAGGTGTTATGAAGGTGTAGACGTTTACTGCACCTTTAAGAGAGTAAAGGACTTAGAGAGGCACACAGAGTGCTGGTGAATTTACAATGTAGCGTGGGGTCCAACCGCTAGAGTAGCTGATTGCCTGGATACAAAATAAATTTGAATGCAGCCAATCAGTTTAAATTATACTTTTAAAAAAACTACAATCAAGTTTGAATTTAGAGTATTGACAATATTAAAAGCCAAAGACACAACCTGATGCTTTGGCATATAAGACCAGGAAAACTTGACCAGTTGAGAGGAGAACTGCCAAGTCACCAACATCTGCAGACTGCCAGGAAAATTAGCTCTCTTAAAGGTACATTTATCTATCAATGACTAGTGAAAGGGAAGTTCTAAGAAAAAGAAATCTACAGACAAAGCTACGAAGGGAAGATTCAACAGCTGCCTGGATTTGAAATTTGAATTTTGGTAAATCTTAATT
This sequence comes from Chiloscyllium punctatum, assembly GCF_047496795.1. Lineage (NCBI taxonomy): Eukaryota > Metazoa > Chordata > Chondrichthyes > Orectolobiformes > Hemiscylliidae > Chiloscyllium > Chiloscyllium punctatum. Next base: position 71,177,520 of record NC_092739.1, read on the forward strand.
GGCCGTTTTATCAGACTAGTATTATAGAAGGGAAAATAAATGAGAGGTTAGAGGAAGGAATTGTAAATAGCTGTTAGTTAATTATTCTTTGTTACACTTTAAGAAATAAAGTTGTTAATTTTACTTTAACTAGTTCTTGGTCTCTCGACTGCACAGGGTAAATCTTTTCTGTGTTGCTGGTTTAAATCCTGCCATGGCAGCTGATGGAATTTGAATTCAATGAAAATATCTGGAATTAAGAGTCTCATGATGACCGTGAATCCATTGTCAATTGTTGGGCAAAACTTATCTGTTTCACTAATGTCCTTTAGGGAAGGAAACTGCCATCATCACCTGGCCTAGCTTATATGTGACTCCAGACCCACAGCAACGTGGTTGATTTTTAACTGCACTCTGGGCAATTAGGGATGGGAAATATATCCTGGTCAGCGATGCCCTCATCCCATGAATGAATGTTATAAAGATCAGCACTGACCTTACTGAAGAGTGGAGCAGGCTCCTTGCTCTGTTGGGAAGGTGGGGCTGATAATACACACTCTTCTCTGAATCATTGCAATCCATGTGATGAGAAATTGTTTGATTTTCAAAGGAAAGAATATAAATGTGATTCAAATCTCTGAGAAAAAGAATTTGAATTTGCATTGTTGTTGAGCAAAGCAAATGTCCCTTGGTGTTTCATAGTTCAGTTTAACAGTAAAGAATGAGTCAGGAGGAGAGGGATTAATACATGAGATGGATTGTTGTTTTGTGGTTACTATAAAATGGTTCCAAAATTTGACACAGCTGCGATGAAGCATTGATAATATATTTCCAAACCAGGATGTGCATAACATAGAGATAAGTCTTTTTCAATTGTGATGATGCTGTTACTTTAAGAGGTTATGTTGTCCTGATTTTTTTTTAAAAGACAGGTTGTTAAGGCAGAGGTGTCAAGCTGTCTTTAAGAAAGTAAACCATTTGTGAGGCCTTAGGTTTTTTCTTAAATTTGGAACAATGAAAGCAGCCTGGGTGTGACTAGCTCTCACAGACCAAGCTTTAGCTTCTATTGTAGCTTTTAGCTTTAGTTTAGAGCAGAAGCCTTTGGAGTCTCAAAAGAATTGGAAGCTTCAGTGAATGTCTCCTGACTGCTACACTCTCTGAATCTTCTCCTGATGCTTTTTCCTTTCTGGATTGGAGAACTGCACGTGAGAATCTGTGTCTGGATTTTTCTTTTAGCCAAGGGGTGTATTTATGGGATGTTTGGGATGTTATTATACTGGAACAGTTAGTTGGTAATTGGTAGTGTATCTATTATTAAGTTAAGTTTTCCAATAGCTAAGTTATTTTAATTCCTTTTCCTTTTGTTTATATTTTAACCATAGTGTTTAAATAAATTGTGTTTTGCTTAACGTCGAATAGTTTGACCAGTCACATCACATCTGGAACACAGCACTTCACATCTACCTTTAAAGTAAGAAAATGTTAGGGTCTAGGCGGGGGGGGAGGCGTCTGGCCTGTCCATAGACACAGCACACCTGAGGCTCTTGTCCTTCCATTTGTTATAGAACATTATGTATAAAGCAAATATGGTAGTCACAGTATGACAGTGGCAGACTGAATGGGTATTTTTCCAAGGAGATGAAGCTAGGCTGTTCAGCAGTGGTATCAAGAAGCATCTTTTTCCTGGAAATTATTGTAGAAACGCAGAACTCTCTCTTTCCCAAAAGATTGAGAGTATTCAGGCAATTGATGCTTTCAAGACTGTAGTAGATATATATTCAGTCAGGGTATCAAGTTTTATGGAGCAAGGGTAAGGAAATTGAGTTAAAATGCAGGCAAACTATGATCTGAACTGAATGATAGAACAGAGTCAAGGGTTTGAATGGGCTACACAACTTTCTCATGTTCCTATGTTTGATCAAGCAGATATTTTTTATGTTGGCTCTGTCGAGCACCTTGAGTATTGTTGAAACTGCACTCATCCAAGCAAGCGGAGAGAAATCCATTACACTCTTGACTTGCACCTTAGTAGAGAGGGAATCAGGCTATACTAGATACATCATATATGTGTCATATTCAGTTGAGCAATTAGATAATTGTTGATAGTTAGGGATTTAGCAGTAGTTGAGATGATTAGCCATTATCTCATTGGCCACTTCCGAGCATTTGTCTGATATAAATGTTACAAGTCACCAGTCAGCCCAAGCTTGGATGTTGTCCAGGTTGTGTTGCATGCAAGCAGGTCATTGAAGAAGCAACTAAAGATGATTGGGTTTAGAGCACTTTCCTGCTAAAGTCTTGCAGTGAGGTTTTTGGGTTGTATGTATTGGTTACCAATCCTTGAGCTAAGAATACTTCCAGTCAACAAGGAGGTTTTCCTCAGATTTTCATGAATTTGGTTTCACTAGGATTCCTTGGTACCTCATCTTACTGTTTTAAATTTTATTGTATTAAATCTGGGGCCTTAATAAGGCTTAGAGAAGCAGTTTAGTTCACTAATATCAAAAGGCTAAAAGTAATTTGAAACTGTGTTCCCTTTCAATTTTTCTCTCTTATGAGTTGTGTACTTCCTTTCCTGACACATGAGACCAAATAAATGACACTTTGGGTTTAGCTTTGAATATACATTAAATAAAAAATATTAAATGTCAAATATAAGCTCTCTAGGGTATTGCCAGAGATAGAAAGAAAGGTACTGTAAAGAAGAGAAATCTCAAAAGCTATTGACGATGAATATTGAGAGGTAATCTGATAAATGCCTTCAAAATTATGAAAGATTATGACAAGATAAATACTGAAATGTTAATCAGAGAATAAAATAAGATTATCACGAAAGTGAGTGTTTGGAATTGGAATTCCCCACTACCGAGGATGATTGAAACAGTCTGCTTCTTTAAGTAAAATTTAGAAAGTAAATACTTAAAACTGTTGACAGTAAATAATCAGTGGACATGGTCCGAACATTGGTGCAAACCTGACAGATTAAGTGGGCTAATTCTGTTCTGGACTGCTCCATATAAAACCCCATATAAAGCTCCATACAAAATGCAGCACTGGAAAGCCATGAACCATTTTAACAGACCATGAATATAGTCGGATTAATTTCAATGTATTTCACTATTTTAAACACATAGTTAACCACAGTGTCTATTTACAATTCAAGATCAATAGCTTTGAATCAATTTTGTTATGTCATCATTTTATTAACAGTTAGATGCGGAGTAATTGTCAAAGGCGGAAAGCCACTATAAAAATGATTCTGACCAATGTACTTTTCTACATCTAATCTATTGCTGTATAGTGCGGAATAATCACATAATGTACATCATAGGATGACTGCAAAACACATCAACTCGGAAATTATTCTCCAGGTCTCATCTGCATCATATTAGTGAGCTGTGGTTGCCAATTAGACATTCTGGTACTGCTTGTAGGTCATAGAGTTCTCAACATCATCTGGCAGGGGAGGTAAGTTTTCCCAGTACTCCTAACCCTGTATTAAGGTTATCAAAAAAAATCATTAAAACTTGTGTTGTTTGATTGCCCCCTTTGATCCCTTTAAAGAGCATTAGTCAGGCTACTGTAGATGTGTAAAAATTGCACAGTGTATGGTTCACCCAGGTTTTGCTGAATATGATGTTGAAATCCCAAACAGTCAGTAGACCTAATTGGTTTATGTCAGACTGAAATTGAGCATGGAAATTTGCATTCTGAAATTACTACCCTGTGCCCCCTCCCCATACCTATATTTTTCTCCAGAAGTAGGGTGCAATGAGGACCTATTTTTCCTTGTAAAGTGGATATCAACTGTATGGAGTCCAGCACCAACTTTATGGACCTTAGGACAGGGACAATCCTTTATCTATCAGCTCGGTAAACAAAGTTTATGTTATGTTTATGTTTATATTTAGCTAACCACAATTGCCATCAGTGGCTGGTGATGTAGGAAATAATTTTTGATTGATACCTTCCTAAAGTTATGAGCAGTGCAGTGGAGATTATGGAATACTTGCTGCCCAGGAAAATTATAACCCTGCATTAATATACAAGTGTAATGGTGCTCCATTCACTGCTAACCAAAAGCTGGTTATATTTCTAAGCTTAGACCTCTGCCAATATTTTAAAATATTAAACTGTTACAATTAAAAGTTTTGTTTCACGACATGGGTACTTATTAAAGCTAATGTACTGGTGCAATTGTGTTACAGGTAATGTGAAGACAAAACTGGTGTCAGACAATCATGTCAAAATACTCTCCCATTACTGATCCCTAGCCTTTCCCTGTAGTTTACAGGGCCTGCTTCCACATTGTAGGGAATTGTATGATAACTTGTTACAATGTAATTCTTACAACCTGATCGGGTTAAGTTATGCAAGTTATGCCAGTGAAAATTGTACAGTATGCCTCGTGTTGAGAGCCCACAATCAATTCCCTCTTTTATAATCACTTAACTAGTTCTGCTGCACACTGACATAAGCTGTTTATTTTTCACACCCACAATCTTTGTGATACTGTAACATTAAGCTTGCTAAGTAATTTATCCAGTGAAGGATAGAATGGGGTTGAGATCATCCATTTGATATGCTCTAACATAGCTGTAGGGAAGTGAGCTAGATGCTATGTTCTCCTGCAAGATTTACCACAATTATTGTAATTCTTGAATATGTACAGTTTACATTAGTACTGTTATGAGACATATCTCAATGGTAGTGTTCTAGACCCTGAACAGAACTCCAGATAGTCCTGAAAGCATGGGTGGGTGGTTGAATGTTTGAATACGAGGTTGATATCAAGTAGGATGCATACATCCAATGCAAGGTGAACAGTCATCTCCATCTGGAGAGTTGGTTGTCCTAGTGGCCTAACTGCAATAACCCATGTTTAACGAAAAGGGCTTTATTATGGAAACAATCTGCTGGATGTAAGGCAGTTGCAGATATGTTTTGACTACCATGCACCACAGAAGAGGAGGTAAAGGCAGAAATGGAAGGAAACCATTTGTCTTTTTTCCTTATTTATTTCCTCCAAAATGTTCCCTTTTCATAGCTCCTGAAATTGTTATCTGCCTTATGGTGGTACAGCTCCAGAAATGCCAATTACTCTTTAACATATTATTCAATAGGTAGTGAAATTGAGAAATGAATTGTAGCAATCTAGGTGACTGTAGAAGGTATCACTTATCCTACACACCCCATAAAAGCACATGGTTCCAATGGAATTTACTGTATAGCAATTAGAAGCAGGTAACTTTGCTAATATTTTGCTCTCTAAGCTAGAGTTTATGCTGCTACCATCAGCAATACTCTTCAACAAGTTTCTTTTGTAATGTTGATTGTTTTCAGCCCAGATTTCTTGCCTGAGGCAGCATTTCTTTCTCCTTTTCACATGCTCATCTTCATTAAAATTGGCACACTGATAGTTCAGCGGCAAAACTTCTTACCATGTGTACAAGAAAATGCTCCAGTTTGATCTTCCAATGCAGTCTGTGATAATTTAACTCTGCACAGAGTAAAGGTAAAACCTGATATCTTTCTGTTTACCCGGCAAAGTCCATTCAATAAATGAAAAGGTAAGACATAACATCAACTATAATACTGACCAATCAACTCTGCACCAACCACCAATTATTATTGAGCATTTAAAAGCTCAGTTTCAGCTTGTAACTGAGGTTTACCACCTTTCCAATGGAAAGAGAAAAAGCTCTTAAGTGTGTAATGAGTCCAGAAAAAAGGTATCACCTCCATTCCCTGCTAAACACTACAAAACATTACATTCTTTTTAGTACTGGTTTGTTGATTGGACACTTTGGCTTCAAAGATGTTTGAAGGTGGCACCATTTTACAATTGTAAAGTGAGCATTTAAATGTTCAGTATTGTTGGGCAAATGTGTATGTACGTTTCGCAGTTCAGTAAAGGCTCTGATCAAAATCTTCCAATGTTGGCCTCAATCAAGCATTTGACATTTCCTTTTTTTAAAAAAAAGGATCATTAACTGCACAAAGACCCTGCCAGATGGCCTGCTCTATTCAACTTCTCCACATTGAACCAACTCAGGTTTGCAACAAAGTAAAGGTGACTTTGCTGAAGACTTCTAATGAAAGATTAGAGTTTCAATGTGAGGAGCAGAACATTTGGTGGGGAATTGAAGATTTATTTTTCAACCAGAGGGTGGTGGGTTGGTGGAACTCATCACTTAAAAGGGTAGTAGAGGCAATAAATGTCAAAACATTTAAAACATACAGTCGACCACTTGAAATGCTATAGTATACATGGGCAATTGCTGGAAAATGGGATTGTCATAGATAGGTGCAGTGACTGGAGCTGGCACGATAATGTCTAAGACTGTTATTGTTGATGTGAAACATTGGGGCGATCTTTTATTTCTGCTTAGTTGTCAATTTCATGGAGTTTCATTGATGGTTTCTCTCAGTGAGACCCAGCAACTTTTCTCACACTATCATCCTCAACCTGTCTCGTTAACTACCTACCAATGCCCTGTGATGCCCTTCTCACTTGATGATAATTGGAGTTTACTATTCTCCATACTCCGAAGAATTTGCCAGTGTCAAGATCTCTTGGAATACACTGGCATTCGTGGAGCCCATTTCAACTTTAAAAAGGTCGTGGTGGTCAGAGGAGCAAGCGATGAGCTGAAGTTACTGGACACCCGCTCAGATTTGAGAGGAGGGGCAGCGGCATTTTGATAAGGGAAGTTATTTGGGTAGAACTGTGAAATAAGAAAGGGATGATCACTTTATTGGGATTGTATTACAGACCCCTAATAGTTAGAGGGAAATTGAGAAACAAACTTGTAAGGATATCTCAGCTATCTGTAAGAATAATGGGGTAGTTATTGTAGGGGATTTTAACTTTCCAAACATAGACTGGGACTGCCATTAGTGTTCAGGGTTTAGATGGAGAAGAATTTGTTAAGTGTGTACAAGACAATTTTCTGATTCAGTATGTGGATGTACCTGCTAGAGAAGGTGCAAAACTTGACCTACCCTTGGGAAAAAAGGCAGGGAGGTGACTGAGGTGTCAGTGGGGGAGCACTTTGGGGCCAGCAACCATAATTCTATTAGATTCAAAATAGTGATGGAAAAGGATAGATCAGATCTAAAAGTTGGAGTTCTAAATTGGAGAAGGGCCAATTTTGACGGTATTAGGCAAGAACTTTCAAAAGCTGATTGGGGGCAGATGTTCGCAGGTAAAGGGATAGCTGGAAAATGGGAAACCTTCAGAAATGAGATAACAAGAATCCAGAGAAAGTATATTCCTGTCAGGGTGAAATGGAAGGCTGGTAGGTATAGGGAATGCTGGATGACTAAGGAAATTGAAGGAAAAAGAAGAAGCATATGTCAATAGATCGAGTGAATCCTGAGAAGAGTATAAAGGCAGTAGGAGTATATTTAAGAGGGAAATCAGGAGGGCAAAAAGGGGACCTGAGATAACTTTGGCAAATAGAATTAAGGGGAATCCAAAGGGTTTTTACAAATACATTAAGGGCAAAAGGGTAACTAGGGAGAGTATAGGGCCCTTCAAAGTACAGCAAAGTGGCCTTTGTGTGGAGCTGGAGAAAATGGGGGAGATACTAAACAAGTATTTTGCATCATTATTTACTGTGGAAAAGAACACGGAAGATATAGAATGTAGGGAAATACATGGTGACATCTTGAAAAATGTCCATATTACAGAGGAGGAAGTGCTGGATATCTTGAAATGCATCAAGGTGCATAAATCCCCAGGACCTGATCAGGTTTACCCTAGAACTCTGTGGGAAGCTAGGGAAGTGATTGCTGGGCCTCTTGCTGAGATATCTGTATCATTGAAAGTCACAGGTGAGGTGTTAGAAGATTGAAGGTTGGCTAACGTGATGCCACTGTTTAAGAAAGTTGGTATGGACAAGCCAGGGAACTATAGACCAGTGAGTCTGATGTTGGTGGTGCACAAGTTGTTGGAGGGAATCCTGCGGGACAGGATGTACTTGTATTTGGAAAGGCAAGGACTGATTAGGGATAGTCAACATTGCTTTGTACGTGGGTAAATATGCCTCACAAACTTGATTGAGCTTTTTGAAGAATAACAAAGAGGATTGATGAGGGCAGTGTGGTAAATGTAATCTATATGGACCTCAGTAAGGCGTTCGACAAGGTTCCCCATGGGACACTCGTTAGCAAGGTTAGATCACATGGAATACAGGGAGAACTAGCCATTTGGATACAAAACTGGCTCAAAGGTAGAAGACAGAGGGTGGTGGTGGATGGATGTTTTTCAGACTGGAGGCCTGTGACCAGTGGAGCTGGGTCCTCTACTTTTTGTCATTTACATAAATAATTTGGTTGTGATCATAAGAGGTATAGTTAGTAAGCTTGCAAATGTCACCAAAATTGGAGGTGTAGTGGACAGCGAAGAAGGTTACCTCAGATTACAACAGGATCTTGATCAGATGGGCCAATGGGTTGAGAAGTGGCAGATGGAGTTTAATTCAGATAAATGCGAGGTGCTGCATTTTGGGAAAGCAAATCTTAGCAGGACTTATACACATAATGGTAAGGTCCTAGGGAGTGTTGCTGAACAAAGAGACCTTGGAGTGCAGGATCATAGCTCCTTGAAAGTGGAGTCGCAGGTAGATAGGATAGTGAAGAAGGCGTTTGGTATGCTTTCCTTTAGTGGTCAGAGTATTGAGTACAGGAGTTGGGAGGTCATGTTGCGGCTGTACAGGACATTGGTTAGGCCACTGTTGGAATATTGCATGTAATTCTTGTCTCCTTCCTATCGGAAAGTTGTTGTGAAACTTGAAAGGGTTCAGAAAAGATTTACAACGATGTTGCCAGGGTTGGAGGACTTGAGCTATAGGGAGAGGCTGAACAGGCTGGGCCTGTTTTCCCTGGAGTGTTGGAGGTTGCAAGTGACCTTATACAGGTTTACAAAATTATGAGAGGCATGGATAGGGTAAATAGGCAAAGTCTTTTCCCTGGGATCGGGGAGTCCAGAACTAGAGGGCATAGGTTTAAGGTGAGAGGGGAAAGATATAAAAGAGAACAAAGGGGCAACTTTTTCACAAAGAGAGTGTACATGTATGGAATGAGCTGCCAGAGGAAGTGGTGGAGGCTGGTACAATTGCAACATTTAAAAAGCATTTGCATGGGTATATGAATAGGAAGGGTTTGGAGGGATGTGGGCCCGTTGCTGGCAGGAGGGTCTCAATTGGGTTGGGATATCTGGTCGAATGGATAGGTTGGACCGAAGGGTCTGTTTCCATCCTGTACACCTCTATGACTCTATGACTCTATTTCAAGAATTGTCGATGTATAATTTCCTCCTGGCACACTACATATTAATGAGGCGAGGTTTGCACTTAATGAGGCCTATAACAAGCAATAATCCCCGTAATTCTGCAACGTCTCCCTCCTGAGTGGGAGCCTTGTCTTGGTGTCTGGAACTCTGAAGTGCAATGAGTTGCTCCTTACATCAACGTAGTCATCACCTGACTTCTCATGTAATTTTTTCTGATTTCTCATCATGACTCAAGTCATTTAGAGCCCTCTAAGATTCAGCCAATTAACTCTGCTTTCTTTTCCACAGACGATGGCAGATGTGCTAAATATTTCCAGCATTTTCTGTTGTCATTTCAGGTTAGCAGCACAGCATTTTGCTTTGTAACTGTTGTTATTATTTACAATCTATATTTAATGTATGAGATACCAATTTTAATATTTCCTTTTATATCTTCCTTCAGCAGTGGCTGCTCTCTCTTCCATTCCTGATCTAGACACTGTTGTGTACAGTTTTCATAAATAAAGTACCATGCACTGTAAATAATTCATCACTAACATGCAGTAATTATTTATTAGGGTTAAATATCTGATTTCCCCTGTCATGTTGAAAATAATATTTTCCTGCACATCCGAGTGTTGTTTACTGAACAGGTTGTGCTTTCTTGGCAAATGCTGTGTTAGAATCAGTGAGGAATTCACTTTTTCTGCCAGCTAACAAATCAGCTACCCGTTTTACAAACCAATGGAATTGTAAACTGGTCAATGTGTCAAATGAGCAAAGGTCAACCACCATCCAGATAACACATCTCTATAGAAATTTAAAAATGCAACAATAACAATTTTGATGTCAACATTAGAATTCTGGGCCAAAAATGTTTGGCCAAATGTGGGAGACAAAATAATTATAAACCCTAGGAAATAGGTTCTACCACAGTTATTCATTCATGGTGGAACTGCATATGATGAAAGATTGAGAAACTGGGCTTGTATTCTCTGGAGTCTGCAAAAATAAAAGACAGTCTCACAGAGATTTAGGAATTTTCCTTTATTGTTCTGTGAGTCTACTTGTGGGAGGTGGGCATCACTGGCTGGCCAGCATTTATTGTCTGTCCCTAGTTGCCCTTTAGAAGGCGGTGGTGAGCCGCCATTTTAACCACAGCAGTCCACATGCTGTAGGTAAACTCTCAAGGCTATAAGGAAGGGAATTCCAGGATTTTGACATATTTCCAAATGGCAATATATTCCCAATGGGGAGTGGGCAGTCACTCAATGGAGAGCTTGCAGCTAGTGGTGTTCTCAAGTTTCTGCTGCTCTTGTTCTTCTCGGTGGAAGTAATTGTGGGTCTGAAAAGTATTTATTGCTAAAGGGATACACAGAGTAGGTACAGAGCGGATGCGTCCCCTTGACTGTGTGGTCAAGAATCAGAGGACCAATCTCAGTGAAAAACAAGGCATTTAGGACCGAGGTTAGGTGAAGTTCTTTTACTCAGACTGTGGCAAATCTTTCAAATTCTCTACACCAGTGTAGAGAATCAGTCATTAATTATGTTCAAGACTGAGATTGATAGATTTCTAGTAACTAATGACACCAAGGGATATAACGTTGATGTAGATGATCAGCCATGATCCAGAATGGTGGAGCATCCTTCGTGGGCTGAATGGCCTATTAATGCACTTATGTTTTTATGTGTGCAGAATACAGACAAGACGAGCAGTTATTCCCTATCCCTAATTGCCTTGGGAAGATGTGGTGTTGAGCCAAATTCAGAACCATTATAATATGAACAGTGAACAATATTGCTACATTTCGAGCTCACCAATAGAGTCCTCAGGTAACTGGTAAAGTAATAGTCCTGAGCCTGGACTCATACAGCTGTGTCATTTTGTACCTCTTTTGTTTAAAATAATCAGAAATCATCTGAATTTGGAATCAAAAGCACAATGGCTATGTTTGTATATGAGAACAACTGATAGAAGTGGTAAACCCTATGGTCTTTAGTTATTTGAACATTTGCTGTTTAAGTATGTCTGTTGAGTGTTCTTGGCTTTCAGGCTGTTAATTAAGGCTGTACATTATTACAGAGAAACGTTAGCACGAGCTGGTAGCCCAAGATGAAACACTTCAAAGCAACGGAAAATAAAGCTTTTGTTCAGTCATAGAAACGATTGTGTTGTGTGGTCGAGAATCTGCAAATGTTGGAGGCAGAAACCACAAGAGATTCCAGAGCTGAAAAGGAAGCTACCAGAAGATTTGTAAATATTTGGGAATTCTCAATAGAGAAATGATCAAATGAAAGTCAATAAAGAGCAATACAAAACGCTTCACATGATGATTACTTAAATGGCAAAGAATGGGCAGGGGAAATGAAAGAGACCTTGAGATTCTGATTGACAATGATGCTCAATGGCAGTGAATAAAGAAAAGCAAATGTATATAAGTAGAACAATGCATCACAGAAACAGGCCCTTTGGCCCACCATGGCTGCACCATGACGCCATTAAAAAGCATATACAGTATTATCAAAAGGTCAATGTAGAGCTGCAATATTGAAGTAATTTTAACTGCTTGCAATCTTAGCATCCTAGTCAACCTATAACTGAACATCTGACTCCGTATTCTGTCATCACAAGGACTGTCTACTGCTACCTCTGTATTAGTCTTACCTTAGTATCTTAGGTTATCTTCCACTAAAACCCTCATTCATCTTTTTGGTGGCTTCAGACTTAAGTATTCCAAAGTGCTAATAAACACTCTCCTAACTTCCACCCATGTTTAAATTTAGCTTATCCAAAACTCTGCTGCTCAAATCCTAACACTCACAAGTTCTGTTTATTAATCACCATTGTTGGACATAACCTCATTCAACTAGGCCACAATATTTGCCCCTAATCCTTTCATCTGTCCTCTTTTAAGGCTCTCTTTAAAGCTTATCTAGTCATAGAGATCTACAGCTCAGAAAAAGGCTCTTTGGCCCTCGAGTCTCGGCCGATCAAAAATAGGTATCTGACTATTCTAATCTCATTTGCCCAAACTTGTCCCATAGCCTTGTACGCTTTGGCATCACAGGTGTACATCCAAGTACTTCTTAAATGTTTTGAAGTATATCTACCGCCCTCTGGGTGAAAAAGATTATCTTCATGTCCCCTCTAAACCTTCTGTCCCTTCTCATAAATTTATACCCTCTAGTCATTGATCCCTCTCTCAAGGGAAAAAATTCCTTCCTGTCTACTTACCAATGCATCGCATAATTTCATATTTCTCAATCATGTGTTGCTCAGTCTCTGTTCCATGGTAAACTACCCCAGTCTGTCCAAACTCCCTTCATAACTGAAACTCTCCAGCCAAGGCAACAACCTGAAAAATCACCTCTGCACCCTCTCCAGTGCAATCACATCCCTCCTATCATGTAGATTCCAGCGGTGCACAAAATACTCTCACTACAGATTAATCAACATGTGTAGAGTTCCAGCATAACCTCCCTGCTCTAAAACTCTGTGACTTCTCAACCATTTTATCTGGCTGACTTCTACTTTAAGGAACTACTAGCCATGCACACCAAGGTGCCTGTGATCCTCAATGCTTTCCAGGGTCCTTTGTTTGTCCTGCCCAAGTGCATCACCTCACACTCATCTGATTAAACTCCATTTATCACTAATCAGCCCATCTGACTTTGCATATGCCAAAAATAGCAAAAGTCCCAACAATAATCTCTGTGGAGCCCCACTGGACTTCCAGTCACAAGAACACATCTTGACCATCATCTTTTGCTTTTGCCACTCAGCCAATTCTTAATCCCATGCACTCATACATTTGCAATCAGTCTGCCATGCAGGACTACATCAAATACATTGCCTCATCTGTACGTACGGTGACCTCTTTGTTAAATTCAAGTTGATCAGACATGATCTCCCCTTAACAAATCCATGCTAACTATTTTTCATGAATCCCTGCCTGTTCAAGTGCAGACTAATCCTGTGGCCAAATAAGTGGCCAGGGTGGTGGATAATCCAGCCAGAGGTCATCTGCTTCTTCTTCTTTTTCTATGTTCATCCTCTGAGGGCTTTTCATTTTCTCTTCTTCTCTCATGGCCTCTGACGATTGCTGGCCTCTGGTGAGTGCTAATTGCTGGTTCTCCGACAATGATTCCTGGTCCTCTGGCAATGACTCCTGACATCTGGTGACAATTCCCAGCCAGGCTCAGTGGTCACCCAGCCTGCTGCAGCATGGGTTGGTGACCTCCTGGACTGGCCCAATGACCTCCTCCTGTAGTGGCCTCCTTTTGTGGCATGGTGACCTGGCGCAGTGGCCTCCTTTAGCAGCCTCCAGGTGTGATGTGGTGACCTCTAGGCATGATGTGGTGACCTGCTAGCTTGGTATAGTGGCTTCTCCACCAATTGTAGCAGCCTCCCAATGTAGTGACCTCGGCCCAGTATGGTGATCCCAGCCCGGTGATGTGTCCTCGGCCCGGTGATGTGTCCTCGGCCTGATGAGGTGTCCTCGGCCTGGTGAGGTGACCTCGGCTGGGTGAGGTGACCTGGCCCAATGAGGTGATCTCTGCCCGGCATGGCAGTATGAAGCAATCTCCCAGCCTCGTAGTCCTCAAGGTGAAGCTCGGCGCAGTGTGATCCACGGACTGGTGCAGACTGGAAGCTAGGTGTCAATGTGTTCTGTTGTCTGAACTTTCATTTCTGTAATACTGGACATTTTATTTTTATACTGTATAAGAACTTGTTACTAAAAAGGCTGTACCCAGGTACCTTTGTACCCAGTTGGTGCTATAAGTGGCGACATATAAACTTTTCATTGCACTCATTAAAATGTATATGTAGCAATAAAGGCTAATTCTATTTCCAGTTCTAATTCTAGTTCTAATTTTAATTATAATTCCGTGCCTCAGAATTGCTTCCAGTAGTGACCTCACCACTGATGCTAGACTGACTGTCCTGTAGTTTCCTGGTTTATCTCTTCCTCCCTTCTTGCATAAAGATACTGCACTGTCTGTCCTGCAATCCTCTGGTACCTCCCCTCTGGCCAGAAAGGAGTTGAAATTATTGCCAGTGCTCCTGTTATTTCCTCTCTTGCCTCACTCCCTTGCCAGGGATCCATTTCTACTGGCCATGGAGATTTAACCACTTTATATCTGCTAGACCACTCCGAACCTCCTCTTTGCCTATACCAATTTCACTATGTCACATAATTATATCCATTTGAGAAAACTCTTTATCATCCTTGTTAATGTATTCTTCTTTGGTTTTGAATCACTTCCTGTGATATGTACTAGGATGTCTTACTGCATTAAAGATGCTACATAAATGCAAGCTGTTGGTGAATTTAGAGCAAGATTTAAAACCGAAAAGCTATATAGGTTAGTACTGGATGGGAGCATGTCTAAGACATCATATTAAACAACCCCTTTTTCACTTAATAATTCATTTAATGGACAATCATTCGCAGAATAGATATTGCAACCAATTGTGAGACATCTAGATCCCCTGCTTGACAATACTTTGTGCCGTGTTAAATTGCACTTAAATGGAATTGAAATTAAAATGACAAGATAAATAGGAGCTATTCAGTGGCCTTTGATGTGTAAGTAATTGAGGTTGTTCAACACAATAGGACTGAGTAGCAGCATGAGTTTAATGGCAAAGTGCATAGCAGATGAATAAAACTATCACAAATCCACAAGCATTCCCGAATTTGAAGATGTCCTTGAACTTCTACATCCATTAAATGTTTTCTTTGAGTTGCAGCAACTAAGGATACTTGAAACTTAACTTGTGTTTTTAAAATAAAAACATTTTTACCCACTATCTTCCCAAGTCAATAGCAAATTAAAGAAACAACAAGACTAATTTTAATTGAAAAAAGGGGAAGTAGCCATCGGTGTTCTCTCATTAGAGAGAAAAACTGCTGGTGGTTTAACCTGAGGGTGCTTGGAGACAAGGAGAGTGCTTGAGAAGGAAAGGCCTTCATTGTAACCTCAGCCATTGCAGGAATTGAACCCATACTATTGACATCAGTCTGCATTGCAAACTGGCTGTCTGGCCAACATATCTAATTTACCCCTGATTTAATAAACTGAAGATTTAAACACACTTTCACAAGTCTGTGCTGTTCCCAGAAAATCACACAGATTGACATTGCCATTTAGAACCTGTTACCCAGAATTCTCCATTCATTTCACCTGTTCTGAACTGTTCTGATGAAGGGTCACTGGACACAAACATTAATTCTGCTTTCTCTCAACAGATGCTACCAGACCCGCAAGGATCCTCCAGCAATTTCTGTTTTGCTATAGAAATATAGTAGCGCCTTGACATACGAACAACTCCGCTCACGAACAGGATTGTACGTAAAATTTTGCTTCAACGTATGTACGAAATTCAAGGTACAAGCGAAGGTACGAACGCAAAACGCCCGTGTACAACCACGTGGTTTCATTGTTCTGCTTTGCTACACGCACTTTGAACGCAAAAGCTCTCGGGCCCCACGTGATCTCATTCAGTTCATCTTTGGCGCGCGCACGCTGTGAACATCGTTCGTTGCTACGTCCAAGCATTCTTACGCTTTTTTTTTTGTTTTTTGCATTAAATTAGCCCTCATTATAGCTCCCAAGAAAGTGAAAATAGGTAGTGATAGTGGTGTTAAGAAGCCTAAACGTATTACTGTGGAAACGAAGAAGGAAATAATATCTAAACACGCGAATGGTGCTCGCGTATCTGATCTCGCTAAGCAATACAACATGGTGAAACGGATCAATTGGAATTACATTAATTCAAATGGGAAAAATTGATTCAGTTCGCTAACTTTTCGGTTCGCGAACCGGGTCCTGGAACAGATTAAGTTCATAAGTCGAGGCGCTACTGTACACTAGTTTGCAACCAGATTTTTTTCTATTTAACCTTCAGACATTAAATACATGGAAGAATTAACAGGAGAGTCCAGTGAAGAAAGCTGGCTTGTATATCTAGCTCTCTGATAATGTGGAAACATAGAAAATAGAAACAGGATAAAGCCATTTGGCTGTTTGAACTGATAGAATAAAAGGTATTCTGGAAGGGAATCCTGTTCACATTTTCCCTTTTCTTTCTTAAACAAAGATATTGAGAATAAGTAAATTCTGCCTCCCTGGTTTATATCTGCTTAACCAGTAGAGATCAAACATAACTTTTTTATGGTGTACGTAACTGAATCACAGTTGGGATGAGTTTGAAAGGGGGAAGTAAAACTGACTACAATGCATCCCACATAAACTACAAATTACAACATGATTAATGGAACTAACCTGCAAAGCTGTGGTCTAATCAAGAAAGCAGTGATGACAAGAGCAACGGATAGAAATACACGAGCAGCTTCTTACCATTATTTAAATCCTGACAGGAAATCATTCGTACCTATTAATTTTATCACATATGGTGGATAATTGCTTAATCACTGATGTTTATAATTAGTTGCTTGGTAATAAAGAAATTGGGTGTTGCTGATGAAGGAGACTGCTGTCAAAGTTTTTCACCATGTACTGATCAGACAGATGCAAGAAAACCTAATTTCAAAGGGACTAACCGATTATACTACATGAGAGAAGGGTACTGATTGGTTGATATGTCAAACGTGTTTGATCAAAGATTGTCATGGAGAATGCACCAGGGAACTATAAACCTTCTATGCTATCTTTTATTTCAAAAATTCAATGTGACTCCCATTTGCTTGCTATAAGATCCATGTATCCATTATTACAGACCTGTCTGTAGAAGGAAAAAGCAGAGTCACAGAGTGATTGTGTCATATAGAACAGAAAGAGACCCTTCAGACCAACTCAGCCAGTTTTCCTAAACTTAACTAGTCTCATTTGTCTGCATTTGGCCCATATCCCTCTAAACCTTTCCTATCCATGTACCTATTCAAACATATTTTAAATATTGTAATTGTACTCGTCTCTACCACTTCCTCTGGTAACTCATCTATATATGTACACCACCCTCTATGTGAAAAGATTGTGCCTCAGGTCCCTTTTAAATCCTTCCTCTCTCATCTTAAACCTACACCCTCCAGTTTTGGACTCCCCTATCCTGGGGAAAAGACCTTGGCTAGTCACCCTACCCGTGCCCCTCATGATTTTATAAATCTCTATTAGGTCACCCATCAGCCTCTGACACTCCGGGGAAAAATATCCCAGCCGACCCAACCTCTCCTTATAAATCCAAGAATTGCACTTTACTTTCAGGAGCATGATATCAGTGAGCTCCTGAAACAGCAGCTATTTGGTGCATCCAATTATTTAGTTGTACAAGTCAGAACCACTCTTGACAATTCCTTGTGGGTGCTGTGAAAAATGTTTTTGGAATTTTTGACCAGCTTTTGCTAGTTTTCTAGGTCATTGCATTATACAGTGTTTATCTTAGCTTTCCTAGCAAATTTCTAATCTTGCTCCCTGGACTACATGCCACTTTCACTGTACTATGATAAGCTGGACAGCAATTGGCTCTCAGCATATGAGGTGCAGTGTGTTACTATGCATGTTAGTTGGCTACATCATGTTTTAGAATTTAAGAATGGTTTCAGCACAGAAGAAAGCAATTTGGCCTTGCATGCTTGTGCTGGCCCTCTGAGGAAGCAATGCGTCTGATGCCACTGCCCTGCCTTTCCCCAGAGCCCTGCAAAGCTTCTACCATCCTGAGTAGCAACAATCATTGAGATGTTTAGAATCAAAATTGAAAATACTGGGAACATTCAGCTGCATCTTGGAGAAAGAAAGGTTTTTGCTTGGATGTACTGAATACAATGATGCTCTAGAGTTACTTGAGTGTCATTTTAACACATTAAGGGGAAGGTGGGCTTTCCTGGTAGGGGCAGCATTTATTGCCCATCCCTAACTGCCACTTGAACTAGTTTGCTTGCTTGGATCATTTCAAAGGTTATCTTAGAGTCAACCACATTGCTTTGGGTCTGGAGTCACATGTGAGCCAGGCCAGGGCCACAGATTTCCTTCCCTAAAGGACATTAGTGAACAAGAAAATACTTTTCAGCATGACAATGATTTCAACGTCACCATAAGGCTAGTTTTTAATTTCAAATTTTCATTAATTCAAATTTTCCTATTTACCATGGTAGGATTTGAATCCATAGTTCCAGGACATTGGCATGGCTCTCTGGTCTCAGTGACAATACAATTACACCATCATCTCTCCTATAAAATCAATAACCTACAGAAGGACATTCATAACATTCATCACCTTCTGATGTGTCTACTCCAATATTGATTATATTATACCTCAAAGGATAATCGGCCCTAAGCATCCTAGCTCCGGGGCTTCTGTTCCAGAACTAGTCTATCATGCTAGCCAAATTGTTCAGTAAAACTGCAATCCTGGGATTTACCAGACAATGTGTTAAAGTCGCGTTCTGACCATACAGAACAGGCCAAATCCAATCTGGTCAAGTAGCATCCCATCAGTTTACTCGCATCAACAGCAAAGAGATGGAAGGTATCATCAACACTACTATCAACTCACACTTAGTCGTACTTAATAAGGAATTACCTGCTTGGATCCTGCCATAGTCAGTAGGCTCCTAACTGCATTGGGTCAAAAACAGATGAAACCGATGAATCCCAGAGGTGAGGTGATAATTACTTTCTTTGACATAAGGACAGCATAAATGTGCCATTAAGGAAATAGAAAAGGTATTTCAGTAATGTAAAACAACTGCTTCTGGGATGACTGGCTATTTGCATTACTGTACCTTACATATTCCAACCTCATTAAAATGGATTTACATCCAGAGAATATTCCAAAGAATATCACCGTGTAGGACACTGGAGAAACTCCTGGCTCACTCACAAAATATCCAGAATATCAGCTATATAGTCAACTAGACAGTAATAATGATTTGGATGCAATTACTTTGGCCAATGAACTCTGACTAAGAAAGGGATTCATCCAGTAATAATATAATCGTGTAAACTCTGGACCTGGAACCAACCAGTTATGATCATATTTGGGGAACTGGCGAGATGGCAAGGGGAATCATGTGATAGGACAACACTTTTGAGAAACTGCAGACCATGAAACAGAAGCAGAAGACATGCCAATAGGTAAGATTTTGTGGGTCTCTCTCCACTCTCTTCAATTAGCCTATAGCTTGAGCCTGCCTAATATTTTATCACCTTCAAGCAATGCTTTAGATTCAACCCAGCAGCTGCTGCCTCAAGAAGAGATAAATTGTCTGTTAACATATTTAAACCCTCTCAATACCAGCTCCTGAGGGATCATCGAGATGAACCTGAAATAGCCAAGTCATCAAGATGTACAACACCAGTGACATATTAACTTTTATTGGACTTGAGCAAAAAAAAACTGCTCACATTCTCCTTACATTTGTTAACTTATTTTCTTATGTGAGTGTCAACTGTTCATTCAATTTTCTGGAAGCATGATCTTGGGATATTAACAAGATTTCATTGTAATGCATTTTATATTTCACAGCATAAAGCATGGCAATAAAGAAAAGCATATCCTCTGACTTGCTATGAGAAATGGTAGGTCCACTAATACTACATTATATCCACAGTGACAGGCTGTTCATGGATAGAATAAAAGGTGGAATCCATATAGTTGCAAATATAAATTGAATCACTTTGTTGAATGATGAACTCTGTCAAGCAGATTGCACAGATCTGCTATGACTGGAATGTTTTGAAAAAATAGCTACACAATGTCAAGATAATAAAATCACAGACATATTGTCACTCATGTTTTGGTATGACAGCTTGAAAATGAGATGATTATTTTTCTTTTAGAAACTCCAAGAACAGGTTGATTCATAGATAGATTAAAATGTTGGTCTGGATAGTCCTTCCAAGGTAATCTTTCAGTGGCATAATGCTAATCCTAGCATTGATTCAGCTCAGTTCACCTCCCCTGGGCAGCCATAGAAATTGTTTTGGATACCAGGAAACCATCTCACCAACAGGCAATGGGAAATACAATTCTGCTTCCGACTTTAAAAGCATAACATCATCTTTAGTAGAAGGAGCACCAAGCCCCTGGGTGTTAACTGCTAGAAAGGTAAAGCTACAAGAAATAATGGCTGAAAGAGGTTACTGATGGTCGCTGAAGATAGGAAACTCTTTCTGAACAGTCTGCTTGGAGTTTGTCGAGACAAACAATGTGACTTGCCCTTCCCAAGAATGGTTACATATCCAAGGGTGACATTGAATGATTTCAAAAAGATAACCAAGATGAGTCATGATCAAAGTTGTTATGAACTTCTGCTACCATTAATCCACTCATCTCTAACTCACTTAGCATCTTAACCTTACTCTTTTAAAAAGCTACTCCTTCAAGCACTTAGCGCTACTCTGTGACCTCCTTACGCCTGGCACGAAAGCTTCTAAAGGTCTTTAAAGGAATTCTATTTAAAATGTCAGGGCACATTTATCAAGCATAATTTTATTGGGGAAAAGCTCCACAACACTCCCAACCCTGTTCACTCTTCACTGAAAGCAGGTCATCATCACCACAGAAGCACAACCAGAGGAGAACCACCATCACTGAGAATCCTGAGGGAGACGAAACATCAGATGTCATCAGAAAATGTATAGGAAAACCAGCAAGAGAGGCTGAGGTTGGAAGTGACATGAAAATAAATGCTTGGTAAGGCCTGGGCAGACAGAATATGGCTGAAATTAACGGCCACTGTAGTCCATTGGACAAAAAAATCTGATGACAACACTGCTGTAGCCTTTACAAGAGGATTAAATAATAATCAGGCTCCCATATCGTAAAAAGCAAAAACCGTAACCCCACAATTAGCTGGCCAATCAGAGGGCTGGCAGCTCTTCCATCCCAGCAGCAACACTGGTGACCACTGCAGGGAGTACAGCAGTATCTTCAGCAGCAGCCAAGATGGAAGCAGCAGTAACCCATTGAATGGGCAGACCAATCAGGTAGGCATCAATGTAGATGGCAGTGGGGGTGGCCTTGTTGCTGATGGACACATTCTACTCAATTTGAAGGTGTCCCTCCTGAACCCACCACAAGGCTATGTTGGGGTACTTTGACCTTTTGCATTCCTGAATTAATCAATTGTCATGCAGACTAGTTGGAAAGGTGAGGGACTGTCCACCTCATGCCATTCCATCCAGCAATAGAGCCCCAATAAACCTCCAGCACTCTCCTGGTAAGAAGAAATTATATTCTACTTGTTATTACAGCTCTTTATGCATTAAAGCACTGAAATCTTCATTCTGTGCCCAACTGAATGAAATGTTCTGCCTTCCAAATCTTACAAGAACTGTAACTGTTTAGACCCACAGCTGTAACCACTTCTTCAACAAATACATCTTGATACTACACTGATACGGCATTCATTACAAAGAATTTGTTCTACAATCAGTGTGTTGTAACAATATTATTGAAAATGAAGGAATGAGGCAGGGGGAGAAGCTATATCCGACATGGAAGTGGAGACATGACACAATCAACTCAAATCAGAGAAGTCCTGTAATCAAAAGAACAGGAATTAGGGATGTAAGCCTTCTTTGTGGACAATGCAGCTGGTTTCCATGTGATTGAAATCATCATAAGTGGGAGGAGTTCATCAACCAAATTCGCACATTGCAGGAGATTTCTCATGAACGGCTATGCCAGTGTGAAAAACTACAGCAACATCAAGATGCCAGAACAAACTGTTAATGACCATAGTACTTCCAGAGTGACAGTTACTAGGTCATTAATAGATACCCACCAGCCACCGGTTTGAGTAAAGACTTTATAATCTCTGCAAAAAAACAGTAAGTCCGAGTCATTATTGCCCACAACTGAGAAAACGCCTATGCCCAATAGTCCTTGTCAATGAAAGTGCAAGATTGCTGAAAGCTACTCCATCTGAGATATAGTTGCCCTGAGGCAGGAGCTGACTTACATGTGTTCAAAATTGGAGCAGAAGTAGACTATCTATCCTTTTAGTCTTCTCTACCTTTAATAGGATTATGGCTGATCGGTTTGTGTTTCAATTTCCACATTCCCATCTACTCCCAACAACCCTTGCTTCTATTGCCTTACCAGAACATACCCATTCTGTCATAAACATATTTAATAACTACATCTGTTCTTACCTTCTATCACAGAGTTGCTAAGTTATATAACATTCCGACTGAAAAGAAATCGCCTAATCTTTGTCCTGAAAGGACAAGCTCTAATTTTAAACAGTATTCCTTAGTTTTGGACTGACCTACAAGAGGAAGCTTTCCTTTTCACATACACATTGAAGACAACCCACTCATTCCAGGTATAAGTATAGTAAATATCCTCTGAATTGCCACTAATGCATTTACTGTCCTTAAATAAGGAGACCAAAACTATACACAATATCTAAGATGTTGTTCCACCAATGCCCTATATTACTGAAGCATTATATCCTTACCTATATGTTCAATTCCTTTCATAATAACAAATAGCATCCTATTAACCTTCCAGATTATATGATGTACTTGCATACTTTTGTGATTCACAAACTTCAACAGCTAAATCCCTCTGCACCTCTAGATTCTGCAATGGTTCACCATTTCGCACATTACATTCCATCTGCTAGATTTATACCACTCATTCAAACTCTCTATATCTGTCTGCATTATACCTATGTCTTCTTCACAATATATCTTCCTACTTATCTTGGTATTATCTGTCAATCTAGCAACAATGCCATGGCTCCCCTCATCTAAGTCATTGATGTAAACTATAAAAAGATGAGATGTTCACACAAACTCCATTCGGATTCCATTTGTCATATCCCAACAACTGGAAAAAGACTCATTTCGGCATATTCTCTATTTTCTGCCTGCTAGCCAATCTTTTATCCACGCCCTGTTAACCCTTAGTGTAAACTTTTATTTTCTATCATAATTTTTGATGTGGCACTTTATCAAATGTCTTATGAAGAATCTATGTTGAAGACACACTTTTAATGAAACTGACCATCTTCCTGAAGCTTATCACATTCAGGCTCATCAGAGGAGGAGTGTTCCTACTGATGCAAGGGCTCATCAGGTTGCGTGGCAGTGTCATATACTACACAAAATACCATGGAAACTATCCATACATTTCTCTACTGCAATGCGTGAAAGCCTTACTGCTGACATCTACCAGGTCCAGAGGAACTAGCCATCAATCTGAGGAGGGCCCGTGAAAAGCTCAGGTGGTACGGCTTCCACAAGATGTGTATGTCATGACACTTCCCTGAAGTGATTCTTCAACTTTGGTTGAAAACCAGTCAGTTTTTATGGAGTGGAATCCTTTGTGGTTCACATATGCAGCAAGGTCTTCTCAGGGAACTCTAATGGCAACATGAGTACAGATATTTACTCTAGGAAATTGAGCAATAGCCATAATAGCCAATAGCCAACAGTGAAAAGATTGAGTGTCACTGATGCTATGATGCCACAGCCATGGGAACTACCATCAAATACAAGTGGCTGCAGATCTTGCTGCAGGATTCAGCAAATTTTGCTGACTACTTCCTGGGAATAGACACAGATCTCTCTGGCATTTCCTGTCAAGCATCTGAAGTTAATTTGTTCATGGCTAGAAGGTGTTTTGTGGCACTAGTAATCATCTTTGCCTATGCATCCCCTAGATGGCTGCGTCCTGACCATCTTCTTTCTCTAGTGTTGCCTGACGCTGGCCTTGTGGCCTTAGCTATTGATTGGTGAAAGCCCTCCATTGTCACCACCTCCTTCTGCTGTCAGGATCACAGAATATTAAGTGTGTAATTTCCATCGCTATTCCACCAAATAGGTTATGTGAAAAAGGCATAAAAACAAATTGCTAGAGAAACTCAGCATATCTGGCAGCATCTGAGGAGAGTAAAATAAAGTTAATGCTGTGAGTTTGGTGACTCAGCAATTTCTGTTTTTGTTTCAGATCTGCAGCATTCACAGTTCTTTGTTTTTTTTTAAAAATGGTCATTGATTTGATTTATACAACAGCTAAGGAGGGAGAGAGCTTTCTATTTCTCCCATTGCTCGCATTCGAAACTCCACCCAGTCCATACTGGTTTCCTCCTATGTCAGGTTACACTCCTGATGGTTACAAATAAGTTTTGGACATGATCAATTACACTTTGTGAATGATCTTCAATATGTAAATTATAACGCCGTACATATTGAGAGGGCAAGTGTAAGATTTCTTTCATTAGAATTCAATGGGATCATTTTGCATTCTTGACCGAGAGCCCACACTCACTAATGGATTTTCCCAAAAAGGATTCTGTTTTGATTGATTGGCATATTCAAGTAATTTCTATAAATTGTTCCATCTGCGACCTCTTATGCTGATATGCCTGAGTGATTGTAACAGGTCAGCCAGGTGGACCTCATAGAATATGAGTTCCCTAATTGGGGCTGTTAATCTGGTCCAATCAGGGAGCTCTGGCTGGCAGATAAGAGTAGGAGTGTTGCCTAGTGGTGTTATCACTGGACTGTTAATTTAACCATCTTCATACCATACTAGGTATCTGGTTCAAATCTCTGCAAAGGCAGATGGTGGAGTTTGAAGTCAATAACTATCTGGAATTAAGAATCTACTGATGGCGTGAATTTGTTACCAATTGGCACACAAAGCCCAGTGGTTCACTAATACCTTTTGGCCAAACTGGCCATCAACAGGTCCAGACAGCGGGCCATGGAGGGGGTCGTTAGGGCCGACTGCCTGCCCCTCTTCCACGGTTACGTTAGAGCCCGGGTGTCCTTGGAGAAGGAGCACGCGGTATCCACCAACTCCCTGGAGTCGTTCAGGGAGAGGTGGGCGCCGCAGGGAGTGGAGTGCATTATTTCTCCCTCCAACTCTATTTTGATTTAGTCCCTACCCTCCCCTTCACTGTTTGATCACACAGCATTGCCCTTTGATGTGAAGGGCACTGCTTGTCACTGGCCACTTGGGTGTTTTTCCTATCTTCCTGGTGGTGGAAATTGAATAAAGATTCGCGCACTTTGTGTCCTTCACTGTGTTTTACAAAAAAAGAAGAAGAAAAAAAAAGAGTAGGAGTGTATTTGGAGTGTTTTGGGGTTGAAAAAAAAGGAGTTTTAAAAAAATAAGCACTTCCACAGTTAGGCGGTAGTGTGGGGGTTTAAAAAAAATGTAAAAAAAAGGAGAGTTTTGGTGTTATAGTCAGTGTGTTACTGTCAGTTTTGGCTTCTCTCTTTTTTTGGAGGGAGGGAAAACCTAATTCCTGAACTGGCTGAATTATTTAGCTAGTTTGTTAACTGGCATTTCTCTTAAAAAAAGAAGAAAAGAAGAAGAAAAAAAGAAAAAAAAAGAGGAGTGTTGGGATTTGAGGTTTGTCCTCATTTCCCTAAAAACTGGTTGAACTGTAGGGTTTGAGGCCTGGCTTTGCTACTCCTCTCCCTTGTAAAATTGTTGTTTCTTTGTATGCAGCTGCTAATGTTATCTGTTTGAAAACTGTATTGTTTAATAAAATTTTAAAAAGTAGATTAGATTCTCCTCAGATCACGGGACTGACTCCAAGCTGGCTGACTACAGCCAGTGTACTGTGCAGCAGTAAATAAAGGGTGACTTGGTGATGGGAAAAAAATGAACAAGAGTATCAGACATCCTGTTAACTCTGAGCTGGCTGTGGGGGAACTGTTGAATCAGTCTCAAGGACTTTCAATGTGTTCATGACAGATATTCACCTCTATGGAGTTATTGCACTGGCAACGAGAGTAAACAAAGTTCCTGAAGAAGCTCGCTTGCAATAGTTGCCTTTGAGTTGATGTAAGCATGTCTGGCATCATGCATTTATTTGGGAAGCTTGATTCATTGGAGTCTGGCATTGAAGACTGAGCCCAGTATGTGGAAAGAATGTATTACTTTTATCAGGCAGATGAAAATCAATGAGTAATTCTCCTGACAGCTTGTGGACCCGCAGTTTTCTCAGTTATTAGCAACCTAACATTTCCTGAGGCACCAGACACTAAAACCTTTCAAAAGCTGATGGATTTAGTCAAGGATGCTATTATTTTATTTGGCAATTTGAGAACCAGGGGAATTTGTATCGGGATTTTCAACTAGGTTAAGATGACTGCCAGAGGCATGTGGTTTTGCCTTAATCCTTAATGAGATGTTGAGAGACTGTTTGATACATGGGATTAATGATGAAACCATACACAAGAGCCTACTAGCTGAACTGGACTTCAAACAGACACTACAACTGGCTTTAACATTGCAAAATGCAGCAAGTGGAGCATTTGAATTGCAGGGTATTCCAAAGGAAGTGGACACCCTCACCTATCCGACAGTGCTTGGGGTATACCGCTTGAGTGAAGGCAACTTCATAGCCATACTCAGGACATATCCAGAACAGAGGGACTCGAGGTCAGCCCACAGCAAAACCCATGACAAAGCCAGGCCTCAGCCAATTGGTTAAAATTTTCTTCAAGATCTGGACCAGCAAGTCAGTTTGTTGCTGCTGACATGCAGACTCGGGATAGCAAAAGTGTCCCACTAGACTTAAATTGAGTAAGACAACTTAGAGCTGAAAATGTGTTGCTGGAAAAGCGCAGCAGGTCAGGCAGCATCCAAGAAACAGGAGAATCAACATTGATTCTCCTGCTCCTTGGATGCTGCCTGACCTGCTGCGCTTTTCCAGCAACACATTTTCAGCTCTGATCTCCAGCATCTGCAGTCCTTACTTTCTCCTCTAACACAACTCAGACACTGGTATCTAGGACAATGCACATCCTGGAAAGTTCACCTAATCTGGTTTGGAACAGTTAACTTGCTTAACAACATCCAAATCAGAACCAATCAAAATAAGCATCTTGTTAAATGGTCACCTGGTTCTAATAGAGGCTGATGTCAGAATGGCTGTTTCAGGGATCGCAGAACCAGTGTCTAACAAAATTTGTTTGAACTCCAACCCTTACATTTGCCCAAGATCTTGGCCTGACTGAGAACCTACACCAGGTAACCTGTGCAGATTAAGGGTATTTCCTTCTGGTATCTAATGAGAAGCAGCTGGTTCAGTTCCCAATGATTGTAGTAGAAGGTTTAGGCTCAACCTTGATGGGGTGAAACTGGTTGAGAAAGATTCACTGACTGGGGGCAGATGTTCGCAGTTAAAGGGACGACTGGAAAATGGAAAATGTGACTTAGGGTGAAAGGAAAGGCTGGTAGGTACAGGGAATGCTGGATGACTAAAGAAATTGAGGGTTTGGTTAAGAAAAAGAAGGAAGCATATGTAAGGTATAGATAGGTTAGATTGAGTGAATCCTTAGAAGAGTATAAAGGAAGTAGGAGTATACTTAAGAGGGAAATCAGGAGGGCAAAAAGGGGACATGAGATAGCTTTGGCAAATAGAATTAAGGAGAATCCAAAGAGTTTTTACAAATATATTAAGGACAAAAGGGTAACAAGGGAGAGAATAGGGCCCCTAAAGATCAGCAAGGCGGCCTTTGTGTGGAGCCACAGAAAATGGGGGAGATACTAAATGAATTTTTTGCATCAGTATTTACTGTGGAAAAGGATATAGAAGATATAGAATGTAGGGAAATAGATGGTGACATCTTGCAAAATATCCAGATTACAGAGGAGGAAGTGCTGGATGTCTTGAAATGGGTAAAAGTGGATAAATTCCCAGGACCTGATCAGGTGTACCTGAGACTTCTGTGGGAAGCTAGAGAAGTGATTGCTGGGCCTCTAGCTGAGATATTTGTATCATCGATAGTCACAGGTGAGGTGCCGGAAGACTGGAGGTTGGCAAATGTGGTGCCACTGTTTAAGAAGTGTGGTAAATACTAGCCAGGGGACTATAGACCAGTGAGCCTGACCTCGGTGGTGGACAAGTTGTTGGAGGGAATCCTGAGAGACAGGATGTACATGTATTTGGAAAGGCAAGGACTGATTAGGAATAGTCAACCTGGCTTTGTGTGCGGGAAATCATGTCTCTCAACCTTGATTGAGTTTCTTGAGGAAATAACAAAGAGGATTAATGAGGGCAGAGCAGTAGATGTGATCTGTATGGATTTCAGTAAGGCGTTTGACAAGGTTCCCCATGGGACACTTGTTAGCAAGGTTAGATGTCACGGAATACAGGGAGAACTAGCCATTTGGATACAGAACTGGCTCAAAGCTAGAAGACAGAGGGTGGTGGTGGAGGGTTGTTTTTCAGACTGGAGGCCTGTGATCAGTGGAGTGCCACAAGGATCGGTGCTGGGTCCTCTACTTTTTGTCATTTACATAAATGATTTGGATGTGAGCATAACAGGTACAGTTAGGAAGTTTGCAGATGACCCCAAAATTGGAGGCGTAGTGGACAGCGAAGAGGGTTACCTCAGATTACAACAGGATCTGGACCAGGTGGGCCAATGGGCTGAGAGGTGGCAGATGGAGTTTAATTCAGATAAATGCAAGATGCTGCATTTTTAGGAAAGCAAATCTTAGCAGGACTTAGACACTTAATGGTAAGGTTCTAGGGAGTGTTGCTGAACAAAGATACCTTGGAGTGCAGGTTCATAGGTCCTTGAAAGTGGAGTCACGGATAGATAGGATAGTGAAGAAGGTGTTTAGTATGCTTTCCTTTATTGGTCAGAGTATTGGCGTTGGGAGGTCATGTTGCAGATGTACAGGACATTGGTTAGGCCACTGTTGGAATATTGCGTGCAATTCTAGTCTGCTTCCTGTCGGAAAGATGTTGTGAAACTTGAAAGGGTTCAGAAAAGATTTACAAGGATGTTGCCAGGGTTGGAGGATTTGAGCTATAGGGAGAGACTGGACAGGCTGGGGCTGTTTTCCCTGGACTGTCGGAGGTTGAGGGGTGACCTTATAGAGGTTTACAAAATCATGAGGGGCATGGATAGGATAAAAAGACAAAGTCTTTTCCCTGGGGTAGGGGAGTCCAGAACTAGAGGGCATAGGTTTAGGGTGAGAGGGGAAAGATATAAACGAGACCTGAGGGGCAGCGTTTTCATACAGAGGGTGGTACCTGTATGGAACGAGCAGCCAGAGGATGTGGTGGAGGCTGGTACAATTGCAACACTTAAGAGGCAGTGGATGGGTATATGAATAGGAAGGGTTTGGAGGGATATGGGCCGGGTGCTGGCAGGTGGGACTAGATTGGGTTGGGATATCTGGTCGACATGGACAGGTTGGACTGACGGGTCTGTTTCCATGCTGTACATCTCTAAGACTATGACTTAGACTGGATCCACATTTTTCGATGAGAAAATGGTTGCCTGAGTAAAGTCATAATTAAATACCTTGGAATATTTCAAGGGCTGGGACTATAAAAAGAACCAAATCCACTTTGCATGTAGAGCATGAAGCAATTCCACAATTCTGCAAGGCCTGCCCAATGCCATATGCCTTATGGGCTCAGGAGTGGCACGGCGGCTCAGTGTTTCACACTGCTGCCTCACAGCACAAGGGACCCAGGTTCGATTCCTGCCTTGGGTGACTGTCTGTATGGAGTTTGCACATTCTCCCAGTGTCTGCATGGGTTTCCTCCGGGTGCTCTGGTTTCCTCCTACAGTCCAAGGATGTGCAGTTAAGGTGCTAAATTGCCCAAAATGATAAGTGCATTATTCAGAGCGAAATGGGTCTGTGTGGGCTACTCTTCAGAGAATTGGTGTGGACTTGTTTCCACACTGTAGATAATCCAATCTAAGGCTAGAAAGTGAAGGAATCATCAAACTAGTCCAGTTGTAAATGGGCAGCACTGGTCATACCCATTGTGAAGCCTGATGGGTCAGTTCATCTTTGTGGAGATTTTAAACAAACAGTAAACCGCTTCTCACAGCTGGATAAATACTCAATCCTTTGCATAGGGGAGTTATATGAAAAGCTGGAAGGGGGCTGTCCTTCCTGAAGCTGGATGTGAGCCACATGTACTTGGAATTGTAGATATATGAGGATTCCCAGGAATATGCTCCAATTAATTCCCATAAGTGTTTGTACCAATATACGAGACTGCCATTTGGGGTATTGTCAGCCAGTGCAATTTTCCAGCAGATGATGAAGAACATTTTACAAGATCTATCCCTGTTTGCCATTTATATAGATGACATGTTAATAACAGGAAACACCAACTTGGACATAGTGTTTAAATAGTTCTCTGAGGAAAAAATGTGTATGTCTGAGGAAAAAATGTGTGTTCCATTCACTTCAAGTGACCTACTTGAGTTAGAGTTGACAAGACTGGGTTTCGCCTGTTGGAAAGTAAAGTGAGGGCATCAGGAATAGTGGAAGGAAATGCTGAGGTCTTATCAGTAGACATAATGCAGTTCAAGCAATTGAATATTTTGGTGAGAGTTTTTTTTTCAAAAAAAAAGAGTTGATTCATTCATGCAATGTCAGCATGGCTAGCAGGACTTGGGTCTAATTCCACCCTTGGGCAACTGTGCAAACTCCACACAGACATTCCTCTAGTGTCTGTGTGGTTTTCCTCCAGGTGCTTCAGTTTCCTTCCACAATCCAAAGGTGTGCAGGTTAGGTGGACTGCCCAAGTAAAATTTTATTACGCATAGTGTCTGGAGATCTCCAGGCTAGGTAGGTTACCCATGGGGAATGTGGGGTTACAGGTATAGGATAGGGGAATGGATCTGGATGGGACGCTCTTCAGAGGGTCGGTGTGAAACTTGGTGGGCTGAATGGCCTGCTTCCACACTGTAGGGATTCCATGATTCTACGAATACAACCCAACAACGATACAGAGATAGCAATACAGTTAGAATAAAGATGAGAACTCTGGAGTATGAGTATTGGTGTTTCTATATCAATGCTGCCCTTGACCTTGTAGGTCATTGACAGCAAAGGTTTGGAAGGTACTAAACTTGAGAAAATATCTAATGCCTCACCCATTATATTTAGGGGCTGTTGATTTTGTTCAGGAGTAAAACAGAAATGGCACCTGCCATATTTCATGACAGTGTCATCCTGAGAACGTGAAGTCAGGACACGCTTTAATACAATTTATGTCATCCAATTTTGCAATTGGGAGCCTCAGAATTCCATTTCTGGATTTCCACTTCAATTGCTTCAAAATCATATTGAAAAAGTTGTGGTAAATGCTGGGCAGTGCAATTGCTACCTAACCCATTACCATAATCACTTAACTCCCCTCTCCCCCTCTCTCTCTCTCTCTCTCTCTCTCTCTGGAGTGGGGAGATAATAGCTATTTAAAAAGAATGAGACACAATCACTGGATCAGTGGCCTATGGAAGTTCACCATCAACACAAATGCAAAAATAACATAAGCTACGACATAAAGTGAAATTTGCCACAGTACAGGAGGTTTGAGCTTTCATTTGGGAATTAACCAGCCATCTGAGTTTATTTTATCTGATGCTGCATTCACATCAATAATGAGGTACTTCAAGAAATGAGATCCTATTGTGCTCACACATTTAAGCTGTTACTGTAACCACTTACAAACTCATTACTTGGAACTCTTCCAGCTCTTCATATTCCCAACTAGTAGGAGTTTGTGATGGCAACATCACATTTTGGTTGGAAAAAAAAGGCAAAAAAACTGTAGATGTTGGGACTCAGAAGCAAAAACAGAAATTGCTGGTAAAACTCAGAACACGCCATTCTGAAGGAGGGTCACACAACCTGAAATGTTAACTCTGCTTTCTCTCCGCAGATGCTGCCAGACACATTGAACTTTAGTAGCAATTTCTGATTTTGAAACAATTTTGTATCTCCAGCAGACAGTCAAGGCTCACTACTCTATACAATGACTAGCTAGATGAGAGTCACTGTCCTAGCTAGGTCAAGGTCACATTTGACCAAGCATGGCATCAAGGATCCAGAGAAAAACTTGTGTCAATGTGAAATGGGGGAATCTCTCCTTTGGTTGGAATCATAACTGGGCACAAAGGGAGGAGCTTGTAGTTGTTGGAGATCAATCATCTCAGTCAATGCATACACCATAATCTGACATTGCCCACGTTGGAATCATTGGAGCTAATACACCTGAACTAATAACATGGAGAACAAGCCACAGAAAAGTGTATCTGGGCTCAGTGCCCACTAGAAATTAGACAAAGAAAGTGCTGAAGAACCCTCTGTTTTCTTAGCATCCTCACAGGTTTGACAACAGGAGATTGAATCTTCTTCATGTGGATTGTCCTCACTATGCGCTGAAGTTCAGCTAGCTCATGATCAAAACTGCCCCTTGTGAAAAGCTATGATTGCAAGCTTATATATTTGTTACAGATACAGAAATATCAAGAAGAGCTGCAGGATGGAATAGGCAGCAGTTCTTCCTCAGCAACTTTTGTCAAACGCAGACCCTAACTCTGTTACAAGTTAGAATACATCAAAGAGATAGAGAATTTAAAAACAAAATGAACATGAAGCACTAAAGCACTGTTCTAGAAAAGGACAGATTACAGTTTAAGAGATTGTTCCTCTGGTGACAATCAACTTTCATTAATCGCAATACCAAATTCCCAGACACCTGAAGAAACATTGGAAATGCAGAGTTACTTAATCTAGAGCGTTTAACCTATTTACAATCCCAGCACCCCCCTTCCCCTACCCCCCCACCACCCTGTAACTTGTTCCATTTACTTGCATGTTTGTGTGTGCATATGTCATGACATTTGGGACTGTACTTATCTTTTAATAATGTTTATGCTATCAGCTGAGTATTTTTCAAATCAAACCCTTACTTGAAAACTCCAGAGACCTCCATGGATTGTTCCTTCATTGCTTTGCACATGGTAATTGGGATGTACAAAGTTAAAAATCATATTATCATGACAACCACCTGATGAAAGAGCGGCGCTCCGAAAGCGAATGTGCTTTCAATTAAACCTGTTGGACTATAGCCTGGTGTTGTGTGATTTTTAACATGGTTGTAACAGGTATTGGGAGGTTGTAGCCATGTTTTAGATCAATAGGCAATAAGTGCTGAGAGGCGGCTAAATTAATCCCTAGATAATTTAACAAACAAAACAGCAACATAGTTCACATGCTTTTTGCAGTGTCCTAATACTAAAGAGCGAAAATGTCCACTTTTGAAGCTTGTGGATTTTTAGACTAGAGAGAAGCAACTTGAGATAATTTGCGAGCTCTCTTCTGCAAAATATAAATGATGTTGCTGGCCAGATGCAGTTAAAAGTTCTTCCCAATAGCCAGGAAAAAAGAAATTTAGCCATAAATTTCAACCTTCTTCAAGCTGAAATAGACAGGCTAGCATTAGTGCAAACATGATTGGAGCAGTGGAGTGAAAAGCTGGAATATTAAGAGAGAGAAAGAGACCAGAGCAAGTGAAAGAATAAAGACCAGGAGGAAGAGAAAAAATATTTCAGGAAAGGAGAAAAGATCAAATTTTCTAAAAGGAACAGCAGGAAAGGGAATCAATAATCAAACTGCTTATTGACCATTACACTTTTCCAACAGAACACAAGGTAAAGGAACTACTGCTAACCATACATCAAGTGTCAACTTATTCAAGATTGCCGTTTAATCACTTAATTTGATGAGGAAGAGTGATAGGCCTCCTTCATTTCCTACCACTGCTTTGCTATTCTCTTAGAGTAACCAGAGGTCAACTGGACTCTACTGATGCATTGGAGGTCGGTTAGCTCAGTGAGTTGGATGGCTGGTTTGTGATACAGTATAACTCCAATAGGATGGGATTCAATTCCCATCCCAACTAAGGTCAAGGTGAAGGTCATGCCTTCTCAACCTGAGGTGTGGTGGCCCTCAGATTAACTTCACCGCTAATTGTCTCTCTCTAATGAGACAGCTGTCTTCTGAGACTATAGTGACTTTAGTGACTGGTGTCGAGCAAATTAATAAAGCTTGCTAAGTTTCCTGCCTGCCGACTAATTAAAGTTCAGGAAAAATGGTATTTTAAGTATGTGCTAGAGTTGAACCATCAGCGCCTTAGGAAATGTCTGACCAGGCATACAGTGAATTTAAATGCTTAAGCAGCTCACTTTTGACTGTTGGATACAAGTGCTTAAAAGTGAGACCACATACATGAACTTGAATTTTAAAATTAATTCTCTCCTTTCTAATCAAATGTATGCAGAGGAACAGAAAGTGGTAAGAGAAATGCAGGCAGTGACCCTGGCTCATGAGTTTGAGTCCCTGGGGTGGGGGAGTCCAGAACTAGAGGGCATAGGTTTAGGGTGAGAGAGGAAAGATTTAAAAGGGACCTGAGGGGCAATTTTTTAAAGCAGTGGGTAGTGTGTGCATGGAATGAGCTGCCAGAGGAAGTGGTGGAGGCTGGTACAATTACAAATTTAAAAGGCATCTGGATGCGTATATGAATAGGAAGGGTTTAGAGGCATAAGGGGTTAGATTAATTTAGGATATCTGGTTGGCATAGATGAGTTGGACTGAAGAATCTGTTTCCATGCTATACATCTCTATGACTCTATCGACCTATGAACTCAGGTAGTTTGGAAACTCAAACAGATTAGAGGAATATGGAAAAGAAATCAATGTACCTGCGCTGAGTTTGTGAGAAAGGGGAAACCATGGAGGGAAGGCAGAATAGCATTCAACTTTGAAAAAGAGAGAAGCAGACAAAAGACAAATAGAAATCCCCCTCAAGTGTTTCACGTGTGGAAAAATGGGCCATTTAAAAGAAAATCGTTAGCAAGCCCATTGACTCTCAGAGTCCAACTGTCAAGCCGCTGACTGCTGGATTGTAGGCAGTTTGATTTTGATCAACCATAGCAGCAAGCACAACAGCTGCTCGGAGTTTGTGTTCAAATGAAAGGTAACCCCTGACTGTGTTCAACAGTCAGAAAAAGAGATCAGCATTCTCTGCAACATTGGTTTTCCCCAGACCTTGCAACCTGGGAAACTAAAGCCAGTGTACTTAGATTTTAAAAAAAAGGTCCACAGAAGTGTGTATGGAAATACAACTGGTTAAAGTTTACATAGAGCGCAAGTTTATTATGGGATTGGTACCATTGGGAGTCATAGGAGCTCGCCCATGTCAATACATCATAGTCCCTGTAGATAGTTTCCAGTGCTGGTTCTAGCCACTTTCAGTGCTCATTTCCCAGCAAAATATGTATTTATTATTGTTGCAGCAAAGTCCTCTCTTTGACCTTTGACTGGGGAATGAGCTTTCCACTAACCTGTTCCGTTTCCTGTGGAACATTCCTGCCCCTGGTGTTTGTGCAACTTTTGCTGTGCTCACTTGTGGATCGTCAACCAAGTGAGGCATCACTCTGTTCTGAAGGAGGGTCACTGAACCCAAAATGTTGACTCTGCCTTCTCTACACCGATGCAGACAGAACTGTTGAGTTTCCTTAGCTCTGTCTGTTATTGTGTGAGGCAGTGCTCCATCTTTTGCCTCTTTTGAAACATTTCCTGTGACTTCTGGCATCCCTTCTTCCACATCTTTAATTCTTGGGTCCTTCCTTGGTTTTGTTTTAACTCTACAGGCTTGGCTTCGGTCCTTTTAACTTCTCCAACATTGCTTTTAACTTCTCCATCCAGAGGCTGTAAAAGTCCGAGAAAGCCAACAAGGACCTACAAAAGCAAAAGGAACTGAAAGATGTTCCGAGGTTCTACAGAGGGTGACAATGCCCATATGGTTTGGAGATGCTCAGGAAAAGTCATGCACCAAGTCTGTTAGTCAGAAAGAGTCAGGATGGAACCTGATCAAGTTATAAAGGTCAAAGCTAGGCCAGAAGCAGTTTTAAAAAAAAACAAGGAAGGGCCCACAGAGTTTAAAGATATGGATGAAGGTGGCCAACGGTCATATTAATGGGTACCTCCATTTTGGATGTAAACATTATCAGGAAATGTTTCAAATAGGCTAAAGGTGGAGTGATGCTTCACACAAAAACAGAAATAGCTGGAGAAACCTGACAGCTCGGTCTGCATTGGTGTAGAGAAAGCAGAGGCAAAACTTTGGGTTCAGTGACCCTCTTTCAGAACAGAGTGATGCCTCACTTGGTTGAAGAGCCACAGGTGAGTACAGCAAAAGTTGCACAACCACCTGGGGGCAGTAATGTTCCACAAGAAACAGAACAGTTTAGCGGAAAGCTCATTCTTGAATCAAAGGAAAAAGAGAGGACTTTGTGTAACAATAACAAATACATATTTTCCTGGGTAATTAGTCCTGAAAGAGGCTAGAACCAGCACTGGAAAATAACTGCAGGGACACTCCATGTACTAATTAGGTACATTATGTACTTTTCTATAATTCTGCACTTAATGGAAGCACTCAAAATAGGCCTGCATTTAAGGAAATAATGACAATGAATGCTGCAAAATGATGTTTCCTAATATGTTAATTAAAAGGTGATGTACTAGGAAGTTTAAAAATGGCAGTACGACCAGTTCACAAGCGTTAATCAGATTTAAATCTATCAAATGGCATGAATGTCTAGCAGAGTTCTTTTCTCAGAGAGAGGGGGCTAAATCTTATGTTTCTTTTTCGTGATGTGCAAGTTATATTAAGTTTTCTTAAGTTATATTAATTGTGGAGGGTTTCTTGTCATGACCCCAAAAGTGTTTTCTTGCCCAATTCATCAAACACGCCTGACTAATTGCCTACCATGTTGCAGTAAAGTTTGGTTTTCACCCCAGCTTATTACACGCCTTTCCCAGAACAACCTGCCACTCAGGAATTCAGTGGCTGGACAAAAGCCGTCAGTCCAGAGCTGCCCTGTACAGTTCCTGACAGCTGCCCAGGACAAGGCAGACAGGGGACAATGGTGCCCCATTTCTCAGGCAGGTCTCTAGATGTCCTACTGGACAGGGAGGTGCTGGATCAGAGAACACAGTGATACCACACCATGCCAGCCTAGTCCAAGGTTGCCATTTGTATTGAAGCAATCTTGGCCATCTGGAGAAATGCCCAGCAGGGTAGGAAGAAGATCATTTTCCTTCACCACAATGCCAAAGTGCTGCCTTCTTCTCTCTGTTGCCTGGTAAGATGGAAGTCCAACACTTATTAATGAAGCAACTTATGGTGTTAACTTGTCAATTAGCATTTGGTCTCTGCCTAGTGAGAATCTGGCCTTGATGCTTATGTAAAGCAGAAAGGATGGTGGGAAATGATCTCAATATCGAGCTGGGTCTCATCACACTGGTTGCTCAAATCTGCCACACATTTCACCATACCCCACATTGTTCATTTCCCAGTAAGATACCACCCAAGCCTAATGAGCTTCTGCGCTATGCAAGGGCATGTGCACTATCTTCTCTTTACATCTTACACTCACTGGACCATCACTTATACCAACTCTGTCACTGCACAAACACCTCATCAAAGCTCACTGATATAACTCTCCAATCTTGCATACATCATGTCCATTCGTGGGCTCTCACCCACCTCATCTTTCCAAACTACAAACATTCCTGCTTCCTATTAGCTCACCGAAGACACCTCGTGTTCTTGCATTACCACTAAATGCTCTTCCACCACTTCCATTGTATTCAGAACCTCCCTTTATCTCTTTGCTGGAATAATTGGCTCACTCCTTAGACTGATGTCTCAACTGCACCTGAAATTCCTGGACCATTCGAAAGGGAGATCAGATTCAACAAATCTAATGTAATTTTCTTAAGGATGTAATGAGTAGGTTTGATAAAGGGATCCAGTAGCTATAACTTATTTGGACTTTCAGAAAGTGTTTGATAATGTCCTACACAGGAGCTGAGCATGTAAAGTTAAAGAGGATGAATTGGGGATAGTGTACAGTCAAGGATAGAGAACTGGCTGGCAGACAGGAAACAAAGAGTAGGAATAAATAGACTTTTTATACAAGTGGTAGCCAGTGACCAGTGGGGTATAGCACGGATCAATGCTTGGACCCCAGCTATTCACAATACAAATGAATGACTTAGGTGAAAGTAGGTACTGCAGATGCTGGAGTTTAGAGTCAAGATTAGAGTCGTACTGGAAAAGCACAGCAGGTCAGGCAGCATCTGAGGAGCAGGAAAATAGACATTTCAGGCAAAAGCCCTTCATCAGTAATTCCTGATGAAGGACTTTTGCCTGAATCAGCGATTTTCCTGCCCCTCGGATGCTGCTTGACCTGTGCTTTTCCAGCACCACTCTGAATATGAATGACGTAGATGAGGGAACTAAATATAGCATCCGTAAGTTTGCAGACAAGACAAGGGTCTGGTTGGGAAGATTTTTTTTTAATTCATTTACGAGATGAAGACATTGCTAGCTCAGCTAGCATTTATTGCCCATCCCAGAGGGTAGTTAATAGTCAACCACATTGCTATGGGATTGGAATGACATGTAGCCAAACCACATCAGGATGACAGATTTCCTTCTGTGAAGGACGTTAGTGAACCAGATGGGTTTTGTCAATAAACCAACAATGGTTTGATGGTCAGCATTAGACTCTTAATTCTAGATTTTTATTGAATTCAAATTCCACCATCTGCCATGGCAGAATTCTAACCTGGGTACCCAGAACATTACCTGGATCTCTGGATTGGCAACACTACTATGTGGCAGTCACCTCCCCTGGGTGAGCTGTGAGGAGGATGCAGTGATGTAAGAAATTGGAATTTGAGTCAAAGCCAGCTACAAATATTTTTTTAAAATAGCATAAGATCCTACAATTGCTATGATTCTGACTGTCATTGTTTCTACTGGACAAGTCAGATCCTAGACTGAAACCTAATTTGATAGATGGCATTTTGATTTATTTTGGCTTTACCAAAGCAGTGTCCCACTGAAATATAAACAAGCAGTGTTGCAGCTTTTCATGTTGCAACTGTCCTAGACATTGGTGAGCCCACTCTAGAATATTATTTACTATCCCGGTCATCCTACTATAGCAAGGATATTGTTAAACTAGAAATGATACTGAAGAAAAAAATTACAAGGAAGTTGCTGGGACTGAAAGGTTTGAGTTACAACAAGAGAGTGGCTATGTGGGGACTTTTTTTCCTGAAGCATAGGGTTTGAGGGAGTGACATTATAGAGTTACAGTATGTAAAATCATGAAGGGCAGAGTCAAAGACTGCCTAGACTGGGGAGTCCAAAACTAGAGAGCATAGTTTTAAGGTGAGACAGGAAGATTTAAAAGGGACCCCGGGGCAACCTTTTCATACAGAGGGTGGTGTGTGTTTGGAATGAGCTGCCAGAGGAAGTGATGGAGGCAAATACAATTACAGCATTTAAAAGATATTTGGACAGTTACATGGATAGGAAACATTTAGAGGGATATGGGCCAAACACAGGAAAATGAGACTAGTTCAGTTTAGCACACCTGGTCAGCATGGATGAGTTGGACTGAAGGGTTTGTTTCCATGCTGGGTAACTCAATGACTCTATGTTTTCCTGTGATTTCGACAAGTTGAGTGAGTGGACAAATATAAGGCAGATGAAGTAACATGCGGATAAATGTGAGGTTATCCAGTTTGGTAGCAAAAGCAGGAACAGTTTTTTAAAATCTGAATGGGGATAGATTGGGAAAAGATGAAGTGTAACAAGGATCATTATACACCAGTCGTTGAAAATAAGCATGAAGGTGCGGCAGCTGATAAAGATGGCCAATGGTATGTTGTCTTCATAGTGTAAGGATTCAAATACCGGAAAGGGATGTTCTGCTGCATTAATACTGAGCCTTGGTGA
The DNA here is from genome assembly GCF_047496795.1 of Chiloscyllium punctatum. Lineage (NCBI taxonomy): Eukaryota > Metazoa > Chordata > Chondrichthyes > Orectolobiformes > Hemiscylliidae > Chiloscyllium > Chiloscyllium punctatum. The sequence continues at coordinate 71,217,363 of NC_092739.1, forward strand.
GGCCATTCTGGAATACTATGTGCAGTTTTGGTTGCCTTATCTGAGGGAGGATGTTCAAGCTATTGGAGGGATTGCAGCGAAGGTTTATCAGACTGATTCCTGGAATAGTAGGATGTATGGAGAGTGTGGATTGGTTAGGACTACATAAACTGGAGTTTAGAAGAATGAGGCAGAAGGTGAGGGGGTGCAGTTTATATGTTTTATAAACCAATAGAACTCTAACAGGACTGAACAGGATAAGTGCAGGAAAGATGTCCCCGATGATAGAGGAGTTCAGAAGCAGGGGTCACTGTCTAAGGATATGGGGTATGCCATTTAGGATTAAGAGGAAGTGATGTTTTTTCACCCAGAGAGTGGTGAGCCTATGAAATTCATTGTCACAGAAAGGACTGGAGGCCAAAACATTGAATGTTTTCAAGAGCAAATTTAATATAGTTCAAAAGGATCAATGGGTAGGGAGAGAAAGCAGAAAAAGGATGAATTGGATGATCAGCTGTGATCATACTAAATAGTGAGCAGGATTAAAAGGACCGAATGGCCTACTCCTATTTCTATTTTCTATGTTTGGACATGACTTTCAGGACTAACTGTGGGCAACTCTCTGGACTGCAATCAAAGAAGCTCTTAATCTACTGTGATGGGGGCACTCCCTGACTGACTGTAGTCCTGACTGCTGGGTATTCTGAGCCATGAGAAGTTGCCTGCCTTCCCTTCTGCACTAAAGAACAATGCAGCTCACAGAGACCGGCCATCACAAAGTGACTGAGTATTAAGGAAGCAAGCTAAGAGCTAGCAGATGCATCTTGTGCAGCTATATGAAATGTGTGTATGACATTGCATGCAAAGAGAATGTGGCAGAAGCAGGCAAATGATGTGTCCCTAAAGTTTACAATGAAGTCCTGAAGGGGTGAAGTGGTAGAGGAGTTGGTCCATCATGGTGTAATGAGGCTAGTGGCCTTGTTGATGCTGACTAAATGGATTAAGATTAGAAGAAGAATGTCCATGGAGCATACAGGGACGTTGTGATGAAAGCAGAGTTGTGTGTGAAGGGCCTGAAGTGAGATAATTGATGAAGGTTGATTTTTAAATGTGTGAGTGGCTTTGAAAAAATAACGTAGCTATGAACACTTCCTCAAGCATGGTAAGGATGTAACCAACACTATAGGAATGATGGGATACATTTCTATAAGAGCTAACAATGCAAGTTGTAAAATATAACAACCTTCACAAGGATGAACAGCACCCTTAAGATGGTAAGGAAGCAGACAAGAGGGGGATGTACAGCTGCATTGATAACAACCCTTCACAGGAATATGATGAACATGCAAAGGACATCAAAATGACTGATATTGTTTTGTTTATTGATGAGGGTATATAAGATACTCATTGACATGAACTATGAAACATTATAACTTTATGTACCATGCTGACTGTGTTTCACCTTTCTGAATTTGCAGCAAGAATATTGCCAAAAACCTGCTTGAATAAAGTCTGTAATAACTGTACACATAAATCAAAAGTGGCTGTTTCAAAATCAACATAGCTCCAGGAGCTATAAGGTGGAAGCAGTTCGCCACCTGGTAATTGCTTTGTGTTTCATGCTGGGAGCTGGTGTCAGCTGGGTGAGAAGGAGAGGAGAATTGGGAGTTGCACAGAAATGAAGTGACTTAGTCAATGGTAATAGAACTTACTCAGCATTTTCTATGCTGTTCAAAGAAAATTCCACCTCCAGTCTTTTCCACCAACACTGACAGGGAGAATTAGGAATCCTGAAGCAAACAGAGACAATTTGCATTTCTCCTAGTCAGCCCATCCCTCATGTAAAATGAATGCTAGCTAGTGTATGATTAGCTTGAGGCTGAAAAATATTATCCTGGCAACAGTCTTGGGCTCTGTCAATAGTTACCATATGTATGTAAGTATCCTAGATCAACTAAGTACTTTGTCGAGTGCTGGACAGAATTAATTTCAGTGATGCTGTACTTAAAAATATGCAATTAAGTTTTTATAGTGATAAGTGATGACTGAGTGAAAAATGGATGGTATAAAGACTAAGACACATGTTTCTCGTGGAGGTGGGGAAACGGGAGTGACATGGTCTTCTTTTCTGCCATCTTCAACTAACCATTTTTATAAATTAGCAACAAACGGAAGTAAAATGAGAGAAAACATGCAGCTACTTAGAATGAGAATACCACATACACGCACCCTCCTACAGCCTTCCCAACTCAGCATCAATTATAACACTTGCAGAGTGTGAACACCTTCTTCCATTTTTGTTACTCATCCCCATGTCCTGTTCTCTATGGGTTGCTCCCAGCACAACCCATTTTCAACAATTCACACTTCATGTTATCACCGAGTCTGCATTTACTTCTTCCCTGGTTTATCATCAGCAATTCCTTTATCCACTTTCCCTTCTTTACACACACTCTCTTTCCCTGGGTACTGCGTCCATTTATTAGTCTCACTTCTCTGCACCTCCAACCACCACACCTCCCCCACCCCCACACACCCCACCCTCCCCATCACCCCACCCTCCCCATCACCCCACCGCCCTCATCATCAGGTTAAAAACCCCAGGCAGAAGTGGGTACTGCGGATTCCTGATGAAGGGCTTTTGCCGAAAATGTTGACTTTGCTGCTCCTCGGATGCTGCCTGACCTGCTGTGTTTTTCCAGCACCACTCTAGTCCTGAGGTTAAAAACCACCCTTTCCCAATTGCTTTCAGTTCAGGACTCAAAACATGAACTCTGTTTTTCTTTCCAGACTTGCTGAGTTTCTCCCGTACCTTGTGTTTTTGCACAGCTAGGCTACCTCTTTTTGTATAGGTATGAGGTTGGTGATACGTCTTCATTGGGTTCTTGACCTGCCCCTCCTGAGTTGCTTGTCTTCCTCAAGGTCACAAAGCCTGGTAGGATAACCCTCACAGCAGGTCACCCCTCACAACCAAGTCTTTAACTGGAATGGTATTTCCAACTTGACCCCTCTCCTCACGCCCAATGATCTCTTCTTCTCTTCTCCCTCCCTCCCTCCCCCCCTCTCCACAAATAATCTACCTTCCAATCCTCCCCTGGGGGCAAGAATCACTGCCCCTATGTAACACTGGCCCCTTGCCTCCAAACCTTGGCACATCCTCCCCATTTCTGCCAAGACTGTCAATTCCCTTAGCCCACTGTCCTATTGCCAGCACAGCCTCTGATGATAGTTTCTTGGAGACTGAGCATTTATAGCCCACCTCCTTGCCAGCCAGCTCACTGCCACCTCACTTCCCCAATTCAGCCTCTGTAATCTTTGTTTGTATTTGATAAATTTCAGATCACCTGATAAAATTTCAATTAATTGCCTTTTTACATACTTCATTTGGTATTCCATCACTTCACTTACAAAGGCCACACTGTTCTCACCCTAACAAGATTTGGAAGCGGTTTGTTACACTTCCAGACAATGTGGCACCCTCTGTCTTTAAGAAGACCGTGATAAATAGGAACAGAAGTAGGCCTTTGACCCTTGACCCTGCTCCAACATTCAGTTGGATCATGGCTGACATTCCTCATGTCCACTTTCTTGCCCTTTCCCTGTACCCTTTGATTCTCCTCCTGATCAACAATCTATTTATCTTGGTCTCCAATATCCACAAAGACTCTGCCTCCACAGCTCTCTGTGACAAATAGTTCCAAAGACTCACAAACCTCTGAGTGAAGAAATTCCTCACCTCAGTTTTAAATTGGTATCCTTTATTCTGAGACTATGCCCTCTGGTCCTCGACTCTCCCATGAGGAGAAACATCCTCTCAGTATTGCCTCTGTCAAGCCCCTTAAGAATACTGGCAGCATCAATGAAAAGAAACCAGAGTTAACATTTCGGATCTAATGACCCTTCCTCAGAGTTCTGAGGAATCCAAAACATTGACTCTGATTTCTCTCCACAGATGCTGCCAGACCTGCTGAGCATTTCCAGCAACTTCTCTTTTAGTTTCTGATTTACAGCATCTGCAGTTCTTTTGGTTTTTATTCCCTTAAGAAGTCTATTTGTTTCACTGAGATCACCTCTCATTCTTCTGAACTGCAGTTAGTAGAGTCCCAACCTGGTTAGCCTTTATTCATAAAACAATTCCTCCACACCAGAGATTATCCGAGTGAACCTTCTCTGAATTGCCTCCATTGAAATATCTTTCCTGTAGATCTTTCTCCACCTCCAGACTCACAAGTGGTCTGATAAAATTCCAGACCAATTGATAGCTGAATTCATCAACTTAGCATTTATCTAATTACCACCCCTTACTGCACTGACTCTGCAATTCAAATATTATTTTGCTTTTCAAATCATGCATTCACCTCACTCAATATCTCACCTGACTTTCCCAAATTTCTCACCACAGCTCAACGTTATTCAGGGTGTGGGAAGATGCAGCCCTGCAAGTGTGAAGGTTGCAAGGTTGCTGCATGGTTGCCAATTTATTCATTTATGAGCAAGTATTTTTTTTCCAATTAAGAACTATCATAATATTGATGTTTTCCTTTTCTGAAGATGGAATTTTATCACTAGCAAGTGATGATATAACTGGGGGTGTGAGAATTTGATGCAGCAATCTGATTTATTTCTAGCGTGCCCCGTTTCTTTAATATAACCTTTGATATTAACATTGAATGAAGCTTCCCATTCATTGCCTTCAGTTCTTTTTTGCAATACTTGATGCTTTGTCATTGCACCCCCAGTTATATCATCACTTGCTAGTGATAAAATTCCATCTTCAGAAAAGGAAAACATCAATATTATGATAGCTCTTAATTGGAAAAAAATACTTGCTCATAAATGAGTAAATTGGCAACCATGCAGCAACCTTGCAACCTTCACACTTGCAGAGCTGCATCTTCCCTCACCCTGAATAACGTTGAGCTGTGGTGAGAAATTTGGGAAAGTCAGGTTAGATATTGAGTGAGGTGAATGCATGATTTGAAAGTAAAATAATATTTGAATTGCATATTGATATGCACGTGTTTCACAGAGTCAGTGCAGTAAGGGGTGGTAATTAGATAAATGCTAAGTTGATGAACTCAGCTATAAATCGGTCTGGAATTTTATTGGGCCACTTGTGAGTCTGGAGATGGAGAAAGATCTTCAGGAAAGATATTTTAATAGAGGCAGTTCAGAAAAGGTTCACTCGGATAGGGGCAGCAGATATTTGGGAACACTACCAGCTGCAGGGTCTTCTCCAATTCACACACCACACTAACTTGAAACTATATTCCTGCACAGTCACTGGGTCAAAATAACAAAATTCCCTCCCTAACAGCCCTGTGGGAGTCACAGTAGTTGGGGAAGAAAGCTCACCATCAATGTTTCAATGTGAGTTAGAAATGGACAAGATATTCTGACCCAGCCAGCAATTTCCACATCCCATGACTGAAAAAAAATACTGTGCAGGAACACAAAACATTTTTGTTCAAATATGATTTCCCACTAAACAAACTCAACTACTCCAATGACTGGCCCTTTCATTTTTCATACATTTCAGTTGATGAAAAGTCCTGTTGCCTTCATCATTTTCCAAAGCACATATTGAGTTTGACAACTGAGGTAAATAGGAATGAATCCAAGTCAATAATGATACCTATCATTGTATTTCATTCCCTCTGTTATCTTAGAATCACAGAATGATACGGTATAGAAGAGGCCTTTTGGTCCATCAAATCTGCACTAACTAAAAGTGCTCTAAATCTACACTAGCCCCACTTTCCAGCTGTTGCCCCAAGGTTTAGAATAGGCAAAAGTGAGGACTGCAGATGCTGGAGATTAGAGTCAAGATTAGAGTGGTGCTGGAAATACACAGCAGGTCAGGCAGCATCTGAGAAGCAGGAGCGTTGACGTTTCGGGCAAAACCTTCAGAGGGTTAGTGTGGACTTATTGGGCCAAATGGCCTGTTTCCACACTGTAGGGATTCTATGATCTTATATAGAATTGGGCTGTTTGTGATGCCAGAAGTTTGGTTCTATCCGCACCCCCTTGACAATTTGTGAGTGGGACCCCAAACTCCTGTCTGATTTTTCTTTGACTGCCTGGTGGTGACCCATTCCTTTTTTCCCTCCATTCCCTCGAGCTGTGGTGTAACCATTTCTCTAAATGTGTTGTCATGTGATTCTCAACCTTGCAGACATACCACAGAGTCTCCAGCTATTGCTTCCGCGCACATAGTCATCTAGGATACTGGCAGGGCCCATGACCTCCCACATGCATCTGGTCACATTCCGCTGGCCTCACTCGCTATGACTTGAACTTACTTAGTCTTATTTGCTAACTTTTAAAATTACTTTGTCTTACCTTTACCCTAACTTTAGTCAACTCCTCTTATTTTCTGACTTATATACTTATTCCTGATGCTTCTCAGTTAATCCCTCAATAATATCCCAGTTGTTGGGCATTAGTCTGCTCCTGCCCCCATTGATCTGTTAAAGCAGTTAAAACAAGGCAGCAGAAAAAAGGAAAAACCTTACTCCGATACTTACCAACTATCACAATCCATTCTCTGCAGGTTGCAATTGCTCAGCGCAAAGCTTATTGATGACATCCCACTAAATCTATCTAACATCAGTCCAAACCCTGCTTCCATGACTCTAGAGTTTTTGTATATCATTCTTTTGCGAAAGCCTATCATCGAGAGCTGTGCCTTCAACCACCACAGTCTTTTGTTCTGAAATTACTTCCTCAACCTTGTGACATTTAGCCAAACCTTTTTGAATGTTCAAATGAATCAAGAATTTCTTTAGCTGCTCTAATCTTGTGCATGTTGAGGTGCAGTCAAAAGTCTGGCAATATTTACAAAAGAAAGTGAGACAAATATATCTTAATAACAGGATTCCTGTTGGGATAGAGATGAACCTTGATCAAATGTTTACTTCTCTGGCGTTGAGACATTATGACCAATGTGGTTACCACTGCACCCCAAGGCCAGATTAGCTTTGGTAACTTGGTCAGGGATTCAAATACTTTCTTGACTTTAGTGACCTTGCTGACCTGTTAGGGTACCTTACTATTTGTCTTGCTTGGTATAACATAAGTGACATTTTAATGAATTTATTAGTGCAATGAATAAATCACAATTTAACTACTCTGACGTAAGAAACTATGTTGCCTTAGTATTCACAAACTTTAAATTTTAGAAGGAAAATTACTGCATAGTGGGATGGAGTTACGATATTTATAAATGAATACCTAGACAGGATGCCTAAGTATTGCCAGTTGCAGTTAAAACCATAATGCTACTTTGTGTAACAGTACCAATGAACTTTAGTGTGTATGAACAAGTGCTTCAGTGCAAAAATCCCTCTGTATAAATTCATGTGCATTAGAAAGTTCCAATCTTAAAGAACATTAATAGCTTTGAATCCGATTACCACAATGACATCAGGCAATATATTCTTATGAATTTCACCTTTGTCAGCCTACAGTGAATTATCCAATAGCATCAATATGAGCACAGAATGAAAACTGGAATGCAACACCTGATTCTAGCTGGGTCACTCTTCTTTCATCCACTGGCTGCTGACCCATTCCCTATTGTGCACCGTGTTTTCTTTGTCAACTGCTATGCCATCTGGCACTGCCCAACTACATTGCTATTTTTCTGTTTTTTTCCCCTCAGCCATCTGCCTTTTTCAGAAATTCCTGACACCAATAATCATCACTGAGTAACTGAAATGATTCTACACCTAGAGTAAATTATTTTGCAAATCACTCATAAATATGCTCATTAAGGATGCTAGATGACTGCTGGCTTTATAAACATATGTGCCTGCATGTAAATGACGATGGAAGAATTCCACAAATTGCTGCAAAGAATGCAGCAGGGTCCATAAAATACATCCACAAACCATCGACTTTTCTTAAGTGATCAAAATGATGCAGTTCGAGAAGGACGACTCAAAGTATTACAACAGATACTGCCCACAGACGCTTTGCTCCCCTTTGTTAGCACATCGAAATATTATTTGAGCAGAATTACAGATACAATAGACAGTGAAGGGTAAAGTTGTAAAAGCAGCTTTGAGCTTTTCTTAGTTTTTTTTAATGAGCAAATTGGTTGTAACCAGTGTAATTAGAAAGGAATGTCAAATGTGTAGTGCTGTACATGAAGAGAACTATTTGGAGCAGGTGCCAGCTGTGGCTCAGTGGTAGCACTTTTGTTTTTGCGTCAGAAGGTAGTTGGCTCAAATCCCATTGCACTTGCGTTCAAATGCTAGGTTAATACTTTAGTGCAACATGGAGACTGCATGCCAGAAGAGCTGTCTTTGACATGAGACATTAAAATGAATTTTATATGCCCTCTCCAATGGAGAGACAGCAGCATATTGGTAAAGCTATTGGACTAGTAATCCAGAAGTTCAGGTTAATAGTTTGGTTTGATTCAAATTTCATCATGGCAGATGGTGACATTTGAATCCAATAAAAATCTGGAACTAAAGATAGTCTAACAGTGACCATGCAACATTTCTCAATTATTGTAAAATGGTTCTTTAGGAAATCTTTACCTGATCTGTCCTAAACGTGACTGGAGGCTTCCATCAATGTGATAAACTCTCAACTGCCCTCTGAAATGGCCCGACTAACCAATTATGGATCAGTGACAAATGCTGTACTCACCACAACCACTACAAGTATTTAGTAAAAAAAAGATGTCACGTATATTTTGAAAGGTAATTACATTTTTCCCAGTGCTCAGGACAATACTTATTCCTGAAACAACACTACTAGAACAAATGTTCTCATTTTTGTTTTTGGGACCTTGCTAGTTGTCACATTTCCTACATTATTATAAATTTATTGCAAGAGCACTTAATTGCATGGAAATCATTTTAGGACATCCTGAAGCAATTTATTTAAAAAAATGTAATTATGTCCTTTATCCTCCTATATGAGTAAAGACCATTATAGAAAGAAAGAACAAATAGGCTGGAAGAATAATTTTCAAAACTGGAATAGTTGAGAAAAAGGTAATGGAAGTCAAAGCTCTGAAAGAAAATGTAATAAAACAAACAGCACAAGGGAAATAACTCTCGCAGTGATTGAATCCTAAAAAAAAAGTGGGTTGGGTCAGAAAGGGCATTGACATTTTAAGTCACAACTCTTGACACCAAGTCACCTCAAACCAATCCAATTAGACCAGACAATGAATGTGTCATCAACCCATTTTCAGGAAGTGGGTTGCCTACTTTAACAAGGCTGGCAGACTCCTATTATCATGCTCTGTAAGTTTAATGCCAGCCGGCTGGGCTTCCCAGAAGCTGGGAAATCTAATCCCTGGATGGAGGCGAGGACAATTTCAGGGAGAAAGGAAGTTTCCTTCCAATGCTACTTATGTATCAGAAGGAGCAAGTGTGATTCTCCGCAAGCTCAGTATTGACTACCAACTACCCAATGCCAATTAAAATTGCTTACTTCCACACCATTGCACCACTCAAGAAACAACTGGCACATTCAGAGGTCTGCTCCCCATCATTACCATCTGTCCATGTAAGCCAACCCATCTGCAGCCACTACCTGCTCCATTCAGTGTGAGATCAAGATTGTTAATCAGGTTCACTCCCGCACAATGACCCTAAAGGAAAGCCAGGCAAGTTGGAAGTAGCAAAATTCTCAAATAATTGTACGTTTTTCCAGGTTTCCTGGCAGAAATTATGACCCTATCTACCCAGGTAGCCCCTATCAAGATTCAGATTGTATTTATTTAACCTAAGCACAAATCCATTTTCACATTCTGACAATAATTTCTCCCTTCCTGTTTACTGTTATTGAAATCTTCTGCAACGAGTGTGTAATTGCAAAAACCTGTATTATATTATTTTGAGTAAAGTGCTCTTTTCTCCTTTGGCACCTGATTACTTTTGTTAAATAGTTCTTGTACATTCAAACACACATAATCATGTACCTTCTGGCCCAACATTATATATTTTGGTCGGCAATTTATGAAAATTTGTCAAAGCTGAATTTTTTCAGCATTGTTAAATTTAGCAATGTATTAAATTATTACTGATGAGGAAAAAGCCACTATTTAGACAGGCACCAGAATTGCAAAAAGGAGGCGTATGATTTCTCTCCGAGTCTCAGAGAAGGAATCTGGTATTAATGTCTTTGATCTTCTAGGCACCAACAAACTTTCAGGATTAGCTTGGCAGGAAATTCCTTGTCAATCCCTGTTCAGGATGCCACGTTAATGTTTGCAGTGAGGTTCTAATACTGTCATCAGAAAACAATGTCCATACTAAAAATGAATGCAACTGACTTTGGGTAGATCTCAGACAAGACAGCAGATGAAAACCAGAGTAAGTCAGATCCCAGTGGCTCTAGAATAAATAAATGACTCAAACAATTTTATCTTACTGTCCTTCCCAGATGGAAAGGGTTAAATTTATCTCCTTAACAAACAATTCTATTTATCATGTATTTATCATCATGGAAACTCCAGAAACAACTGTTTGGTACTACATTGTACTTCCATATTGTTACACAATGTGCTCACTGGCACCACATAATAGGAATTCAGAAGGATTCTTTTTTTAACATTTGGCAAGTCATTGGAGTTATACGTCTGTAATCCCAATACATCTTTCCCACAAACGAATCTCTGTGACAGGAGTGCAAAATTCTCAATGTTTTGCAACAGGTGAGTAACTTCTGTACCAAATTAGGAAACAAGGCAGGATCCAAAATAAATGATATGGTGCAAAGGCATGTAAGTGAAATAGAGGTGCATTTCAGCTCAAGGCTGAATGGCTTCTCCTACACTATTTAGCTTTACCACGCAGGGCAGAACTCTCTGATCCAGGAGCCAGTGGGCCTGGTATTGGGAAGACAACTGAATCATGTTGGGACAGTGGCAGCCCAGAACCCATCATCTTCCCACCTCTACCTAAATTAAGTGCTGGGCATGAAGGGCCAAGCAAAATTCCTCTCCTGTTGCCAACTGGAGTCCTTGAATAGTCAATTAAATGGTTCTGGTAGAAAGAAAAAGAATGGTCAGTTCACTCCATGGGCAAACCAATGCAAGCAGGCTGCCATTTGAGAATCAAGCAGAGAACAGGTGTTGAAGAAGGTATAGAAGTGAATAAGCAAATAATAGAAGCAAAGAAGTATTATGAGAAAAGGCTGGCAACAAATAAAATGAAATTTCAGTTTTTTCTCTAAGTATGTCACTACTAAGTCAGAGGTAAAAGGAGGGGTAAAGCACATTAGGGATCAAAAGGAGGATTTGTAAATGGAAGCAGGAGGCATGGCTGAGATGGTAAAAGAATATTTTGTAACTGTCCCTGTTGAGAAAGCAAATGTTGTCATGCCTCTGGTGGTAAAGGTGGAAGCTCAGTCATGAGATAGGTTTTAAATTAATAAGGAGAAGGTATTGGGTAAGCTTTCAGTATCTAAATTTGATAAAAGGACTGGATGAGATGCGTTTACGATATTCAAGGAAGTAAGGGTGGAAATTGCAATGACAATTATCTTTCAATCTTTCTTGGATTCGTGACAGCAGACTTTGAAGATTGGAAATATTACCAGCTTGTTGAAAAAAGGTTTGTAAAGCTCTGCCTAGCAATTACAGACCAGTTAATTTAACTTTGGTGATGAGCACTATCTGGAAACAATTATTTGGGATAGAATAAACCGGGACATGGAAAAATGTGGGTAAATTGGAAAAACCAACATGGATTCTTAAGAGAAAATTGTGTTCAACTAACTTGGAGGCTTTTGAAGCAGTGACAGAGAGAGATGATGAGGACAGGCTTCTGATATGACGTACATTGACTTTCAAAAGACATTAAACACAGTGCCACAGAACAGACTTGCGAGGTAAATTATAGCTTATGGAATAAGAGGGACAATAGTAGTGTTAATACAAAATTGGCTGAGTGCTAGAAAACAGTGTAATGTTCTTTGGTTTTCTTTTGGGCTGTAGGAAAGTTTATATTTGAGTACAGGATATTAGATTGCAGTTAGCTTAGATTCTGTCATACAGAAAACGTTGGAATCTATTATTAAACAGCTTATAATGGAACACTTAGAAAATCTCAATGCAATCAGGCAGCGTCACCTCACTTCCTGTGAAAGGAAAATTGCACTTGGCCTCAAATTTCTAGCTCTGTGTCCCCCTGTGTTTTTGAATAGAGAAGTTACATTTACTGGGTATTTTTAAAACTGATGGCACCTTTCCAAAACCTAAAGAATTTTGAAAAGTTGAAAACAAGTTATATACGATCTAGGGAGCCATGTAGTTTGTAACTCTTGGATGACATTTATCAGAATCTGGGGACGTGTCAGTTTTTAGTCCTGTAAACTTCCCAGAACTATTTCACTGGTGATTGTAATTGCTTTCATTTACTCTCTCCCTTTCATTTGAGATTCAAGTTATTTCTGGGGAAATTGTTTATAATCTCTATAATGGAGACAGATGCAAAACATCTGCTCAATTCATCATTCACTTTGTTACTTGCCATGAATTCTTCTGACTCACACTTGAGGACCAACGCTCACTTCAATAACTCTTTTCATTTTTAAATACTTGTAGAAACACTTAAGGCTGAATCTTCTCATCTCAGAGGAGACAAGGTATGTGATTGAAAGGACATTTGCTTAAGTGGAGACCTTCCTGATTCAGACTGCTTTACTGACTTTAGGAGGATTAAGTTCTGGATGGGAAGACACTAGATCGATCTTCCTATTAACTGAGACTGTTAGGTCAAGATTAGAGTGGTGCTGGAAACGCACAGCAGATCAGGCAGCATCTGAGCAGCAGGAAAATCAACGTTTCGGGCAGGAGCACTTCATCTGGAATGTGGCTGGAAGCCTCGGGGATAGAGAGATAAATGGAAGGTGGGTGGAACTGCAGAGAAGGTAGTTGAGAGTGCAATAGGTGGATGGAGGAAGGAGTCAAGGTGATAGGTTGGAGATGAGGGTGGAGCGGATAGGTGGGAAGGAAGATTGACAGTGGGACAGGTCATGTGGATGGTGCTGAGCTGGAAGTTTGGAACTGGAATAAGGTTGGAGAGGGGAAATGAGGAAACTGGTGAAGTCCACATTGATGCCCTGGGGTTGAAGGGCTCTGAGGTAGAAGATGAGGCGTTCTTCCTCCAGGTGTTGGATGGTTAGGGAGTGGCGACGGAGGAGGCCGAGGACATGCATGTCCTCAGGAGAGTGGGAGTGGGAGTTGAAATATTCAGCCACAGGGCGGTGGGGTTGATTGGTGCTGGTGTCCTGGAGATATTCCCTGAAGCACTCTGTGAGAAGGTGTCCAGTCTCCCCAAGGTAAAGGAGACTGCATCGGGAGCAACGGATACAATAAATTTGTGGAAGTGTAGGTGAAATATTGATGGATTTGGAAGGCTCCTTTCGGGCCTTGGATGGAAGTGAGGGGGGTGGTGTGGGCGCAGGTTTTGCAATTCCTGCAGTGGCAGGGGAAGGTGCCAGGAGGGGAGGGTGGGTTGTTGGGCGGTGTAGACCTGATCAGGGAGTCACGGAGGGAACAGTCTTTGCGGAAAGTGGATGGGGTGGGGAGGGAATTATCCCTGTTGGTGGGGTCCATTTGTAGGTGGCAGAAATGTCGGCGGATGACGGGGTTTATGCGGAGGTTGGTGGATTGAAGGTGAGGGCCAAGTGTTGTGTCCTTGTTGTGGTTGGAGGCCTGGGGTTTGAGGGCAGAGGTGCGGGACGTGGATGAGATGCGTTGGATGGCATCTTCAACCATGTAGGAGGGGAAATTAAAGCCTTTAAAGAAGGAGGCCATCTGGCGTGTTCTGTGGAGGAACTGGTCCTCCTGGGAGCAGATAAAGCGGAGGTGGAGGAATTGGGAATACGGGATAACATTTTTGCAGGAGGTAGGGTGGGAGGAGGTGTAATCCAGGTAATTGTGGAAGTCGAGTTTGTAAAAAATGTCGGTGTTGAGTCGGTCATCATTGATGGAGATGGAGAGGTCCAGGAAAGGAAGGGAGGTGTCAAAGATGGTCCATATGAACTTAAGGTCAGAGTGAAATCTGTTGGTGAAATTGATGAACTGCTCAACCTCCTCATGGGAGCACAAGGTGGCGCCGATGCAGTCATCAAGGTAGCGGAGGAAGAGGTGGGGAGTGATGCCAGTGTAACTACGGAAGATGGACTGTTCCATGTAGCCAACAAAGAGACAGGCATAGCTGGGGCCCATGCAGGTGCCCAAGGCTATCCCTTTTGTCTGGAGGAAGTGGGAGGATTTAAAAGAGAAATTGTTGAGGGTGAGGTTCTGAGACTGTTCGGTGGCTAATTAAAGGCCACACAAGGGCCTCAATCTCACTGCTCAGATTGACAGAGCTGCAAGCCACTCTGCCTATAGTGACTTTCCCAGAGGCACTTAGTGCCTGAAAGAGGGCATGGACATAGGGCAAGTGGACACTTAGAGCCATCGCCAGTCCATGCTTCCAATTCCCCCAGCTTTTCCTGTCACTGTGACACCTTCCCTATTTCTCTCCACACAGATGCTGCTGAATTTCTGCAGCATGTTGCTTTTATTTGAGCTTTCCAGCATCCACGGTATCTTGCTTTTGGAGGGAGGTCATGGCCTAGTGGTATTATCACTGGGCTGTAAATCTAGAGACCTAGGTAATTAGATTAGATTAGATTATTTACAGTGTGGAAACAGGCCTTTTGGCCCAACACTGACCCTCCAAAGAGCAACCCACCCAACACTACGGGCAATTTAGCATGGCCAATTCACGTTACCTGCACATTTTTGGATTGTGGGAGGAAACCGGAGCACCCGGAAGAAACCCACGCAGACGCAGAGGGAATGTGTAACTTTACACAGATAGTTACCTGAGGCAGGAATTGAACACTGGTCTCTGGCACTGTGAGGCAGCAGTGCTAACCACTGTACCACCGTGCCACCCATGATCTGTGGATCTGGATTCAAATCCTGCCAAGGCAAATGGTGGAATTTGAATCCAATAAATATCTAGAATTAGAACTCCAAAGATAACCACGAGTCAATTGTCAGGAAAAACCCATCTAGTCCACTAAAGTCTTTTAGGGAAGGTTACTGCCATCCTTACCTGGTCTGGCCTATATGTGACTCCAGACCCACAGCAACGTAGTTGATGCTTAACTGCCCTCTGGGCAATTAGGAATGGGCAATAAATGCTGGCCTAACCAGTGAGACCTTGATCCTGCAAATGAATATTTTTTTAAAAACTCTCTGCAACTTTTCATTGCACACTGCCAGATCTTGGTTCTAGAACTTGTTCCTCTAAAAGCTGTCCCAGAAGTAGTCTTTGATCTTGTGCTCTAAACGATCTTTCCCAATCTGTAAAGACCATGTATTTTGCTTTTGTGCATTTTAAAACTGGACTGAAAGGAGAAAGAAGTATTGAAACCAAGGAATTTACAAAGATGGCTGCATGTTTTGAAAGTAAGGGATTGGATACCTATTGTGAATGTTGCTTGTGTAGTTGTGGGTTCCAGGAATGTATAGATAAACTGCAGCAAGGAGGTTGTTTCTTAGTGAAGCTGACTGGTGTGGACTGCTGGTCAGTTATCAATTTCAAAGATCATTGTTCTCTGCCAACAACAATATGATTAGTTGTCAGGTAGCTGACAGACTGGGGGCTGTGAGTAAGACAAAGAGAAGCTATTTAAACCAGTGGAGAAACCAGCAGGTCTGCAACAGCCGAAAAAACTTCCTCTCAGTTAGATCATAAGACCATAAGAAATAAGAACAGCAGTAGGACATTCCTTCCGTCCAGTCTCCTTGTAACCCTCAATTCCCCTAACTAATAAAACCTCTAGTACGTTGTCTGCAATAAGCCACTTCAAACTTGTTAACATAATCACGGCTTAGCTTTAATTCAGCAGATGCAATAAATTGTGACTTTGAATTGGATAAGTTTTTTCATTTTTCATACCTTTCATAAGGGCAAAAGCAACCCTGTGCCTTTTGCTAATCAGTAGAATGATTCAGAGAAAGGGAAGGTGAGGAGGAACCTTCAGATCTGCAGAACCAATCCAACCGATCTTGAGAACAATGACAACAGAATCATTTTCCCAGTTTTCTTTCTGCCATGTCTTCCCCCTTTCCCTCCTTTTATGTTTGTCTGTGTGTGACTGGGCATTTACAAAGGATTTAGTGTTTTCACTTGAACAGTCTGCTTAATTTACTTCAACTGTTCATGTGCAGCTCGAATCTAATAACTTAAGAAATAGTGATTTCTCATTAAGTACAGAAAGCTGGTTTGGTATTTCCATCAACTTGGGTCTGAAAATCAGGTAGTTTCAGGATTTCTCATATGTCTTTTGACAACTTCACATTTTGTGATGAATCCTGGAATAATGGGTCTTGATTTCTAGCGCACTGCCTCAGCGAGAAATAACAAATTTGATTCATCCAATTAATATGTTGAATAAAATCATCGTTGGTTATCACGGTACCTTCCTCATGACACTACCACCCCCTTTATTTCTTCCTGCAGATATTAACCTACAGTATAGTTACTGTTAGGAGGCATATAAATGACTACCACAAGTGACTTCCTACCTTTATTAAAAATTAGTAAACTGATTGTGCATTTTAATCTGTAGAACTAAGGTAATTTCTCTCAATAAAACCCACACCATCCTTAATTAACAGAGATACCCTTCTACCTTTCTCTGGCCTCCCACCCTTCTGAAATGACTTGAACCCTTGAACGTTCAGGTCCTGGTCTCTGTCATTTTGCAGCCATATCTCTGTAATAAGACAGGGGCGATTGGATCATATATCAATATTTTTATTTGAGCCTCAATTCATCCATTTTGTACAAACATTACATGCATTCAGATACAATGCCTCTAGTTCTGTCTTTTTATTGTTTCGCAACTTCTAACTTTATCTGCTGATGCTCCCTTGAGTTTGTTTGCCCCAATTTGCATGTCATGCTTCCTAATTTCCCCCATTAATATCTTGCTCCCTAGTCTCGTCTTCTCCTTATCAGATAGATTAGGATTTCAAATAGCTGAAGAAATATACTTAGAGTTTCAATGTGGGGAAACAACAAAATGTAGTAATGTTACAGCAACAAAGCTTCACTTGCTTACAGATTACTATAATGATTATGTCCTCATTAAAATTCTCATCTGTTTTAATATCCCCCTAGAGCCTCATCTCTCCCTGTCATTGACACTTTCCTACAATGCCAGGACCCTTCAAGATACCTGGCCTCTTCCAGTTCTAGTCTGTTAAGCATCATCAATTTAAGTTGCTCCATCTTTGGTGCCCTGCCTTCAGCTACTGAGGCGCTAAGCTCTGAACTTTCAGCATTAAACCTTTTTTGTCTTTCTCTCTCTTTTTAACCCTCCCCCTCCCTTTTATGTTACTCCCTAAAGTCTACCATTTTGGGCAAGCTTTTGGTGATCTGCCCTAACATCTCCTCATATGGCTCAGTGCCATATTTTGCTTATAACATACATGTGAAGTACTTCGTGACATTTTACTGTCCTGTTGGCACTATTTAAATGTCTCTTTTTGTTGAAAAATGCTGAAGTCATGAAAAACATCAGAAATGACAAGTTCTTTCATTTCCATGTATATCTGGCACCATGTTCTCCTGTACAATTTCCAACCTTATTTCAAAAGCTGTGCAACCTTCATATTTGATAGATGATTTAATAGTAAAACATAAAACATAAAGGCATTTGAGTTATCAGTAGTTCAACCATTAACTATATCATGTAAGAGATGAGATCAGGACCACTGAATCATGGAAGCTGAATAAGTGAAATTCCCCTTTTATTATTTATCATTCTGGGATTTCTACTGGGGCTTTTACAATCAAATTCTATAACTCTGCCCATTATTCCATGAAAATAGCAATTTAGCAGTCTTTTCCTATACATTATTAAAATCCAAGAACTTACATGACAATTTTGGCTGTTAGTCCAACATCGATTCGCTACTGAATGCCACCTGAGCTTTCACAGTCATAAGTTATTGCTATAATGTATACTTCTATTGGTATTGCTGTTACAAGGATATTTCTCAAAAGTTTTTGACAAAAATAAATGGTCACAATGCCACCTCCGATAATGTTGCCACATTTTTCCTCAATTTTTTCTTAAGCATTGTTTGGTTCTGCTGCAGGCTGATGATAAAAATCTATATTTCATTGCAGCTTTAGACCAGAAAGTAAATAATTGCTTCACTCCAGTTCCCAATACAGTAGAACCAATAATTACATTAAATTGTCGATTACCTTTGCTGTAGCATAAAGGAGCCCCAATTTTAACTCTTCACGATTGCTGAGCACCGAACATTGTTAAAGTGGTGAATTATTGACCACTCTGTTACTGCTGTTTGCTGAAAAATGATAGCCTTGGGCTGATTGCAATTGTAGCCTAAGGCTTTTCACCTTGTCATGAAAATGGATCATAACCCCAAAGTAGTTCCTGATTGATTGAACTTTTATGTGCAGCATGTGTTTTTAAAAAGATAGATATACAAACCAAAAGAGAGCTGGGATTGTAAATTCAGTGACTGTCTGGAAAATCCTTGCACAGGTAACACTGAATGTTACCCCTGAACAGTGTCCAAGGGATTTCAGACAGCAACACTTCAAAGAGAGAGATGCCACTTAAACAAGTGCATTCAAGTTACAAGTGGAAAGAAAGGAAGTTCTGGGTAAAAGACATATCGTGTTTTACTTTTCGAGGAATAGACTTAAACGGGGGTAAAAGGTCAGTTGCAACCTTTGGTCTCTGTGTGATAGTGTGCTAGAGAGCTGGATTGGTAGTGTGATCACTTGTGGTTCAAATTCGATTGTGCTAAAGGAGTGAGCAGGAAACTTCCAATAGACACTCCTGCACATGTCAATAAAAAAAATTAGAGTCAGTCTAATGGTGAAAAGCAAATCAGCAGCAAAGTCACTGTCAAAGGAAACTCAACAGACTCCTTCCAGCTAACTGCAAAGTCAAGAATCTCCAAATAACGGCTCAACTGCTAAAGCCAACACTACCAGAAACACCACCTTAACAGCCACAACACTCAGGAACTGACAATGTAGAATCAGTTTTGGTGGCAAGGAGGGAGAGTATGGGAATAAAGTCACTAGTGAGCATGATCTCCAGGTCCCCTAACAGTAACCACAATGCAGGACAAAGTATGCAAGAAGGGATATTGGGTGCTTGTGATAAAGGGATGCTGTTAATTTTGGATGACCTTATCAAGACTTCAGGCCGTGGCTAGGCCAAGCTGCCTGCATCAGTGGGTCCAAACACCTTTTATGGGGGCAAGGACTTAGACTTTGGAATCTAGATGTTTTCCTTACCTTTTGGCTTTCTTTTATTTCTGCTGTTCCTTTTTTTTGAGACTCTGAATTTGTAACCAAGATGGCACTGGTGAATGGCGTCTTTGTACAATTTTCACTGTATAGAGGAACAGTGATTATCTGAAAGTGATGGGCAGGGAGTATTTCATTCGGTTAATTGAATTCCGGATAATTGAATGCCGGATAACAGAGTTTAGCCAAGCATGGGGACCTTGCAATCTTGCCAGATTATCCGATATTCAGACAATTGAATGCCGGACAATTGAGGTTCCTCTGTACTCATGTTTTCCTTTACATGAGTACACATGACAATAAAATCTAATTCTAATTCTAATCTACATATAAAATGGAAAAAATCAGAATGTGTGACAGAATGAAATGCTAATTTCAGATTAAAAGCATTCCATTAGTATGACCACAATATGATTGAAATGTCAATCCAGTTTCAAATAAGGAAGATTTCATATAACATTATCATTGCCTAAATAATGGCAATTATGTGGGCATGAAGGCTGAGCTACCTGAAGTAGACTGGCATAATAGGCAGGGAGATATATCCATAAAGGCACAGTGGCTGACATTTCAGTGTATTTCAGAATGCTCTGAATAAGTATATTCCAGGAAAAATTGAAAGGAGGACCCACTCTCTGTCATTAACTAAAACTAACGAAAGAGTCATACTTGAGGAAAAGAAAATAGTTACATAATGATGATTGGCAGGTCAGGTATTTGGTCAGAATAAAAACAACAGCAAGGTTAATCAGGAGGAAGAAATCAGAATATGAGCTGAAGCTGGCTAGAAATGTAAAAATGGTGAGCAAGAGTTACTAGGGGTACTTAGGAAATGTGTATATAAATGAGTGCTAGCCCTCTAGAGAATGTGAATGGGGAGTTAATGATAGACAGTAAAGGCAATGGTTGCATTGAAAAAATATTTTGATCTGTCTTCACTATACAGGATGGATTAAAAAAAAAGTTCCAGGACCTCAGCAATAAATCAGGAGTTGGAAGAGACAGAGGAACTTAGTGAAATTACAATCACAAGGGAAACAGTAATAAGCAATAAGTATATTGCTTAAAATAAGTAATATTTTTCGACAGTATTCACTTTAGAAAATGACAATATTGTCAAGGAGAATACTGAGATACAGGCTACTAGACTAGGTGTGATTGAGGTTCACAAGGAAGAGGTATTAGATATCCTGCAGAGTGTGAAAATAGATAAGTCCCCTGGGCCGGATGGGATTTATCCTAGGATCCTCTGGGAAGTCAGGGAGGAGATTGCCGATTCTTTGGCATTGATCTTTAAATTGCCATTGTCTACAGGAATAGTGCCAGAAGACTGGAGGATAGCAAATGTGGTTCCCCTGTTCAAGAAGGGGAGTAGAGACAACCCTGGTAATTATAGACCAGTGAGCCTTACTTCAGTTGTTGGTAAAATGTTGGAAAAGATTCTAAGAGATAGGATTTATAATCATTTAGAAAAGAATAATTTGATTAGAGATAGTCAGCACAGTTTTGTGAAGGGTAGGTCATGCCTCACCAATCTTATTGAGTTCTTTGAGAAGGTGACCAAACAGGTAGATGAGAGTAAACCGGTTGATGTGGTTTATATGGATTTCAGCAAGGTGTTCGATAAAGTTCTCCACATAGGCTATTGTACAAAATATGGAGGGATGGAATTGTGGGAAATATAGCAGTTTGGATCAATAATTGGTTTACTGAAAGAAGACAAAGGGTGGTGGTTGATGGGAAATGTTCATCCTGGAGTCCAGTTACCAGTGGTGTACCACAAGGGTCGGTGTTGGATCCACTGCTGTTCGTCAGTTTTATAAATGACCTGGATGAGGGCGTAGAAGGATGGGTTAGTAAATTTGCAGATGGCACTAAGGTCGGTGGAATTGTGGATAGTGACGAAGGATGTTATAGCTTGCAGAGAGACATAGATAAGCTGCAGAGCTGGGCTGAGAGGTGTCAAATGGAGTTTAATGCGGACAAGTGTGAGGTGATTCACTTTGGTCGGAGTAACCAGAATGCAAAGTACTGGGCTAATGGTAAGATTCTTGGTCGTGTAGATGAGCAGAGAGACCTCAATGTCCATGTACACAGATCCTTGAAAGTTGCCACCCAGATTTACAGGGTTGTTAAGAAGGCATACAGTGCTTTAGCTTTTATTAATAGAGGGATCGAGTTCCGGAACCATTAGGTTATGCTGCAGCTGTACAAAACTCTGATGTGGCCGCACTTGGAGTGTTGTGTACAGTTCTAGTCATTGCATTATAAAAAGGATGTGGAAGTTTTGGAAAGGGTGCAGAGGAGATTTACTATGATGTTGCCTGGTATGGAAGGAAGGTCTTACGAGGAAAGGCTGACGGACTTGAGACTGTTTTCGTTAGAGAGAAGAAGGTTGAGAGGTGACTTAATAGAGACATATAA
The DNA here is from genome assembly GCF_047496795.1 of Chiloscyllium punctatum. Taxonomy (NCBI): domain Eukaryota; kingdom Metazoa; phylum Chordata; class Chondrichthyes; order Orectolobiformes; family Hemiscylliidae; genus Chiloscyllium; species Chiloscyllium punctatum. The sequence continues at coordinate 71,239,103 of NC_092739.1, forward strand.
GACAACAAAGAGGGTTAGATAGGGTGGACAGGGAGAGTCTTTTTCCAAGTATGGTGACAGTGAGCACGAGGGGGCATAGCTTTAAATTGACGGGTGATAGATATAGGACAGATGTCAGAGGTAGTTTCTTTACTCAGAGAGTAGTAAGAGTATGGAATGCTTTGCCTGCAATGGTAGTAGATTCGCCAACTTTAAGTGCATTTAAGTCGTCATTGGACAAGCATATGGACGTACATGGAATAGTGTAGGTTAGATGGGCTTCAGGTTGGTATGACAGGTTGGCGCAACATCGAGGGCCAAAGGACCTGTACCACACTGTAATGTTCTATGTTTTATGTTGTATAAGCAAACTGATAGAGTTATATGCTGTTTTGTCATCGAGTCTGGATGAATTTCATCTGAGGGTCTTAAGAGGTGACTAATGTGCTAGTACATACATTGATGTTAATTTCCCAAAATTTGATTGATTTTCAAAAGGTCCCATCAGACTTAAAAATGGCACCAATAACCTTCTACTCCAAGGAAGAAAAGAGGCATGAACAGGAAGCTAAGGGCCAGTTAGCTTGACATTTCTCATGGGAATATGTTAGAATCAATTGTTAATGAGGATATAGCTGTGTATTTAGAAAAGCTAAAGATAATTGGGAAGAGTCAGCTTGATTTCATCAAAGGGTGTATCACATTTCACAAATTTCTTAGCTGGAGTATTGCATACAGTTATGGGCACCACAACACAGGAAGGTGTGAACCTATCAAAGCAAGTGCAGAGTGTCGGAGGCTGAGGAATGACTTTATAGAGGTTTATAAAATCATGAGGGTTATGAATAGGGTAAATAGACAAGGTTTTTTCCCTGGGGTGGGGGAGTCCAGAACTAGAGGGCATAGGTTTAAGGTGAGAGGGGGAGATATAAAAGGGGCCTAAGGGGCAACTTTTTCATAGGGAGGGTGCTAAGTGTATGGAATGAGCTGCTAGAGGGAATGATGGAGGCTGGTACAATGACAAGATTTAAAAGGCTTCTGGATGGGTATATGAATAGGAAGGGTTTAGAGGGATATGGACCAAGTGCTGGCAAATGGGACTAGATTAATTTAGGATATCTGGTTGGCAGGGACTAGTTGGACTGAAAGGTTTGTTTCTGTGCTGTACATCTCCATGACTCTAGGAGGTTTACAAGGATGCTTCCGGGGATGAGAAACCTCAGTTATGAACATATATTGGAGAGACTGACACTGTTTTCCTTGGAGACTAGAGGCTAAGCGATTATCTGATGGGGGTATTTAATATCATGAGTGGGCCAGATAGAATGGATCAGGAGAAACGAGTCACGCTAATAAAGGATTAAGAATGAGAGTGTGTGGATTTAAAGTGATTTACAAAATAAGCAACTGTGAGATGAGAAAAAAGTTATTTCACACATCAAGTGGTTTAGGTCAAGAATGCCTGACCTGGAAGTGTTGTGAAGGCTGGTTTAATTGAGGAATTCAAGAAGGCATAAGATAATTATTTACATTGAAATAAATGTTCAAGTGTATGGGTCAAAGACAGAAGAGTGACATCAACTCCAAATGCTCATTTGGAGAGTTGGTGCAGACACAGAAGACTGAATGAATGGTTTTGTTCTATGTGGTAGCAAGTAATAGATAATTCCATGAGTTTATTGTACTTCTTTGAAGGGGCAACATGCACTGTGGATAAAGGGAGCCTGTATTTAGATTTATAGAAAACATTTGATAAGTTGCCATTCAAATGTTGTTATGGAACATAAAAAAACAGCGTGTCTGAGTAAATGTGCGTTTGTCTCATTGATAGAAATTTTGCAGGGGTTTGTGATGAAGCTTCAACTTTGTACAGTTTCCATTAATGACTGAATTAGGGGGTATGAAGACATGATAGCCACATTCATAGATGATACCAAGACAGTTAGAAAATGTGAAGAAGGGCAAAAGAGGTTGCAGACAGATATTCATAGGTTGAGTGAGTGAGTGAGAATCTGACAAATGGAGTGGGAAAATGTGACACTGTTCACTTTGGCAGGAAGAATGGTAAAGCAGACCATTACTTAAATAGGGAAAGACTGGAATTTTGAGATGCAGAAAGAGTTTTGGATTTTCGTGCATGAGTTATAAAAGTTGGTATGTGGGCATAGGATATCAGATGCTGCCTGAACTGCTGTGCTCTTCCAGCACCACTAATCCAGAATCTGGTTTCCAGCATCTGCCGTCATTGTTTTTACCATAGGATATCATTAAGGCAGCTAATGGGCTACTACAATTTATGATGAAAGGAATTAAACCTGAAATTAAGAAGGTGATGCTTCAGTTAAACAGGATGTATTTTAAGATCACAACTTGGACGTTGTGTGCAATTTTGATCTCCTTTTTAAGGATGGGTATACATTAGTTATGGGTCAGATGAGTTTACTAGATTGATACTTGGAATGAGTACGTTTCACATGAAGAGTTTGAAAAATCTGGACTTTTTTCCACCTGGAGTTTAGAAAAGGGAGGGGTGACTGAATTGAAATGTATAAGATTCTGAATCATCTTGACAGGTGAATATAGAATTTCTCTTATGAGTCAGTCCAAATCTAAGGGGCATCATTTTAAAATTAGAGGTCACTCTCTTATTACAGAGATGAGGAGAATCTGCTTTCTGTCAAAGATTGTATGACTTTGGAACTCTGCCATTTAGAAGGTAGTGGATGCATGTTGTATATTTTTTAAGGCAGAGGTAGATAGATCCTCATTAAGCAAGGGTATCAATAGTTATTGAGGTATATGGAATCTAAAACAGATCAGCCATGATCCTTTTGAATGGTGGAGCTGACTGGAAATATTGAAGCATTTATTTCTGCTCCTATTTTGTATATTTGTATGCAACGCTTCATAAGTGACATGCAGTAGCAGCAGTGCATACCATCTACGTGATGCCATGCAAAAATTTGCCAAAGACCCTTTGACACCACTTTCCAAACCCACTATCATCTAGAAGAACAAAGGCAGCAGATGCCTGGGAATACCATCACCTACAAGTTCCCCTTAAAGCCATCCTGACTCGGAAGTATATCTCCATTCCTTCACTGTTGCTGGATCAAAATCCTGGAACTCCCTCTGTAATAGTATTGTGTGTCTACCCACAGCAAATGGACTGCAAGAGTTCAAGATAGCAGCTCATCCCCACCAACTCAAAGGAGACTAGGGGCAGGCAATAAATATTGGCCCAGCCAGCACCACCCACATTCTGTGAGTGAATAAAAATATAGCTCTTCATCATAGATTTGTATTTTCTTTACTTTTATTCTTTAGATTCACCTCTTATTTCTAATATCTATGGTACATTACATTTTATTATCTTTCCTTACATTTCAGCAGTTAATAAACTCACTCCTCCTTTAACTCATCGTAATTCTTGTTAAGCACAGAAATCTGGACTGTGCTTTCTGTCAACCTACATTTGAAAATCATGTAAATTGAAGGATTTTGTATACCAAAACCAAGACAGACTACTGCAAATCTGTGTAGAGCTCACAAGGCTGAACAAAGTTATCAAAAGAGAAACTCATACATTGGCTTCTGTTGGTGAGACTCTAGCAAAGCTAAGAAAGGACATAAGTGTCAGATAGATCTAAGTAGTGACCATCTGGCAAGCATCTGAGAAAGAATATAAATTGCTTACAACCTTCAACATACAGTTGGGAGACAGTACTTAAATTGACTATTCCTGGGCATTGCATCAGCACCAAATGATGACAAGAATTCTAAAAGGGTTAGACAGAGTCCTTTGCTATATTGATGACATCTAATGAATTATTCCACTACAACACAGCATGATGCAAAAGTGAGAGCAGTGCTACACACCTATAAGAAGCAGGTCTTACCCGCGGTATGAAAGGTAAGGTCTCGCAACCAACTATTATGTTTACAGGACACATTGTGCATGCATCAGGAATCAGAAAAGTTCCTCAAAACAATTAAAGTGTCCATCTCCTTACAATATCACAGAGCTTCAGCAATTATTGTGGCTGCTGAAACTAACTGGAAAGTTGTCCTCCAACTTAACCCCAGGTATTCGGTGTACCTTGGCAATGGAAATAGCTCCTCCTGTGGCGGAATAGGAGAAACAGGCTAGCATCAGATGACCAGAGCATTGTAGCGGCTTAGTATCTAGTTAGAGATGGTTTGGGATGATAGTATGAGAAAGCCAGTTATGTCTCATGGAGAGAAAACTTCCATAAAACTCAACAAAAATGACACTGAGTCATTCCAAGGTCACAGCTTGGACATACCAGGTTTCAACTGCTAATGTTTGCAGATAACCAAGAAAAACACAATTGAAAACTGGGCCTGCCATCACACAGCAGTGTATGGAGCATGTTCCAGCAGGAACTACAGGATTTCAGATGAAGTCCTGTGTCAGTGGGACAGTTGGCTATTAGCCAATGGTGCTTTCTTTTTAAAAAACACAGGTGTTTTTCCTGTGGACATTCTCATTAATGATCGCTATTGTATAGTATGTTTATAATGAAACTGTTGCTACTTTTCTTTAGGCTGGTTTTAGGAATACTTTTACTGTTCTTTGCTTGCTCGTAGGTTATACTGACATAGTTGATGACTAATGTTAAAGTGAGACACAAGTCTCTGGAAAAATACCATAACACACAATTTGTCCTTGCATCAATCAAAACTTGTGCCACCACGCTTCCTTTTGAACACAATCATCAATGGCCTCCTGTTAGCCTTTATAAATCTGTCAGGACAGAAACATTTTTCAGCATGTACAAAGTTCGCCATGTGGAAATTGTACTTCCCATATGCTTGACCCTGACTCTGCTATTGAAAGTACTTCTGGGACTGCCAAGCACAACAGGCAACAAAAGACGTGATTATTATTTGCATCTAGCACAGGTTTCTGCCGCATATCCCACTGCTCAATCTGCCTCGTAGACAAATGCAGAAAATTTATCAATAACACTGCCATAACTCTCTCATGCACCAGAGATTCAGATTATGATCAGGTTCTAAATCGAAAACTATGGCATAATCATTAAATCAGCTACATTTTCTGTGCCCAAATGCTTCAAATCAACATATATTTAAATGCAGAGAAAGTGCAGCTCCAATACATTCTGAATGATTTTCTTCACACTAGATAAACCAGTATGATTGCTGCATCTTGATTACAACAGGGAGTATCTCGGAAATTAGAAGCTTCGGAATATTTGTTAGTGTCAAATAACATTGACTTGAAGTAAGGCTGTGAATCTCAAATAGGAAAATTAAAAAGCTGACTGCGGCCTGCATTCCTGATCATAAAAGGCAATCCAAAATAGATCAGCTTTCAAAATGCTGAACATAAAAACTATAGAGTGTAGCAATATGAGAGACAATTCCTTTGGATACTTTAGGTGTTAAAAGGACCTCCAAGATGGCCTTAAACTGAATTGCTGGCTTCACCCACAGTTAGTGGCCTCTATCTCAGGGGTTTGACTAAGTAGATGCTGTGGTGATCCAACAGATTGGATGGTGGGATTTGTGGAGCATTCATGGTGTTACAAATTAAGGGAATCCACGTTTCAGGTGGAGCTAGGTTCTGGGCTTAGGACCATATGTTGGTCCTGAGTCTGCCTGGGGAGCCAATGGGCAAGTCAACCAATTAATGACAGCAGATTCATGCTCTCCCATGCAGTCAACCCAATCAAAGGCTGATAGCTCAGAGCTTCGGAATTCACCGAGAGAGTTGCCACTGAGGCAACAAGGCTAATGTCTGTACTTTGAAGCAGTTCCACAGGACTTTTGGCTCAGGAAGCAAGACTAAGCGTTTGAAGAGTGAATCAATCCAGTGGACACATTGGCAATGGCCACCACCATAGCTCCAATATTAACCATCTCCCTGGGCCTTGGCACCCCCTGATAAGGGACTGGACATATGGGGTACTACAGAGATGATGCTCCCTTGCAGCTGGGCACTTCTTAATCCATCAGGAGACTGTCCTACCATTGGAAAATGTTGGCACCTCAGGGAGATGACCATTAATTGGGTCCTTGGTTGGATACATTGGCTGCCTGCCTCCATTTAACAGCCGAGCTTTTATCCTTCCTGTCCAGGAAACTTCCTGCTGGTATGAGTGTGAGTATATCAGACACCTGTTCTGTTTCAGCTTCCTGGCATCTTCCAATTCACCTACCTCCAGCCCAGTGTCCGGGGGAAGATTAAAATTTCCATCTCAATCACTGCTCAACTGAAATAAAGATATGCCAGATGCCTCCTGCACTTCCTCCTCCTCCTCCTCCTCCTCCTCCTCCTCCTCCTCCTCCTCCTCCTCCTTCCCCTGAGCTCAGCTTCCGTCCTCTGCAGTTCACACTGCAATTCTAAGGCATTCTGCTGGAAAGACTGCATGAGTTTATTTTTCCAGTATTACTAATTGTGGACTGAAATGAAAAAAAGAATGGTTTTATAGTCAGGGATTTCTGCATGGTTTGAAACAATGACCTGATAACCATGGTGAGCATGGTTTGCACAGCTGTAGATAACAGCAGTGGTTGCAGATGAACTTGAGCTGAAATATTGTGGACAAAGTAAGTAACAAGTAGTGAATTGGTTTGTGGACTAGTGGCAAGTTATCTATGCCTAAAGTCTTCAGCCTGCCAACCACTATGTGACTGATTCTCAGGGAGGTGAAAAGCATAGGGCTGTGAACAAGACTCAGATAAGCTATTCAGTTCCAACAGCCCCTGGAGCGTTCTCTGTTTTCTGCAGATAAATGCTGCTTTAAACCTAAGGAAACCCAATTTTATCTTTCATTCAGCAATTGCTGTAAGCCCTGTATTTTTGTTAATAAGTCAGAGACTTTTCCTCACTGAACCAGTCAACTTATGCTGCATGAAAATGAGTGAGAGCCTCAGAAAATGGAAGGACCAAAAAGCAATATTTTGATCAGGATAAGAACTATCGCAGCAGATCCTGGGAACAATAAACATTGAATTGTTTCCCACGTGTTCCCTCCAACTAGAATACTCATGTTTCTTTCTCTGTGTGTTTGCACATATGTGGGTATATGGTTGTGTGTGTATGTGTCTGTATGTATGTGTATGCATATAAAATGGAGTTGTAAACCCTTTACAACTTTGATTATAAACGTCTGTAGCAACAGTTCATGACTGTTCACCTGTAGCTAGAGCCAATTTACTGCACACTGTTATGGTGCAAAGGTAGGCAATTCAGCCTGTACTGGCTTGGTAAATGAGCATCATCACCCGGTGCCAACTTCCAACTTTTCTCCAGACCCTTGCACATGATTTTTATCCAAATAATCATTCAATGCCCTCTCACATGCCTCAATTGTTCCTGCCTCCATCATACTTCCAAGCATTGCGTTCCATACTCTGGCTACCTGGAGAGAAAAAGGTTTTTCCTCACTTCACACTTTTGCAGATCACTTTCAATCTATGGTTTCCTGGACTTGTACCTGTTGAGTGAGAACAGTTTCTACCTATGTATTCTATCCAGCCTGCATATGATTTTGAAAACCTTTATCAGATCTCCTCTAAGCATTCTTCTCTCCAAGGTGAACAGTCCTAACTTCATCAATCCATCCTCATAACTGAAGATTCTCAACTCTGGAACTTTTCTTATAAACCGCTCTGCACTCTCTCCAATCTGTTTACTGTACATCTTTCTTATTATGTCATGTCCACAACTGTCACAATACTCCAAACGAAATGTATCAAGTGTCTTATACAAGTTTACCATCACCTCCCTGCTCTATTCTGGTCTATACTGCTCTATACTGCTATTATGAGAGCTGAGGACAATAGATTTTTACTGACTGTTCCCTCTACCTGTCCTGTCACCTTCAATGATCTGTGCACATATACACCCAGGACCCTCTGACCCTGCATCTACATTAGAAATATGCCCTCTATTCTATATTGTCTTTCAATTATCTTTTTTACAAAAATGCATTACTTCACATTTCTCTGCATTGAACCTACCTGCCACCCATCTGCCCATTCTACCACCTGATGTGTGCTTTCTGTCAACCTTGGTCCAGAAGACAAGTAAATTGAGGAATCTTTGTGCACTTTTTCAAAGAAAAATTAACTTTTGTGATGATTCTGAGAATAGTGGGGCTTGATTTCCAGCTTCAGTGAGTTGTAACACTTCCACCCAACGATGACCACAGCAATCACACATTACATTCTCCTGACAAACTGAGCAGCTCCTTGGACCTGCTTCTCCAGATACAATCCTATTCCATTAAAATTGCCACATATTTGCAAAATTTCTCCAATGGTCATGAGCATTGTATTTCCATTAACTCTACACCAAGAAAAGTATGTCAAAATCACCTCATCTGAAAGTGGAATGGCTCTTTAAACCATGTTAGAGGGTATTACCTGGACCTGTACAGTCCTGAATGGGAGACTGTGCATCAAATTAGCTTTCTAATCTGTTTGACATTGCGACCAGGCCACTTTGCATGTTTCTGGCATACACCTGTTTATGCACCAGGTCAGTCAGGACACAGCACAGACTGTAGCAAAGGTTTTCAGTTTGTGTTGGAGTAATGTGAGTATCCATTCTTCACTGCCCTTGAGAAGGTGCTGGTATGATGAACCACCTTCATGAACAAATGCAGAGTGAAGCCACAAATTGATCACTTTCTTGTTGGCAACATTTAACAAGTGGTGTGCCACAGGGATGAGTTCTCGGTTCTCAGCTGTTTGTAACTTACATTAATTACTTTGCTGAAAGGATGGAAAGTCTGTTTGCCAAATTTGGAGATGCCACAAAGTTAGTTGAGGAAGTAAGTTATGAAGAGGACATCAGTAAGCTACAAAGAGTTATGGATAGGTTAAATAGTGGATGAAGACCTGAAAATGGAGCATCATGTGGCAAAGTACGAAATTATCCATTTTGATAGGAAGAATAAAAAGCACATTTTAGAAGGACAAAGGCAGTAGATACATGTGAATGTTACACCTGCGAGTTCCCCTCCAAGCTACCTACCATCCTGACTTGGAAATATATCACTGTTCTTTCAGTGTCGCTGGGTCAAAATCCTGGAATTCCTTCCCTAATGACATTGTGGGTCAGCCCATAGCACATGGACTGCAGAGGTTCAAAAAAAGCAGTTGACCATCACCCCCTTGCACATGAATTGCAAAAAGGTTTGTGTGCAGTTACAGTTTGCAAGGAGGATAGCTGATCAATGTTATTACTTATTGTGAAGGGAAATGAATACAAAAGTAGAGGGGATTCACTTCAGTTAGAAAGGGCACTGATGAGACATTACCTGCATTCTCTGTACATTATTAGTATCTTCATTTAAGGAAAGTTGAAAATGTATTGGAAGAAGTTCATATATTCAACCAAGACATGGAAAGATGCAGTGTTTAATGTGGCAAGGTTGAGGAGGCTTGACTTGCCCCTGCAAAAGTTGAGAAAAGTAAGGGGTGACTTGATTGAAACATGGAACCATGGAAACATGGAACTTGAAGGGTTTGACAAGGTGCGTGTGGAAAAGATGTTCCCTCTTGTGAGAGAAAATGGAATGATTGATTCAAAATAAGGGGTCATCTATTTAAAACAGCAATAAGGAGAAATATTTTCTCAGAGGTTCAGGAGTCTTCAGAATTCTCTGCATCAAAATATAGTAGAAGCAGAGTCCATGAATATTTTAATGGCAGGGTTATATACGTTCCTGATAAGCAAAGGAGTGACATGTTTATCACGGGTAGGTGGGAATGTGGAGCAATCAGATCAATAATGTTCTTAATTGAATGATTTACTTCTGCTCCTAATGTAGAGATGCAAATGTATACCTACCAGTTCTGTTTGGAGTATCGCTTTAAGATATTCAACAACACTGAAGGATGATGATATTGTTCCAAGTCAGAACAGTGAGAGACTTGGGGGAGAAGGTGGTTGGGTCCCCATGCATCTGCTATTCTTGTCCCTCTAGCTGACAGAGAGCATGGATTTGAAAGGTGCAGCCAAAGCAGAGCTGTTGATTTGTTGTCAGCACATCCCAAAGGTGCCAGGAAATGCCACAGAGATTTTCTAATCCTTACTATTAGGTTGAATTCAATATCCTATTCCAGGAAAACAGCCACCATTAAACACAACACCATTCATAGCTTCATTCATTCATCCTCAGAAAGATTCATACACTTGATAAATCAACTTTTTAATCATTTGTGAAAAAGAATGGTGGACTTATAGAACGGATCTTTTCACAGATGTTTGGGTCTGCTACAAAAAGCTGTAAGCAGCCTATCAGTTGAAGACAATCTTGTATAATAGAAATGAAATCGGCTTCATGTGTCAGTTATCAGCACCTCAACTATTTCATACTAAGGGGTCACATCGGGGCAATATTTTCACTGTTTGCTTTTGACGGTGAAATCATAGTGTGTATTTCAAGAGCATTTTTAAAGTGTCACAACAAATAACAAATAGCAATCTTCCCACAAAATGATATATGATCACAATCACATGTACTTTTAACTCCAAAAGAATACATAGGAGGAAGCGTTACCAGCAATTTCTGATGGTAAAACGTGAAAGTTTTGACTTACAGTGATGCTTCTATCACTTATTTCAAGGTGAAGGAATTTTCTGCTGATGTGTTACTCTGGACTGCGTTCATTGTAACCATGCCTTATCAGATGATTTGAAATTGTGAAAAAGGGAATTCTGGTAAATAGAGAGATACTGAAGAAACTCAGCAGGTCTGGTAGCATCTGTAGAGAGACAAACTGAGTTACTGCTTTGGGTCCAGTATATTCCTCTTCAGAACTCTAGAACATTTGGTGCATTTCTGTCTGTGAGGCTAGTAGGCATTCTCATGCTATGTTTTTGCCCCTCACCTCATTACCTTTGTACCACTCCTCTATCGTTTGCAGGACCCACTGGGATTCCTAGCACGTGTGCTATTTTTAAAGCCCAGCCATGCACCAAGTCAAATAGTACCAGTCAGGAGTTACCCTTTGCAGTACACTTGGTGGAAGAGAATAAAAAAATGCTGAAGGCATATAGGTGGCATGGCTGATACTTCATTACAAATACTAGTACATATACATAAACATAATGCTGTTTCAGAAACCAAGTCCACAGGCTATCTGTTCTCAGCATCATCCAATCTTAGAACCCTGTCTGAGGGAGTGCTACGCTTGCTCAGTGTGGCCTAATATCAAGTCATTGTTCAAGATGGAGGAATCACCTCACTGTAAAGCCTTCAAACTTTCAATTTTATTCAGTGTTGTAAAAGTGATGAGAAAGCAAACACACAAATGTTGCATTTGCCTCTGGGAATAGTCCATGGCCACCTGGCTGTTGAGCAGAATAGCAGCTCACTGCACTCAACTCAGTTATTGGAAGTGAATATCAGTTGAGCCTTCTCTGACATTGCAGTGCTCTACCATGTCAAAGGTGATACTCTTCCTGCTCAATGTCCTCAGCTTCCTCCTCAGAAGGCTGCTACTGTTCTCCGCTCTTCAATGTTCATCCCATCCCCTCGTTGTTTGCCCCTGTTATGGAGAGCACAATGGGCTTGGATAATGTGACCCACTCAATCGGGAGTGTAATGTAAAGCCCTTTGAGACCAATCCAAATATCTGAATCTCATCTTCATCTGCCCTATTTTCTACTTCACCATGATCTTAGTGGAGCAATGGTCTGCATTAGAACTATGCTTAGCCTTGAGGGATTGCATAACAGAGTCATCAGGATTCAGAGGATAGTTTTTGTACCCTATGTTACATCATTATAAGATTTCCAGCCCTGAAGTGAAACAGAAACAAAGTAGTTCTGAAGGACATTGGCATCATTGACAGCTTCTAGGGTACCCAGTACAGACTTCTAAGATGTAGTCACTGATGAATAGTACATTATTGCAATGGAACCATTTTCTATTGATGAAGTCAGCTGCATTATGAGGTGGGCCTCTTGGCATGGAGTGTGTACATTCTATCACGCTCTGCTGGTGGGGGCCACTGTTATTTGGCAAAATCTGCAGACTGACCTAATCACAGGGAAACAAGATGAAACAGTATGATCTGGCACAAGTTGCATCAGTAACAGCCTTTAAACATTTGTGGGACAAGGCTTAAGACATTGCACACAGGTCTTCAGTGGCTTCTCAGAAGAAGCCAGTTGATTAAACGTTTAACACAACAGTCACCTTGACAGGCTCAGGATAGGTGGCCACCCAACCTTTAAGGTCACCTGGAGGTCTTGCTCCAGCAGTTGCCATAGTTCTGTGACAGTGTCTCAGGACATGCTCAGTCTGCAGTGACACTGCGCCCCACTCATCTGGAGGAAATAGTATCAAGGACATTTGACTGGGGACACCTCCTGTATTTCCTCATTACCCTGAAGGTACCTATCACTGCATTATTTTCTTCTGGAAGTTGTTTGGCATCTATTGAATGTTGCTGCTAGATTTCGGCTTTCTGGCATACCTGATCATGCTCACTTTCTCTGCACTTTTGCTGCAGCAAATGTAGCCCCAGCTGTGGCTGGATCGATGGGTTTTTGATCCAATTAATCCATGCAGGGAATATCTGAAACAGAAGAGGTCCTTAATTGTGTGAGCAGTCAGCACTGACATCACACACTGATGGCAGTTTAATTTTCTCCTCCTTTACAGAGAGGGCTCATGAAGGACTCTGGCAAAGAGGGCCAGAGTCCTTCATGAGGAATACCTTTACGTAGAGACCTCTGACATAGTGACCTTATTTCGATGAATGTAGCACAATCCACGCCTCAGGTGGATTGTAAATATTGTACTATTACTGATCCCTTGTTTTCCTACTCCCATCCCCTCAGATCACACAAGAAAGGCAGCAAGGCATATAACAGCATGTTGACAAACATTTACCATTCAAAGTAAGAGGAAATCAGCCCTGATTCCTAGTGTTGCTTTTGAGGTCTTAGAACGACTTTACTAATTGTGACCCACAGCTGTTACCTTTAAGATCATGTGATTATTTCTGCTTCAAAGAGATGACTATGTTCAACCTGAAGTGATCAATGACATGATCAAAATTAATTGTGACCTGCATTTATACATTGAACTCCGCATGAATTTTACACACACAATGCAAAGATTACAGATGCCATCAACCTGTACTGTGAAAGTGTCTGATTAATGTAATTTCCCATTGAAAGTTCTCATGCCCTTCATAAGTAGAGCCCAAGTGCTCAGACAGAGAGAAACCCGATCCGCCCATTTGAGCATGGTCATAGCCATTTTCTATTTCTGTTGCACATTTACAATTAGCATGACTAACAAAGGCAGGTTGTGCAGGTGTCAGTGAGTCACAGGCTCAGCCTGGTAATCAAAGGTTAGTCCTAAACCTCCATGCTTCTTGCACTCCCTGTTGAGTTCATGAGTACTGGCCCTCTACACATTCCTATACACCTCCTTTTTAGGATTTAATCTCCTAATTTTACATCCTGAACCCTAGAAATCCATGTGTCACAACTCCAAGCCAGGTGGGATGTGAATCCTGGACTTCTGGCCCAGAGTAGAGACATCGTTGTGTCCAGTCGCCAGAATTGACATCCCCGACATCCCCACATCCAAGAAAGCCAATTACCACCTCAGCAGTCTTCTCTCGCTGATCAGTAAAGTGATGGAAGATGTCATCAACAGTGCTATCAAGCAGCACCTGCTCAGCAATAACCTGCTCCGTCACGCCCAATTTGGGTTCCGCCAGGGCCACTCAGCTCCTGACCTCAATACAGCCTTGGTTCAAATATGGACAAATTCCAGAGGGGAGGTGACAGAGGCTGCACTTGGTCAAGTGTGGCATCACGGAGCCCTCACAAAACTGGAATCAATAGATATCAGAGGACAAACTCTCCAGTAGTTAGGGTCGTACCTGATACATGGGAAGATGGTCATAGTGTTGGTGGTCAGTCATCTCAGCTCCAGGACATCTTTACAGGAGTTCTTCAGGGTAGTGTCCTTGGCCCAACCATTTCAACTGCTTCATCAATGACTTTCCCTCCATCATAAGTTCAGAAGTAGGGATGTTTGCCAATGATTGCACAATGCCCAGAACCATTTGAGATTCCTCAGACACTGAAGCAGTTTGTTTCAAATGCAACAAGATCTGGAAAATATCCAGGCTTGGGCTGACAAGTGGCAAGTAACAATTGTGCCACACAAATGTCAGGGTATATTCCCAATTCCTTCACCTCGGCCGCATCTGCTCCCAGGTGGACCAATTGCACTACCGAAGAACTCAAATGGCCTCCTTCTTCAAAGACTGCAATTTCTCCTCTGCCGTGATCGATGACTCTCTCCACCGCATCTCCTCCACTTCCCGCACTTCTGCCCTTGAGCCCCGCCCCTCCAATCACCACCAGGACAGAACCCCACTGGTTCTCCCCTTCCACCCCACCAACCTCCGGATACATTGTATCATCCTCCATCATTTCCGCCACCTCCAGACAGACCCCACCACCAGGGATATATTTCACTCTCCACCCCATTAGCATTCAGGAGAGACCACTCCCTCCGCGAGTCCTTCGTCAGGTCCACACCCCTCACCAACCCAACCTGCACTCCCGGCACCTTCCCCTGCAACCGCAAGAAGTGCAAAACTTGTGCCCACACCTCCCCCCCTCACCTCCCTCTAAGGCCCCAATGGATCCTTCCATATCCATCACAAATTCACCTGCACCTCCACACACATCATTTACTGTATCCGCTGCACCCATTGTGGTCTCCTCTACATTGGGGAGACAGGCCGCCTACTTGCGGAACGTTTCAGGGAACACCTCTGGGACACCGCATCAACCAACCCAACCACCCTGTGGCTCAACACGTTAGCTCCCCCTCCCACTCCGCCAATGACATGCAGGTCCTTGGCCTCCTCCATCACCATACCCTGACCATATGATGCCTGGAGGAAGAGCGCCTCATCTTCCACCTAGGAACCCTCCAACCACACAGGATGAATGTAGATTTCTCCACCTTCCTCATTTCCCCTCCTCCCCACCTTATCTCCATCCCAAGCCTCAGATTCAGCACCATCCTCTTGACCTGCAATCTTCTTCCCAACCTCTCTGCCCCCACCTCCTCTCCAGCCTATCACCCTCACCCTCACCTCCTTCCACCTATCATATTCCCAGTGCCTCTCCCCCAAATTCCATCCCCCCTACCTTTTATCACAGCCTGCTTGGCACACCAGCCTCATTCCTGAAGAAGGGCTTATGCCCGAAATGTCGATTCTCCTGCTCCTCGGATGCTGCCTGGCCTGCTGTGTTTTTCTAGCACCACATTTTTCAACTCTGGTACTCCAGCATCTGCTGTCCTCATTTTCTCCTAAATGTCAGGGTATGACCATCACCAATAACAGATAACTTAGACTTTGAGATTTGGAATGTGGCTGCAGGAAAATTTGTCATGGAAGTTCCTGGCGAAATGTTGACATATTATTGTGCTTTTAGCATCATGCCTACTCCCTTTGACTTATTACTGCTGCCAACCATGACAAGTGGATGATAACCTTGGCTTTGTATCTGTGCTGTTGAGGAAGACACAAAGAATCTGCAGGCAGATCTATGTCGACAGGTTAAACAAATGCACAAAAAAACTTAGCAGATGGGAAAATGTGAGGTTATTCTTTTCTTTTTCCTATTCTTCCTTCCAAAGTGAATGTTATTTAAGTAGATGAAGACTGAAAAAAGCTAAAGAATAGTAGGATTTTGCAGTCCTCTTCCATGATTCACAAAAAAAGCTACTATACAAGTTCAGTGGGTGATAAGGAAGTAAAATTGAATGGTGGCTTTCATTTCAAAGGGAATGGAGTCTGAAGTGGACGTTTTGCTTCAACTGTACAAAGTCACCAGTCAGACCAGAATGAAATACTGTGATCTATTTTAGGCCCCTGATCTAAGGAAAGGTATTGACGTCGTTGCATCCAGAGAAAGTTCACTAGGTTGATACGATGCAAGGAGGGACTGCCTTATGAGGAGAGGTGAGTAGATTGTGCCTTACTCATTGGAATTTAGAGGAATGAAAAGGAACTTTATTCAAGCATTCAAGATTCTTTGAGGATTTGACCAGGTAGATGTGGAGAGGTTGTTTCCCCTTGTGGGAGAGTCTGGGATCAGAGGGCAAAGTATCAGAATAAGGGATTGTAACACTTTGGATAGAGATGAAAAGGATTTTTTTTCTCTGGGGGTGTAATGAATGTGTGGAATTCTTTACTTAAGAGGGCCGTCAAGGCTTGGTCATTATAGTCAAGGCTGAGATAGGCAGGGAAATCAAGGATTATAGGAAAAAGGGAGGAAAGTGGAGTTAATAATTATCAGATCGACCATCATTTCATTAAATGTCAGAACAGACTGGATAGGTTGAATGACCTACATCAGCTCCTACATTTGATGGTCTGATAGACTTTGGTCTAAAAGGCACTCGGTCAAACTCTGAGCTTTTAAACTTTGGCTGAGGAGGCAATGTGCAAAAAGGCAAGGCAGAGATGCAGTGAGCATCCAATTTAGTGCAAAATGAGTGAGTGCTAAGATAGCATGCAAGTAACCCTGAGGTGCATCCTAGTGCGATCTGTGAGTTACGTGCCCATTCTGGCACCCAAAAAAGGTCCTGGCTGCTAGCTCTTCAAAGAATGATTTCTTGGCCTCCTCATTTTTCTTTCCATGTTCCATGGCCCTCTGGGTTGGTGGGGCCACTGGTTACTCTATCTTTGTTTTTGGGCTGTATTTGAAGGCAGTTGAAATGGTCACACCATCTCTGTCAACTCAAAGTGACTGTCGAGACCTGGAAAATATATTTGTCATCTTCTTGAATCTGACTGGCACTCGGTGTTTTCTAACCTACAAAATCTCGTAAATCTCCTCTGAGATACAAAGGGTTACTCATTCAAGCTTGGATTTTCTTCAGCTGGGATAAGTGAATCTGATGTCCTACTATCGAAGACTACAGATTTTCACTTTTCCCATTACAGTGAGCTCTTGGTCTCATTTGTCCTCCTGGGATGACTAGTGTTCTATCATAAAGCCTCAATTTCATCTTTGAGAGCTTAGTCTTTGAGTCCATTTGCGCAAGTCTACAAAGCTCATGATGTTGAATGAAACACCAGCATCCAGAGGCAAACACAAACCAATAAACAAAATGTTATATTTGGAAATGGACATATTGATCCTCTATTTTGAAGTATCGATGGCAGGTCAGACCAGTATATATCACTTACCTTCTGGTTGTCAATCTGACAATTTATATTTACTCCCTGCTCTCCTTCTGCAGTAATTATTCTCACAGTCACAAGTCATTTACCATGCTGAATTTGATTGTGTGATGAAAAATGATTAGTTAGAATCATTGACTGACATCTTGATAGGCTGGTTTTATTTCTGTCCAGCTAAACACTTCCATGCAAAATTATTTAGCTTCTTGCGGTTAGACCACTGCTTTTCCCATGGTGGATATAATACCTTTCCTTTTGTGTGGTTTACAATAATTATAAGTTGTACTTTGACCTTAATCTTTCCAAAAGTATATTTTCCCTTTTTCCAACATGTTGTCCTTATTCAGCCTGGACTGTCTCGCAGCATAATGCAAAGTTTCAGTCGTTCTGCCATTAACACTTCCTAGCTGATGGTTGACAACCATAGAGGTTCTGCACTTGTAAATAGTTTTCTTGAGCGCAAGTTCCTTCTCTCTCAGCAAGTGTGCTAACAGAGTGAGATCATTTTTGTCTCAGACAATCCTATATTTAATGAGATCATCTTTCTGTCGGCCAAAATTACAGGTGTCACCTAGATGTATCAGTGCCATCACATATTGATGACTATTCTCCTTCTCCCAAACTCTAACATTGAACACATACAATACATAAGCAACAGCAACGTAGGGTTCAAAATATGTCTTCTAGGCCGTCAAAACTTCTCCAGTTTGGCTTTTCAGCTCCTCAGTGAGATTTAGTCTGCAATGCAGTTTGTAACTGTTTCCCCAGCACTGATAACGATGCTTCAACTCTTTTTTTTCAGACTATTTATTCATTTCTGTAGCTACCTTATAGTTCAGCCATTAAAACTGGAAGAAATTTCAATTTTATCTAATATTGCCTTTTAACTCCACAGCCCTAGGGGCAACTCTGAAAATCCATTTTAAAAAGCTTCAATTCTAACATTGTTTTTCATGTAGACGTTTGTAATGTGTTTTATGGCAATTACTTCTAAAGGGAAAGCGAGTTACAGCAGAGGTCATATGTCTATGATAAGTCACAAGTGTACAATGCATTTCTCCAAACAGAGTAAAAGTAACAAACAACTGGATAACAGAAATAATCCAAAGTTAAATGGAAAGAACATATAAGTGAGCATAAAAGCAGATTTTAATATGAAGACAAAACGCAGCAAGTCAACCAGAGAAATAAATCTATAAGCTAAGAATGATAAGAAAAGCTGGATAAATGACCAGAGCAAAGAAGCAGAAGATTATCCCTCAAGAAAGGAAACATGAGGGCTGTATCAGAAGATAAGGGAACTAAGTCAATGTTATAAAGGATTATTGTTATGTTGAAAGAGTACAATTGGTCAGCTAATTGAGGGTAAACAGGCAAGAACAAATGGGGGAAAGAGTATTTTGAAGACTTACACAACATACAAAGCACATTATATAAATATACTTTGCTGATCCCAGCCTGTACAAACGGAGAGGAATTGATACGGGATTCCTCAGATGACAAAACAATAACTTGTCTTGACAATGTGAAAAATAACAAGCTCTCCACATGGCTAATGTGATTGCAAAATTATTATGAGTGCATAAACTTTACACTGTGAAAGCGATTCAAGAATGGTTTATCAAAATGTGGAAACAGCATTTACATAAAAACTAAGGAATGGCAATAATAATACCAATGTTCAAAAAACATTAGTCACATATGAAAGTAAAAACTACATTGTATCCAAATATATCCGCATGCCATAAAAACTTCAATGAATCATCGAAGTTCATTTAGCCTGTCTCATCTCTTTCCCATTGATTCTAACAATCTATTACCTGTCTGTTCTTGTCCTATCTAATCAACAATATTCTTATCTCATTGCTAGTAACAAGAAATATTCTGAAGCAATGTGGTAGCTACTGGCCTGGAGAAGTCACCTGATAATAATCTGGAATGGCATTTCCTTTATAAAACTAATACACACTGAAAATTGATCACAATATTGAGGAGTAATAATTTACATTTGCCCATTTGTATAAAAAGAATCATAGATTTTTCTTTAATTCAGTAATGGGATGTGGGGATCCGAGACAGCATTTATTGATTATCCCTGTTTCTGGTTATCAGCATTTAATTTAAAATATCTGTCCATCTTTTTCATTGTTCCAACATTAGCATCTATACCCTCAGTTAGCTACACCCTAAATTCTGGAATGCCTTCCCAAAGTCTTTTATCCTCTTTCTACTCTTTTATACTTTACAACGTCCCATAAAATCCATCTCTTTGACTGACCTAGCTATTAGTCACTTATCCTAACTTTCTGAAAATGT
The DNA here is from genome assembly GCF_047496795.1 of Chiloscyllium punctatum. NCBI lineage: Eukaryota > Metazoa > Chordata > Chondrichthyes > Orectolobiformes > Hemiscylliidae > Chiloscyllium > Chiloscyllium punctatum. The sequence goes on from NC_092739.1 coordinate 71,258,642, forward strand.
AGCCTGGTGTCAAATTTTGTTTTATTACAGTCATATGAAGCACCTCAAGACTTTACTGATTTAAAGGCGTTGTATAAATACAGATTGTTATCCTAACAAAGATGAGCATTTATTAGACCAACACTTTTTAGCAGGAAACTGATCAATGCTTAACTTGTTCTTTCAGATAGGGTATTGGACACAATAGCTCTGAAATAACTCAAGAAACAGTAAGATGCCAAAATAATAGTATAGTGGAGTTGTTTTAGTTGAATGAATGACACTCCTTGTTATTTTTTCATTAAATAGACAGCTCCTAGGTTTAAAGGTTTATTGCATTAGCACATCCGACAAAGCAACCTCGCCTTAATAGCATCGCGAAATGTCATTCTAGAGTATGCCCTTGTGTCTTAAGTGGGATTGGCACTGTTGGTGATTGAAAGGTGAGAATCTTGCCAACTGACCTAAACTAACATTGGAGTCTAAGTTGCTATTGCTTCTCTATTCCTCTGGGAAGTGTTCTATTTCCTGAACAGTGACGAATCTTGGGCCCATTAAGTTTGATAAATTCAAACAACTGTCTAACTGCAACTGATTCTACCTTTCTTCTTACAGATGCTGACTAACCTATTGTGCATATTTTTATCCTTTATCCTGTTCCTTTGTGCAAATATTATATTTAAGACCTTTATATTTGATATCATTCATCCTTTTATTTAATTTTACATTGACTTACAATACACTGTTTAGTCACTTTTTTTAATTGGTGTTTATCAATGTCACCAAAATTAAATGAGAGGTCATTGACAGAGATGATACACAATGGTAATGACTTATATGCCATTAATTTGGGACTTAATGTAGAAAACTCTCCAGGATGTTATCATCTCTACCATTGGATATTAACAGAAATCAATCAGGAAGTCACTCTTGGCTATAACTTCTCAAAGTTTTCTAGGTTCAGAGATTATCTCCCCAGATTGGAAAAGTTCTTGGAGGAACCAATCCCAAAACATAATTTGATTCACAATTTGGTAGTGAGGTGGGTGGATTTATTTCACGATCGGTGAGATTTGCTCCCAGGCAGGAGGAGGGGTTTGGCTTTACTTGTGAGATTGGTCTCATGGTGGAGATGTTTGATTTATTGATTGATTGTTTTATTGTTGTCACATGTATAGAGATACAGTGAAGAGTCTTGTTGATTTAGGGGATTGACACTGTGCTGGCTGGGCCACAGTTAGTCTGTTACTGTTGGTTTCTGCTTTCCTTTTTTTTGGAGGGGGGGAATACCTGATTACTGAACTGGCTGAATTATTTTGCCAGTTTGTTAACTGATATTTCTTTAATGAGGACTGATTTCTAAACTCCTGATGCATACAATGTGTTTCAGGTGTAACTCAGTTCTCATTAGGGGATTGTTGTTTCACTGGCTGGTTACAGTCTGTGTGTTACTCATTTTTTCTGTTTTACTTTTGAGAAAAGGACAATGTTAATTTTGTGGTAGGGCTTAGCCTTTGGACTCTAGTTTTCTTTGTTTTTTGTATGTATCCTCACTGTTTTTGGTGTTTGGACTGATTCCTTGTGGAAGACATACATTTTACAAGACAAGCTGTTCCAGTGGGGAGGCCCAGCCCTGGCACTGGGCCTCTGAAGATTGAACACCTGTGTGTGTGCTGGGAGGTGAGCACTTGCTGTATCCTGGAGTTTGGGAGAAGACCTTTCACTCAGGAGTGGACCAAAACCCCTGTGAGTTAACCACCTTTAAAACGTACTGTGTTCCTGTGAGTGGCCCTGGCTCTCCAAGGATGTTCCAGGACTCCATGGAGACTGAACACCTGTGTGCTGTGCATTTGCTGCCTTTGGGAGTGGACTCTGCCCTTGGTTGTGGACCCTGTTTTTAGCAGTGGACTCTGCAGTTCGAGTAGACTCCACTTCTGCCAACGCATGTTGTAAACTGGAATGGACTCAATATTTTTTTTAAAGAATCTGTGTGCCAAAAAGGACTCTGTTTGTTCACAATTAACTCTACCATGTTTCTTGTTGGGCTTATCACCTGCACTGTCTTGTGTGTCCCTGGGTCTGGCAGGCCTTACTGTGAGCTGGGAGGCTCATGGGTTGTCCTGAAAGCTGTCACCCCAAGAGCTGGAGGGTGGGTAGGCTGTCCCGAAAGCTGGAGGATGGGTAGGCCACCCTGATGCCAGTCGCCCTGAGAGCCAGATGGCAGGTAGGCCATTCTGATTGCTTTCGTCCCGAGAAGGGGTAATCAGGACGGCCTGTCCTAGAGGTGGCTGGAAGGTGCGTCAGGGTAGCCCACTGGCCAGACAAGCATATCAGGGTGGGTGAGAGCCCAATGGTATGGAGGGGCAGACCGAGAGCCAGAAGGCGGTTAGCCATCCTCAGCGCTGTCACCCCGGGCAGGCTGTCCTAGAGGTGGTCGAAAGGTGTGTCAGGGCGGACCGAGAACTGGAAGGGCATGGGGTGGACCGAGAGCCAGAAGGTGTGTAGGGACGGGCTGCCTTAGAGTGGCTGGAAGGTGGGAGGGATGGGGACTTGCTGGGTCTGTATTGTCTGCACTTTTTTATGTAACTGGATTGTCTCATGTACAAATGTCATTGTTGATGTCTTTTCAAATTTGAAACTGGGATTTGAGGTTTGTCCTCATTTCCTTGTAAACTGGTTGAATGGTAGGGTTTGGGGCCTGGCTTTGCTGCTCCTCTCCCTTATAAAATTGCTGTTGTATACAGCTGTAAATGTTAACTGTTTTTTTTTGTTAACTGTTTTGTAACGTTTTAATTTTTTTTAAAAATGGAGAAAAAAAAAGGAAGAGTCTTGTTTTGCATGTTATACAGGTAGATCGTACCATTCAAAGCACATCAGGTTTAGCAGACAGCAGAGAGGATGGAAGGCTGGTTCGCACGATGGACTCGGCAGTGTTCTTGGCTGAGGTTTCTTGTCTTGGGAAGAGCAGTTGTCAACCCCATTTTGATCCATCCAGATAGGATGCTTTCTATTGTGCACCTATAAAAATTGCTAAGAGTCCTTGTGGACACACTGAATTTCCTTAGCCTCCTAAGGAAGTAGAGACATTGTTATGCTTTCTTGATCATCGTGTTGATGTGGGTAGACCAACAGATTGTTGTTGATCACCACTCCCAGGAATTTGACACTCTCGACCTCTGCACCATTGATGTCGACAGGGGCATGTCCTCCACTCCACTTCCTGAAGTCAATGACCAGGTCCTTTGTTTTGCGAACATTGATGGAGAGATTATTGTCTTTACATCCTACTGCTAAGCAATGAATCACTTTCCTGAATTCTGTCTCATTGTTGTTTGAGATCTGATCTACAATCATGGTGGCATCAGCAACCGAGTAAATGGATTTGGGACAGAATTTGGCCACCATTGAGACCATATAAGGAATATCGTAAAGAGCTGAGTACGCAGCCTTCTGGGCACCAGTGCTGGGGATTATGGTGAAGGGGGTGTAGTAACCTATTCTTACTGATGTATAGGTCAGCAGTTTAGGATCTAGTTAGAGTGGGTAGCTGAGACATAGGTCTTGGCATTTAGAAATGAATTTGTTTGCAATTATGGTGTTAACTGGTGGAACGGGTGCAAAGGAGGTTTACCAGGATGTTGCCTGGCATGGTAGGAAGATCGTATGAGGAAAGGCTGAGGCACTTGGGGCTGTTCTCATTGGAGAAAAGAAGGTTTAGGGGAGATTTGATAGAGGTGTACAGGATGATTAGGGGTTTAGATAGGGTTGACAGTGAGAACCATTTTCCGCGTATGGAGTCAGCTGTTACTAGGGGACACAGCTTTAAATTAAGGGGAGGCTGGTATAGGACAGATGTTCGGGGTAGATTCTTTACTCAGCGAGTTGAGAGTTCATGGAATGCCCTGCCAGTATCAGTGGTGGACTCTACCTCTTTATGGTCATTCAAGCAGTCATTGGATAAGCATATGGAGGTTATTGGGCTAGTGTAGGTTAGGTAGGCTTCGCTCAGGACAACATCGAGGGCTGAAGGGGCTGTACTGCGCTGTATTTTTCTATGTTTCTATGTAACTACAGTTCCAGCTTCAATGGGTAGGAGCCTGACGTAGGTATCCTTGTTATCTAGATGTTCCAGGGATGAGTACAGGGCCAGGGAGATGGAGTCTGCTCTGGACTTGTTGTTCCAGTGGGCAAATTGCTAAGGTTCAAGACAATCTGGGTGACTGGTGTTGATCTGAGCCATGACTAACCCCTCACCGAATTTCATAATTATGGAGGTCAGAGTGACTGGGTAGTAGACATTAACATATACGGCATGATTATATTTGGCACCAACCTGATGGTGGCCTTCCTGAAGTAGGTAGGGACTTCAGATCAGAGTAAGGAGAGGTTGAAGATGTCTGTGAATACTTCCGTCCACTAGGCAGTGCAGGATCGGAGTACCTGGCCAGGACTCCAGCTGGGCCAGTCACTTACCATGGGTTTAGGGGAAGGGTAGGAAGTACCCTGCTCACTGAAATTGTATCACATCACTGTGAATGTTAGGTCTCCAGTCCAGGAAACCTGACTTGCCACAGTTACATATAAAACTGGTTCACGCCAATAAGAAACATTTAACATATTTATAATGACCACCTACAATTTTGAAGCAACATGGTTGCTCACCTCATGGCCAAGTGAAAGCCAAATGCCAGTAGGTTCCATTTCTTTTGCCCAGTTGACCAATCCATCCCAGCCAATCCCACTCATTAATCAGTGTTAACAGATCCTCCAGAATGACTGCTTATCCGTTCTAGAATGAGCTGCATGAGGAGTACCGACACAGCCTGATAATGTTTCAGCGGCCACTGCAGCAGTGAAGCGTCGTTCCTCATTGCCATTGTGGCTGCATCCTGGGTCCAATGAGGTGGTGGTCTGCTAGAGTGGCATGATAGGTCCAGCACAGGATTCTAACAACCCTGTCCGCTTTCTACAGCAGTGGAGAATAGGGGTCCTGTCTCTTCCCATAGATGGGCTTTATCTGAATTTAAAGGTATGATTTCTATTAATATGTACACTAGAGCATGGTGACTTAAACACTTCTTTTTTGTAAAAATGCAAGTGACAAATTACTATTCTAATCTATTATGAAAGGCAGAAAAGGGTCTCACTAATTGAATTTTGACATGCATTAGTCTGACAGACTTCAGATAATATTTATAAAACACTTTTACTAAATGTTGAGTACAGTTGTGGAACAGATTATTAGCAAAAATATGACAATAAAAAGTGACAAGGGTGAATGATTGTCAAAGGTGACAGGGTTGGCATATAAACATGTTCTGGTGCAAAAAGACATACAGACTTTTACTTATCAAAATGCTTACATAACCACCAGACTTCAAAGCACTTCACAGCCAATTAATGACTTTAAGTGTAGTCACTATTGTGGTGCAGTAAACACATTAGGCAACCTGCACATCAACTCCTGCAAATAGCAATGCAATAATGATCCAATGATATTTTTTGTAACATTGTAGAACTCCAATGGTGCAATATCCATCAGGATTGCATTGATGTGACCATCTTGATTTTTTATGCACAAACTCTGGAATGGGACTGAACTCCAGAATCCTGTGACTCAAGAGTGCTAAGAACAAAGACATAGCTGATACATAGCATGTGGGAATTGGTGTTCCCCAGAGATCCCCAGGAGTTTTGAAATTATTCACTTAGATTCCAAAAAAAAACACAGAATATTTCCTTAGAAAGGAGACTCCATTGTACAAAATTAATGAAATGGGGCTAGTGGGATGCTGTTTTTAACTGAAGGAGATTGTAATTCACAAGTGAGAAAGAAAATGTGGCTCAGTGGTTAGCACAGCTGCCTCAGCACCAGGGACCCAGTTTCAATTCCACCCTGGTCAACTGCCTGTGTGGAGTTTGCACAGTCTCCGCTGGTGCTCTGGTTTCCTCCCACAGACTGAAGATGCACAGGTTAGGTGAATTGGCCATGCTAAATTGCCTATAGTGTTCTGGGATGTGTAGGTTAGAACAATTAGTCAGGGGAAAATGTAAAGGAATAGGTCTGGATGGGATAGTCTTCAGAGGGTTGGTGTGGACTTGTTGGGCCAAATGGCCTGTTTCAACATAGGCAGGAAGGGCTGGACAACATCCAGGTTTAGGCTGATGAAGTAACATTTGTACCATCTAAGTGTCTGACAATGAGTCTCTGATTCTACGGTTCTTACAGTTGTGGGGAGATGTGATCAGATTAAATGCTGCATTCAGTTTTAAGCACTTGACTTCATGAAAGATAGACTGGCATCGAAGGGTGTGCAGCACAACTTCACAGCAGCAAACAAGGCTTAAAAAGGTTTTAATTATAGGAAAAAAGCCAGAAGAACTGCAGATCCTGGAAACCAGAAACAAAAACAAATTGCTGGAAAAGCTCAGCAGGTCTGGCAGCATCTGTGAAGAGAAATCAGTTAAATGTTTCGGCTCAAGTGATCTTTCTCAAAACAACGGTAAACTTTGACAAGCTGTGTGGTCTACTCCTGCTGCTGTTCCTTATGTTCTAATGTAGCTTACGTTTCTATGATGCCTTCCACAAGTTAGAATTCTGCTCAGTCCAAATATGGTCCCCTCCCTTAGACTATAAGGATGGTGTGGAAATTCCCAAGATGCCCTGGAGTGATTGTCAAACTATGTCATAAGGGGCAACCACAAAGACATCCTCTGTCCCCACTCAAGTACAGGAAGTGAAAAATAAATGACCTTATTTTTGAGGGTCCAGGCTCCAGGCCCAGGAAGTAACCAGAGTCCTTTAATGTAAGTACTTATAATATTTTGTCCATGTTCATTTTCTGATAATGATAGGAAAAAAAAACAAAAAACGTTAGCGACAGTAGGAATGTATTAGGGTATATAGAGAAAAGCACTGGTGTGGACTTGTTGAGCCAAGTGATTTGTTTCTGAAAATTAATATTCTATTTCATGGAGGGTGGTATGTGTATGGAATGAGCTGCCAGAGGAAGTGGTGGAGGCTGGTACAATTGCAACATTTAAAAGGCATCTGGATAGGTATATGAATAGGTAGGATTTGGAGGGATATGGGCCGGGTGCTGACAGGTAGGACTAGATTGGGTTGGGATATCTGGTTGGCATGGGACGGGTTGGACTCAAGGGTCTGTTTCCACACTGTACACCTCTATAACTATTACACCAGGATTCTGGAGGATACGAATCCACATTGTTACCTCAATCTTAGTTTGCCAAGAACTGTAATGTTATGCATATAGGTTAAGGTGGTTTGTATTGAAATGGTGTCCAAATGAAGTTGGAGAAAATAATTGTGAATGAGATTGAGGCACAAGGTAGATCTTGTGACACGATACCCTGAGGAGAATGCAATAAGAGGAAATATTTGGAACATGGGCAGGAGATGCTTTTCAGGTCATTTGTGCAAATTCATAAATCTCTCATTTGTTGAACAAAGTTGGGAACTTTAGCTGTGTATAATATTTAATCAGCATTGTATCCAATCTGAAAGTGTTTAATGATTTCTTAAAAAAGCTAGTTCAGGGAATGTAGGCATCAGTGGCGCGTTCAGTGTTTATTGTCCAGCCCTAATTACCTTTGAGAAGGTGGTGGTGAGCTGCCTCATGGACCATAACATTTCAATGTGGTGTAGTTAAGGGGGAGCTCCAGGATTTGGGCAGAGTGACAGCACATAAATTGCTTAATGCTGACAGTGGGTGCTTGAGAAAGAAATCAACTGAAATTCCAAATACTGTATTAACAGGTCTCACCTTGGTGAGGACAAAGAGATACAAAGGAAAATCCCCCCCAGGGAGCATTAGTTGTGTGGAACAGAGTCTCAACACAAACAGACAATGCTGTGATATCAATCACTTCAAAAATAGAAGTGAAGGTTATCTGGATAAATTTAAATAAAAGAGCTGATCACATCCTTCATGCAATATGAAGTTTCTTCTACTTTTGGAAGCATAGAAATTTTGAGGAAAGCAATTGGCAAAGAATCCCAAGTATTTCAAAGAAAAATACATATGTATTGTTTTTCCCAATAACTGGGACATCTAAAAGCACCTTACAGATAATATACCCTTGAAGCATCACTGTAGTACTATGAAGATCCCATCTTAACCTCTCCCTCACCTGAAGCATGGTGACCCTCCAGTTAAACCACTGCCAGTCGTGTCTCTGTAATGAGAGCAGCCCCATGGTACATTGGGACTGTGGAAGTTACTTTACTTTTAAGTGATTGGTTTAATGTAGAAATCACCCCAGCCAATTTGTACGCAGTGAGCTCTTGAAAAATAAATGAACAGTTAAACAAAAAAAGGTCACTGATTGCAACTATTCTGGTTTACTACAAAATATTGTCACAATCTTTGATAGCCACTTGAGAAGGCAAGCAGTTTAGAATCTCGTTTGAAGGACAACACTTCCTCAGTTCTGCACCAGCCTTAAATTTTGTCATGCTCATGACTTAAAGGCGGCTACTTACTGAGCCACTGCTGATGTAGCACATATTTAATCACAATTTCATCAAACTCATGTTTAATAAATGATGGCATTCAGAAAAAAAACCCAAAAAATTAAATATCAATGGCACATGCCCTTCTGCAGCTGAATCTGTCTTTTCCCTTTCAGGTGCTGACCAACTGAGTGCTGGAAGAACACAATCTGCACTATGTTGTGTGATTATGGTAGTCAATGATTATGTTTAAACTGGAATTTCTTTCCATTCAGGCTGACCCTCTGTCTCCACACCATGAGCAAGGAAGAAAAAGCCAGAAACTATCTGGAGCACCTGGTCAAAATAGGACATGCAGCAGAGGTAAAAATTGAAAACTGTAGTCAAAATTGATTACCTATGAAGTATATCAAAAAATTAGTCATGGTTTTATTGCCCCCAGGACAAAAACATCTCCTGCTGTTCGATTTTTATTTGCCATTTTTTTCCTCTTACATGTGAAAGATCTATTGGAAATTTGATTATAATGTTAACTTTACACAAATGGTTGGCTGCAATATAGAATTACCATCTTAATGTGTTGGCTAATGATTCAGAAATTAATATCAGCCAGACTTTAAATTGGCTGGGATAAGCAGCTAAAATATCAGCAATGGACTGATGAGAGCACTCTTATGGCCCCATAATTCTAGATTTCCACACTAGGGAAATATCCAATCAGCTCTCCTGTCAGGCTGTGCCTAAATCTGATATGCTTCAGTAGGATCGCATCACAATCTTCTATACCCAATGTGTATAGGCCCAACCTTTCCCCATTCATCTCAGGAATTAATCACATGAACCTTCTCTGAATGGCTCCAATGCAAATTTCTCTCTCCGAAGAGAGCAAATCTTAGATGCTGTATTCTAGATATGGTCTCAACAATGTTGGAAACTTTTGTAATGAGTCTTCCTCACTATCTTCCCTGTGCAATAAAAGGTCAATGTTCCATTTGCCTTCCTAATTTCATACTGTACCTGCATGCTGACTTTGATTCATATATGTGGACACACAATGGACAACCTCAGACTTTCCCACATTTTATTACATTGGCTAACTTTTGCCTGTACATTTGACTTATGTATATCCCTTTTCAGATTTTCTAAGTCCTTCTTACAGCTTGTTGCTGACCATATAAAGATGGGTAAGAAAACCTGGCTATAATACATCTGGACCCTTCAAGCAAGTCAACAATATGGATTAAACATAGTTGAGGCACCACTACTGATCCTGGTGACATTTCACTGGTTACCATTTGCCAGTTTGAAATAACCCACTTATCCCAACTTTGGTTTCTGTTAATTAGTCAATCTTCTATCCATCCAAATACATTGTCAATACCATAATCTCTAAGAATTTAACCTCCAGTGTTAATAACTCATGTTCCGACCCTGCTTTGAAGAAGCTAACATTTATAGTGCCCTTGTTTCTATGGAAAATTGACCTAAAAAACCTGTAAGTAGCACTTTGTGAAGGTTCATAACTGAATATTATGCAATGACACAGCAATAATTGGGAATATAGTTGTGAGAAACCTCTTGGGATGAATGATTATATGATAGAATTCTTCATTAAGATGGAAAATGAGGTAACTGATTCTGAAACTAGGGTCCTGAATCTTAATAAGGAAAACTACCATGGTTTGAGACATGAGTTGCCTATGATAGACTGGGAAATGTTACTGAAAGGAATGAGTGGATAGGCAATGGCAAACCTTCAAACGTCTGGTTGGAGGGGACTAGAAAAATCAGTTTATTCCTGTCCGGTGCAAGAATGCAGAAATAACACTGGCTAAACCATGCCTTATGAAGGAGGTTGAGATATTATTAGATCAAAAAAAAAGAGCCATACAAAATGACAAGAAAATCAAAACACATGATTAGGAACAGTTTAGAAGTCTGGAAAAGACCAAAGCATTGATTAAGAAAGGGAAATTACTGTAGGAGAATGAACTTATGGGGAACATAAGAACTGACTGAAACAATTGCTATGGGAATGTAAAAACAAAAGTCAGTGAAAGCCAATTTACAGTCAGAAAAGGAAGCATTTATAATGCAATGAAGGCTCAAATCCCCAAAGCTTGATAATCTAAGGCCATAGTGCTGAAGGAAGTGGCCCTAGAAATAGCAGATGTATTGGTGGCTGTCTTAAAAGATTCTTTGGACTCTGGAACAGTTCCTATAGATTAGAGGGTAGCTAATAACCCCACTATTTAAAAAGAGATACAGAGAAAGCAGGGCATTATAGACAGAATGGTAGTGGGGAAGATACTCAAGCCCATTAATAAGGATTTTATAGCTTCACAAATTGACTAGAATTCTTTAAGGATATATTTATGACTGATTAGGGAGCCAGTGGGTGTGGTTTATTTGAACTTTAAGACTTTCGATAAAGTCCCACATAAGAGATTAATATATAAAATTAAAGCACAGGCGATTGGGGGTAGTACATGGAGTTGGATAGAAAATTGGTTAACAGATGGGAATCAAAAATAGGAATTAAAGTATTTTCTGAAGGGCATGGAATTAAATAACAGGGTACTGCAAGGATCGGTACTAGGACTCCAACTATTCACAACATATTTAGATTTAAAATTATTTAGATGAGGGAACTAAATGAAATATCTCAATTTTTAGAGAACACAAAGCTGGGTGGAAAGGTGCAAGAAGGCTGCAGTGATCTTGGTGTGATTTGAACAGGCTGAGTGAATTGGTGAATGCCTGGCAGATGCAGTATAATTGGATAAATGTGAGGTTCACTAGCAAAGATAGGAAGGCAAATTATTATTTGAATGGGTGTAGATTGAGAGGTGGGAGATGTTTAACGAGACCTGGGTCACCTTGTGCACCAAGTACTAAAGTAAGCATACAGGTTCAACGGGCAGTAAAGTAGGTAGTGTACAGGAACAAGGATATCTTGCTGCAATTGTAAAGGATGTTGGTGAGGCCACCCCTAGAATAGTGCACGCATTTTTGACCTCCATATCAGAGGAATAATATTCTCACTATAGAGGGAATGCTGTGAAGGTTTACCAAACTGATTCCTGGGATGGCAAGACTGATGTATGAGCAGAGATGGAGTCAGTTCGGATTGTATTCACTGGAGATTAGTTGAGAAGATGGAGGGAGATCTCAAAGCTACACAATTTAAACAGGACGAGTCAGGTTAAATGTAGGAAGGCTGTTCCCAATGATGGGAGAAATGCAGAAATATGAGTCATAAGTTAAAAGGATAGGAGATGAAACATTTAGGACAGAGATAAGGAAGTTTCTTCACCTAAAGGAGTGACACCTTAAATTCATAATCAGAGAAAGTGGTTATGAGTTTTCAAGGAAGTAGATACAGCTCTTGGGGCTAATAGAATCAAGGGATATGTGGGATTAGAGTACTGAGCTCTGATTACCCAGAATCATATTGATAGGGCATGAAATCAGGATTAGACCATTCAAAACACTAGGACCTACTCTGTTATAAAGTAGATAGAGCCCTCGACTTTGATGGGTGGTTTAAAATATTTGTCTCCTTTATCACTGCTAATGAAGGATTAATTGAAACCGGCATATTAGAACAGCCCAAATGATTTTTTCTTCTCCTTCTGGTCATTTGTGTCAAACATTACATAGCTGAATAGGCTGTGAAAATAAAGAAACTTACCAAATGGCTTTTGGGAACTTTAAAATTATAAGTGGCTTTTTCACAGATTTCTAACACATTTTGACGATTGCTGGATGCAGAAGAACTTACACAAAATAATTTTCTAGCTGATCAACATTTTATTTCAGAGCTTCCTACGTCTGCATCTCCTGAACCTTGCTCTAAATATAAAGTGTGGTATTTGTCTCAGCTTACATATTTCATAAATCTTTCATGTTTTTAAAATTCAATGAAGTGAAATACACTGGAGTCACCTTCCATACATTCTATGGCTCTTTACATTTTTAAATTCCCCTCCTAAAATTGCAGTATTCTAGGTGCCATGCTCCTCCCTCCCCCAGTGTCACTTTCTCAAATGGACAGCCATCATAAAATCTGTCCCTGCCTGATCACCATACTTTCCAGAAACGTGTGTGGGGATGAGGGAATCTGGCATGAAAGATTGAGAGCAGACAGCAAAGAAGCTGAATTACCTTGGGTGCCTATTATATACAGCCTAACTTCAGTTTTACCGAAGTCAATGGAATTGAATGACAAGCAGAAGAGTATATTAGATGACCAAAGCAGGAGATAATCAAAAGCGCACAACACCAGGTTATAGCCCAACAGGTTTATTCAAAATCACAAGCTGTTGGAGTACTGCTCCTTCATCAGGTGAAGGAGCAACGCTCTGAATGCTTCTGATTTCAATTAAACCTGTTGAGCTATAACTTGGTGTCGTGTGACTTCTGATTTTGTCCACCTTCGTCCAACCCTGGCACCTCCTCAAAGCAGGAAAGGACATATAATGAATGGCTAATGTACTACTGCCTGATTTGCAGGCTTGTCCCTGTCTGACCATTCCAATAAATTTAAGAAAGGGATCAACAATTGAATTGAATCCTTATTAAACTCCCTCTCATTAATTCAATGGCTTTGTAACCAAATGCAGAACATTTTCCGCCATCCTATCTGTAATCAACTAATTAAGCATGAACCTGAACCATTGAACTCTGTGGGGTTCACTTACCAATTGAGTGATTGAAGAAGCCTCCAACTCAAGCAACCCTACAAATGACACTCCACACACCCTCCACCACCTCTCCCACCACAGCCTAGATAGAAATGGCAACCAGATGAAAGTGAGAATCAGAACTGGTTCACTTGATCTGTAGTTCTGTTCAACTGACCGAATAGGACAGGTCAGTTTTAAAAAGAATGTATGAATAAGGAAGTCAACAAGTTGTAGAGTCATAGTCCACAGCATGGAAACTGATCCTTCGGTCCAACCCGTCCATGCCGACCAGATATCTGTGGTGCTTGAAAAGCACACAGTCGGTCAGGCAGCATCCAAGGAGCAGAAGAGTCGACTTTGAGCATAAGCTCTTTGTCAGGACAATGGATGGGCCCAAGGAGGCTGAGAGATAAATGGGAGAGGGATGGGGCTGAGGGGTGCGTGTCCCCCAGACATGTTCTCTGGGAAATTCTGCGAGTTGGCGTTCTGTCTCCCCAGTGTAGAGGAGACCACATAGAGAGCAACAGACAGTAGATTACGTATGAGGAGGTGCAGGAAAATCTGTCAGTTGTGGAAGGATCCTTTGGGGCCTTGGACAGAGGTGAGGAAAATGTGTGGGCACAGATTTTACAACTCTTGCAGTGGCAAGGAAAGGTGCCAGGAATGTAGGGAGGTTTGGTGGAGCTAACAAGGGAGTCATGGAGGGAATGGTCTCTGCGCAACGCAAATAGGGATGGGGAGGGAAATATATCTCTGGTGGTATCAGGCAGCATCTGAGGAGCAGGAGAGTCGACATTGAGCATATGCTCTTTATCAGGAATTTGAGAGGGGGTAGGTAGCTGAGAGTGCGATAGGAAGATGAAGGTGGGGGTGATGGTGATAGGTTGGAGCGGAAGGTGGTGTGGATAGGTGGGAAGGAAGATGGGCAGATAGGACAGTTCAAGAGTGGTGCTGAATTGAAGGGTTGGTTTGGGAGAAGGTCAGGGGAAGGGGTTATGCTTGAAACATTGACTCTCCTGCTCCTTGGATGTTGACTGATTGGCTGCGCTTTTCCAGCACCACATCTTTTGACTCTGATCTCCAGCGTCTGCAGTCCTCACTTTCTCCTATATGAATAAGCAACAAGAGCAGGTCCTTTGAGCTGGCACAAATATTTAATAAGGTCGTGGCTCATTGGATCCAATTTTAAAGTCAACTCTAAAATTCTAAATTCCCTGATAATTGTTCATCCCCTTGGTTAAACCTTGTGGGAGATTTCCTTTTTCCTTACATCTGTCTTAAATGGGTGGCCCTTCATTTTTAAATGAATTCTAGACTTCTAGTTCTAAATTCTCACACAAGAGGAAACATCATTTCCATATCTACCCTGTCAAGTTTCCTCAGGATGTTATACGTTTCAATTAACTCACCTCAATCTCCTTAACTGGAGGGTACAGACTTACTTAGTCTAGTCTTTCCTCTAAAGGCAATCTACTCATTCCAGTACAGTAAACCTTCTCTGAACTGTTTCCAACAACCTGATGAGAAACTTTGTACAACAAGCCTATAGCTCAGCTTTCCAGTCAAAGTCATCAGTAATTCCATTATTCAGTTTCTACTTTTTAACTATATCTAAGAATTACATTTTAATGTAAAGCAAAATCAAGTCCATTAAAAACCTGAAGAGCAGAGATACATTTAAGGTTACTATACCAAACTATCAACATATTGAAATGAAGGAAATATTCTAATTGCTGATAAAATGTCATTACCAGTCCATTAAATTTCTTTAATGCAGCTTCAGAGCAAAACAACAAATTATTCAGCTGACAGTTTAAGGGAAATCAGGTGACTGCTTCAGGAATTAAGAAATGAAGAAAGAAAAACAGACATCTTTGGAAAATAAAAATCTAAACTAATATTTTATTCAAGAGTTCTTTTAAAGTGTGTTGACAATAAGCCACATGTTCGCTTAAACCAGTTTTTATCTGAGACTTTATATCCTCAATTTTGTTAATGAGCCATTGATTCTTGTTAAACATTGCAGTGCCAATCACTAGTGGCCTGTCTTTGGGGTAGACTGCTGAAAGTAATCCTACCTTCAATGGAGGAGTTTAAGCAAGGATGTAGGTTTGCTCGCTGAAAATGGAAGGTTTGTTTAAGCATCTATGAAATTAGCATGACAGTGTATAAACCACAGCCTAACTGATGCCCCAATGAGTATAAAGACCTACATTACTCAGCAGCTCATGCACTACCATCTCACTGAGCTTTCATCACAACTAGGAGAAACTACACATCAGATAGCTATTCACTAAAGATTTGACAGGGTACAGTTAAAACCATAAAAGGTGACCTTGGGGTGAACACCTCACAGGAATATCAGTCTCACACATCATATTAAGCTTTATTGATTTGCAACTCAAGCTCTTTGATGACACTGAACTATCTTTCAATCAGATCTCTAACTCCTAACTTCCTCCATATCACGTTGTGCTTACAAGTAAAGCACACAACAAATCACAGTTCTGGAAACTGACATACTTATTTGGCTCCTTTAATGTTGGCCTGGTGCTTGTGTGACCATGTGACTGTCTCCTAGTGGGCGGCACGGTGGCACAGTGGCACAGTGGTTAGCACTGCTGCCTCACAGCGCCTGAGACCCGGGTTCACTTCCCGCCTCAGGCGACTGACTGTGTGGAGTTTGCACGTTCTCCCCGTGTCTGCGTGGGTTTCCTCCGGGTGCTCTGGTTTCCTCCGGGTGCTCTGGTTTCCTCCCACAGTCCAAAGATGTGCAGGCCAGGTGAATTGGCTGTGCTAAATTGCCCATAGTGTTAGGTAAGGGGTAAATGTAGATGTAGGGGTATGGGTGGGTTGCGCTTCGGCGGGGCGGTGTGGACTTGTTGGGCCGAAGGGCCTGTTTCCACACTGTAAAGTAATCTAATCTAATGTTTCTCTCCTTCTGCAGGAAGAAAACATGGAGAATAAGGGTGTATGTACCCAATCAGGGTGGGTATCCTGACATAAGTCTTCTGATTCACCTTGAGGAGCAGACCACCAAGCTGACAGCTAGGCAAAGACAATGTGCCTATGCTGAAAGAGATTAGATTTCTACAGCAGTCAAATAAAAAAATCCAAACAGCTAATCCCAATTTTGCATCAAGCAACAAGCTCTCAATGGAGTAAGGGTAAACAGTTTGTGACATTACCAAAACTTGTGTTTTTCTCTAACTTCCTGATGCTACTCCCAAACCAGGGACAAAGCTAACCAGAAGAACCCAGTCCCATTTCAAACAGCTGCTCAAAAGTACACCTCTGGGATGAAATAGGCAGCACCCTACAGAAAACACCATTAACTCTTTCTCACAACACTCCAGAGTTATTCACATGGGTTGGTACAAATCCAAAAAGAGTAGATCATGATCTGGTGAGCACAGAACTGACATGGATCTTTAGCTCGAGGAGAAAGAAATGACTAGAGTCTCAAATTCTTGGATGACTGTCAAACTCTAGGCTCCTATAATGCAAGATATGTATTTTTTTATATTATTATAAGAATTCGATTTTAAAACTAGTGGCATGTGGCTTTTTGTCTGCATGAGTGGTTTTAATGATTAACTTGTTAGTATTTCTTTAGCCACAATTTTTTAAAACCATCGAGATAGAAAGTTCCTGGGTGATAATGAGAATGTGTGCGCATTGAGAGTTTCCTGACCAGACTGAGTACATTGAAGAGCATTAACTTACTTTCAGTTAGAAAAATCAGGAATTGGTTTTCTTTTACCTAGGAGGTAAAACATAACTTGGAAAGTTTTGTTTTCAGATCACAGAAGCTGAAGTTAGTTGCATCAAATAGTTTCTCTTCAAGGAAGAAGTTAAATCAGAAAAGTTAAGGAACAGGTCATGACAGTGTGAGAACTTTAGAGCAGAAGCTCCAGAACAGAAGTGTTTGGGTAGAATGCTAAGAGTTTACTTAAATCAAAGTTAAGGCTCAGTTGAAAGATATCAATTGAAAAATGAGAAAGAGGCGCTATCAAACTCTCAAGCTCAGGATTTGGAGCAAACAATCGAGTCAAACTCAGATGTGATAGAAAATGGAATTCTCTCTTGTGTTTGAGTAGTGTAATATAATGATTTTGGGATTATATTTTATCATAGAAACATGGAAAATAGGATATGTAGGCCATTTGGCTTTCAAGTCTGCTCCATCATTCACAGGGGAATCATCCAACCCAATAGCCTGTTCCCACTTTTACACCTATCCTATGATCCCTTTAACTTCATGAGCTACATTAAACTTCATCTTGAAATTGGAAATTGCCCCAAGATGGAGAGGTAGGAAAAGAAAGGACAACTAGGGGTGGGCAATCAGCCAGCAACACCCACTTTCTAAGAGTTAATACAATATTTTTGTTTAATTGAAACACCATCGTTAATGTGTCAATCTTCTGTGCACCACTACAGATGAAATAAATACAGCAGCACTTTGTACTAAATGCCTTTGGTCTACATCAAACTGTTAAGCTTGACAGTATGTGATTAGCATTGCTGTCTCACAGCACCAGGGACCCTGGTTCAATTCCAGCTTTGGGTGGCTGTGAAATTTGTAAGTGTTCAAAAAAGATTTACAAGGATGTTGTCAGGGTTGGAGGGTTTGAGCTATAGGGAGAGGCTGAATAGGCTGGGGTGGTTTTCCCTGGAGTTTGAGGCTGAGGGATGAACTTGTACTAGTTTATAAAATCTGAGGGGCATAGGCAGGGTACATAGAAGATATTTTGTGTGTGTGTGTGTGTGTGTGGTGTCCAGATTTAGAGGGCATAGATTTATAGTGAGGGGAAAGATTTAGAAGGAACTTGTGGGACAACGTTTTCATGTAAAGGGTGCTGTGTACGGAATGAGCTGTCATAGGATGTGGTAGTTGATGGTACAATTGCAACTGGATGGGTATACGAATAGGAAAGGTTTAAGAGGGATATGGACTAAGTACTAGCAAATGGAACTAGATTAGGTTAGGGGATCTGTTCGGCATGGACAAGTTGGACCGAAGGGTCTATTTCTGTGCTATACATCTATGACTATGACTGTGTGGAGTTTGCGCACTCATATTGTGCTCATAGATTTTCACTGAATGCTCAGATTTCCTTCCATGGTCAAAAGATGTGAAGTTAAGTGGATTAACTATGCTGTATTGTCCAGGGATGTGCAGGTTAGGTAGATTAGCCATGGCAAGTACAGGTTAGAGGGATAGGTTAGGATCTGGGTGGAATGATCTAGAGAGTCAGTGCAGACTCAGTAGGCCAAATGGCCTCTTTCTGGGCTGTAGGGAGTCTATGATTCCAATTGTCTATATTTTCCTTGCAAGATTACTTTGAAGGAGTGGTGATTACCAGAGACATGTACACCATCTGCAGCAGTGCAAGGAGTGGCTCAAAGTCATATTCACTGCTGTTTGCCAGGAAGAACACAACGTCTGGAATGTAGGATGATAAACATTGATACATGGATTTCAGTCACCAGTCAGAATTGGTCAGCCTGTCTACCCCTCAGTGAATATTTGAGTCAGGTGAGCATGGCCCTCAATACTGATACTCTGGGCAGGAAACTGGAGATTTTTGCTACAAAATGAGCAAAT
Organism: Chiloscyllium punctatum; assembly: GCF_047496795.1. Lineage (NCBI taxonomy): Eukaryota > Metazoa > Chordata > Chondrichthyes > Orectolobiformes > Hemiscylliidae > Chiloscyllium > Chiloscyllium punctatum. The sequence goes on from NC_092739.1 coordinate 71,277,396, forward strand.
TCAATTACAATTAAAAAGTATCTTAATGTTTTTCATTTGTCAAACAAGGAATCCCTTCAGGACGGGAGTGCACATGTGCCATAATTGGCTAAAATGTCCGAGTATTTTTCCACAAGTATTCCTACAAAGTAATTTTCCTCCTAACCTCGCCATTATCACTCATTATTGACCTCACCTCAGTACCGCCCTGGCTTCTTCAACATTCTCAATATTAGTGTTCACTCCCTCAGACCATCCTTGCTCTTCATCTGAAGAGACAGATGTCTACTCTCGCTGCTCATTGGATGCTGCCTGAACTGCTGTGCTCTTCCAGCACCACTAATCCAGTATTTGGTTTTCAGCATCTGCAGTCATTGTTTTTACCTTGTCTACTCTCCCTTCCCAAGTTCTGAGAGCTTATCCCTCATGAGCTAAGTTGTGCAAAGGGCAGAAAACAAAAATCCCTGGAGACCATGTTTGGGAGGTATTAAGGGCTCCTCCTGAGCAGGCCAAGCAACAAAAAAGTGATTCTTCAGAAACCCAATCTGTTCAATGATGGCCTTGGTTGGATGAATGGACTGCACCAGTTTCACACTAGGCTCACTCACCATGCTGTCTTAGGTACCCCTTGTCACCCATAAGTTAGTTCTGGAGGTGAGAAGGGAGAAAACATTTACTGGGAGTTGTGCAGAGTGCAAATCATGACATCTCCCTGGATAGTGGTCACCAACTGTTGCCTGTGGTTACAAATTAATTGGACATTAAGGGAATGAACGGACAAATATCCAAAATTATATGCTTTGAAGTTAGGATTCTTCCTAATATTTGGTGTGATGGTTATGGATTAACTGTTGGAAGAACAAATCAGAAAGGTAGAAGTGTCTTACAACAAACAACATGGGATGTCCAACGACGCACAGTTATGGAGTCAGATTTTCTTATAAAAACAACAGATTAATATCACTCACTTATTGGAGTAAATAGCACAGGAACTTGAAATGAGAGGCAGCCCATGCAATTATCTGATCATATCAACTATGCAATCTTTATTGATTATCCTTGAAAAAAGGTGGTGGTGAACCACCAGCATGAAATGAAGGAATTGTGACTTAGACCCAAGAAAGAATGGTGAGGCTTAGAAGAGAGCATGGTGGTGATATTCCATGGCTCTGCTGCTTTTGTTCATCAGGGAGCAGCAGTCATAGGTTTGAAAGGAGCCTTTGAGAATTGCTGCAGTGAATCAGTACTGATCCACTCGTAGTGTGGAGAAATTGAGGGGGAAATGGTGCTTAACATGGTAGATGTAGTGACAAAAAAAAATGGATACTTTATCCTGATGGTGCAGATCATCTTGAGTTGGAGGCTGCAAATAATCCAGGCTAACAGCAAGTATTTAATTTTGCACCTGTACCTTGTTCACAGCGTTTGGTGATTCATGTGCTGCAGGTGAGTCGTTTCATGTGGAATTCCTACCCTTAAATCACTCGAAACCACAGCTTATAGGTGTCTGATCAAATTAGGTTTACTTAATTAATGATGGGAGCGTTAACAATGACAATGCCATGTTGATGGTGGAAGTTATCACAATGGTAGTGCCATCGAATGTCAAGGGAAGATTATGGAACCTCTGTTGTTGAGAATAGTCCCTTGTTTGGTAATAGATTTGCTGCATGCAGACATGGACTCCTTTGTAATGAGGTTTTTAATTTATTCATTCATTGAATGAAGGCAACACTGGCTAGACCAGCACTTTTTTACCCATCCCTGATTGCCCAGAGGTTAAAGATAGCCTCAAAGCTGAGAGTCATTTGTAGACCAGACTAGGTAGGGATAGTGGTTTCCTTCTCTGAAAGGACTTTATTAAATCAGATAGATTTATGACAATTGACAATGGTCTCAGTCATCATTAGATTTTAAATTTCAGATTTTTAAAAAAAATAACAAACAGATTTCAACTTTCACCATCTGGAGCGGTGGGATTCCCTGGGTCTCAGGATTAACAGCTTAACAATAGTGCTACTAGGCAATCACCTTGCAAATAGTTCCAAATATTGTGCAATTATCATTGAACATTCCTACTTCTGACTTTGTTGGAAAGACAGCAATTGATGAAGCAGCTGAAAATAGTTGAAGCTGCCCAACCTTGGCTGCTGCGTTCATTCTGATCCCAGATGACCAGTTTCCCTTACTGTGCTGCTATCACACTTTGAACAACTTTGTGGGAAAAACATTTTAGTGCTGAAGAGTACAACACAAGTTTGAAGTAACAGCTGTACTATTAGATGCCCTCCTGCAATAAGATCATATAGAAACAAATATTATAAGAATATCTAAAACAAATACTATTTTTGAAAATATTTATAAACACAGCTTAGAAACAGCAGGGTGAATAGTCTCAGTTAAAGAACTAACACCTTCTGACAATTCTGGAGTAAATTGATATGAACACCAATTCAAGGAACTTTCTGGATATTGTGTTAACTGTTAGAAGCTTGAAGTTTCTTCAACATTAACAGCAACTGCTAATCAGTCTATCTTGACACCTTGCTTCTTGAAGCCAATCTTGCCTCATGTTTTGTTGGCCTCACTGTAGATTGGTCTTGGTTTCTTGTATAACAAGGACATTTTATTGCCTACTCCTGGAATTCTCACCAGAGTATCCAATAGCACCTTCCCTCTGCAATTTCCCCCTCACCTGTGTAGAAGTGATGGGGAAAGCAGTGGGCTGAGCAAGTAATCTGGTTGTTGGCACTGGGCAGATACCCATCTCTTTCCTACCACATAGGTAATTAGATTCTCAGTGGAATATCCATGGTGTACTTTCCTGAGTCTCTGTCAATGGTCAATTATTGTCCATTTAAGGGGGCCTTAGCCATTGACTAACAACACTCCCAACAGCCAAGAAAAGTAGCAGCCTTTCCAACTGCTGCAACAAGCTAACCTACTTTCTGGGTTTGGTTTGTGACTGCAACTTGAGGGTGACTGGTGGCAAAGGACGACCACTGAAAGCCACTCCTTTGCCCTTCCTTATGAACTCCCAACCATCACCCCTTTTTTTTTCACCCCGTTAATTAGAAATAATTATTTTAGCTGGTAACTGTACCACTGGGGCCAAATTGGAGATGTAGAATGAATTTGAATTTTATTTCACTCTTAAAATTATCTTAACACTTAGGTTTGAGAGTTTTGATATACCATCCATCAAAGTTTCTTATGCTGTTTTCATACATTGAGGCAATATGATCACCAAGCTCAAATTGAAATTTTGGGTTGTTTTACAAGCTACCAACACTGACCCTATTTAATATAGTTTAAATTTCCTTCTCCAGTCTTATGTTTGCTCCCATGAACCCCAGTTCTCTAATGTTGACACCTCCACATGTATTTCTAGTGATGCATTTATATATGGGACATGATTCTAATTCTATTATCCATTCATCCTACTCTAACTACCTCACTATGCCAATAAAATCTTTTCACCCTGTTACCTCTGATCCCAATTTCCTAAAACCCATTTATCCTTCTACACCAATTAAAATAAGGCCAGCCAGCTGGACCTCATAGAACATGAGTTCACTAATTGGAGTTGTTAATCTGGTCCACTCAGGGAATAGGCTGATATCTGCCACCGGGCGGTGGGGATCCCCAGTGGAGGGCTCTCTACGTGGGAGTCCTCCCCCTTTCTCTCGGGGATCTGGGGTGGAGGGTGCTGCACGCAGCAGTCCCCTGCAACCGAGGATTGCGGTGGTTCACGGACTCCCAGCCCAACTGCTTGTTCTGTGGCGCTGTGGAGTCCGTGGACCATGTATATATTGGGTGTGGGCGTTTGCACTCCCTTTTTGATTTTCTTAAAAACCTTCTCCTCTGTTTCTGGCTGCACTTCAGTCCCACGCTCCTGATCTTCGGGCACCCGGTACGGAGGAGGGAGGGCAGGTCCGAGGACCTCCTCGTGGGTCTGCTCCTGGGCCTGGCCAAACTGGCCATCAACAGGTCCGGGCAGCGGGCCGTGGAGGGGGTCGTTAGGGCCGACTGCCTGCCCCTCTTCCGGGGTTACTTTAGAGCCCGGGTGTCCTTGGAGAAGGAGCACGCGGTGTCCACCGACACCCTGGAGTCGTTCAGGGAGAGGTGGGCGCCGCAGGGAGTGGAGTGCATCATTTCTCCCTCCAACTCTATTTTGATTTAGTCCCTACCCTCCCCTTCACTGTTTTGATCACACAGCATTGCCCTGTGGTTTGAAGGGCAGTGCTCGTCACTGGCCACCCGGGTGTTTTTCCTATCTTCCTGGTGGTGGAAATTGAATAAAGATTTGTGCACTTTAAAAAAAGAAGAAAAAAAAAAAAAAGATGGGAACACCCCCGGGTGTCCTTGGAGAAGGAGCATGCGGTGTCCACCAACACCCTGGAGTCATTCAGGGGGAGGTGGGCGCCGCAGGGAGTGGAGTGTATTATTTCTCCCTCCAACTCTATTTTGATTTAGTCCCTACCCTCCCCTTCACTGTTTTGATCACACAGCATTGCCCTGTGGTTTGAAGGGCAGTGCTTGTCACTGGCCACTCGGGTGTTTTTCATATCTTCTTGGTGGTGGAAATTGAATAAAGATTCGTGCACTTTGTGTCTCTCACTGTGTCTCACACCTACACACACAAAAAAAAAGAAAAAAAAAATAGGCTGATATGAAAGGATGAAGGTTGGGGATGTTGAGCCCCAGATTGCCTGACTCAGAAAGAGGCAGGGCTATTAGCAAAGGCTATATGTTTGTAAATTAAAAGTGATTGGTGATGGGATGCTGGCGTCTGATGAGTAATTTCACAACAATGCTTATCTCTCAAGGCTGATAAATCCTTTCTCTCTTCATCACAGAAAGGTTTTGACTGTTTTTCTATGCTCAAAAGAACGAAAGCAGTATTACTTCAGATTCATAATCTTAGCAAATGATACTGCTGAGGAATAGAAATTTGCAAAATTGCTTATACAAATTTATGAATGGATACAAAAGGTTTTGTATTCTTGTTTGTAATATTCTGACCCTAAATACATTATCACTTTCAATATAAAATGTTACATTTTAATAGAAACTGCATTCATATAAGATTTTTCTTAAATGTTAATCTTGATGTTAGTGGTAACTTATGACACCCACACTAGATAGCTGAAGCACGGTCCAATAATTATTTTACAGGGTCAGCCTGTGAATGTAAATCACAGACATGATTACAGTCTGAGCTCAAGCTCGTTGACTAACTGACTCATCTAATAGATTATAAAATTCAGCAGTAATTGTTCAAGATGGATTTGACTCTTACAGAAGGATATCATGTGGCATAATGTCACATTGTTTATCGTTTAACTCTCTTAAAGGTACATAGTTGCCTGATCACAAATACTTTCAATATTGCAGCAGGATTCCGGTTGAGTGATGAGGGTAGGCTAGTTGGCTCTGAGAATCCATTCCCTTGGTCTAGTCCCTCAGATTTGCACAAATTGTTGACAGATGCATGAACCCTGTCCCCCACCAAACTGAAAGCCATCCTGTCTTGGTTTAGCAGTCGGGCAGGCTAATTCTTTTCATACCCCTGAGGCAGAAGTAGTTGTAGCCCAGGTGGGATGAAGCCCTGTAGTCGTCATTAATTGTCCATTTTAAGGCCCTCTCTCTGTGGGGTGAGAGGCACTGTTGAGTTGAGCCCTGCTCACCCAGGATTAAATTAACTCAAGCTCAGGTAGGTGGCAGAGTTCTTAATTTTGTTTAACACAGCTTTCTGGGTTAATCTATATGAAGAGTCATTGTACAGCAGTTTTGTTTCATTGAGAGCTAGAAGGAAAGGTTTGGGGAGATATGGACCAGCAGCAGGTAGGTGGGACTAGTTTAGTTTGGGATTATGTTCAGTATGAGCTGAAAATGTGTTGCTGGAAAATCGCAGCAGGTCAGGCAGCATCCAAGGAACAGGAGAATCGACGTTTCAAGCATGAGCCCTTCTTCGGGAATGATGAAAAGTGTGTCCAGCAGGCTAAGATAAAAGGTAGGGAGGAGGGACTTGGGGGAGGGGCGTTGGGAATGCGATAGGTGGAGGGAGGTCAAGGTGAGGGTGATAGGCCGGAGTGGGGGTGGGGCGGAGAGGTCAGGAAGAAGATTGCAGGTTAGGAAGGTGGTGCTGAGTTTGAGGGATTTGACTGAGACAAGGTGGGGGGAGGGGAAATGAGGAAACTGGAGAAATCTGAGTTCATCCCTTGTGTTTGGAGGGTTCGCAGGTTGGAGGAAGAGCGCCTCATCTTCCGCCTGGGAACCCTCCAACCACAAGGGATGAACTCAGATTTCTCCAGTTTCCTCATTTTCCCTCCCCCCACCTTGTCTCAGTCAAATCCCTTGAACTCAGCACCACCTTCCTAACCTGCAATCTTCTTCCTGACCTCTCCGCCCCCACCCCCACTCCGGCCTATCACCCTCACCTTGACCTCCTTCCACCTATCACATTTCCAACACCCCTCCCCCAAGTCCCTCCTCCCTACCTTTTATCTTAGCCTGCTGGACACACTTTCCTCATTCCTGAAGAAGGGCTCATGCCCGAAATGTCGATTCTCCTGTTCCTTAGATGCTGCCTGACCTGTTGCGCTTTTCCAGCAACACATTTTCAGCTCTGATCTCCAGCCGCTGCAGTCCTCACTTTCTCCTCGAAGATTATGTTCAGTATGGACTGGTTGGACCGAAGTGTCTGTTTCTGTGCTGTATGAATCTACGCCTCTATAATGTTTCATGAAACAAATTTATTAACTGGATTTATTGAGCATTTCTCGCACAGCTGGACCTGTCAGGGCTCATATTGGGGTAAATTTGGTGATGAATTTAACATACATTGAACAAAAAAAATTACAATTTAAACAACAAATTACACTGAGCTTCCCAAATTTGTGTGTGAGTGTACATATATGTGAGTTGTAATGCTCAAGTTTAAATCGTAGAATGGATTTGATGCTTATATTCCAGCTTGTTTATTTCATGTGAGCTTTGAAACTGCTAAGTGCCTGTGAAATAGTGAGTTTGAGAGCCTGCAGTACTTAAAATAGCACAGACAACACTCCGAGAGATAGAGGTGTGACATTAATAATCAATAAATGCATAACCATTTGCAAACCCCAGACAAGAGACAAACTGTCAACTGTACCTGAGAGCTCCCCTTACCTGCTTCTGCAAGTCATAACTTGCCACATACCTTTTAAATGGAAGGCCCATGTAAACGTATTTACTTCTAAAGGTCAACAAAAAAAGGTGACTTGTTGCAATGAATTAAAATAACTAAAAAAAAGGATGCAATATTAGTTATAAAATCTCAAGGTGCCTGTATAGCATCACTGAATGAATTATTTTAACAGAAATACGTTAACTATTTGCTTCAATTTTATTCTACAACATTGTAAATCAACAACATTTTCATATTCCAGGATCTCACTCTTTCCGAAGGTAAGTAGAATTATATTAGGTATAAAAATGCCAATGCATGCAAAACTGCTGTTCAAAAAATCTTTAAATCTATTGTACACAATGAGATCCCCTTAAAATATAAATCTGTTATGCATCATTCAGCCCCATCGCTACAGCTGGATTTTGCATTCTTTTAAGTCCCTTCTCCTAAAATAAAACACATAACATTTTGAGTGTATCTGCAGCTTAAAATATAACCATGCCATCTTTTATTGTTTTAGCCATCCATTGTCTTTATTTGTTTTCAGGATCCATTCGTAGACATTTTTAGAGCAATCAGGTATTCTCGGCCTATTCAGTTTCAGGAGTATGTTTATTCATCAATGCCAATATAGGTCAGCTTGCAGGAATTCTGAGTCATATCCCCATCCCCCCCCACTCCCACCCCACTCCCCCACCCCAACCCTCCCCACTCCAACCCTCCCCACTCCAACCCTCCCCACTCCAACCCTCCCCACTCCAATCCTCCCCATTCCAATCCTCCCCACTCCAATCCTCCCCATTCCAATCCTCCCCACTCCAATCCTCCCCACTCCAATCCTCCCCACTCCCACCCCCACCACCCCACTCCCACCCGTCCCCACCCCACCCCCACCCCCACCCCCACCCACCCCCACTCCCACTCCGCAACGCCCTCACCCCCCCCGCAACACCCTCTCTCCCCCCCCCGGCAATGCCCTCCCCCCTCCCCGCAACGCCCTCTCCCCCCCCCACAACACCCTCTCTTCCCCCCCCGCAACGCCCTCTCCCCCCCCGCAACACCCTCTTTCCCCCCCCCCGCAAAGCCCTCTCCCCCCCCCGCAACGCCCTCCCCCCCCCCCGCAACGCCCTCTCCCCCCACCCCCCACAACGCCCTCTCCCCCCACCCCCCACAACGCCCTCTCCCCCCACCCCCCACAACGCCCTCTCCCCCCACCCCCCACAATGCCCTCTCCCCGCTGCAATGACCTCCCCCCCTCCCTCCGGACCGTTCTCCCTCCTCCCTACACCGCCGACCCCCTCCTCCCCTGCACCGCCGCCCCCCCCTGCACTGCCGCCCCCCCCTCCCCTACACCACCTCCCCCCCTCCTCCCCTGCACCGCTGCCCCCCCTCCTCCCCCCCTGCACCACCCCCCCTGCACCGCCTCCTTCTCCTCCCTTCTCCCCCCCCCCTCCCCCCCCTTCTCCCCCCCCCTCCCCCCCCTTCTCCCCCCCCTTCTCCCCCCCCCTCCCCCCCCTTCTCCCCCCCCCCCTTCTCCCCCTCCCCCCCCCCTCCCCCTCCCCCCCCCCCCTCCCCCTCCCCCCCCCCCCTCCCCCTCCCCCCCCCCTCCCCTCCCCCCCCTTCTCCCCCCCCCCTTCTCCCCCTCCCCCCCCCCTCCCCCTCCCCCCCCCCCCTTCTCCCCCTCCCCCCCCCCCTCCCCCCCTCCCCCCCTTCTCCCCCCTCCCTCCCCCCCCCTCCCTCCCCCCCCTCCCCCCCCCCCCTCCCCCCCCCCCCTCCCTCCCCCCCCCTCCCCCCCCTCCCCCCCTTCTCCCCCCCCCCCTCCCCCCCCTTCTCCCCCCCCTCCCCCCCCCTTCTCCCCCCCCTCCCCCCCCCTTCTCCCCCCCCCTCCCCCCCCCCCTCCCCCCCCCCTTCTCCCCCCCCCTTCTCCCCCCTCCCTCCCCCTCCTCCTCCCCCCCTCCCCCTCCCCCTCCTCCCCTCCTCCTCCCCTCCTCCTCCCCTCCCCCTCCCCCTCCTCCCCTCCTCCTCCCCTCCTCCTCCCCTCCTCCCCTCCTCCTCCCCCTCCTCCCCCTCCCCCTCCCCCTCCCCCCCCTCCCCCCTCCCCCCCCTCCCCCCTCCCCCCCCCTCCCCCTCCTCCCCCTCCCCCTCCTCCCCCTCCCCCTCCTCCCCCCTCCCCCTCCCCTCCCCCTCCCCCTCCCCCTCCCCCCTCCCCCTCCCCCTCCTCCCCCTCCTCCCCCTCCCCCTCCCCTCCCCCTCCCCCTCCTCCCCTCCCCCTCCTCCCCCTCCCCCCTCCCCCTCCTCCCCTCCCCCTCCCCCTCCCCCTCCTCCCCCCTCCCCTCCCCCTCCTCCCCCTCCCCCTCCTCCCCCTCCTCCCCCTCCCCCTCCTCCCCCTCCTCCCCCTCCCCTCCTCCTCCCCCTCCTCCTCCTCCTCCCCCTCCTCCCCCTCCCCCTCCCCCTCCCCCTCCCCCTCCCCCTCCCCCTCCTCCCCCCTCCCCCTCCCTCCCCCTCCCCCTCCTCCCCCTCCCCCTCCCCCCCCCCCTCCCCCTCCCCCTCCCCCCCCTCCCCTCCTCCCCCCCCTCCCCCTCCTCCCCCTCCCCCTCCCCTCCCCCTCCCCCTCCTCCTCCCCCTCCCCCTCCTCCTCCCCCTCCCCCTCCTCCTCCCCCTCCTCCTCCCCCTCCTCCTCCTCCTCCTCCCCCTCCCCCCCCTGCACCGCCCACTCCCCCCCCCGCACTGCCCACTCCCCCCCCCGCACTGCCCACTCCCCCCCCAGGATGGCTTGGTGGCTCAGTAGTTATCATTGCAGCCTTGTGTCTGGGTGGGATGCTCTTCGGAGGATTAGTGCAAACTCATTGGGCCGAATGCCCTGCTTCCACACTGTAGAGATTCTACGATTGTTATTCAGCTGTTAACTAGCAAATTAGTCCTTTGATATGCATTATATCTATTGACTAAAAACATCAACCTAGGAGCATAGGGATAAGCAACTCCATCAATATGCCACTCAGAATAACTACAGTATAATACACAATGGTCATGCTTCTGATTTTTTTCAGGTGTTATTAATTCCAAGTGTATTAGCAGTTGATTACAAAGCAAGGAAGGGATTGGACAAATAACAAAATGTGTGCTGATTGCCAATTCTTCGAAGATTCACAGTCATGGACTTGTTACATTTGTCGATATGCTGTCAAGAGTCAAGATCCTCCAGGAGCAATAAACTGAAAGTTCAACTGGCTTGGAGTTGGGCTGCACCTGAGACTTTGCCTCCCTAAATATAAATTATCAAGGAGCTAGTAATTAAGTGCAGGCATATCAATTCACAGTGGAACATAATTTATTTCCTGTTTAATACCTGTACCAGCATTTTTTTGATTCAATTAAATTCAAGTTTTTGAAGATCATGCTGCTTTCATTTGATTCTTAATCTTGTAAATTTTATGCTTTTCATGACTTTTTGGATCTATCATATTAACCCAGTTTGAAATGCAGAGGATTAGGAAATAGCCATTTACTCAGGTGTGCTTTGCTGAGTGCAAGTGGGAGTAAACATGGTATAACTGGACATTTTAAGATTAATAATGAAAGTTTTGGCCAATGACTTGTGACTGAATTTGTTTTGCTTGCAGATAAAACACACAGTTGCTCAGCTAAATACATGCTAGAGATGTTATGGGCAGAGTTTCAACATAACAATCCATTCAGCAGGGAGGCCAATAATAGTTTGAGAACCTGACAGTGAACAGAATGTGCAGATGATATACTAAATCCAGAAGCATTTTGAGTTAAAGGAAACCTGTCAATTGTCAGAATGGCTAAAATAGGCATTGCTTCCTGAGGTTTCAGCAACCCTCAGGGATAGAGAGGAATGCAGTTTCCTGAATCTCTCACTCCAGGCCAAAGAGTGATGTAAGGCAACATTTGCCAAGAATGGGAGAAAGAGATCTGCATCTCCTATCAAGAAGATGTTACTGAAATGGTCAAGCAGGTCAACAGTCCTTTGATCCTGGAGATAGTGAACCAAGAGGATCTAGAACCTCAGGAAAAAGAGGAAATGGCTTAACATCTTTGGGTACCACACACACACACACACACACCAAATGAGTAGATGAATAGAGATATCTACTCACATGTCTCTAAGTCTCCTCACATCACTGTCTCAACAGCCAACACTCACTCACTCTCATTGCTATGCCAAGGAGTATCCATTAGGAGAAAGTGATGTAAAAATCTTACCTTGTTAGTGTGTCTCCAAGGGCATAACCTCACACTTTTCAAAACCAAATTCCTTTGCCACTGCTCTACCAAACTGACCAAATCTGTCGATATCCTCCTACATTTATAGCTATCCTTCTCACTATCTACCAAATACTATCTACTTTTGTGTCATTCATGAACTTCTTGATCATACCCCTGCCCACATCCAAATTCAATTCATTAATGCACATCACAAACAGAATGTATATTCTCTGCATTTGAAGGGAAGGTGATCACATCGAAACATATAACGTTCTAAAGAGATTTCACAGAATAAATACTGAGAGGTTGGTTACTCTAGTTTGGGATTCCAGAACAAAAGGCAGTCTTAGCATAGAAACTGATCATTTAGGAAGGAGATGGGAAGAAATCTGTTCACGCAAGGGGGTTGCGAATCTTTGTAATTCCATATCCCTATTGTAGGCTATTGTAGGATTGATATTTTACCTTTTAAAGTTGGACTAGACAAATTTTTAATCTCTCATCAAATCAAGAGTTATTTGAGTGGGATGGAAAAATGGAATCGATTCTGAAGATCAACTATGATTGTACCAAATGACGAAGCAGGCTCGAGAAGCCATTTTGTCTGCTGCTCCAGTTTCTGACATTATTATGTTATTTTGTTCTAAGGACCTGGTCTTGCCAGAATGGGTGAAAAGAATTCTGCCTGAACTTACATTGCTGCAATATGTGTGTTAAATGTGAAGTAATGACATAATTGAAATCATGATACATTTTCTAACTTCAGCACAAGACTTAAAGCAGAAAATGATGTGGTGGCAATGGAACATCAAATCTTGTGGTTGGGATGTGTGATGTGTGCATGAAGTACCAAAGATTATTGTTTCACAAAATCACCTCTAATGTAGCCTTTTGTTCGTCATTAGTCATTACTGCTACATTATTGATTTTATTCTGAAAGGCAGCAGAAGTTTTGTTCCTTCAAATGATAATGTGGAATATTAATTATTCTTTTCAGTATGACGTTGTGAATTATTGTCAACACAAAATAAACATATTGATGATGGGCCAGGTACTTACAATTCAAAGTAATTTATTTACTTTAGTTGATGAGAGATTAAAAGTCACAGATCAATAGGCTGTAAAAGTGTTGTGGGGAAAATAAACAAAACTGAATACTGATTATTAATGTTGTATTATTAAGACCAATGAACGTGATTGAAACTTTCAAGCATAGAAAATTGACATTGATTTTGGCGAAGCTTACAACATCAAAAACAAATTGTGTTTATAAGCATCATTAATAATGTGATGAATCCCAGTGCGCTTGAAAGGAGTACTTATCAAACAAAAAGAAGAACCCAACCATATGCTTGATTTGGACACAACCACCTGATGAAGGAGCGTCACTCCGAAAGCTAGTGCTTCCAATTAAACCTGTTGGACTATAACCTGATGTTGTGTGGTTTTTAACTTTGTCCAACCATATGCAACAGCTGACAAAAGTTTGGTTACCAATTAGTTTTCAAAGGAGCATTTAAAAGCAGAGAGAGTAAGGGGGCCAGGAAGGTTGAGGGAGGAAATCCCAACCCGTAGGGCCTAGGAGGTTGAAGCATAGCCAGCAAGATTCAATACTGAAACTCGGTTTTGCACAAGATGCCAAAATTGGATGAGCTGTCGGGTTGAAGAAGTTAGCAAATGCCGTGCTCATGGAGGGATTTGAGCTCAAGGATGAGAATTTTAAATTCACATCATTACCAAGCTAAAACACAATGTGCATTAGTTAGCAAAGGATTGACAGCTATGCTTGCTTGGAGCAAGTTAGAATACAATCAGCAGAGTTTGGATAAGCTGTAGTTGATGAAAAGTAGAATGTAAGTGTCCTGGAGAGCATTGGGGTAGACAAATACATTGTCGTCTCTTCATTGTCATTGTGGTACAACTCTGAACAGCACTGTGGGTTTAGCTGCAGCAGTTCAAGAGGGCAGTTCACTTTCTCAAAGACAACAAATGATGACCTTGCCAGCCCTGTCCACATCACATGAATAAATAAAGAAAAAGCTGGAGGCAACTGAAGTATAGATGAGTGTTTCAGCAGCTGCTGGACTGAGGCACAGGAGCTAACATGCAAGAATGCAAAGATAGGTGTAGGCTATCATGGAAAGGAGAGGATGCTTGATAGGATTCTCAACATAGTGTTAATAGTAAGGCTGCAGACAGTCTGCCTCCAATTGAGTTCATGGTCAGAAGGTGGGTTGGATTTGGAGACCACAGCAGAGTTGTGGCAGAGTCTTCATGAATGGGAGAATTTATTTACTGTTAAATCCACATTGAGAAATCTGTGTTATACTTTAGAATTTGATTTTATTTCATATCCATATAGCTTCTGCAGTGTCTCTGAGGTGGATATTGGGTGAGTTGGCAGGGAGCAAGGAGAGTATAAGAGGCCATGGGACTGATAGGGTATCATTTGGCATGGAGACTTAAAGGAACAAGGGGGTTGAGTGGGGCTGAAGAGGTACAAGTGATGATGACGAGAGGACTAAAATCTTATGGCATATTTGGGACAAAGTCGCATAATACTGACATGGGTCTCTGAACAAATCTGCCTTGGCATTCAGCCATTGTAGTAGCTCAATAGACAATAGGTGCAGAAGTAGGCCATTCTGCCCTTCGAGCCTGCACCACCATTCATTATGATCATGGCTGATCATCCTCAATCAGTATCCTGTTCCTGCCTTATCTCCATAACCCTTGATTCCACTATCCTTGAGAGCTCTATCCAACTCTTTCTTAAACGAATCCAGAGACTGGGCCTCCACTGCCTTCTGGGGCTGAGCATTCCACACACCCACCACTCTCTGGGTGAAGAAGTTTCTCCTCATCTCTGTCCTAAATGGCCTACCCCTTATTTTTAAGCTGTGTCCTCTGGTTTGGGACTCACCCATCAGCGGAAACATGTTTCCTGCCTCCAGAGTGTCCAATCCTTTAATAATCTTATACGTCTCAATCCGATCCCCTCTCAGTCTTCTAAACTCAAGGGTATACAAGCCCAGTCGCTCCAATCTTTCAACATAAGATAGTCCCACCATTCCAGCTCCTCACACTCTGCTTCCTATGTCTGCAGCCACGATGTTGTCTAGCATGTGCCCCGTGCCTAAGTGAAGGTTGTGACAGTCGGGAGTGCTTTAAACTCATTATTCTCAGGAGGTGCATCAAGCTTGGAAATTTCCCAGCTCGAGCTAAAGGCTTCAGCTGTGACAATTCAGGCCTAAAGAGTAAGGAAAGAATGAAAGTTTCATTATTTTTGTAGATGAGGTGTTATTTTGATGTTGATGTGCAATGTTCTTTCACTGTTGGCAGTTTGAGATGTTGGAGACAAGTTGTTTTTGATTGTTAAGGGTTCATTGGCTTCTTCCTGTGTACATTTGATCATTTAAAATCATTTTCTCTTTCTTCATTTCTGAGCTGACTTTGTAAGATAGCTTTGAGTTGCATCTTTGGTAATTGAGGTTACATTTCTGCAGCATGCCGGACCAATCTCTTTTTGACAGATTCTGTACAGCAGAAAATATTCTGGATACTAAGTATAACTTTTTATAAATATTTACAGGAGGACATCTGAGTACAATGAGATACTGTCACATTAAATAAGTCAGAGTGCTGATCCATCCACCTACTTATATAACATTACATTCAAATTAGCAGAATTTTGGAACTCATTCACTCATTTAAGTATGTAACAGCAGATATGAAAAAAAACATGTTAAGATGAGCCAGGAAAATACAAACTAAAGTTGTGAAAATAAATATTAAAGGAGACAACAGGAAGTGGCCTTTGTCTCATTGATAAATGTGACAAATGTTTAATTTTGTATCATAGATTTGACTATGATACTTAATGAACCTAATTAAAAATATTCAGCCACAAGTTCTCCATTAGAATGAATTCCACATAGTATTGGTTGAATTTTTAGCTCTCCTCTCAGAAAACACACCCTCAATAGGGCTCACCTTAACACATTAATAATATTTACTTTAGTTCACTAATATTAGCAGGCATGATTCCCTACCCATTCATTTCAAACATAAGTTAAACAAAATAGGAAAACTCTGCCTTAACTGTGGGAGCAACCATGTTGTGAGTTGACTATAGACCAACTCGGAGATAGTGAGGACTGCAGATGCTGGAAAGTCAGATTCGATAAAGTGCAGAGCTGGGAAAAGTACAGCAGCTGAAAATGTGTTGCTGGAAAAGCGCAGCAGGTCAGGCAGCATCCAAGGAGCAGGAGAATCGACGTTTCGGGCATGAGCCCTTCTTCAGGAATGAGGAAAGTGTGCCAAGCAGGTAGGGAGGAAGGACTTGGGGGAGGGGTGTTGGAAATGCGATAGGTAGAAGGAGGTTAAGGTGAGGGTGATAGGCTGGAGTGGGGGTGGGGGCGGAGAGGTCAGGAAGAAGATTGCAGGTTAGGAAGGTAGTGCTGAGTTCGAGGATTGGGACTGAGACAAGGTGGGGGGAGGGGAAATGAGGAAACTGGAGAAATCTGAGTTCATCCCTTGTGGTTAGACGGTTCCTAGGCGGAAGATGAGGCGCTCTTCCTCCAGCCGTCGTGTTGCTAAGGTCTGGCGATGGAGGAGTCCAAGAACCTGCATGTCCTTGGTGGAATGGAAGGGGGAGTTGAAGTGTTGAGCCACGGGGTGGTTGGGTTGATTGGTCCAGGTGTCCCAGAGGTGTTCTCCTAAAAGTACAGCAGGTCAAACAACATCAGAGGAGCAGGGGAGTCAATGTTTCGGACAGGACCCTTCATCACTATATCGATTATAGGTCAACCCCACCAGCAGGGTGGAAGGACAGGGAGTGGGGTGGAAGATTAGGGGGTAGTGGATGAGAGAAAGAGGTAGAGGGGGGAAAAGGTCAGAGACTAGAGCAAGGACTAGGGCTTCCCAAGGTGCCCTGTTGGCCACTGCTAGTGCTTGCCTCTCTGATCCAATGGTGAGGAGGTAGATATTGCCAAGACCTGCCGTATAAACTGGAACATCCTGAAACATTAGGTTCACACACAATGGGACCATTTGCCTGGAGACTTTGTGTTGGGTTTAAGATTCTGGCTCCAGCTGGGCTTTGGTCTGGATAGCCTATGCCTTGGTGGAAGGTGGAAGGAAATTGCAACTGAGGAGAAGGCTATTGTGCTACAGCCTGATGTTACTCCTGTTGCTGTGTAACAGTTCATGGTGGTGTAGTTTCTGCTCTTGTATTTCTTGAGTCATAGAAGGTGGACCTGCAATAGCTAACCTCTACGCCATGGTGATGCTTAACAGCAAGGATTTTCAGCTGCAGATAAGTGAAATTCTCAACAGGTTAAAGTGCCTTCCAAGCAATAAGCAATCACCTGTCAAGCAATAAAGGCAGTGTCTGAAAGAGGAAGTGCTTTGAACAACAGTCCCAATGACCATGGTTGCAGCTCTTTAATAATAACTGATCAAAACCTTCACTGTTGGTCAGTTTTACTGAATATACACTTCCCATCATGCACCTGCCTCGGTGACCCTGACCAGTTACTGACAGTGTGGAAAATATAACTGGAAAATCTAGGATTTAGGATAAAGCACCACAGAATTATTTTCTAAATAATTTCAACAACTTCATTTTAGGTTAGCACTGCTGCCTCACAGCGCCAGGGACCCGGATTCGATTTCCGCCTCGGACGACTGTCTGTGTGGAGTTTGCACATTCTCCCCGTGTCTGTGTGGGTTTCCTCCGGGTGCTCCGGTTTCCTCCCACAATCCAAAGATGAGCAGGTCAGGTGAATTGGTCATGCTAAATTGCCCAAAGTGTTAGGTGCATTAGTCAACAGAATGTGTCTGGGTGGGCTACTCTTCGGAGGGTCAGTGTGGACTTGTTGGGCCAAATGGCCTGTTTTCATGCTGTAGGGAATCTAATTTATTCTAATCAAATACTTACATATTAGTTCCAAATGTACTTCTCACCCTCTTAGATCCCGCATTGGGAAAAGCTAGCAGAGAGCAAGGATGACAATTTCTAGGACTTCCCCACCCTCAACACCAATGAACTTGCTTCCAATGGCCTGAGATAATTCATTGGTGAATATCAGAGTTTTCAGTTCTAGCCTCAGCAATGCAGAATAGCAGGAGGCAAATGAGAAGATCTTATTTTAGTAGGCTGCACTTGCAGCCAATAATCCGCTGTATGAAATAGAGCTTCCTGAGACTATAGTGCTCACAAACAATCAGAGACCCCTCGCCAGGAGGTGCATTATATGGTGGTAGACTCTCTCGTCAGGAAGCCAAAGGATTGTAAAGATGGGTAATGCATAGTGAAATGAATTTCTCAGCTTTATCTTCCCGAGTCAATTGAAAACTGATGGGGAAGCATGGGACATCTCAGCCACATCTTTCTGCAATAAGACAAGACACTGCATTCCTAACTCATTTATTTGCTAAACCATCTAGGAGAAAGTGAGGACTGCAGATGCTGGAGATCAGAGCTGAAAATGTGTTGCTGGAAAAACACAGCAGGTCAGGCAGCATCCAAGGAACAGGAGAATCGACGTTTCGGTCATGAGCCTTCCTGAAGAAGGGCTCATGCCCGAAACGTCGATTCCCCTGCCCCTTGGATCCTGCCTGACCTGCTGCGCTTTTCCAGCAACACATTTTCAGCAGTTGCTAAACCATGACTATTTCACAGATTGATCAAGTTAAGAGAGTTCGTTATGGAGAAACTTTTACTTCTACCTAGTCTGCAGAAACAAAAAATGAATCGACAAGCATTCTGTCTGTAAACCAGTTATTAGCTTGATGGATTCATTTATCATAATTCTGGGTTAGTTCAATAGCCAAGTGATGAATTGCTTTCCACAAGTAATTTATGGTCATAGATACAACAGGCTAGATAAAATAGTGGTGATTCTCCCATGAAATTAGAAGAAAAAAAATCATTTTTCACAAGATTCTCCTTCATAAAATCTGTACCATTTATTGAATATAAATAGCTTGGAAGAATTTGAAATATAATTTCAGAGTATCCTTTGCATAGTTTAGTAAAGCATTTCAGAATACTGTTAAAAGGCTTTGATGCCTTAGATGTTTGGTTCACATTTAAGATTTTTTTTAAATTATGTATTTACTGATCAATTTAATCATTGAATAACAAACCCATATTTCTTCCCTTTGCTTTAATGAGTTGAATTTTACATTTTATTGGCTAAGTCCATGTTAAGCCGAGTTTTCTGGAGGGTTATTTGCTCTGAAATCTGGTGAGGTTCTCTTGCCATACCTAAACAAACTCACTTCATCAGTTCTATTCTGCACCCCTAAAGAGTCTGATTTCTGCCAAATCTTACCACACATTCTTCCCAAAGTCCCTTGTGTTCGTGCCATCTTTGAAAGCCTGCATTGCACCGACACAAGGTACTGAGAGTCCAGTGCTGTCTGCATGATTCCTGACAATTCTCCTGGACGTGGCACACAAGGGAAAATTTGTGCCCTGCTTTATGGGCAAGAACCTGGAGGTCCTGCTGGACAGGGTGGCACAGATGTGAGGCACCCTCTTATCCTCAGGACCAAAAAAGGCCATAGCACCAGTCTATGTCAGCCTGGTCTGAGATTGCCACCCGAATCAGTACAGTCTCTGCCAATTTGGGGAATGCCAAGTCCTGTGGATAGAACATCAATGACAACCTACATTCTATCATCTGAAAAGCCAACATCTTCTCTCTGATTCATCGTACTTACTCTACCTCTGCAAATGTACAAACTTCTCACTAAGCATCATGTTCTACCCCTCTCACTATCTCACATGCATCATCTTCATTCATTTCCTTACACCTCTCCAATGCCCAATGCCACTAACCCTGCCTGCCCTCTGCCCTGTGTACTCACTTGCTCAGGCCATCTGTGTCAAACATCATAGCTGTCCTAATCACTTTCATCTCCTAATATATCTGCCTCTCTCACATTCCAGGAGGAAAACAGCCCACAACAGGGCAGAAAGAAATACACTTCTGTGAATATAATATTCTTCTGAACTGCTGTTTTAGATTTTAAAAAGGCCAAATGAGCAAATGGTGTGGTGCCTGACATTTAGCTCCTATCCCCCCACCCCACCAATCAGGAGATGGTTCTGACTTTGAACCTCATGAGTGGGACACAGACCGGCATTAGAGACTACCTTTGACTTCCAGTCCCGGAATCCCTGAATGAAGGCCATCTCCCTTAAGTTGACAGAGACCTCCTGACAAGCTTCTGCCTTTGTGTCTGTGCTCAACAGTAAGGCAAGACAGCAGTATTAAGAGCCTGGTATCTCGAGCTGGGGTGGGGGGGTGCAAAGAGTAAAAAGGCAATGCAGTGAGCATCCAGCTAGGCTCAGAGAGAGTTTACACTATAAGATCACACAGAGAGCCTGGAGAATCAGCCCGGTGCAGTACATGAGCAGGGTGTATATCCCTGAGTGCAGTGTCCATGCTGCAGCTTTACATGAGAGTTGCTGTGCAAACTGAGCTGCAGTATTAAAGATTAAAGAACAGGGGTGCCAGGTAATTGGGTGTGCCACGAGGGTTCTCAGAGGCTGGCACATCTCAGATGCCAATTCTGTGGGGATGTGCGCTGAGTGTGACTGGTGCCCAGAGGTGCCATCATATGTTGGCCACGTGGAGTTCAGTCAGAACAATGAGTGAGCTGAATCGGCCAGGTTCTCATTTTGTTTCATTGCTGGGTTTTCCCGACATCAAGCTAATTTGGTGAATTGGGAGTCTGAATATTAATGAGGCAAGTTAGGCTGTTAACAAGGTGTTTTACAAGTAATAATGCCCCTTAACTAGCATCTTACCACTACCTTGCGAGAATCTCACCAAGCCACTTGAGCAAAACATAAAAGATTGCATTAACTCATCAAAATTGTCATCCAATTATGCTACACATTCACCACAGCCCATGCCACTCATTCTGCCCAATATGACCATCAGATATAGGTGCAGAAATAGGTCATTCAGCCCCTTGAGCCTTCTCCATTATCCAATAGGATCAGGGCTAATCCAACATTCCTCACATCCACTTTACTGCCTTTTCCTCCTAACCTTTGATTCCCCTCATGATCAAGAATCCATTTATCTCAGTCTTAAATATACCCAAAAGAACTCTGCCCTGACAGCTCTCTGTGGCAAGGATTTACAAAATCTCTCAACTCTCTGAGAAGAAATTTCTCCTCATCATGTCTTAAATTGGCATCCCTTTATTCTAAGGCTATGGAGTCCTCAATTTACAAACATCAAAATTACGAACTCAATCCGATATGGGGTGTGATTTAAAGATCTGACTTATAAACACCTCCTGTATAGATTGTCGTGCATTGTGATCTAACTTGCATACAAATCAACTTGCAAACAGACCCAAGAATGGAATCCATTCATTAAGCAGGGATGGCTTATATGTCTTCTGGTACTAGACTGTTCCCTGAGGGGGAATCATCCTCTCAGCATTTCTCCTGTTAAGCCCCTTATGAATCCTACATGTTTTAATCAGATCACTCATCATTCTTCTAAACTCTAGTAAGTATAGTCACAAGCTGTTCAACCTTTGCTGATAGATCAATCCCTAGATTATTCTAGTGAATCTTCTTTGAACTGCCTCAAATAATATATTTTATTAGACACAATGACCAAAATGGCTCACAGTACTCCAGATGTGATCCCACCAGCACCTTGTACAGTTGCATTAAGACTTCCCTACTCTTACTCTCTAAACCCCCTTGCAATAAAAGCCAACATTCCATTAGCATTCCTGATTACTCTCTGCATCAGTGTGCTAGCTTTCTATGTCTTATGTACAAGTACCTCCCAGTCCCTTTATATTGTAGCTTTCTGCAGTTTTTTGTCCATGTAAGTAATATTCTATCTTTTTGTTCTTCCTTCCAAAATGAAGAACTTTGCATTTTCTCACATTATGCTCCATTTGCCAACTTTTTACCCACTACTTAACCTATCAATATCTCTCTATAAACTATTTGTATCCCTCTCACCATCAGCCTAGCCACTAATTTTTGGATCACCTGCCAACTTGGCTCCAGTATATTCACTTTCTTCCTCCAAGTCATTAAGATGCATTGTAAATAGTTGCAGACCCAATACTGATAACAGTGGAGCCCAACTAGTCATAGGTCACCAACCTGAAAAAGCACCTCCTAACTCTACTTGCTGTCTCCTTCCCATGAGCCAATTCTCTATCCATGCCAATATACTACCCCCAACACCATGAGCTCATTTCTTATGATTTATCCTTTTGTGAGGTACCTTCTGAATGTCCTCTAGAAGTCCAAATACACTACATCTACTGGTTCCCCTCTATCTGTTCTGGTTGAGATTTCCTTGAAAAACCAAATAAATTAGTCAGACATGATTTCCCTTCCATGAAGCCATGCTGATTCAGGCTAATTAGATAATAATAATGATAAAAAATGACACTTTTGCCCTTGGAGCCACTACAGGATGTGAAGTCATGAGTACATAAAGTTGAATATCAAGTCACTCTTTTTCTGTCTTATTGTTGCCAGAACTCCAGTAGTTCCACCTGCACAGTACAGAAAACTTGAAGAACTGAGCTTAGCCGGTTTGAAACATGGTTTCTGCTGATTAATTATCATAGGCGTTAATGGTTGACAAACAAATGTTCATTATCCAGTTGGACTAGATAGCTGAGCCTTTTCTGATTGTTTTTACTGTATTCCTGTGCTTACTGAGACTGTCCCAATGAGCAGGATGAAAGGGATTTATTTGAAACAAGCGATGAATTAACCCAAACCAATTTAAATGCAAATATGAACTGATTTAAAGTTTTAATAGGGTTTTAATTTAAATTAACAGAAAACTGCACAAACTTGCTGATTTTTTTTTAAAAATTGGTCTTTTTTAAAAATTTAAACCAGCAACTCAAAAGAATATTATATTCACAGAAGCGAAATTTTGAAAAGTCAAAATTGCAGACATGCTGTTATGAGGTTGGCAGAAGACTAATACTTATCTTCATCAGCTTCATTTAATCAATCTAGTACCAGGCTTCATATAAAATGAGCCATTTCTTTAAACTCCAAATCCAAAATGATGGCACATTTGAAACTTAGCCAGCCTTTGAGTTTAGTTCAGCAGATGTGCACGGATTCAACCAGAAATACTAGTTTTGGCCGGTTTACTTAATCCTTGAAGACTGCAAACAGATATCCAGTTGGGAATTCTGCCAGTATCTGGGCCAGAAATATTTTCTTCAATAAAAATGATTCAACACGGACTATCAGGTCATTCTTCACAGCCAGCAAACGATAAACATGCTCGGCATCAAATGGACATTGACTGACATGATAGTAGTAGTGTGTTTCAAATATAAAACCTCACATGTAAATCATTTCAACACATTTTCAGCAGGAAAAATATCAAATGTTGTACAAATGCAATTAACATACTACAGAATCGCTTTACAAACAATAAAGTGAAACATTGTGGACGCTGGAAATCTCAAATGCAAACAGAAACAGCTGGAAATTCTCAGCAGCTCAGGCTGCACATGTGTGACGTCATTAGAGTTAGCGGGTGACATTAATCAAAGCAATGTGAGTCTTGCCTGCCAGCTGAAGCTCTATGTTGCCTCCTTTGAGGAAGACCCTTCAGAATTAAGTGTTGAATCACTTATGTAACTAGTGGCAGGTCTTCCCTGAGATCAAGGGCTTTCGGATGAAAGTCTTGATCACCAAGAGCTGTGAGGCTAACAGCAGCAAAATGGAAGCAATGTAGTCATTGAGGGATCCCAGACCACATGTGAGTGAGGGAGGACTGGAGGAGCCTTGTGTGTGATCATAAGAGGGGGAAAGGATGGCCTGCAGTGAGGTAGCTTTCAATAGTACCTCCCCAACCCGATGCAGGCTGCCCCAATTAAGCACTTTGAAACAATACAAAAACCCCTACCTCAAAAAGGAACTCACAAGCAAACTTGACAAGCTTTGCTTTTTTTGGGCTAGCCATGTCTCAGCTGAAAACCAATTTCAGTGGGTGGAGATCCTGATGCAGGCATTAATTCCATACTTACGAACTTTCATTGGCAGTGGCCATCCACAAACCCCCAAATCACCTCAGGGAGATCATTAAATTCCACCATTCCAGATTGATGATTTCTCATCAGAACTGAGAAAGGTTAGAGATGTGACAGGCCTTAGGCAAGGAGGGAGGTGAGTAAAAAAATGATATAAAAGTAGACATCAGCTAATACACTTACCCATCAGCCAGAATTATTGGAGCTTCCCTTTCAAATTTCAATTTGGTGTTTCTGGAGTAACACAACGAGAAATAATGAGTGAAGCATCAAGTTCAACATACACAGCATTTGTGATGGAACTGTGTTCACGTAATATCCAACAAAATTTAAAAACAAATATCTCAGAAGGCCATCTGACTTTCTTTGTGTCAGCTAGAGCCATGACCGTGAATTTCATTGGTGAATATCTACAAGGGTGCAATTTGGTAAAACTGAACATCCGCAAGCAAGCATGGGACACCTGTGTGCTCAAAAGCAGTTAACATGTTCATTCTTGGAGAACTTCATTTAGAATGTAAATTACCTTTTTATACTAAAACTGTCAATATAAAAAAGTTACTTCATGATTTGTAGCCTCAGCTAAATTCTCAGAAAACAGCTGGATTCCTTTTTGAAAAATTGAATTCTTAAAGTAATAACAAGCGAAGAACAAGCTCATCACAAGCTTTTTTTTTACTCATTCATGGGATGTAAGCATGGCTGTCTAAGCCAGAGTGTACTGTCCGTCCCTAACTGTCCTCAAGAAGTTGGTAGTGAACTGCCTCCTTGAACTGTCGTCAACCTTGGAGTACAGCTACTCCCAAAGGACAGTTTAGGAGGGAATTCTAAACTTTCAACATGACTGTGGAGGAACAATGATATATTTCAAGTCATGACCATGAGTGGCTTGGAGTGGAACTTGCAAGTGGTGATGCTTCCATGTAGCTGCTGCCTTCATCCTTCGAGCTGGTAGAGCTCACGGGTTTGAAAAGTGCCATCAGAGGAGCCTTGTTGAGTTACCACAGTGCATCTTATAGATGACAGACAGTGCTACCAGTGTGCATTTTTGGTGAAGGGAATATATATGGAAGGTGGTAGACAAGTGCGAATTAAGCAGGATGTTTTGTCTTGGATGGTGTTATTCTTGGCATGTTCTCCTGCACACTTCAATAATTCAGGATTGATCTCCTGGTTTGATAGGTATAATAGAGTGAGGGATGTGCTAGGCTGAGATACTGATAATGGTTGAAAACAATACTGCTGCTGTTGATGATCCACAGCTCCTCTTGAACGCCTGGTTTTATGTTGCCTCATCTGTCCATAATCTATCCCATTTAGTGCCAGGAAACATGATTGAATTGCCAGGACTGCGTGGTGATTTCTCCTGCTGGCATTGCCATGGATGGTTGTATCTTGTTGGTTGTGTCATAGCCTGTCACAAACACAGTCCCGTAATAATATGCATCAGGAATCAACCAGATCCATTAGTAATGATGCTCCATTCACTCTTGTTGATGCATTGAAGTTCTCCTACCAGATAACATTCTGCATTGTTGCCACTCTCACTAGTTCTTTCAAAAGGTGTTCAACATGGAGGAGCACTAATTCATACAACTGAGTGGGAGTTGGCAGGTGGTCATCAGCAAGAGTTTTTTTTGTCCCTGTTGGGCTAAATGCCATGAGATTTCATGGGGTCTGGAATCAATATAGAGGTACCAGAGTGCCACTACCTCTAGTAAGTCTGTCCAACTGGTAAAATAACCAGAAAGGGATGATGATTGTTGCCTGAGGAATTATCTGCAAGGTATGATTGGGAGCGTGTGGCTATGTCAGCCTGTTGCTTGACTAGCCTGTAGAATAACATGCCTGATTTTGACATATGCCCTAACATTTTAGTAATGAGAATTTGTGTAGCATCAACAGGGCTAGGTTTGCCAGTGTAGTTTGCAGTACTTAGGTTGTTGCCATGTTGACTGTCTAGTTTAATTCCTTGTAGCAATGTTGAAACAACTGAGTGACCTGCTGATTATTTCAGAGAGCAGTTAAGATTCAACTACATTGCTGTGAGTCTGGAGTCAGGTGTAACTCAGACCAGGTAAGGGCAGCAATGTTCCTTTCCTGTAGAAATCAGTATATTATGGTCAATCTACTAATTAAATATTATTATCTATAATTAAGGAGACAGATATAGCAGTTATCTAAGCTATTATAGATTTATTCTAACACTTTACTGTCTTTACTGTCTTCAATCCATTCTTTGAACAAATGAAAAGGCTGCTGAAAATGTGTTGCTGGAAAAGCGCAGCAGGTCAGGCAGCATCCAAGGAGCAGGAGAATCGACGTTTCGGGCATGAGCCCTTCTTCAGGAGAACGTCGATTCTCCTGCTCCTTGGATGCTGCCTGACCTGCTGCGCTTTTCCAGCAACACATTTTCAGATCTGATCTCCAGCATCTGCAGTCTTCACTTTCTCCTCAAATGAGAAGGCGTCATGGTTATTATGTGCAGACAATCTGCAAACTCAGCATGTGCAGCATCTCAAGGGTTCCCAGCCCACACTGAACATCCTAGAGCTGCACTGTGTTACTCTGATGCCTGAGGTTAAATGTAGATTTGGATAAAGAACATCACAAATGCCGATAACAATTTATCACCTACAAACATTTCTTCATAAGCCATTACATCTCAAAATTACCTCAGACTATTATCAAAACCTGAAACTAAGAAATGAAAATATATTTAGTGTTCGGAATGTGAAAATGATCTTTGAGGAGTCATAAAGGGTTTACAGAACAGAAAGAAGTCCTTTGGTCCACCGTGTCTACAATCATCAATCATCCATCTATTCTCATCTCATTTTCCGGTTCTTGGCCTGTAGTCTTGTATACTATTGGCATTCCAAGTGTCCACCTAATAGATCTAAAACGCCTTGAGGGTTCCCACATATACCACTGTTTCTGGCAGTGAGTTCCAGGCACCCTTGACCCCAAAACTCTCCTCATTAGCTTCAAACTGTGCCCCTTGTTTGACCTCACTACTAAGGAGAAAAATTTCTCTCCACTTACTCTAATTATGCCTCTCAGAACTTTGGACACCTCAACTAGGTACCCGCTTAGCCCTATCTGACTACAGGAAGACAACCCCAGCCTACCGAGTCTCTCTTCAAACCTACCTTTGTTTGTTGAAGAATTCATTCCAAGAGGAAGAAGTTTGTGATGGAGTAGTATATAGCTCCAGCCCAGGCAATATCCTGCTGAATATCCTATGCATCCTCGCTAGTACAATCACATCCTTCCTGTAATGTGGTGTTCAGAGCAGCATACAGTACTCCAGCTATGGCCTAACTAACATCATATACTGCTCCATCATTGCCTCCTTCTTCTTGTATACAATGCCCCAACTACTAAAGACAAATATCTCATATATAATTTTATTCATTTATCCATCTGCTCTGTTGTCTGGAGACATGCACATCAAGGGCCCTCTGATCTTCTTTACTTCCTAGGGTGCCACCACTTAACACGAACTCCTTTGCCTTGTTAGTATCCCAAAATGTACCACATCATGCTTTTCAGGATTACATTCCATCTGCCACTGTTCAATCTATCTGACCTGTATATTCTGTCTTGTAGTCTAAGGCTTTTGTCCTTTACCACACCACAATTTTTATATCATCTGCAAACATACTGATCATGCCTCCTACATCAATGTTTCAATCATTAATGTAACAACAAACAACAAGGGAGCTGTCACCGAAACTTGTGGTTTGCCACAGACACAGGCTTCCAGTCACAAAAACACACGTTAACTGTCACCCTCTGCTTCCTACCACTGAACCAATTCTGGATCTAATTTAGTTTCGGAAGCAATCTACCATGTGAAACATTGTCAAAACCCTTACTGAGATTACATTAATTGGCCAACCTTACCTAAATGGCTCCTTAAGAAAATTAATCACATTTGTTCGAAATTATCTTCTCTTACAAATCTAAGTTGACTATCCTTGATTAATTCTACCCTCACCAAGGAAATTAATTCTGTCTCTCTTCTTTCTCATAATTGTTCTATCACATATATTGGACTCACAGGCCTGGAGTTTCTTGGTTTATCTTCCTCAATAATAATACAGAGGAACCTCAATTATCCAACATTTGATTATCCAAATTTCGGATTATCTGGACAAGATTGCAAGGTCCTGATGCTTGGCTAAACTGTGTTTTCCAGCATTGATTATCTGAACATACAATTATCTGAACAAAATACTCCCCGCCCGTGCCGTTCGGATAATCAAGGTTCCTCTGTATTACGTTAGCTGTCCTCTAATCCTCTGGAGCGCCTCCTAAGGCAAGAGAAAATTCAAATATTTATGTTGGAGCCCCCATAATCTCTTGCCTTGCGTCCCACCACAGCCTTGGATACATCACATCTGAGACGTCATCGGATTAGAAAAGATACCTCTGCTTAGGTCAAGTATTGTGTATTCCTTTAGCTGGGACATTGTTTGGAATGCTGAAATTCTAGATTCAAGAGGCATTTATCCAGATTTGACAGTCAGAATTAGTAGCAATTTCAATTATGGCTTAGACACACATTAGATACTCACAAATCATCCATGCCCTAAATACCTGACTATCTTTTCATTATCTTCAATGGAAAGAAAACATTGGGCAGAGCTTATAGAAGGTTGTTATTTTACACCTCCACCAAAATGTACATTCCTCACAGGTATTTACAGAATTCATTGTTTTAGAAAAAGACAAGCTTACTAAATGAATTTGAAAAATATCAGAATTGAATTTTCACAGGTCAACTAGAGAACGTTTACAAAAAATTACGCCAATGATTATTCAAAAGCCTTCATGCAAAAATTTGTAAAATGCCAGCAAAAAGGTGGAAAATCTTTTGTTCTTAACAGTGTCCATCAATATACAATGCAATGCTACAATGTATCACAAAAGCATAATTTGCATCAACATAGCAAATATTTGCACAGAAGACAGAAGAGTTCAGGTCTGCCTTAGGTATTGTCTCAGTTTTACTCTGCTAATCACTGTAAACAATCCCTATCTTAAACAATCTTCATTTCAGGAATGCCTCTGTACTGCTCAAATTTCGCTCCCAGAAGACTCTAACTCAGAGCATTTAACATGTGGGCTGTCTGTGATCTAACTGGATACTGTATCCATCACATGTTCCTTTATGTACACATCGCTAGGCTTGCAGTCAGCAAAAAAAATTTAAGTCATCTCCTTCTGTGGATAGATTGGCCAACTTTATGGAGTATTAATTGTGGCAATCAAATGAGAGCAAGACAGATTTGAATAAATATTTTCATGCTTTAAATTGAATGAGGTCCCTTAAATTGAATGAATGATGGTCTTGTCTTGCCTTTCAATGCCCAATTGAATGAATTTTCGAGATCATCACTCAAGTGGGATATCATGAAAGCATTTCCGTCTTTAATATTTTTTGATGACTCGTGTCTGAAGTATTATGAAAATAGTTCATTTGGAAAATGGAGGACCTGCTTTGTTACAGGGTTGAAAAAGTTGTGAGAGATGATGGAAATGAAATTCTCGATGCAGAGAAATGGAAGTTTGAGTCTCAAGCCAAGTTTTGAAAGGCGGGATGAGAATCGGAATCATGAGATTCCTATTTGCATGCAATGGAATGCCTTTATTACCCAATGTTGCCTCATTGACATGCAGTTTCCATACCTCCCACCCACTGCATAGGAACTGGATGGTACAATTCCCAACAGGAATGTCAGAACTAATACCTGCTTGCTTCTCCAGTCCTTCATCTTGAATAGCAGTCACCAACATCTCAGGGCATGCCATGGGCAGTGACCATTGCTATCCCAGTGTTCTTGACATTAGTATCGGGCATACACCAGCCTCGCCGCATTGTTCTGGCACATCTCCGACCCACTTGCAATGAGCTTTGCACAGGTCAGTGCTGCAATTTGGAGCACACCAGAACCTATCAATGAATGCTTCATCAGGAGGGGCTTTTGCCCGAAACGTCGATTTCGCTGCTCGTTGGATGCTGCCTGAACTGCTGTGCTCTTCCAGCACCACTAACCCAGTATTTGCTTTCCAGCATCTGCAGTCATTGTTTTTACCTCATAAGAAGAACATTATTAAATTGGAGAGGGTTCAGAAAAGATTTACAAGGCTGTTGCCAGGACTGTAGGGTTTGAGTTCTAAAGGGAAGCTGGATAGGCCAAGACATCTTTTACTGGAGCGTAGGAGGATGAGGGGTGATCTAATAGAGGTTATAAAATCAAAGGGCACTGATAGGGTCAATAGCCATAGTTTTTTCCCCAGGGTAGGGAGTTCAAAACTAAAGTCTATATTTTTGAGGTAAGAGGAGAAACATTTAAAAGGGACTTGAGGGGCAACTTTTTCACATGGAGGGTGGCTCGTATGTGGAAGAACTGCCTGAGGAAGTGGTCGACGCAGCTAGTTACAACATTTAAAAGACATTTAGATAAGTACATGAATAGGAAAAGTTTACAGGGAAATGGAACTTGTTTAGCTTGGGAAACTCAGTTGGCTGTATGACTCTATGACTCTATGTCCAGTTGTATTTGCAACCCAATGTTGGCCATACCATTTAGGTAGCCTGAGAAATCTTTGTTTATGGACCTCCTCCCACAACATGCACAGTGAAGGGCAACTCCAAGCTGTGAACTCTTGATCAGGTGTATGGCTGGGCTTTGAAAATCGCCTCAGGAACCTTGGATGGTCCTGCCAGTGGTGAGCATTCCCACCTCTGACAAGACAGAAGATAGCATTGGGTGTGACACCATAGAGAGATGGTGAAGAGGAAATGGGGTGAGTTTTGGAGAAATCACACTAGGGCTCTCAGGTAAAAAGCCTTCATAAAACAAAGAAAGCTGATAAATGAAAGAGGTCCTCAAAGTGTAAACACCACTGCTCACCAGTGTCTCCTTCTCAGCCAGTTGGCCCCCATCCAGCATCTTGCTGAAACGGTTGAGAGGTGCATAGAGATGAAAGTGGAGAAGCCTCTCTTTGAAATGTCACAGGCTCTGAAGCTCAGAGGAGATCAGTCATAAACAACTCAATCATCACAGCAGGGACCTGAGCGGCATTTTTCACCTTCTGTTGAAGTCACAAAGCTTTAACCACGTGGAAGATAAAAACTTGCAGGTGCACAAACATATGAATATAGGTGTGCTGAGCATTATTTTATCACAAACTCATGTTGTGTATTTTAAGAATATAAATATTCTATGTTCCGTGACTCACCCACCTTTTCCATCTTTCACTGTTTTTTTCAGCTGTTTGATGATGAATGGGAAGGCATAAATATATTGTGACCCATTGGGGGTCAGTGAACAGGATGATTTGTTGTTTGTAAACTGTATTACATTGGCACTTTTGGCAGGGGGAATATAGGACTGGGTAAAGTGATTTATGGGAGAGGTACTGAGGGCAGCAGTGGAATGTTGTCACTGATTGTTCAAAAAGTAAGTTGGTAAAATCTAAGTGAGCTTTGCAATATCATGAGGCCATCCTGGTGCACTACTGTTGAGACAGCACTTTCTTTCTCCATCTTTTATTTCCTTCTGCCTTGGAATCTGCAGATTTGTCCATTCCTCACCTTGTCTCGGCTGCAGATCCAAACTTTACTGCTATTGTACATTTTGCAGAGAGCAGCACATCATTGTTGCATAAGACTGTTAATAACTAAAAGGGTTAACTGACATTACAAGATAAGCTCCACCCAACAGGGATATGAAGGCCTATTCCTTGGAGGAGCTAACTCGTTGTGTACCAGTATCGTAAATGCTGAATATAGCTGAACAGAAATGTATAATTACTGTTAAGTCTAACCTGAGATCTCACAAGGTACTACCATGAAATGTAATTGTTTCTAACTAGGTATTAAGAGCTATACTATAAACTTATTCTGTGCAATTAGATTGAGTCTCTCTTCTGCCAAAGTCTTCAGGTGGACATCCTTCCCTAATTTGTATCCATGACTTAGGCTCATACCAAGAAGAAATATTGGTTGAATCTACCCAAGGCATCTCAGATGGTTGTGGTTGACAAGGCCACCAAAAAGATCAATCACAGCCATTCTGGAGACCTGACTGATGCATGATGAAACTCACTGCCAGATCTCTTCAGGCACTGAAAATGTGCCTTGAACAATTCCTGAAGAAGAGTTCATGCTCGAAACATTGATTCTCCTCCTCCTCGGATGCTGTCTGATCGGCTGTGCTTTTCCAGTACCACACTCTTCAACTCTGATCTCCAGCATCTGCAGTGCTCACCTTCTCCCACAATGATTTGGTCAATGCACATTTGGTGGTCACATGACATTCATTGTCATGCTCCCAGGATACATTCCTCAGATTTTGGAGAGGTGTCAGCAGCCACCTGTTAAGTGGATAATGCTCATCTCAAAGCAACCAATCAGCATCACTTGTTTCCAGTTTCAATTATCTCTGATGGTCTGGATCATTGCTGGCTGAAATTCCCTCTCAATGCTTTGATTATCATGTGTGCAATGATGTGCTAAACCTAAGGAGAAACAGTCAAACGTGTAAACCTGAATGCTCACTCTTTTGGCTGGCATTTGTCAAGGAAAATTTGGCAAGCTAGTAAAGAAGGAATTATTCACCTGTCTTATATATGTGTGCATGAGTGCCTCTAAGATCCTACAGTTGATTCTAAAATAGCCCCATTCAGATTCAGTGGCAAACAATTGAGGTCAGTGGTGACTTTGACAGCTACCAGTAAAATATGATTGCCAGCTTCAGCTACAAGCATGAAACAAAAACAAAGGACTACAGATACTGCAAATCAGAAACAATAGCAGAAACTGCTAGAAAATCTCAGCGGGTCTGGCAGCATCTGTGGAGCATCACTAGGCCCGAAACAATAACGTTTTCTTCTCAAATTCAACAATTTTAAGGCCTAACCACCTTCTCCCATGTCCTTACCCCAACCCCTACACAGCAGGCCTTGTCATCATGTGGGCTGCTACTAGCAACAACACATTGTTCACTACTAATGGTCCCATTAGTGGCTATTGATTCTCCAGGGTGACCATTACCCATTCCTTTGTCTCCCCAACTGCAGTTCTCTGTCTCTCTCTCTCTCTCTCTCTGGGCTCCTTCACCATTGATTTTTTACTCTTCCCTCACCCACAGCTTTAAGGTGCTGTCGACCTAGTCAGTTTTCACCCTACATATGTACCTCGGCACCTCACGATTCAGCAGAATGGCCTTAATAGTTGGGTGGTAAGGAACTACCCAATAGTGCACACCCCTGAATTCAATTCCAAATCTAAGTTAGTGAGCATAATTTTGGGAAAGAAAATGGATGGAAATCTCTCTTACCCTTTATTAATATTATCACAGCATGTTTTATAAACACTTAAAAGGGCCTTGGTTTAAAGTCTCATTTAAAGGTTGGCATCTCTGATAGTAGAATGTACCATTAGTACTACACTATTTCTAAACCCCACATGCTCATTCTTCTGACTCAGGAATTGTTATATCAGGAAATGGTCTTGAAAGGATTAATGTTGGAGACTGCATTAAGCTGATGACGGCAAAAGGACTTGGGCAGCAGAACATCTCAGGATATAGAAAAGGCCTTGGTTTCATCTTTGTTTTCATCATATTAGTATTATCACTCACTGTGCTATTAAAGTAATTTGTCCCTGATTATTATCATGCAGTATACTATATTATGTTTAAGACAAAAATCTCTTCTCATTAAATCTTATAAGTGTTTTTTTTCTCTACCTCTCTAAATCTCTTGATTTATTAATTGTCACGTGTACCTAAGTACAGTGAAAAGCTTTGTTTATGCGCGGTACAGGCAGATCACAGTAAGCATTGACATACAGATCATAGGGTGAAGAAAAAAATCTTAGAGACATACAGGTTACACCACAGAGAATGTGTGCTAGGCGAGATCAACATTAACAAGATCAGCATTACTTGAAGTTACAGAGTCCATTCATCAGTCTGATAATGGCTGGGAAGAAGCTGTTCCTGAAGCTGTTGGTGTGTGTGTGTGTGTTCAAGCTTCCGTATCTTCTGCTTAACGGAAGAGGTTGTAGGAGAACGTTACTGGGATGGGGGAGGAGATTTGGTGATGTTGGCAGCCTTTCTGCTTTAATTTGAGAACAACTAAAATTCCTAAATGGCCAAAGTTAAAACACAAAAACTCAGCATCCACGGGAATCCATAGATAATTTAAGCAATGATCTCTGCAGATTAGTGCAAACTTTGACTTTAGAACTTGAAATCAATCCATAAGAGACAAGAATAATGTCAGAATTGCTGATGCGCCTTTGTCAAATTTATTACAGACCAAAGAAGATTTTTGAGAAAGCTATTCAGATTGTACTGAAAGCAGAAAACCAGAAGAATCACAGAGAAATCCTGAGAGGGGAATGTCAACCTTACCACAGGAGAACAGAATCCAGTAATAAGGCAGAAAAGATCCACGTGACAAACCAAAATAAAAAGAGCAGATCCTGCAGCAGATTGTAAAAGTCAGTGTCAGAGCTGTGGAACAAGTAAGCCTCACAGGCACAAACAGTGTCCAGGAATTAAAAAAGAATGCTACGTCTGTAAAATATCCAAATGATGTGAGGAAATAGTACACAATTACAGAGCAGTAAAAGGTCAAATACCTACTCAAACAATCATGTTA
This sequence comes from Chiloscyllium punctatum, assembly GCF_047496795.1. Lineage (NCBI taxonomy): Eukaryota > Metazoa > Chordata > Chondrichthyes > Orectolobiformes > Hemiscylliidae > Chiloscyllium > Chiloscyllium punctatum. The sequence goes on from NC_092739.1 coordinate 71,311,537, forward strand.
ATGTAGTAGAACCACTGACATGAGAAAACTGGAAAATGTATCACCACTCCTTTAGCATTGTTGCATCAAAGTCATGGAATTGCCTCCCTAATGGCATTATGAGTCTACCTACAGTATATGGATTGCAGCTGTTGAACAATACAAGTTGTCACCACCTTCGCAAGGGAAACAAGGGATAGGCAATAAATGCTTGCCCAGCCAGTGACACCCATGTGTGAATGCATCGAAAATTAATTATGGTAATATATTCATAAGAGACATTGGTGATCCAACTAAGTTAGGTTTGGCGGAACCTATTCACGGCCATCTATTTACTTTTAACCTTCATGCATGATTGAGAGTTACTTTCTTATTAAATGGACTATAGTGAATAAAGAAATTCAGGTTATTGCCTACAGAGGTGAAAGCATATTATTCAGGTGGATCAGCTCTCAAGATGAAAGGTAAGCTGTAAAGAAAACCGCAACATTAAGTGTCTAAGGTAGTAGAGAACAATACATACTTCATGATCAGGAAGCCTCACTCTTGAACAAATCTGTATATTTTGCTCTCGGCCTTCTTCTAAAGCTTGAAGGAGTTGAATATCAGAGGGATGTAAGTTCCTCTGAGAAGGGTTACTCGAAATTGTTCATAGAATTTGGGAAACCCAAAGACAAATAGCATCATCTCAAAGAAAGATGCTAAACTGTTTTGCATCTGCACACCAAGGAAGAGTTAACATCCCTTAATGAAACAGGTCAAAGAGCAACCTGAGGAAATGACCAGAATGGACATTGTCTGGTAATGAAACAAATTGTATGGTATTTGGGCATACTTACTGTTGCTAAACTCAATGGGTCCACCAGAATATGTATTGACCTAATACAATGCAACAAGGCTACAGAGAGGGAAATTCACTCTCTGTCTACAGTAGGTGTAAGTTTCACCAAATTGTCTGAAAGTGGAGTTTCACCAATAGACAATCAATCAAAACTGCTCACAACATTTAAAACTCCATTTGAGAAATTTACCTTCACCAGTCTGTTGGAACTGCCTTATTTGCAGAAATTATCAAAGAATTATTTCAATATTTTACAAGGGTTAGAATGTGTCATATGTCACATAAATGACAAACTGATACTTCGAGAGATGATCAAGGAGCATAAGTGTTTCATGCATTTTCAAGAATCCTACAATCTGAAGGTCTTACCCTCAAAGACAAATGTGAATTTTCCAAGGAATCTATTCACTTCCTAGCACACATTGTCAACAGGGCTGGAATAAAGCTGAAAATGTGTTGCTTGAAAAGCGCAGCAGGTCAGGCAGCATCTAAGGAACAGAAGAATCCACGTTTCGGGCATCAGCCCTTCTTTCCTGAAGAAGGGCTGATGCCCGAAACGTCGATTCTCCTGCTCCTTGGATGCTGCCTGACCTGCTGTGCTTTTCCAGCAACACATTTTCAGCTCTGATCTCCAGCATCTGCAGTACTCACTTTCTCCTCAGGGCTGGAATAAAGCCAGACTGATGGAAAACAATGTCTGATTGGCAGGTTCCACACCAAAATCACATGCAACAGAGTCAAGATTGAAAAAATTCTTAAGCTTGTGATTACATCATTAGAGTAATGGCAAACTATTTTTTAAACTGGCACCTATGGGGCGAGGAGTGTACCAGTGATCAAATATTCCAGTTGATTGAGAGGTTCACGTGATCAATATAAAAATGCACACTAAGAAATAGTGTGGGTGATGCAGGGGGAATGCACATCACTGATGTATTTCATTCATAGCACAAATCACTTAAATAATCGTGCAATTTTGCCTTAAGTAAATGTTACCAGCAGAGAAACTTCTCACTCATACCCTCAACTGATTACACAGAGATCATAACAATACGTAAACTTCCAGTATTTTACGTATATAATTTTTGCCAATTTGTTGCAAGTGCCAGATTATTTGTTGCCAGTTAAAACAAGATTTCCAATAAGACCAGTGCATATTTTGTAGAGTAATGGGTGAATAGCAGCTTATGCTGCCATCACGCATTGCTCTACTAACTATGTATGCCTGTTAAACTTCATCTACAATAGAAGTCTTTTTGGGCTAGAAAGTTGCACACACAGCCTCTACACCATCAATACATTCTGCCTGATACGTTGGTGGATCACTAGTCACCTATTTATACTATTCCATGCATAATTTCTCTGACACAAATTTAAGTCAGTTTTTGAAGTTCATTGCTCCTTTCTCATTTGTCCTCAGTGGAGCCATGCCATCACCTTCCCTCCAGACTATTTTCACTTGAAAAGCAGTTTTGACTTAAATGCTGCAGCTGTGCACAAAGATGGACTTCCTGCACACTTCCTCATACCAAGACTTCCAACTGCATCTCAGCTGTCACTGAGAAATCTTGTGTGATTGGCCCATGAGACAATATTAAAATAAGTACAACATAATTTATGGTAGGGTCAATACTGGAATCAATAGATGGACAGCAATGCATAGGATTGGAAGTTTGGAGTCCATGCTTTTAAGGTACAAACTAAATACTCTGTTTGCTTTTTATTCATTGATATACTTCTAAAGCCAATTTTAATGGTTCACACCCCCAATTAAAATCTTTGAATGTCACATTCATTTTCTTCCTTAATTCTTAATTTCAAAATGTATTATTTCATACTTCACAACAGTAAACTTCTTCCATTAGCTATCTGTCCAGCTTTCCAGTTTACCTATACCTTAATGCAATCCTTCACTACTCATGCAATTTTCTCACGCCTCCCAATTTCATATCATTAGATTTTCCCATACTTGTTTCCCTAGTTCTCAAGTTCTGGATATTTATGAATAAAATAAATAAGTTTAACTCATTGCAGATTCGATGGAGCACTGCTTGTTTTCAATTTGAGAAGCTTTGTTTTTATCTGTAGCCTTTGATTTTCTCTAATTTAATTTACTATCCATGTCACCATATTTTAATTTTCACATTGTTATTCTCATGGTGAGCACTGAGAAAATTATTCAACATGATTCAATTTAATTAATCAATACAATTTCATTTTTCAGTCATTAACTTGTGATAGTTATCATATTACCATCATCTTATGCACCTCTCTGTGGCTCTATCCTTTTATTAATTTTCTTTTTGTTATTTATATATTTGTGGAATGTTTTACTATTTAATATTTTATTCACTGATGATTTAATTTTGTAATTTCTCTCTTTTTTCTTAATTATACTTTGGATATATTTCTTAATCTTTTTGAATACTCTTTTCCATGATCTTCTCCATCATCCATTTTCTTGATTGTGTCCATTTTTCACTTGCCCTTATTTGTCGATGAATCTATAGTGTTTTCTTGCATGCATTAATCTGCTCTATCCTGCACTCAAAGTCACGTTTGAGTTGGAGCTGTCTAATTGCTTTCATTCATTGGTAGTTGTGAAATCCTCTGATGGGTTCTCCACTACTGTCAACAACAAGCCTACCATCACTGGTCAACATGCACATTGGAAATATGTAGCTCTACCCACTCCATGATTGGCATTATCAACAGGCTTGTAGATAGGACTCTGCCTTGTGGCTCATGTTGCAAGTGTGAGACAGAAGTAGACACCCATCAAGTCTCTCCTCAGGGATAATTGATCGCCTGATCAGAGCATTGTTCATGCAAACTCGATATTGAGTCAAAGATCTTCTGTTTCTGACCTCAAAAACGCCTGGTCTACCTTATATTACCCTGGAAAGAAAACATAGCTCAAAAAATTGAACAACAGTTTAAAAAGCCATGGGCTATACATCCAAGCAATTAGATGATCAAATCAAACAGCACATTCCTTCATTTGTTTGTTATTGGCTGAATGCAGACCATACTCAACCAACCCACATTTGTTAGAAAACACATGTATTATACACAGGGACCTGATCTTTGAAATAAAATGAATGTGTTCAAGCCTTATGGATATCTTAAATTACCAGGAAAGTTGAGGAGCCTATAGATCATCACTAATTCTTCCATTGATTTTTGAACTCCACCATCCACTTTAATACTTTCACAGGCTGAAATGGTCAATCAAAGCTATAAACACTGACTTAGAATGGCTACATACAGGCATCAGCTGAGCACGAGTGTACAGGTTTCAGCATGGAGTAGACAACATACAACCAAACTGACATTTTATCCAAAGGCACTGAAACTAGTCAGCAATTCCTCCCTCCCCCCCCACCTTCCACCTTCATCCCAACCAAGAGGCAAGAATGGACCATGATCTCCTAGTTTTATTTATACCTCAAAAAGAATATCTGATGAAGTGGAGGTGCCAGTGTTGGACTGGGATGGAGAAGGTCATAATATAAACCTGAAGGTAAATGATAAAGGGGATGAGAGTAATGAGCAAGGTAATGAATAAAGGAGATTGACTTCACCTGACAAAGGGGCAATGCTGCAAAAGCTTGTGATTCCAAATAAACTTGTTGAACTGTAACCTGGTGTGTCAACTGATTTCTGACCTTGTTAGAGATGGAAACATCACCTCTCAAACTTGAAGACAAAGAACTCAGACATGAAAGTACACAAACAAGCTTGTATTTCAGGAAGCTGCTTTTGCCAGAGTCAGAGTCAGAGAAAGAGATAGAAGGCATTGAGGATGCAGAACTGAAAAGAGTTGGAAACTCTGTCATTGTCTCTCAAGAAGACTATTGTCTGTTGACAATATGAATTAAAGAGAAACCTAAGAATATTGTGAACCCAAAGGATAACTGTAACAGACAGAAAATGCTGGAGAAACTCAACAGGTATGGCAGGATATATTGGGAGACAAACTGAGTTCTTCAGATCTGTTGTATTGTCTACTACTAATGATCTAAAACAACTAAACAGTTGTGCTGCACACTTGAGAATGTACACCTCAAGGGCACTCAAATTACTCCAAACTGACAGTAACTTTATCTCCCTTTTATACTGAATCCACTACCCAATTTTTTAACCTTTGTATGCCTGCATGTGAATCTCTTAATTTTCATGGACTAAACTTCCTTTTGTTCACTCCAGAAAACCTTGTACTTGACTCCTCACTGCTACAGTTGAAATTAGATAACTGCATTTTAACTGGGCAGAGGTATATCCTCATGCAAAGAGAAAATAATTTGTTATTGCAGTTAACCGAGAAGGTTGAAAGAAGGAGGTTGAACTTCCCCTGAGGTGAAACACTATTTGGCTAATTATTTGTCTTTACTGATCTTTCCTGTCACTTCATTTTTACCAGTCATTTTATATTTATATTCTGTAATTTTATTTCTTACCTGAATACGTCAATCTCCTTTATTCATTACCATGCTCTACCATTAACTCTCATCCCCTTTATCATTTACCTTCAGGTTTATAATATCTATGAAAACTCTCTTGCCACTTCCCTGACCTTCCTTCTCTTCTGCTTCTCAAATTCTTCAACCTCCCTTTGATTGCTGATATTTTATTTGTAGCCATTATATTCAATGAGCCTTCAGTAAATAATGAACCTGGCTGCCACTGTTACTTAAAATTCCATAAGGATATTTCCAAGCCAGTTTCAAAGATAAATGAGTCACTATTGGTTCCCATGTCAGAATACCTTTCCGAAACATTATACTATTTTGACATCATAAATGATTGAATTTTATTTTTAAAATGTCAACCACAACATCTCATGTTGAACAATCTACAATATTAAAGATTAATATTTTTAAGAAAAATGGCCCTTAGAATATTGCTCAGTCCAACAGAGGGGTATTAGTCATAATAAGAAAAGCAAACTTTTGTCGATGCTGAATATCTGAGATAAAAAGAAAAAATTGCTGGAGGAACTCTGTAGGTCTGGCAGTCTCTGTGGAGTGAGAACAGAGTTAACATTTCAAACCTATTTGAATCTTCATTTAGATTTAGTGTGATTGGGTAATTTTTTTGCAGTTTGCTTGTTTCTTATTCATGAAGATAATTTCCTACTTTAAGCCTCCTTACATTTTTGGCTTGAAGTAATGCCGCAGGGTGGGACTCAAAATCTCATATCTCATGTTTATTAAGTGTTGGCAGTCATGGGAATAGGTTTTCTGTTTACAAAGGCACAGTTCAGTAGAGCCGTTCCCTTCCTATCCTGCTCTATTTTTTTGTGAATATGTTCAATGTGCATCTTGACATCCTGAGGCAATTTACAAAAGGGGCGTGAAGTGGTTGCAATAATGTGATGGTCAGCTTTCTGGATCAGTAATCCAGAGACCTGGACTAATAATGTCAATGCAAAATACAGCAGATATTGTGAAGCTCTCAAACCTTCCAAGTTAACTTGGACTTTCAGAGGGGCAGCCGGCATTTTCTATTTTTATTTGTGAACCAATAGTCCATGAGTTCAAATTCCACCAACAGCAGTTTGAGAATTTGGGTTTAGTTAAGAAGTCAAATCTGGAGATAAAAAGGTGGTATCAGTAAAGTGACCATGAAGCAGCTAGATTGGTGTAAAGAAAAAAAACTAATTCATTCTTTGTTTTTGGTGAGGATGTCTGCCATCCTTACTCTGTCTGGCCTGCAGATGAGACCAATTGCATATCAATGTGGTTGAGTCAGTCGTAGCATTTTTACTGCATGGAAAGAGGCCCTTTGTCCCATTGTGTTCATGCTAGCCACCAAACATTCAAGTGTTCTAATCCCATTTTACAGCACTTGGCCCATAGCCTTGTATGCTAATGCAATTCAAATACTCATCTAAGTAGTTCTTAAGTGTCTTGCGGGTCACTACCTCAACCACCCTTTCAGGAAGTGAGTTACAGATACCAATAAACCTCTGGGTGAAAGTATTCTTTTTTCCTCAAATCCCTTTCAAACCTCCTGCTCCTAGCACTTGGTTATTGACCCCTCTACTGAGGTGAAAAGTTTGAGAATATCTAACCAGTTGGTACTTAACTGTTCTCTGAAGCTGCCTAGCACATCCCTCAGCATTTTTTTCAAATGTGTGAAGACAATTTGGAAAGGGAAATAAATTCTGGCCTCGTCTGCAATAGTGACAACCAGAAGATGAACGATCTTTAAAAAGTTCCTCACACTTGGTCAATGGTATTAATGTTTTATTTTCAAATTATAGATGCTCAGTGAATACCTTAACTGAAGTAAAGTAATACAAATAAAAATAGTTATTTATAAATTCTGAAGAGAGCCGGGATAGGACACAGTAAATTATGCTACTTTTTTAGAAGTTTTTTGTCACACTCATATTTCTGTGGCAAAACTCTATAAGATAATAATTTTCCAGCCTTTTGCAGTTAAAGCCAAGAATCAACAAGAGCCTGCATTAGAACACTGCCTGACAGAGATATGTTGAATGTTACATAGGGAAAAAAGTATCCAGAAAAATTGAACAACTGCAATAACACTGCAGGAAAAAAATTGTCAAGGTCCATTTTCAGGTATGGGAGGGTCACAATGGTGAGTATCACGAACACAGTCGCTCTGACACAAGCAATCCATGCTGCGTCTCCATCTAAATAATTTCAAAGTGCAATCCAATCTGGATTGGTTGCTTACTGAAAGAGGTCTGTGATGATACTATGGTTTTAAGTATTTTGTCCTGGTTTTTTTTAAGAGAGGTTTTAAGACAGAGCTGGTGAGCCACCAGGGTAAACAGTTTGTGAAGGATTTTTTTTTAAAGTTGGAACAATAGAAGCAGTCTGACTGGGTGTGCTCAAGCTCCCATAGAACCAGGATTTTTAGTTTTTCAGTAGCAGTTGTTGCTGGGGTCTTAGCAGGGTTTGGAAGCTGCAGTACATGTCTCCCTGCCAAACTCTCTCTCAGAGTTATCCCTTGATGTTTTTCATCCTGGCCTGGAGAATTACCTGTGAGACAATCTATTTCTCTAAATTTGCCTTTTGCCAAGGATGTGTTTATGAGATGTTAACTATATTGGAACAGTAAAATAACTATTATTCTGTTAAGTTTTTCAAGAGAGTTGTTATTCCAATTTCTACTTTCTTTTGTTGCATTTTAACTATAGTGTTGGAATAAAGTTTGCATTGCTTCAAATTCAGCAGTTTGACCAATCGACTTGCATCTGGAACACAACACCATGCACTTACCTCTAAAATAAGAAAAAGTTAGGGTCTAGACTATCTTCTGAATATATTTTGAGGAGATTTAATCGAGCCTACAGTGGCTCAGTGTTTAGCACTGCTGCCTCACAGCGCCAGGGACCTGGGTTCAATTCCAGTCTTGGGTGACTGTCTGTGTGGAGTTTGCACATTCTGCCTGTGTCTGTGTGGGTTTCCTCCAGGTGCTCTCATTTCTTCTCACAATCCAAAGATGTGCAGGTTAGGTGGATTGGCTACGCTAAATTTTCAGTAGTGTGTAGGCTAAGTGGATTAGCCATGGGAAATGCAGGGTTAGAGGGATAAGGTTGGTCTTTGGACAGTCAGTTTGGACACTGCTGTTACCAGATTGGCTGAGGTTTTTCAGCATTTTTTGCTTTTATTTCAGATCTCCAGCATTCGCAGTATTTTGCTTTTAATCTCACATTTCGGCTGACCTGCACATTTTAAAGGAAAGCTCTACCTTGGAGACTGATGGGGCAGAATTTAGTTCCTCCACTAGCCTTCAACCAAATCCTTGAAATGGTGTGGGACGGGCAAAGGTAGAGTTCTGGAGGAAGTCACAAATGGTGTGCTGTCACTTTCCCAACTCTCTCGATTCAGCTGTCTTACCCCAGCCCTCCACCCTACCTCCAGAACAAATTAATAGCCGTGAGGGCCCCTCATCACAGCTTCACAGATTTTCCCAGCAGTGGGAAAAGAGCGAATGCCCTCCACCGCATGAGGAAGTTGCCCAGTGAGAACACAGGGCCTCCCTTCAGGGTCAAGGGGAGACCTTCCAAAGCAAGCAGCCTCTGGTCACAGGAACAACTGGCATCCCCTATTTGTGACAATGTTGCCCCACCTGAAGAACGCCACCCCCCCTACCTGTCCTTTAGAACAACACCGTACAGTGCCTGTCAGGACCTTGTTGATAGATCCCTGTGGTCAGACCAAACGTCTCACCCTTTGCCCTCTGCTCTATGCCTTCTGCAGTACCAGGACTGCGAGCACTGCCAACTCAGCAGCTGGAACCGAAGGCCCTCAGCTTTCTGATTGGCCAGCAGCTGTGGGAGAAGGTGCAAGCCATACCCTGACTGACATTTAATCCAGTTGTGCTTTCCGACAATAACCACAATGGGGTTACATTAGATTAGATTCCCTACAGTGCGGAAACAGGCCCTTCGGCCCAACCAGTCCACACCGATCCTCCAAGGAGTAACCCACACAGATCTCCATCATGTACCTAGAACTATGGGCAATTTAGCATGGCCAATTCCTCTAAACTGCACATCTTTGGACTGTGGGAGGAAACCTGAGCACCCGGAGGAAATCCACGCAGACATGGGGAGAATGTGCAACCTTCACACAGACAGTCACCCGAGGCTGGAATCGAACCTGGGACCCCGGTGCTGTGAGGCAGCATTGCTAACCACTGAGCCACCATGCCACCCCCTGAGCCACCGTGCTGCCCCTGGTTGTTCATAAGTTAGCAGCTGCTGGGCACAGCCAACGCCATGGTCATTAAATTCAGCTTATCATTATAACAGACTCCCACGCACTTCCCCATGCTATCAGCCTCACACACACCTGTCACAGCTCACACATATCTCCAGCTATTCAACTGTGACAATCATCAAACAAACACCGTGCAGCACAAACATTGACATGCCCTCTCCACCAACCACTCCCTTTGCCCGCCGTCCTGGACTCTCATAAGACAATGTAACCATGTCAGGAGGAGACAGAACAGAATCAGAAAGGTTTCCCTCTGGGGAAGTGGAGTTGGCTGCAACAAAACCCGCAGTGTCCAACATCACTGAGAACATTTGCATTGACATGCTGTTTTTGCCCTATTCCCTTTACAAATCTAACCTTACCCTCAAACTGCTTTCTGGCATGATGGGCAAGTCTTAGATCCTGTTCCTGTCAATCCCACAGCTCCCCCTTGCTATTTCAGCTTTCAGGTCCCCAGGATATTCTGCTTACTCAGCCACAGTAGCCTCACGAGGAAGGACAAGAGTTACACTTGGCATCTGGTGAAGGTTGGCTATTCTCCACCAGCAGCTCAGGTTCTGGCAGTGACCATACCTTGCAGATTCATATAAAAAGTCTGGATGTGTACATGGTGAATCAATGGACTACAGAGAGGCTAGGGAGAAAGGTAATTTGGATGCTTGTGAATTGGAGAATAAGGTTACAATGAATTCAACTGCAGGAGACTCAGATGAGGACTTTGACGGGACAGCTTACAGCAGAACAATGATGGTTACACACATTAGGATGCTTAGACCAGACAGACAGCCTTGTCAATAAGAATAGAGGAAGTCAGACAAAGTGTTTTGCTCACAGCTTGGAGCCTGTGTTTCTCTGTGTGGAAGTGCCGGCCAATTCCTTGGCAGTATTTGCAGATCCAGCTGCGACAGAGTGTCTGGTGGGTGATGTTGCAGCTTCCACTGCAGCACATTGGAGAAAGGTAACCAGCACCTTCTCAGTGGAAAGGAAGCTTGGGCTGAAAACATGGATATTCACGCTTGATGCTCTGCAGACTGAAACTGTTAACACCACAGCTGTGGATCTCAATGTTCAAGGGGCATTGCATACCCTCATAGCAGTCCAGCTCAGAGCATGTCCTTCAAAGGATCATGAATGTTGAAATGCTGCCCCAGGTAAGTGCCCAGTGATTCCCTACTGTCCTCTCTAAGAAAGACAACACTCACAGACCCAGGACTATACTGCAGTAGTGAGCTTGCTGTTAGCCAAATCTGCTGCCAGCCATGCCAAGGTGCAATCCCTAGGCCAACCTGGATCTATTCAAGGACATTCTGAATGACCATTCACAGTCTTCCCCAGTGAAAGCTTTCTACCAGCAAGGCTGCAGCCATTGGATATGAACCCCTAGACTGGCCCATACGCATTCTCATTACAAATACCATTGTCTATCTTAGTGCTCCTACCTGGCTTTGCATGCAATATTCAAAGCATTGTTTCATGAGGTTGTTATGGGAAGATGTTTTTTGTTAATGATTTTTGCTTTAGTCCTTTAGCTGAAAGAATACTGTAGTGGTATATAAGCAGACAGACTGACAGGTGAGGAATAATGAAGAAATTCTGATAGTCTAATGATATTTCAGGGGGCCACAGTCTGAGTACCAGCTCATGCCAACCTGTTTGAAGCAAAGGAATTCCAAATATCTGTGTCCGTCACATGTAGCTCCTCTTTCTCCTTCCTCTGGAACTGATTCCCATTTTTGCTAGCTGTCCTCAATTTCAAGTTTTAACCCTAAAATAGACTACAACTGTGGATCTTGTTGCTGGAGCAGAATTTCTCTTGACAGACAAAATGACTCCCATGACCTTTTCGTCATGGTTGGTTCCATCCCCTTGAAAGTCCAAAATGTTTGTAAACCTCCTGCAATAATGGTTAATATCATACTTCTAATAGCTTAGGACTATTAGAGAACAAAGAACAATACAGTACAGGAACAGGCCCTTTGACCCTCCAAGCTGCGCTGACACATTTTGCCCTTCTGCATTAAAACAGTCTTCACTTATAGGATCCATATCCCTATAATCCCTTCCTTTTCATATATCTGTCCAGGTACTTCTTGAATGCTGCTACTGTGTCTGCTTCCACCACATCCTTAGGCAACGCATTCCAGACACACCACCCTTTGTGTGAAAAACCTGCCTTACACATCTGTTTTAAACATCTCCCCTGCATCTTGAAACCTGTGTCCCTTTTGCCCTGGGAAAAAGCCTCATTCTTTCCACTTTATCCATGCCATTCACAATCATATAAACTTCTATCATGTTGACCCTCAAACTCCTGCATTCCAGTGAAACCAAACCCAGTCTATCCAGGCCTTTCTTCATAGCTAAAATCCCCCATACCAAGCAACATCCTGTTAAACCTTTTATGTACTCTCTCCAAAGCATCCACATTCTACTGGTAGTTTGGTGACCAGACTGTATACAATATTCCAGAGTGGCCTAACTAAAGTTCTATATAGCTGCAACACAACTTGTCTATCCTTATGCTCATTGCCCCTTCCAATGAAGACAAGCATGTCATAGGCCTTTTTTACTACCTTATCTATTTGTGCTGCCACCATCAGTGATCTATGGACCTGCACACCCAGATCCCTCTGCATATCAATACTCCTAAGGGTTCTGCCATTCACTGTATAATTTCTATCTGTGCTTGACCTTCCAAAATGCAACACCTCACATTTGTCTGGATTAAACTCAATCTGCCATTTTTCTGCCCATGCCTCCAAGTAATCTATATCCTGCTGTATCCTCTGACAATCCTCCTATCTGCAACTCGATCAATCTTTTTATTGTCTGCAAACTTACTAATTAGACCAGCCACATTATCCTTCAAATCAATTATGTAGACTACAAACAGCAGAGGTCCCAGCACTCTTCCCTGTGGAACACCACTAGTCATAGCCCTCCATTCCAAAAAACATCCTTCCCATCCTTCCACCGCTACCCTCTGTCTCCTATGACTATGCCAGTTCTGTATACATCTTGCCAGCTCATCCCTGATAGGGTGTGACTTCACCTTTTGTACCAATCTTCCATGAAGGGCCTTGTCAAAGACTTTATTGAAGTCCTTGTAGACAACATCAGCTGCTTTTCCCTCATCAATCATCTTCATCACCTCCTTAAAAAACTCAATCAAGTTAATGAGGCATGACCTCCCCCACACAAAACCAGGCTGTCTATCACCAACAAGTCAATTTACTTCTAAATGCATGTAGATCTTGTCCCTGAGAATCTTTTCCAATAATTTCTCTATCAATGATGTGAGGCTGACAGGCCTGTAATATCCTGGGTTATCTCTACTACCCTTCTTAAACAAGGTAAGTCAAAAGCACATCACCTTGAATTGGATGGTTGGTCCTTTAAATAGAAAGTGTTGTGTTGTTTTGAACAAATGTTTCACTGACATCACCTAAGGAAAGCTATTAATTGACCATATGATCCAAAATAGTTCATGTTAACTGCTGCTTAATATCATCTACTCGCTCATTCTGTTCCCCCAGGGTGTGCCATGCAGCTATACCAAAGATGATCAGAAACATTCCACCGAACATATTCCCAGTACATTACTTCCATTGTTCCGGCATAAGCACTGCTAGGATACCAGTTTCACAGCATCTGATATTTAATAATGTTTTAGGGATCAGTCAATCTTCATCAGCTCAAAACAAATATGAATGCTCTTCCATCTTGTAAACAACTTGTAACCACCGTGACATTAATGACTCTCAGGTGCTATTCCTACAGTCACAATAACACTGAGGAAACTACTAAATCAAAAAGATTAGGGAGGAAAAGTGTTCTGACTAAATTGCAGTCAATGAAGAAAATCCTGAAAACATTATGAATGTTCAAAGGCCCAATAATACTCTTCCAGATTTGTTCATTGTAAACTAATCGTTGTATCTCCAAATTGCTATTCTATAGTATTATCTGTCTACCCTCTACGTAACTTAATATCTGGCTCAATTTTTCCATGAATTTTGTAATATTACAAAATTATTATGGTACAGTAAGAGATCATTTGGAAAACTGTCTGCACCAACTCTCCAAATGAATATTGTGACTCAGTGGCATTTTCCCACCTTTACCTTGCAACTCTGCATATTGCTGCTGTTTATATGCCGTGATTGAAATCACCTCCAATTCTACCAGGCAGTGCATTCCAGACTCTAAATACTCGCTATGTGAAAAAGTTTCTTTTATTCTCCAATCATATTTGCTTCTTTTGCAAATTACTTTAAATCTGTGAACTTTTGTTGTCAATCTTTTTCCAAGTTTCTCCCTTTCGACTCTGTCTAGGCCCTACCCAATTTTGAAAATTACTATCACATCTCCACTTAGACTTCTCTTCCCCAAGGGAAACAGTCCCAATTTCTCCAATCTATCTTCATAATAAATGTTTCGCATTCCTGGAGTCTTTCTTGTAAGCATCTTCGTCACTCTCTCTAATATGTTCACCTTCCTGAAGTACAGTGACAGTATTAATAAATATTATTAAATATAATACCTGCAAATTGAGCAATATCTGCAAGGAACTTAAGGAGTTTTAAAGGTCTAAACACGGCTAACCAGCTGTGTTATATATGTGATGCAAATCAATATCATTGATAGGGCGAATTCAAGCTGGTTTTGAAATGTACCATGAAAACATCCATCAGACACAGCAATTCACTTAAAGACATAAACTGTGCACATTTCCAAAATCTGGCATTTGTGAATTTCCACTGCTGTTTGCATCATCTGAAGCTCAATAACCCCTTTGTCTTCAAAGTCTCTAAAATGCTTATACCTTGGGTTGACGGTTAGCAGCACCTGGATGTTGTGTGGCAGCTTCTTCCTGATCAATACCAAAAGCAGGAGCCAGAGTATGCATCTCCCAGGTAGCAGCATCAGCAGGTGTATATGAAAGGTCTCATGCGCAGGGAATGGTTGGGAGTTAAGGAAAACGTTTGAGAGATAATTCCAAACATAGGTTCCAGGTAGAAGAGTTGTACCTTCATTGACCATGGTGCAATTAGAATGAAGACTTGCCATTCCCTTTAAGATTTGATGTGCAATTATACCAGTGTTACTACGGGAAGGTTACTTTTCTTTTAACTTGGGTTGCTCTTTTAAAGCCAGCAAAGTATGAGCTGTGAGACTCCTTGAAATCTTCAGGAAGCAAAGAAACCATTTGATGAGGCGCATTGACATTCTGATGAAAGCTACCGAAGAAGGTGTGTCTTCACGAGTCTGTGGCAAGCTCAACTCAGGTTTGCAACAACAAATTTCCTCCTCTTCCCAATAATCTATTTCTGTTTTTATTTATTTTTAATACTTAGCAGGCCTCTTGCACAGAGGTCTGAAATGTGGATCGTGAGAGTCTTGGGGTACAAAATGATATGCACGTTTCACTCTAAAATGACAATTTTTACCTACATTATAAAATCAGTCTGCTTTCATCTACCGTTATGCAACCCACCTCAAATATTCCATAAATCATTAGCTGTATTTCAAGTCTCAAGTGCTCTTCTTATTGGTGTAGTGCCAGGAGCCATACAAGCATGTGGTTAGAGATCTAGGTTATTTATTTAGATAACAAAAAAACATGGCAACTGGTCTAGATTATTGCAGGATTCTGCTCAAAATCTGCCAGAGATTTGATATTTCTTTTTATAAGTACTCTCAGAATCTCATTTTGTTAAACTATATTCTATTCCATTGCTAGAGCCCCATGGATTTTTGATTAAATTAGACACATTTCATAGGAAACATTATGAAAGAATTTCTGAAACACCATTAAAATACATCACAGGGATTGCCATTAAGAACTTTATAGATTTGTGCAACATCTTCAAAGCAGTCTTATGTCAGTAATTATATAGTATAGGTGTTCACTGAACTAGGATTTTTTTTATTTCTTTGAGAGAGATGTTAATTCATTTTTCAAATTTCTGTTCTTGGAAGTTTTGGCTGGTTGCTTTTAAAGCAGGCATGTATTATCTTTTACTCTTCCCAGTACTTTTGCCTGTTACATTTCCCAAAATTTTTCTAACACTCTTTCACTGTAATAATGTTGAAAAGCATTTTCAGTCCTTCTGTTTAACATCTTAACCAATCCTTATCTCTCAGATGTTATTATGGCAGTTAAAAAATAAGAATTTATCAAGTTGTAACAAATTTCTGTAATCTCTCTTGAGAGCTCCAAACTCCTGCTCCCCCCCCCCCCCCCCCAACCCCCAGAGCTTCTCCACATTTTTGTATACTTTACCATATTGCCGTTTGATTAAGTCATCCATTTCAGTGACTGTGGATTGAATTTTACCAAAACTCAGTTAACTGCCCATTTCAGGAGGTTTTATGAAGGGCTTCCACAACTTGAGCTTCAGTGAATTATGTCATGTAATTCTCCACTATCCAGCACTCCACTGCTATAGTGATGTGATTGTGCTGGGGTGCAGCTCACCAGCAAAGAAAGTTCTCACCACTGCCAGGACCTTCTGGATTTCTAGCACCTGTGCCATATTTAAAACCCAGCTGTGCATTAGGCCAATCGCTACCAGCTGCGAATACCCCTTCACATGATTATGTAGTGGGAGGAAAAATTAAAAGAGAAATTTCTGATGGCACATAGGTAGCACAGGTGACACTTCATTGGAAAAAGAAATTCACATTCATAATTGTTTTGCTATTTTACATCATCTTCTGCCTAATCGACTGTAGCAACAGGGATCAAAATACACAGGCTTCCTTGTCCTCAGTGCTTACTCTATGGCATATTAGAATCCTGTCAAAAGGACTGCTACTCTTTCCCTGATGATCAGCATAGTATTTTGGTGTCGATCAATGTGAGAGAAGTATGGAATCCCTACAGTGCAGGAATCCCCCCCATGGCCAATTCACCTAATCTGAACATCTTTAGTCATGGGGGGAAACCAGAGCCCCCAGAGGGGAACCATGCTGACATAGAGAGAACGTGCAGTCTCCACATGGTCACCCGACACTGGAATTAAACCTAGGGTCCCTGGCACTGTGAGGCAGCAGTGTTAACCACTGAGCCACCCTGCTGCCCACATGTTGGATATTAGAAAGTGAGAAAAGCTGAAGAACAAAAATGAGAAAGAATATTTTCACAGTCATTAAATGATCACTCCAAACTCCGATCTATTGGAATTGAGTGTTGATTCAGTCCTGAGGTTCTGAGAAAGAGTCAGACGCGCAACATTAAGTCTGGTCTGGCTTGTTGTACCTGATGCAGTGCCACTATATGGTGAACATGACACCCCTCCTACTCAATCTCCTTATCTTCCTTCTTGGAAGACTGTTGCCACTCTTCAAAATCTATCATTTCCGTCTTTACCTGTACTAGTTAAGTACAGAATAACAAGGATTCAGCAGCACATCTGTCTGTAGCATACCTCAAAGCCACTCTCCAGACCAATCCAAACATCAGGACCTCATCGTCAAGAGGCAATCAATTGTTTCCCAATTGGTCCTGGTTGAGGAATGGATAGCATTGTATCTAGGCTCAGTCTCAGGCAGGGAGTCACAAACTGCTTTGCTGACAGGCTTGCTACATTTGTGAGTACAAGTTCAAACAAAAATCTCCAGTGGATCATTGGAAGCAGCTAGCTGCATAAAAAAAAGCAACAATTGTAACCTCGATAGCTATCATATAGAATGGCCACTCACCCCTTCAGGTCACATGTCCTGCTCCAGCAGATGACATAGTTCTGTGACAGTATGCCTGGACATCCTCCGTCCGAGGCAATAATACACTTCATTCATTTAAATGGAAATGGTATTGAAGACCTTTGTAACCAGAGCCTCCTCTGGTTACAAAGGCCCAACAACCTCTCTTCTTCTTCAGGCAGCTGAGAAAATTTGTCATGATGGTGAATACCCTTGCCAAATTTTATAGGTGCGGCATTGAGAGCATTTTGTCTGGATGTATCATAACCTGGTACGGCAACTGTACCATTCAAGATCAAAGATGATTACAGAGAGTGGTGAACTTGGTCCAGACAATCACAAAGGCCATCTATAGAATCTATCCACCAGGCTCGCTGTCAAGGAAAGGCCGCCAGCATTCTCAAAGATCCATCCCACCCTGGTAATGCTTTGCTACAACTTCTGAACATACACACCATTCGGTTTCGAAACAGTTTCTACCCTACTGTTGTTAAAATACTGAATGGACTCTCAAACTCTTAGCATTTGCCTGTACCTGTGTTTTTGTTTTGCTGCTGTTTACTATTAACTACTTATCTGTGCTATTTAACACTGTGATCTGCCTATATTGCTCGCAAGACAAAACGTTTCACTGTGCCTCGGCACACGTGACAATAAATTCAGTTCAATTCAATTCAATCCCAAGGGATCTTCAGCTGCAACCTCTACGTGGAGACTGTTCTGCAGCTACTGGCAGCAGCTACTGGCCCTGATATATCTGTTTCTCAAATTCTCTGCGTCTTTGTTGTATAATGGTCTGTGACAATGTCATCTGCTGTGGCTGGATCCAATAAACCTTCACAGGGAACATCAGAGACAGAACAGCTCCTTAGTAATGTGATCAGTCAGCATTCACACACACACACACACAAATGCCAGTTGAGCACAATCCTCCATACAATGGGCCATGGAAGATTCCAACATGGGATGCCTGTCCCTGGACCCTTGACTGTGTTGACCTTATTCTGATCTGTCCAGCACAACCAGATGGTGCAAATACAGTTCAGTTACTAAAGACACCTGCAATGCCTCATGGACACTTTTCAAGAGCCTGCCAGGACTTCAACTTGACCATCAGCCTGAAGAGGACCAACGTGTTGGGTCAAGGCATTGAGCAACCCCTTACCAGTAACATCAACAACTACAAACAGGAGGTAGTCCACAAGGCTCCACCATTACGAACAGATGGATCGACTGAGCAGCCTCAACATTCTTCAGGCTGACAAACAGAGTCTGGGGGAACAGAAAGCTGACAATATACACCAAGGCTGCAGTCTATGGGGTCTGCATCCTCAGCACACTGCTTTACAGCAGTGAGACCTGGAACCTGTACTGCAGACAAGAGCAGCATCTCAATGTCTTCCACCTTTGCAGCCTGAGACACATCGTGGACACCAAATGGACAGTGCAGGTCACCAACAATGAGGTCCTGGCCTATGCCCAGATACCCAGCCTCTTCACTCTGCTCCAACAACACTGACTCCCCTGGCTGGCCACTTACACTGCATGTCAGATGGGAGGATCCCAAAAGATCTGCAGTATGGGGAACTGGCCTCCGACAAGAGAGCTCAAGGGCAGTCCCATCTTTGTTTTAAAGATGTCTGCAAGAGAGACATGAAGTCACTGAACATGAACGTTGAGAGGTGGGAGGACATTGCAAGCATTTTGTTTTGCTGGAGGCTGGAATTACGCAAGGTCTATAAAGAGGTGAAGAGAAGCTGAGGTCTGCTGCAGAGGAAAAGCATACCTGCTGACAAAGCAGCACTAACACAACACCAGAGGACAGAGCCTTCAATTGCAGTCACTGAAGGTGAGACTGCCACTCCCATGTGGGCCTATACAGCCACAACAGATTCTGCTCTGCTAATAAAGATTGAAGCAAGGCTTCCCAGGCGCAGATCCTTGGTCTTGCGAGATGAACAGATGCCACCACTGAAAATGTTACCCCCAACTCCAAACCCATTTCGTATCACTCAAGATGGGTAGCAAAGCATCTCAGAGCAAATACAGTTCGAGGTGAGAGGAAATCAGCCCTCTGCTCTTGTGTAGCCTGAGATTTTCGATTATCTTTGTGAATTGCAGGCCACAAGTTACAGAGATAACAATGGTCAATTTGTACTGACGTTGTCAAATTGGCTGTGACCAGTATTTGTGTCCCATATGGTTGGTCACTGCATGTATTTCACACGCAGGACAGTATGATCATAGATATCTTTAACTTGTATGTCAAACTGCCTTGGTTAATGCAATTGCCCCTTCAAGGGCCTCATATTGCCCACAGGTAACGCCGCATCCTCAGATAGGGAAAACCGCACACTCTGCTCACTCTGTCTATGACTGCAAATACTGTCATTTCCATTGAGCATTTGCAAATTGGCTGAGGATAGAAGGAGCACAGTTTGTGCCTGGAGGAGTGAGTTGCAGGCTCAATCTGTCAATCTAGGGGATTCTTTCAAACTTTCACGTTCCTTTCTTTCTTGCTCTTCCTGCCAACTTTGCACTTTCCTGAGCTTTGCACCCTACCCTTCCATTTAAGCTTTCATCTCCCAACATCATCCTGAATCTACAACTAAGCCACACTGAGCATCGTGGTGCACTGCTCCCTGTTGAAGCCAGAGCAGTCCTGCAGTAATCCATGAACTCTCACGTACTACCTTTATATGGTGAGTTGCCACCATCATCATTATTGTACCATCTGCAGCCCAGCATGCTCCCTCTAATCCCCCCAATTGACATGCCTAACTTTCCAAGTGCAGCGGTTGCCCCAGGTAATTAGCTGTGACTTTCAGTATACAGAGGCCCTGAACTGACCTGGGTCTACCCTACCGACTGACATCAAGCAAAAGCTCTCATTGATGAGTGATAGGTCTCTGTGGAACCCCCTAATAGTTAAACCATTAATCCCCAGACTGGTTGCACAAGACCCACAGTCTGACCCAAGCCCTGTCTTTCCTATGCACCCAACAGATTGTGTCCAAGCCACTGGACTGAGATCAGATGCTATCCTTGGTTGACTGGCAGGATTTCTGACTGATGACAATTTACTTCGACTTAACAGAAGACTACTCCCCTCACACTTTGAGGCAGAGCCACTTGATTAAAGTATAGAACATAGAACATTACAGCGCAGTACAGGCCCTTCGGCACTCGATGTTGCGCCGACCTGTCATACCAATCTGAAGCCCATCTAACCTACACTATTCCATGTACGTCCATATGCTTGTCCAATGACGACTTAAATGTACTTAAAGTTGGCGAATCTACTACCGTTGCAGGCAAAGTATTCCATACCCTTACTACTCTCTGAGTAAAGAAACTACCTCTGACATCTGAAACCAAAAGAGAAAACGCTGGAAAATCTCAGCAGGTCTGGCAGCATCTGTAAGGAGAGAAAAGAGCTGACGTTTCGAGTCTAACTGACCCTTTGTCAAAGCTTTGACAAAGGGACAATGAGACTTGAAACGTCAGCTCTTTCCTCTCCTTACAGATGTTGCCAGACCTGCTGAGATTTTCCAGCATTTTCTCTTTTGGTTTCAGATTCCAGCATCCGCAGTAATTTGCTTTTACCTCTGACATCTGTCCGATATCTATCATCGCTCAATTTAAAGATATGCCCCCTCGTGCTCACCGTCACCATACTTGGAAAAAGGCTCTCCCCGTCCATCCTATCTAACCCTCTGATTATCTTATATGTCTCTACTAAGTCACCTCTCAAACTTCTTCTCTCTAACGAAAACAGCCTCAAGTCCCTCAGCCTTTTCTCGTAAGACCTTCCCTCCATACCAGGCAACTTCATAGTAAATCTCCTCTGCACCCTTTCCAAAACTTCCACATCCTTCTTATAATGCGGTGACCAGAACTGTACACAATACTCCAAGTGCGGCCACACCAGAGTTTTGTATAGCTGTAGCTGTAGCATAGTTCCAGAACTTGATCCCTCTATTAATAAAAGCTAAAACACTGTATGCCTTCTTAACAACCCTGTCAACCTGGGTGGCAACTTTCAAGGATCTGTGTACATGGACACCGAGATCTCTCTGCTCATCTACACTACCAAGAATCTTACCATTAGCCCAGTACTTTGTATTCTGGTTACTCCGACCAAAGTGAATCACCTCACACTTGTCTGCATTAAACTCCATTTGCCACCTCTCAGCCCAGCTCTGCAGCTTATCTATGTCTCACTGCAAGCTATAACATCCTTCGTCACTATCCACAACTCCACCAACCTAAGTGTCATCTGCAAATTTACTAACCCACCCTTCTACGCCCTCATCCAGGTCATTTATAAAAATGATGAACAGCAGTGGACCCAATGCCGACCCTTGCGGTACACCACTGGTAACTGGACTCCAGGATGAATATTTCCCATCAACCACCACCCTCTGTTTTCTTTCAGCAAGCCAATTACTGATTCAAACTGCAATATCTCCCACAATCCCATTCCTCCACATTTTGTACAATAGCCTACTGTGGGGAACATTATCGAACACCTTGCTGAAATCCATATACACCACTTCAACCAGTTTGCTCTCATCTACCTGTTTGGTCACCTTCTCAAAAAACTCAATAAGGTTTGTGAGGCACGACCTACCCTTCACAAAACCGTGCTGACTATCCCTAATCAAATTATTCTTTTCTAGATGATTATAAATCCTATCGCTTATAACCTTTTCCAACATTTTACCAACAACTGAAGTAAGGCTCACTGGTCTATAATTACCAGGGTTGTCTCCACTCCCCTTCTTGAACAGGGGAACCACATTTACTATCCTCCAGACATCTGGCACTATTCCTGTAGACAATGATTTAAAGATCAATGCCAAAAGCTCGGCAATCTCCTCCCTGGCTTCCCAGAGGATCCTAGGATAAATCCCATCCGGCCCTGGGGACTTATCTATTTTCACACTCTGCAGGATTTCTAATACCTCTTCCTTGTGAACTTCAATCCCACCTAGGTAAAAACAATAACTGCAGATGCTGGAAACCAGATTCTGGATTAGTGGTGTGGAAGAGCACAATCCCACCTAGTCTAGTAGCCTGTATCTCAGTATTCTCCTCGACAACATTGTCGTTTTCTAGAGTGAATACTGTTGAAAAATATTCATTTAGTGCTTCCCCTAACTCCTCTAACGCCACACACAACTTCCCACTACTATACTTGATTGGCCCTAATCTTACTCTCTCATCATTCTTTTATTCCTTAAATACCTATAGAAAGCCTTAAGGTATACCCTGATCCTATCCGCCAACAACTTCTCATGTCTCCTCCTGGCTCTTCTGAGATCTCTCTTTAGGTCTTTCCTGGCTACCTTGTAACCCTCAAACGCCCTAACTGAGCCTTCACATCTCATCCTAACATAAGCCTTCTTCTTCTTTTCCAGAGATCCCACTTCCTTCATAAACCATAGCTCCCGCGCTCTACAGCTTCCTCCCTGCCTGACAGGTACATACTTATCTAGGACACTCATGAGCTTTTCCTTGAATAAGCTCCACATTTCTAATGTGCCCATCCCCTGCGGTTTCCTTCTCCATCCTATGCTTCCTAAATCTTGCCTAATTGCATCATAATTGCCTTTCCCCCAGCTGTAACTCTTGCCCAGTGGTATACACCTATCCCTTTCTATCACTAAAGTAAACATAACAGAATTGTGATCACTATCACCAAAGTGCTCACCCTTGTCGGCCTGTCTACATACTGTGTCAGGAAGCATTCCTGCACACACTGGACAAAAACTGACCCATCTATAGTACTCCTACTATAGTGTTCCCAGTCAATATTTGGAAAGTTGAAGTTCCCCTTGACAACTACCCTGTCTCTCTCACTCCTATCGAGAATCATCTTTGCTATCCTTTCCTCTACATCTCTGGAACTATTCAGAGGCCTGTAGAAAACTCCCAACAGGGTAACCTATCCTTTCCTGTTTCAAACCTCAGCCCATACTACCTCAGTTGACGAGTCCCCAAACATCCTTTCTGCAACTGTAATACTGACCTTGACCAACAATGCCACTCCTCCCCCTCTTTTACCATCTTCTCTGTTCTTACTGAAACATCTAAATCCTGGAACCTACAACAACCATTCCTGTCCCTGCTCTATCCATGTCTCCAAAATGGCCATAACATTGAAGTCCCAGGTACCATCCCATGCTGCAAGTTCACCCACCTTATTCCAGATGCTCCTGGTGTTGAAGTAGACACACTTCAAACCAACTTCTTGCTTGCCGTTGCCATCTTGTGTCCCTGAAACTTGATTTCGGACCTCCCTACTCTCAACCTTTTCTATACTCGAACTACAATTTTGGTTCCGATCCCCCTGCGGGATTAGTTTAAACCCACTCCAATAGCCTTAGCAAAACTCCCCCCCCAGGATATTGGTACCCCTCTGGTTCAGATGAAGACCATCCTGCTTGTCGAGGTCCCACCTACCCCAGAAAGAGCGCCAATTATCCAAGAATCCAAAACCCTGCCTTCTGCACCGTTCCTGTAGCCACGTGTACAACTCCTCTCTCTCCCTATTCCTCGCCTCACTAGAACGTGGCACTAGCAACAAACCAGAGACAACAACTCTGTCCTAGCTCTAAGCTTCCATCCTAGCTCCCTGAATTTCTGCCTTAAATCCCCATCTCTCTTCCTACCTATGTCATTGGTGCCTATGTGAACCATGACTTGGGGCTGCTCCCCCTCCCCCTTAAGGATCCCGAAAACACGATCAGAGACATCACGAACCCTGGCACTTGGGAGACAACACACCAGCTGTGAGTCTCTCTCATCCCCACTGAACCTCCGATCTGTCCCCTAACTATGGAGTCCCCAATGGCTACTGCTCTGCTCCTCTTCCCCCTTCCCCTCTGAGCAGCAGGGACACACTCTGTGCCAGAGCCCTTTTCCCCACTGCTTTCCCCTGGTAAGTCATTCCCCCCCCAACAGTATCCAAAACGGTATACTTATTGTTGAGGGGAATGGCCACAGTGGATCCCTGCACTGCCTGCTGGTTCCCTTTCTGTCCTCTGACTGTAACCCATCTGCCTTTTTCTTGTACCTGAGGAGTGACTACCTCCCTGTAACTCATCTCAATAACCCCCTCTGCCTCCCGAATAATCCGAAGTTCATCCAGCTCTAGCTCCAGTTCCCTAACGCGGTTTTCGAGGAGCTGGAGTTGGGTGCACTTCCCGCAGATGTAGTCAGCAGGGACACTAATGGTGACCCTTACCTCCCACATTCTGCAGGGGAACATTCAACTGCCCTCCCCTCCATTCCCACTATTCTAAATTCCCAAAGAAACTGTTGAAAAATAAGGAATAAAAAATAAACTCGATACCTTACCAATCTGGCGCACAGAACCTTTTTTTTGCAGGGTATATGCGGCATAAGCTGTAGGTACATTCTGCAGGTAAGACGCTGATGTAGCATGGTGTTGTAGCATTGTATCTGCACTAACAGGTTAGGCGAGGCAGAAGTACTTGTTCTTATTCCCTCATGGGACATGGGCATCACTGGCTGGCCAGCATCAACTGCCCTTCCCCACTTGCCTTTGAGGAGGTATGGTGAGTTGCTTTCTTGAACCATGCAGTCCACATGCTGTAGGTTGACCTACAATGGTGTTAGGAAACTAATTCCTCGACTTTGGCATTGAAGGAATGGTGACATATTTCTAAGTCGGGATTGTGAGTGGCTTGGAGGGGAACTTGCAGGTGGTGGTATATCTGCCCTTGTCCTTCTCGATGGAAGTGATTATGTGTTTGGAAGGTGCTGTCTTTGTAGGATCTTTGGTGAATGTCTGTAGTGCACCTTATGGATGGTACATACTGCTACCGCTGAGTGTTGTTGGTGGATGGAGTGGATGTGCTGCACTGAAATTCTGCAGGTTCTGAATGAGGTGGTAATCTCAAAAAGGCAAAATAAGGCACAGTGCTGTGAACATCTAATTAGCTGAGAAGTAACTGACTGCGAAGAAAGTAAGGAAAAGGCCCAGGAATCCATGAGGGCAATTATATCCCTATGCGCAAAGCAATCTGTAGCAGCATTGCAATGCAAGGTGTTGGTATACTCCAAAGTATGGCATTGAAATGTATAAGTGTATTCCAGGTGAGTCAGAGATGTGCCAAGCAAATGTGATGAGGCTGGTCCATATTCAATGCCAACCTCTGTAGGTGAGGTGTGCCGGTAGTCACTAGCTGTAGAATGTACCCTGAGATAGAGTTATATAGTCAAAGAGATGTACAGCATGGAAACAAACTATTCAATCCAACTTATCCAGATATCCTAAATTAATCTAGTCCCATTTTCCAGCACTTGGCTCAGATCCCTCTAAATCCTGCCTATTCATATATACATCCAGATGCCTTTTAAATGTTATAACTGTACCAGCCTCTACCACTTCCTCTGACAGCTCATTCCATACATGCACCACCCTCTGCATGAAAAAGTTGACCCTTAGGTCTCTTTTAAATCTTTCCCCTCTCACCCTAAACCTAGGCCCTCTCGTTCTGGACTCCCCCAACCCAGAGAAAAGGTCTTGTTTATTTACCCTAAACATGCCCCTCATGGTTTTATAAACCCCTATAATGTCACCCCAGAGCCTCTGACACTCCAGGGAAAACTGCCCCAGCCTATTCATCTTCTCCCTATAGCTCAAATCTTCCAACACTGGCAACATCCCTGTAAATCTTTTCTGAACCCTTTCAAGTTTCACAACATCCTTCCTATATAAGGGAGATCAGAATTACCTGCAATATTCCAACAGTGGACTAACCAATGTCCTGTACAGCTGCAACATGACCTCCCAACTCCTATACTCAATGCTCTGACCAATAAAGGAAAGCATATCAAATACCTTCATGATTATCCTATCCACCTGTGACTGCATCTTTGAGGAACTATGAACCTGCACTACAAGGTCTGTTTATTCAGCAACACTTCCCATGACCTTACCATTAAGTGTATAAGTCCTACCCTGATTTGCCTTTTCAAAATGCAGCATCTCACATTTATCTAAATTAAACTCCATTTGCCACTCCTCAGCTCATTGGCCCATCAGATCAAGATCCCGTTGTACTCTGAGGTAACCTTCTTTGCTGTCCACTACACCTCCAATTTTGGTGTCATCTACAATCTTACGAACTATACCTCCTATGTTCACATCCAAATCATGTATATATTGAGGATTGCTGGCCAAGGTGGGGCCCAGAGAAACAAGCAGTGATCTACAGCCACTCAGGTACCCGCTCCAACTTTCACATCAGGAATTGCCACCATCTACTTTCCGCTGTGGGGTAGAATAACAGATTGCACATAAACAAGTAATAGTGACCTACTAATAGGTAAAAATGGACCTCGCATGCTCACTAGAAAGACTTGTCATTCAAACTTGAGATGCAAAATCAGACTTATTCTTCTTGATGCTGTGAATCTCACATTTCTAATCTTGCCATATTTTCCCATATAATTCACCATTGTCTGTATCATTCAAGAACTGGAAGGAATTTCTCCCAATTTGATTACCTTACATTTGGGTCTTGATTTTCATGATAAAGAGCCCCCTCATGCTCTCTGTGCTGAGTTATGTCCCTTGACAAATTAATACTTCAGCCTTATCGTGTGACATCACTGCCATGGCTGTTGTTGTCGGTGGGTGGCGTGAGAAAATTGAGCGGGGGGGCAAACAGATGGAGCTTGGAAAGTGTGTGAATGGCTCAGGGTGGGGGGCCAGAAAGATGTTCCATGTTTAATTCTTTATTTTTAAGCTTTGGACTCAATAATGGAGCCCCAAGGCAGAGCCTTTGCCCAACCTGTAACTTTATTCAGCAAGCTCCTCAGTTTTTCTGGAGTTGCAAAATACTAAAAGATGGGCCATTTTCAAATAGTAGGTTTACATAGCCAGAAACTTTCCATCTCAACACATCTAATCTGGGAGCCAAAATAAGGACTCTAATTTTCTTCAAAATTCTAATACTATATGTTCCATGTAATAGTTTCTAAAGGCTAGTATTTCTCCAACTGAGATATTTTTATGGAAGATTTCTCACTGAAATAATTTTAATCCAGCATACATTCATTTGACATTTGCCTTTTCATTAACAAATGCACTCATTTCTCTCCTGATCCTTAATTCATCATCAACAGGTTCACCGTTACAAGATTGTGGTGCACCTTTGATTATTTTCAAAAGCCAACTCGAGGAACTCCTTGTGGTTTTCCTGACTGACCTCCACAACTTGTGTGGAAGGTTAATGGAAAACCCATCGATGCAATGTAAAAAGATTTCTTGTTAACCTTCTGGCAAATTTAATGATGCATTTGCAGAAAATTCTCAAGCATAGGTCTAAAAGTGACCTTCTCTAGCTGTGGCCTGAAGTATTCACAATCTTATCCCACTTTCATTAATTCTGATTTTCAAACCTCACTTTATGATAATTGTCTGGGTAAAGCAAGGTTAGAGTGCAAGACAGAAGAAATATCAAACAGCATGGGTTAGATATCCATTCAAGACCATCCAATATTCTGTCCACTGATTCAATTGATGTGACTCGGCCAATATTGTCTACCTCATATATTGCAGGCAGGGATGCCCCAATGCATGGTATATTGGCAAAACCAAGCAGACACTATGACAATAGATGAATGGACACCACGCAACAATCGCCAGACAGTGATGTTCCTTCCCAATTGGGGAACGCTTCAGTGTTCAAGGACATTCAGCCTCCGATCTTCGAATGACTGTCCTCTGAGGTGGCCTTCAAGATACACAGCAACGCAGAATCGCCGAGCAGAAACTGACAGCCAAGTTCCGCACTCATGAAGATGACCTCAACCGTGATCTTGGGTTCATGTCACAATACATGTAACCCCACCGCACTGTTCGCTATATGTACAATCTTCCTTACTGTTTTGTTTTGACACCATCACCTTGATAACTTGTTATGATCTCTCTACCTTAATTAGTTTGTACAGTTTTAGATTCCTTGTTACTTTGATTAGACCCTTGGCATGCAACTCTTATACTTATCATGTTATTCCAGCCATTTGGCTGGTCTCCAGCTCCATCTCATATTTTAGTTTGTTGTAATTATCTCTCTGCCTTAATTAATCAGATCATAGACCATTCTTTACCTGCTATTCAGCTGTTCACTCTTTACTCACACTGAGACTTTTGATCACCTGCAGAGACTTGTTCTTCAGCCTGTCAATGCTTCACTCACACCACTTGTACAATCCTTTGATCTCTCTGCCTATAAGTTCTGTGCCTGTGTGCTTCCTTCCCTTTCACCTGACAAAGGAGCAATGCTCGGAAAGCTTATGATTTCAAATAAGCCTGTTTGAATATAACCTGGTGTTGTGTAACTTCTGACCTTGTTTACCCACTCAACACCAACACTTGCACATTATATGATGTGGCAGATCAATAGTCTCTTGTGTATTTCAGGTACTATGGTAAGGAAAATCAACTTTCTTATTTGGAGCACTTTTAGCATTCAAATAAATTCAAGTTTACAGAATATTATCGACATTTGCAATATTTTTACCCCTTTCAATTTGTTTACTTTTTCAAATTTACTTTCCCTTTGGTTCTTTTCAATCTCCTCTTGATATTTGCCCAAATCCTGCTTGTTTGAGATATTTAGCTGGCTTTCTTACATTTCAATAACTTTAATTCCTACATCTGTCAGTGTCACAGCAGGACATCTCTAAATTAAAATGTCATTGCACAGCTTCTAGTGGAATTTTCCACTTCAAAGTGTATTTTAAGTAATAACATAAAAAAGCACATCTCCAATCTCAGGTTGTTCCATTTACCTTGCTCATGAATTAAGCAAGCGACTGGCTCTACCTGCTTTTACTTCCTTCCAGTGAAATCAGTGGATTCAAATTTCCCTCACAACAGGGAGCAAACCAATCAATCACAGCAGCTTTCAAGAGTGCATGAACATTTCAATCTGAAAATGTAGCTAACTGAGCCATCTTGCCCTGAACCAAGTAACAACCTGCATTTTTATGTTTGCACTTCTTTCATATCAGCTAGTGCTCAGATTCCTGCTTCTGCAGATTTTAGCATAGATTGAGCCAGCATTTTAAGACTGCAAATGTAAACTTATTATTTGCAAAACATATTTGGGACATGATCTCAAGGCTGCCACATATTGCTGTTCCAAATGATGTTTTGCTCTTTTCCTAGCACTTGCATTCAGCGTTCACATTCTCCCCATCTACTCTTAAAAGAGATGCTAAGTTGGACATGAATGCTGATTAGAAACCAAAAGTAGCCAAGTAATGGCATTAAATTAACCTGAAATTACACTAATCTGATCACTTGACCAGCTTTTCTTATATAGAGAGTATGGTGCTGGAAAAGCACAGCAGGTCAGGCAGCATCTGAGGAGCAGGAAAAGTGATGTTACGGGCAAAGGCCCTTCATCAGGAAAGAGGCTAGGAGCCTCGGGGATGGAGAGATAAATGGAAGGGAGGTGGAGCTGAGGAGCAGGTGGATGGAGGGGAAGGTAAAGGTGATAGGTTGGAGGAGAGGGTGGAGTGGAGAGGTGGAAAGGAAAATGGGCAGATGGGACAGGTCATGAGGATGGTGCTGAGCTGGAACGTTGGAGCTGGAATTTCATCATTCCTGATCATTCCTGATGAAGAGCTTTTGCCCGAAACGTCAATTTTACTGCCTAAACTGCTGTGCTTTTCCAGCACCACTCTAATCTAGACGTTGGAACTGGAATAAGGTGGGGGAGGGGAAATGAGGAAACTGGTGAAGTCCACATTGATGCCATGGGGTTGCAATGTCCCGAGGCAGAAAATGAGGTGTTCTTCCTCCAGGCATTGGGCTGTTATGGTGTGGCAATGGAGGAGGCCCAGGACCTGCGTGTCCTCACCACAGTGGGATGGGGAGTTGAAGTGTTTGGCCACAGGGCAGTGGGATTGGTTGGTGCAGGTGTCCTGAAGCGCTCTGAGAGTAGGCGTCCTGTCTTCCCAATGTAGAGGAGATTGCATTGCGAGCAAATGATACAGTAAATGATGTATGGAAGTGGAAGGCTCCTTTGGGCCTTGGGTGGAGGTGGGGGGGGGAGGGGTAGGTGCAGGTTTTGCAATTCCTGCGGTGGCTGGGGAAGGTGCCAGGAGGGGAGGATGGATTGTTGGGGGGCGTGGACCTGACAAGAGATTCGTGGAGGGAATAGTCTTTATGGAAGGCAGATAGGGGTGGGGAGGGAAATACACCTGTGGTGGTGGGGTCCATTTGTAGGTGGTGGAAATGATGAGATGTATACGGAGGTTGGTGGGGTTCTGTCCTTGTTGCAGTTGGAGGGGTAGGGTTCGAAGGCAGAGGTGTGGGATGTGGATGAGATGCACTGGAGGGCATCATCAATCATGTGGAAGGGGAAATTGTGGTCTTTAAAGAAAGAGGCCATCTGATGTGTTCTGTGGTAGAACTGGTCGTTTTGGGGGCAGATACAACAGAGGCGGAGGAATTGGGAATAAGGGATAGCATTTTTGCAGGAGGCAGGGTGGGTGGAGGTATAATCCAGGTAGCTGTGAGAGTCAGTGGGTTTGTGGAAAATGTCAGTTTGAGTTGGTGCAGAGCACTTTAGAGAACATCTCCGGGACACTCACAAACCAACCCCACCACCGTGTGGCCAAACACTTCAACTCCCTCTCCCACTCGACGAGGACATGCAGGTCCTGGGCCTCCTCCATTGTCACTCCCTTACCATCCAACGCCTGGAGGAAGAATGCCTCATCTTCCACCTCTGGAGCCTACAGCATCAATGTGGATTTCACCAGTTTCTTCATTTCCCCTCCCCCCCCACCTTACCCCAGTTCCAACCTTCCAGCTCAGCACCGCACTCATGACCTGTCCCACTGTCCATTTTCTTTCCCACCTATCTGCACCACCCTTCCTCTGACCGATCACCTTTATCCCCACCCCCATTGACCTATTGCACTCTTAGCTACCTTGCCCCCAGCCCCACCCCTTCCCATTTATCTCTCCACCCTGAGGGTCCCAGCATCATTCTTGATGAAGGGCTTTTGCCCGAAACGTTGATTCTCCTGCTCCTCAGATGCTGCCTGACCTGCTGTGCTTTTCCAGCATCACACTCGAGACTCCAATTTCCAGCATTTGCAGTCCTCACTTTCACCTGCTGTTCTTGTGATTGTCCCAATGGATTCAATTTTTGTATCACTTTTGGAGAGCAAGAATGATCTGGTGGGTAAGTTTACAGTGTATGGGAAATGTCATTCTAACTTTAGCCATGGGGTTCATTATCATGCTGGTGAGCTCTGGCTATTGCATGAGCATTCCTAAGGCAATTCACCAGGCACGACTTGGAGTTTCAGTTGCAGAGATACCACAATAACCCTTATGTAAATCTTTAAAGTGGAATGATTGGATACAGGATTCGGTCAGGAGGGAGGGTAGCATTGATCAGGATCATCATGAATAGATTGAAGCAGGCAATGTGAGATTAGGTAGAGTCTAGAGTAAGGAGAGATAGTAACAGGGATTGGGTCAAGTGCATGGGATTTCTAATGGCTTTAGGTGGAGATGTTGATCTGGTCAATGTTAATGCAATTGGGTATGATAAGTGAAAGCAATTTTATGCAAAAGTAATTATTTTCAAATATTAATGTATTTATCTCATATTTTTCAAGGCATTAAAGAAGGTATACATTTATAAATTAATCACATTCCCCTTACCCCATAAACACACAATGAGTTTCTTGTAAGATTCTCTACCTCACACGTATTGTGTTCCAGACTTTTTCAGACCCAAGGTTATATTCCTCAAGGGAAAAATAAATTTGGAGACAATCATAATCCACCCATCTCACAATTCAAACCATTTACCAATGTAATAAAATATAACTGATAATCAATTATTATCAAGTAATCATTCATCAATAGATGACCATACAGCCTGAGACTGAATCAAATGATCACTTTTTTAGGGGTAGCATTTGATTGAACATTTTTTGTGGAATGTGGCTGGTCAAAAAATATGGTTGGTCATTTGCTATGGTCTGCTGATGATCATTTTAGTTTTAATGAACTTGTTCTGATAATCATAGCAGAAGCATAATCTAAATGGATCAGCAAAATAAAAATGGTTGACATTAAAAGGAAAAAATATTTTTCTTTTGTAATCAAGGTTCTTCTCAATTCTTCGCCCAGATGTGTTAACTATCCGTTCAGGAATAGCTCCATAGCCATGGATACACTTTCATTTCAAACACAAGCAGCCACACCTTATACATGAAGTGAAAGTATAAGAACAATTATAGGGAGCTTCTCAATGTGACTTGCTTACCCAGCAATCACACAGACAGGTTCAAATCTGTTTGCAAATAGCAATCAGCAGCTTGGCTAATTTTCCTCTCATTAACCCATGGGTATTGGTATAACATTATATGGATTCTACAACTACTTCTGCCTAATCAGAAAGTAAGCAGAGACCAGCGATTACATTTTAAGGGATGATCTTCCCATCATGCTCACCAACTGAAAGGAAGTTGACCAGAAACCAACATGCTCTAAGCAAGTCACATCACACTGTAAATTTGCATCTCAAAATCTGCTGTTCTATTCAAAAAGATCTTTGACCTCACATTTACTTTCTTGTCTGATTTTCAAAGAAGCCAAACATCTATTGATTTCATCTCTCACTATGCTAACTGTGTAATCTTAGGCATCTGGAGTACAGAATTCCAAAGATTCAAGACTTGCTGAGCAAATACATTTGTCCTTATCCCAGTCCAAAATGCTAGACATATTATGTCCCCTCTTTCTGGACTTGCCAGCCAGGGAAACAATATCTCAGCCTATGGCACATCCTGACTTTTATAGAAGAAAAATTTAATTGGGTCTGCCATCATTTATGGGATCATGATACACAATTACTCCATGCCCAGTTTCAATAAGGCAAGAAGCATCCAAACTTGTTGCTTTCTCCTCATCAACACTGTGCACCCAACATCAAACATGTAGCTGACCACATACTCAACAGGCAGTCAAACAGTGTGTGAGGAATTCACCACGATGCTTGACAAAAGCTTAAAAGCTTAAGCAAAGAGCTCTTGACTTCAAAATTGGCCTTTCCAGAATTCTCATCCAATTTTGCCAATTATTTTGCCACTGGTCATTTCAATCAAACCCTGTTATATGAATCCACTTTTATCTTTACCCAAATTGCTACAGATTTTGTGGCCTTGGCTTTTCCCTTACATTTGTCAATCTCCCCTCACCTGAGCCCTTTTACATCTTTTAGTTTGATGACCTAGCCAGTGCCCCACTTTTTCAATTCAAAACATTTTCAATACTTGCACAAAACAGTGAAAAACTATGTTTGAGAAACAAACATTTCAAAGTGATGGATGTTTATGCATAGGAACTGCACACCAGCATGTGAGGGAGTAGGTTCAGATTCATTGTTATCATTATACCATCTGAAAAATTAAACATGACATAATCTTACATATAAAAATCACTTGAACAGTATTGTTTCAACACAGAGAAATTAAAATCCAGAAAAGAATATTGCTTTTATATTTCTTTTGAACACAATAAACCTGAACATAATGAACATCAGTACAGTTTTTATTCTGAAAGTCTCCAAGTAAGTTACAAACTTTATTTGGATAATCTAATATTGATTCTAGTTATTTGAGAGTGCTATTATTTAGATTACTTACAGTGTGGAAACAGGCCCTTCAACCCAACAAGTCCACATCGACCCGCCAAAGCGCAACCCACCCAGACTCATTCCCCTTCAACTCACACTACAGGCAATTTAGCATGGCCAATTCACCTAACCTGCACGTTTTTTTTGGACTGTGGGAGGAAACCCACGCAGACACGGGGAGAATGTGCAAACTCCACACAGTCAGTCGCCTGAGGCAGGAATTAAACCCAGGTCTCTGGTGCTGTAAGGCAGCAGTGCTAACCACTGTGCCACCGTGCCACCCAATGTTAGTTGATCTTATCACTGCAATTGGCTCAGTCTACACATTAGAGGTTTCCTAAAACTATATGCTGTTCAATCAAGTGATCATTGTAACTTGTGTGTTACCTGATTATCATTCATTTGTACACAAAGCCAGAAATCCAAAAAGCTAATTTACTAATCTCAAACTGAGCACAAATTATAAAGCTGACTTCAAAGGTATCAGTCGGCTTTCTGGATAAATCCATGGCACCCCAGCCTTCAAATATCCTCCTGTGAAACAGTTCTGTGTTTCATGGCCTTCTCTAACATCTTGAATTATAGACTGATTTCTCAGGGATATCTCTTCATGATTCTGAGCATTTCAAAGAATATGACATATAAGAAAGAGCAGCAAGCTATTTGAAATGAAATTAATATCAATATTTCATTCAGAAAATATATTATATCAATATTAAAAACCTTTGTATCCAGAAATTTTGATTTCACTCCAGTTCCAGTTTACTTTAGAACATATTTTGTCTTGTCATAGCATTCTCAAAAGTTCCAAAACAGCATTTATGAGCTTACAAATGTACAAAATAGGAGAAGTAAATTAGATTAGATCAGACTTTATGGTCATTTCATGTATCTCAGTACAAGAGCACCATGAAAAGTGCACAGAGTCCCCACACTCCAGCATCATCTTATAATACAATAGTTAGAATGTAAAACAAGAACAGAAATTAAAGGAACAGAAACATAATGAAAAAAAAATGCTCAGATCACCCTTGCCTCCACTGCCATAATTATTGAGCCGGGTTCACCAACACTATGGACACACCAACACTATGGACACACCAACACTGTGGACACACCAACACTGTGGACACACCAATGCTATGGACATACCAATGCTGTGGACACACCAATGCTATGGACACACCAACGCTATGGACACACCAGTGCTATGGACACACCAGTGCTATGGACACACCAATGCGATGGACATACCAACACTAAGGACACACCAATGCTATGGACACACCAACGCTATGGACACACCAACACTATGGACACACCAATGCTATGGACACACCAATGCTGTGGACACACCAATGCTATGGACATACCAAAGCTGTGGACACACCAACACTACGGACACACCAATGCTATTGACACACCAATGCTGTGGACACACCAATGCTATGGACATACCAAAGCTGTGGACACACCAACACTACGGACACACCAATGCTATGGACACACCAACGCTATGGACACACCAATTCTATAGACACACCAATGCTATGGACACACCAACGCTATGGACACACCAGTGCTATGGACACACCAGTGCTATGGACACACCAATGCGATGGACATACCAACACTAAGGACACACCAATGCTATGGACACACCAACGCTATGGACACACCAACGCTATGGACACACCAATGCTATGGACACACCAACACTATGGACACACTAGTGCTATGGACATACCAATGCGATAGACATACCAACACTATGGACACACCAACGCTATGGACACACCAACGCTATGGACACACCAACACTATGGACACACCAACGCTGTGGACACACCAACACTATGGACACACCAACACTATGGACACACCAATGCTGTGGACACACCAATGCTATGGACATACCAAAGCTGTGGACACACCAACACTACGGACACACCAATGCTATGGACACACCAATGCTGTGGACATACCAATGCGATGGACATACCAACACTATGGACACACCAACGCTATGGACACACCAACGCTATGGACACACCAACACTATGGACACACCAACGCTGTGGACACACCAACACTATGGACACACCAACACTATGGACACACCAATGCTGTGGACACACCAATGCTATGGACATACCAAAGCTGTGGACACACCAACACTACGGACACA
Source organism: Chiloscyllium punctatum (assembly GCF_047496795.1). NCBI lineage: Eukaryota > Metazoa > Chordata > Chondrichthyes > Orectolobiformes > Hemiscylliidae > Chiloscyllium > Chiloscyllium punctatum. The sequence continues at coordinate 71,347,729 of NC_092739.1, forward strand.
CCAATGCTATGGACACACCAATGCTGTGGACACACCAATGCTATGGACATACCAAAGCTGTGGACACACCAACACTACGGACACACCAATGCTATGGACACACCAACGCTATGGACACACCAATTCTATAGACACACCAATGCTATGGACACACCAACGCTATGGACACACCAATTCTATAGACACACCAATGCTATGGACACACCAACGCTATGGACACACCAGTGCTATGGACACACCAGTGCTATGGACACACCAATGCGATGGACATACCAACACTAAGGACACACCAATGCTATGGACACACCAACGCTATGGACACACCAGTGCTATGGACATACCAATGCGATGGACATACCAACACTATGGACACACCAACGCTGTGGACACACCAACACTATGGACACACCAACACTATGGACACACCAATGCTGTGGACACACCAATGCTATGGACATACCAAAGCTGTGGACACACCAACACTACGGACACACCAATGCTATGGACACACCAATGCTGTGGACACACCAATGCTATGGACATACCAAAGCTGTGGACACACCAACACTACGGACACACCAATGCTATGGACACACCAACGCTATGGACACACCAATTCTATAGACACACCAATGCTATGGACACACCAACGCTATGGACATACCAGTGCTATGGACATACCAATGCGATGGACACACCAACACTATGGACACACCAACGCTGTAGGCACACCAACACTATGGACACACCAACACTATGGACACACCAACGCTGTGGACACACCAACGCTGTGGACACACCAATTCTATGGACATACCAAAGCTGTGGACACACCAACACTACGGACACACCAATGTTATGGACACACCAAAGCTATGGACACACCAATGCTGTGGATACATCAACGCTGTGGACACACCAATGCTATGGACATACCAACGCTGTGGACACATCAAAGCTATGGACACACCAACGCTATGGACACACCAAAGCTATGGACATACCAATGCTGTGGACACATCAACGCTATGGACACACCAACGCTGCGGACATACCAATGCTATAGACACAACATCACTGGACACACCAACACTGTGGACACACCAACTCCGTGATTCACCAACACTGTGGATACACCAACACCGTGGATACACGAACATTGACACACCAACATTGTGGACACACCAACACTGTGGATGGACCAATGCTGTGGTCACACCAACACTGTGGATACACCAACACTGTGGATACACCAACACTGCAGATGCACCAACACTGTGGACACACCAACACTATGGACACACCAATGCTATGGACACACCAACGCTATGGACACACCAATGCTATGGACACACCAACGCTATGGACACACCAACGCTATGGACATACCAACGCTATGGACACGCCAATGCTATGGACATGCCAACACTGTAGACACACCAACATTATGGACACACCAACGCTATGGACATACCAACACTATGGACACACCAACACTATGGACACACCAACACTATGGACACACCAATGCTATGGACACACCAACGCTATGGACACGCTGATGCTATGGACATAGAAACACTGTAGACACACCACCACTACGGACACACCAACGCTGTGGACACACCAACACTGTGGACACACCACCACTACGGACACACCAACGCTATGGACACACCAATGCTGTGGACGTACTAATGCTATGGACACACCAACACTGTGGACACACCAACGCTATGGACACACCAAAGCTATGGACATACCAATGCTGTGGACACAATAACGCTATGGACACAGCAAAGCTATGGGCAATACAATTCTACGGACACAACATCACTGGACAAACCAACACTGTGGACACACCAACGCCGTGATTCACCAACACTGTGGATACACCAACACTGTGGATATACCAACACTGTGGATGCACCAATGCTGTGGATGCACTAACACTGGGGACACACCAACACTGTGTATATACCAACACTGGACACACCAACACAGTGGATGCACCAATGCTGTGGATACATCAACACTGTGGATACATCAACACTGTGGATACACCAACACTGTGGACACACCAACACTGTCGACACACCCACACTGGACACACCAACACTGTGATTCACCAACACTGTGGATACAACAACACTGTGATACACCAACACAATGGATGCACCAACACTGGACACACCAACACTGTGGACACACCAACACTGGACACATCAACACTGTGGACACACCAACACTGTGGATACACCAACACTGTGGACACACCAACACTGTGGATACAGCAACACTGTGGATACAGCAACACTGTGGATACACCAACACTGTTGACACACCAACACTGTGGATACACCAACACTGTCGACACACCCACACTGGACACACCAACATTGTGATTCACCAACACTATAGATGCACCAACACTGTGGACACACCAATATTGTGGTTCACCAACACTGTAGACACACCAACACTGGACACACCAACACTGTGGACGCACCAACACTGTGGATGCACCAACACTGTGGACACACCAATGCTGTGGTTCACCAACACTGTGGACACACCAACACTGGACACACCAACACTGTGGACACACCAACACTGTGGATACACCAACACTGTGGACACACCAACACTGTGCACACACCATTGCTGTGGATACACCAACACTGTGGATGCACCAACACTGTGGACACACCAATGCTGTGGTTCACCAACACTGTGGACACACCAACACTGGACACACCAACACTGTGGACACACCAACACTGTGGATACACCAACACTGGACACACCAACACTGTGGATACACCAACACTGTGGATGCACCAACACTGTGGATACACAAACACTGGACACACCAACACTATGGACACACCAACACTGTGGATACACCAACACTGTGGACACACCAACACTGTGCACACACCATTGCTGTGGATACACCAACACTGTGGACACACCAATGCTGTGGTTCACCAACACTGTGGATACAACATCACTGGACACACCAACACTGGACACACCAACACTGTGGATACACCAACACAGTGGATACACCCACACTGGACACACCAACACTGTGGATACACCCACACTGGACACACCAACACTGTGTGGATTAGAGTGGTGCTGGGAAAGCACAGCAGCTCAGGCAGCATCCAAGGTGCAGTAAAATCAACGTTTTGGGCAAAAGCCCTTCATCAGGAATATAGGCAGAGAGCCTGAAGGGTGGAGAGATAAGTGAGAGGAGGGTGGGAGTGGAGACAAAGTAGCATAGAGTGCAATAAGTGAGTGGGGAAGGGGATGAAGGTGATAGGTTAGGACGGAGGATGGAGTGGTTAGGTGGCAAAGAAGATAAGCAGGTAGGACAAGTCATGGGGACAGTGCTGAGTTGGAAGTTTGGAACTGGGGTGAAGTGGGGGAAGGGGAAATGAGGAAACTGTTGAAGTCCACATTGATGCCCTGGCGTTGAAGTGTTCCGAGGCGGAAGATGAGGCGTTCTTCCTCCAGGCGTCTGGTGGTGAGGGAGCGGTGGTCAAGGAGGCCCAGGACCTCCATGTCCTCGGCTGAGTGGGAGGGGGAGTTGAAACGTTGGGCCACAGAACGGTGTGGTTGATTGGTGCAGATGTCCCAGAGATGTTCCCTAAAGCGCTTTGCTAGGAGGTGTCCAGTCTCCCAAATGTAGAGGAGACCGCATCAGGAGTAACGGATACAATAAATGATATTAGTGGATGTGCAGGTAAAACTTTGATGGATGTGGAAGGCTCCCTTAGGGCTTTGGATGGAGGTGAGGCAGGAGGTGTGGGTGCAGATTTTGCAATTTCTGCAGTGGCAAGGGAAGGTGCCAGGATGGGAGGGTGGGCAGTAGGGGGGGCGTGGACCTGACCAGGTAGTCACGGAGGGAAAGGTCTTTGCGTAAGGCGGAACGGGGTGGGCAGGGAAATATATCCCTGGTGGTGGGGTCTTTTTGGAGGTGGCAGAAATGTCGGTGGATGATTTGGTTTATGTGAAGGTTGGTAGGGTGGAAGGTGAGCACCAGGGGCCTTGTTACGTTTGGAGGGGTGGGGTCTGAGGGCGGAGGTGTGGGATGTGGACGAGATGCGTTGGAGGGCATCTTTAACCACGTGGGAAGGGAAATTGTGGTCTCTAAAGAAGGAGGCCATCTGGTGTGTTCTGTGGTGGAACTGGTCCTCCTGGGAGCAGATACGGCGGAGGCGGAGGAATTGGGAATATGGGATGGCTTTCGGTAGGATGGGAAGAGGTGTAATCCTGGTAGCTGTTTACACCAATACTGTGGACACACCAACACTAGACACACCAACACTGTAGATACACCAACACTGTGGATACACCAATGCTGTGGACACACCAACACTGTGGACAAAGCAGCACTGGACACACCAACACTGTGGAGACACCAGTGCTGTGGATACACCAACACTGGACTCACCATCGCTGTGGACACACCAATGCTGTGGACATACCAGCACTGGACACACCAACACTGTGGACACATCAATGCTGTGGACACACAAACACTGAGGATACACCAACACTGTGGTTACATCAATACTGGACACACCAATGGTGTGATTCACCAACACTGTGGATTCACCAACACTGTGGACATACCAACACTGTGGACACACCAATGCTGTGGACACACCAACACTGGACCCACCAACACTGTGGTTAAACCAACACTGGACACACCAACACTGTGATTCACCAACACTGTGGATACACCAACACTGTGGATACACCAACACTGTGGACATATCAACACTGTGGACACACCAATGCTGTGGACACACCAACACTGTGGTTACACCAACACTGGACCCACCAACACTGTGCTTAAACCAACACTGGACACACCAACACTGTGGATACATCAACACTGCGGACACACCAACACTGGACACACCAACACTGTGGACACACCAACACTGTGGACACACCAGAATTGTGGACACACAAACGCTGTGGACACATCCACATTGGACACACCAACACTGTGGACACACCAACACTGTGGACACACCAACACTCTGGTCACACCAACACTGTGGACATACCAGCACTGGACACACAAACGCTGTGGACACACCAGCACTGGACACACCAACGCTGTGGACACACCAACACTGGACACATAAATACTGTAGATACACCAACACTGTGGACACACCAATGCTGTGGACACACAAACACTGAGCATACACCAACACTGTGGTTACACCAACACTGGACACACCAATGCTGTGATTCACCAACACTGTGGACACACCAACACTGTGCACAAACCAACACTGTGCACAAACCAACACTGTGGACACACCAATACTGGACACACCGACACTGTGGATACACCAACACTGTGGATACACCAACACTGTGGGCAAACCAACACTGTGGACACACCAATACTGGACACACCAACACTGTGGACATAACAACATTATGGACACACCAACACTGGACACACCAACACTGTGGACACACCAGCACTGGACACACCAGAACTGTGGACTCACCAGCACTGTGGTTACACCAACACTGGACGCACCAACACTGTGGACATACCAGCACTGTGGACACACCAATATTGTGGACAGACCGACACTGGACACACCAACACTGTGGAAAAATCAATGCTGTGGACAGACCAACACTGGACACACCAACACTGTGGACACACCAGCACTGTGGACACACCAATGCTGTGGAAACACCAAGACTGGACACAGACACAAATGCTGTGGACACACAAACACTGTGGTTACACCAACACTGAACACACCAATACTGTGGTTACACCAACACTGTGGACACACCAACACTGGACACACCAACACTGGACACACCGACACTGTGGTTACACCAACACTGGACACACCAACGCTGTGATTCATTAACACTGTGGATACACCATCACTGTGGACACACCAACACTGTGATTCACCAACACTGGACACAGCGACACTGTGTACATACATATGCTGTGGACACACCAACACTGTGGACACACCAGCACTGGACACACTGACACTGTGGACACACCAGCACTGTGGACACACCAACACTGTGGACACACCAACACTGTGATTCACCAACACTGGACACAGCGACACTGTGTACATACATATGCTGTGGAGACACCAACAGTGTGGACACGTCAACACTGTGGACACACCAACACTGTGCGCACACCAACACTGTGGAGACACCAATGCTGTGGACACACCAACACTGTGGTTACACCGACACTGGACACACCAACGCTGTGATTCACCAACACTGTGGATACACCAATACTGGACACACCAACACAGTCGATACACCAACACAGTGGATACACCCAAACTGGACGCATCAAAGCAGTGGACACACCAACGCTGTGGATACAAAAACACTGGGGACACACCAACACTGTGGACAAACCAGCACTGGACACACCGACACTGTGGACACACCAGCACTGAACACACCGACACTGTGGACACACCAACACTGTGGAGACACCAATGCTGTGGACACACCAACACTGTGGTTACACCAACACTGGTCACACCAACACTGTGGTTACACCAACACTGGACACACCAACGCTGTGATTCACCAACACTGGACACACCAACGCTGTGATTCACCAACACTGTGGATACACCAACACTGTGGACGCACCAACACTGTTGATACACCAACACTGTGGACACACCAACACTGTGGACACACCAATGCTGTGGAAACACCAACACTGGACACACCAACACTGTGGAGACACCAATGCTGCGGACACACCAGAACTGTGGTTACACCAACACTGGTCACACCAACGCTGTGGTTACACCAACACTGGACACACCAACGCTGTGATTCACCAATGCTGGACACACCAATGCTGTGGATACACCCACACTGAACACACCAACACTGTATGGATTAGAGTGGTGCTGGAACAGCACAGCAGTACAGGCAGCATCCGAGGAGCAGTAAAATCAACGTTTCGGGCAAAAGCCCTTCCTCAGGAATACAGGCAGAGAGCCTGAAGGGTGGAGAGATAAGTGAGAGGAGTGTGGGGGTGGGGACAAAGTAGCATAGAGTACAATAGGTGAGTGGGGGAGGGGATGAAGGTGATAGGTTGGGAGGAGGGAGAGTGGTTAGGTGGCAAAGAAGATAGGCAGGTAGGACAAGTCATGGGGATAGTGCTGAACTGGAAGTTTTGAGGTGGGGGAAGGAGAAATGAGGAAACTGTTGAAGTCCACATTGATGCCCTCGCGTTGAATTGTTCCGAGGCGGAAGTTGAGGTGTTCTCCCTCCAGGCGTCTGGTGGTGAGGGAGCAGTGGTGAAGGAGGCCCAGGACCTCCATGTCCTCGGCTGAGTGGGAGAGGGAGTTGAAACGTTGGGCCACAGGACGGTGTGGTTGATTGGTGCAGGTGTCCCAGAGATGTTTCCTAAAGTGCTCTGCTTGGAGGTGTCCAGTCTCCCAAATGTAGAGGAGACCGCATCGGGAGTAACGGATACAATAAATGATATTGGTGGATGTGCAGGTAAAACTTTGATGGATGTGTAAGGCTCCTTTAGGGCCTTGGATGGAGGTGGGGCAGGAGGTGTGGGCACAGGTTTTGCAATTTCTGCAGTGGCAGGGGAAGGTGCCAGGATGGGAGGATGGGTTATAGGGGGGCATAGACCTGACCAGGTAGTCACGGAGGGAACAGTCTTTGCGGAAGGCGGAAAGGGGTGGGGAGGGATATATATCCCTGGTGGTGGGGTCTGTTTGGAGGTGGCGGAAATGTCGGCGGATGATTTGATTTATGCAAAGGTTGGTAGGGTGGAAGGTGAGCACCAGGGGCGTTCTGTCCTTGTTACGGGTGGAGGGGTGGGGTCTGAGGGCGGAGGGGCGGGAAGTGAACGAGATGCGTTGGAGGACATCTTTAACCACGTGGGAAAGGATATTGCAGTCTCTAAAGAAGGAGGCCATCTGGTGAGTTCTGTGGTGGAACTGGTCCTCCTGGGAGCAGATACGGCAGAGGCGGAGGAATTGGGAATACGGGATGGCATTTTGCAGGAGATAGGGTGGGAAGAGGGTTAGTCCAGGTAGCTGTTCACACTAACACTGTGGACACACCAGCACTGGACATAAGAACACTGTAGATACACCAACACTGTGGATACACCAACACTGTGGATACACCAACCCTGGACACGCCAACACTGTGGAGACAGCAATGCTGTCGACACACCAACATTATGGTTACACCAAAACTGGTCACAACAACACTGTGTGTAACGTATACAATAAATGATATTGGTGGTTACACCAACACTGGACACACCAACACTGTGATTCACCAACACTGTGGATGCACCAACACTGTGGACGCACCAACATTGTGGACGCACCAACATTGTGGACACACCAACACTGGACACACCAACACTGTGGACACACCAACACTGTGCACATACCAGCACTGGACACAGCAACACTGTGGACATACCAATGCTGTGGACACACTAATACTGTGGTTACACCAACAAAGGACACCCCGACACTGTGGTTACACCAACACTGGACACACCAACGCTGTGATTCACTAACACTGTGGAGGCACCAACACTGGATACACCAACATTGGACACATCAACACTGTGGACACACCAGCACTGGACACAGTGACACTGTGTACACACAAATGCTGTGGACACACCAACACTGTGGTTACACCAACACTGGACACACCAACGCTGTTATTCACCAATACTGTGGACACACCAACACTGTGGACACACCAACGCTGTGGATACATCAGCACTGTGCACACACCAATGCTGTGGACAAACCAACACTGTGGACACACCAACACTGTGGACACACAAATGCTGTGGATACACCAACACAGTGGAAACACCCACACTGGACACACCAAAGCTGTGGACACACCAACACTGTGGACACATCAACACTGTGGACACACCCACACTGAACACACCAACACTGTGTGGATTAGAGTGGTGCTGGAAGAGCACAGCAGTTCAGGCAGCATCCAAGGAGCAGTAAAATCAATGTTTCAGGCAAAAGCCCTTCCTCAGGACTACAGGCAGAGAGCCTGAAGGGTGGAGAGATAAGTGAGAGGAGTGTGGGGGTGGGGGCAAAGTAGCATAGAGTACTATAGGTGAGTGGGGGAGGGGATGAAGGTGATAGGTTAGGGGGAGGATGGAGTGGTTAGGTGACAAAGAAGATAGGCAGGTAGGACAAGTCCTAGGGACAGTGCTGAGCTGGAAGTTTGGAACTGGGGTGAGGTGGGGGAAATGAGGAAACTGTTGGAAGTCCACATTGATGCCCTGGCGTTGAAGTGTTCCGAGGCGGAAGATGAGGCGTTCTTCCTCCAGGCGTCTGGTGGTGAGGGAGCGGTGGTGAAGGAGGCCCAGGACCTCCATGTCCTCGGCTGAGTGGGAGGGGGAGTTGAAACGTTGGGCCACAGAACGGTGTGGTTGATTGGTGCAGGTGTCCCAGAGATGTTCCCTAAAGCGCTCTGCTAGGAGGTGTCCAGTCTCCCAAATGTAGAGGAGACCGCATCAGGAGTAACGGATACAATAAATGATATTAGTGGATGTGCAGGTAAAACTTTGATGGATGTGTAAGGCTCCTTTAGGGCCTTGGATGGAGGTGGGGCAGGAGGTGTGGGCACAGGTTTTGCAATTTCTGCAGCGGCAGGGGAAGGTGCCAGGATGGGAGGGTGGGTTATAGGGGGGCATGGACCTGACCAGGTAGTCATGGAGGGAACAGTCTTTGCAGAAGGCAGAAAGGGGTGGGGAGGGAAATATATCCCTGATGGTGGGGTCTGTTTGGAGGTGGTGGAAATGTCGGCGGATGATTTGGTTTATGCGAAGGTTGGTAGGGTGGAAGGTGAGCACCAGGGGCGTTCTGTCCTTGTTACGGGTGGAGGAGTGGGGTCTGAGTGCGGAGGTGCAAGTTGTAGACGAGATGCGTTGGAGGACATCTTTAACCACGTGGGAAGGGATATTGCAGTCTCTAAAGAAGGAGGCCATCTGGTGTGTTCTGTGGTGGAACTGGTCCTCCTGGGAGCAGATATGGCGGAGGCGGAGGAATTGGGAATACGGGATGACATTTTTGCAGGAGGGAGGGTGGGAAGAGGGTTAATCCAGGTAGCTGTTTACACCAACACTGTGGACACACCAGCACTGGACATAACAACACTGTAGATACACCAACACTGTAGATACACTAACACTGTGGATACACCAATGCTGTGGATACACCAATACTAGACTCATCAATGCTGTGGATATACCAACACTGTGGATACACCAACACTGGAAACACCAACACTGTAGAGACACCAATGCTATGGACACACCAACACTGTGGATACACCAACACTGGATGCATCAACACTGTGGTTACACCAACACTGGACACACCAACGCTGGACACACCAACACTCTGGACACACCAACACTGTGCACATACCAGCACTGGACACAACAACACTGTGGATACACCAACATTGTGGACACACCAACACTGTGGACACACCAACACTGGACACACCAACACTGTAGACACACCAACATTGTGCACATACCAGCACTGGATACACCAACAGTATGGACACACCAATACTGTGGATACATAAATACTGTGGTTACATCAACACAGGACACACCAACACTGTGGTTTCACCAAAACTGGACACACCAACACTGTGGACACACAAATACTGTGGACACAGCAACACTGGACACACCAACACTGGACACACCGACACTGTGAATACGCCAACACTGTGGATACGCCAACACTGTGGATACGCCAACACTGTGGACAAACCAGCAATGGACACACCAACACTGTGGACACACCAACACTGTGGACACACCAACACTGTGGACACACCAATACTGTGGACACACCAACACTGTGGAGACAACAATGTTGTGGACACACCAACACTGTGGTTACACCAACACTGGACACACCAACGCTGTGGTTACACCCACACTGAACACACCAACACTGTGTGGATAAGAGTGGTGCTGGAAGAGCACAGCAGTTCAGGCAGCATCCGAGCAGCAGTAAAACCAATGTTTCGGGCAAAAGCCCTTCTTCAGGAATACAGGCAGAGAGCCTGAAGGGTGGAGAGATAAGTGAGAGGAGTGTGGGGGTGGGGACAAAGTAGCATGGAGTACAATAGGTGAGTGGGGGAGGGGTTGAAGGTGATAGGTTGGGGGGGAGGGTGGAGTGGTTAGGCGGCAAAGAAGATAGGACAAGTCTTGGGGACAGTGCTGAGCAGGAAGTTTGGAACTGGGGTGAGGTGGGGGAAGGGGAAATGAGGAAACTGTTGAAGTCCACATTGATGCCCTGGGGTTGAAGTGTTCCAAGGCAGAAGATGAGGTGTTCTTCCTCCAGGCGTCTGGTGGTGAGGGAGCGGCGGTGAAGGAGGCCCACATGTCCTCGGCAGAGTGGGGAGGGGGAGTTGAAGCATTGGGCCACAGGACGGTGTGGTTGATTGGTGCAGGTGTCCCAGAGATGTTCCCTAAAGCGCTCTGCTAGGAGGTGTCCAGTCTCCCAAATGTATAGGAGACCGCATCGGGAGCAACGGATACAATAAATGATATTGGTGGATGTGCAGGTAAAACTTTGATGGATGTGGAAGGCTCCTTTAGGGTCTTGGATAGAGGTGTGGGAGGAGGTGTGGGCGCAGGTTTTGCAATTCCTGGAGTGGCTGGGGAAGGTGCCAGGATGGGAGGATGGGTTATAGGGGGGCATGGACCTGACCAGGTAGTCACGGAGGGAACAGTCTTTGCGGAAGGTGGAAATGGGTGGGGAGGGAAATATATCCCTGGTGGTGGGGTCTGTTTGGAGGTGGCGGAACTGTCGGCGGATGATTTGGTTTATGCGAAGGTTGGTAGGGTGGAAGGTGAGCACCAGGGGCGTTCTGTCCTTGGTACGTTTGGAGGCGTGGGGTCTGAGGGCGGAGGGGCGCGATGTGGACGAGATGTGTTGGAGGGCATCTTTAACCACGTGGGAGGGGATATTGCGGTCTCTAAAGAAGGAGGCCATCTGGTGTGTTCTGTGGTGGAACAGGTCCTCCTGGGAGCAGATACGGCGGAGGCGGAGGAATTGGGAATACGGGATGGCATTTTTGCAGGAGGTAGGGTGGGAAGAGGTGTAATCCAGGTAGCTGTTTACACCAACACTGTGGACACACCAGCACTGGACATAACAACACTGTACATACACCAACACTGTAGATTCAACAACACTGTCGATACACCAATGCTGTGGATATACACCAGCACTAGACTCATCAACACTGTGGATACACCAATACTGTGGATACACCAACACTGGACACACCAACACTGTGGAGACACCAATGCTGAGGACACACCAACACTGTGGTACACCAACACTGGACACACCAAAGCTGTGATTCACCAACACTGTGGATACACCAACACTGTGGACACACCACCACTGTGGATACATCAATACTGTGAACACACCAACACTGTGATTCACCAACACTGTGGATACACCAACACTGTGGACACACCATCACTGTGGATACATCAATACTGTGAACACACCAACACTGTGATTCACCAACACTGTGGATACACCAACACTGTGGATACACCAACACTGTGCACATACCAGCACTGGACACACCAACACTGTGGATACCACAACATTGTGGATACACCAACACTGGACACACCAACACTGTGGACACACCAATGCTGTGGACACACCAATACTGTAGTTACACCAACACAGGACACACCAACACTGTGGTTACACCAACACTGGAAACACCAAAGCTGTGGACACACCAAAGCTGTGGACACATCAACACTGTAGACACACCAACACTGTAGACACACCAACACTGTGGACACACCAACACTGGATACACCAACACTGTGGACACACCAACACTGTGGACACACCAACACTGTGCACATACCAGCACTGGACACACCAACGCTGTGGATACCCCAGCACTGTGGTTACACCAACACTGGATACACCAACACTGTGGACACACAAAAACTGGATACACCAACACTGTGGACACACCAACACTGGACACACCAACGCTGTGGAACACACCAACACTGGACACACCAACACTGCGGACACACGAACGCTGCGGACACACCAATGCTGCGGACACACCAACACTGGACACACCAACACTGCGGACACACCAACACTGCGGACACACCAATACTGTGGACATACCAACACTGTGGACACACCAACACTGGATACACCAACACTGTGGACACATAAACACTGTGGACACTCCAACACTGTGGACACACCAACACTGTGGATACACTAACACTGTGGACTCACCAACACTGTGCACACACCATTGCTGTGGACACACCAACACTGTGGACACACCAACACTGGACACAACAAAGCTGTGATTCACTAACACAATGGATACACCAATGCAGTGGAAACAACAACACTGTGGAAACAACAACACTGTGGATACACCCACACTGGACACACCAACACTGTGTGGATTAGAGTGGTGCTGGAAGAGCACAGCAATTCAGGCAGCATCCAAGGAGCAGTAAAATCAACGTTTCGGGCAAAAGCCCTTCTTCAGGAATACAGGCAGAGAGCCTGAAGGGTGGAGAGATAAGTGAGAGGAGTGTGGGGGTGGGGGCAAAGTAGCATAGAGTACAATAGGTGAGTGGGGGAGGGGATGAAGGTGATAGGTTGGGGGGAGGGTGGAGTGATTACGTGGAAAAGAAGATAGGCAGGTAGGACAAGTCATGGGGACAGTGCTGAGCTGGAAGTTTGGAACTGGGGTGAGGTGGGGGAAGGGGAAATGAGGAAACTGTTGAAGTCCACATTGCTGCCCTGGGGTTGAAGTGTTCCTAGGCAGAAGATGAGGCGTTCTTCCTCCAGGCGTCTGGTGGTGAGGGAGCGGCGGTGAAGGAGGCCCAGGACCTCCATGTCCTCGGCAGAGTGGGAGGGGGAGTTGAAGCATTGGGCCACAGGGCGGTGTGGTTGATTGGTGTGGGTATCCCGGAGATGTTCCCTAAAGCGCTCTGCTAGGAGGTGTCCAGCTCCCCAATGAAGAGGAGACCGCATCGGGAGCAACGGATACAATAAATGATATTGGTGGATGTGCAGGTAAAACTTTGATGGATGTGGAAGGCTCCTTTAGGGCCTTGGATGGAGGTGGGGCAGGATGTGTGGGTGCAGGCTTTGCAATTCCTGCGGTGGCAAGGGAAGGTGCCAGGAGGGGAGGGTGGGCTGTAGGGGGGCATGGACCTGACCAGGTAGTCACGGAGGGAACAGTCATTACGGAAGGCGGAAAGGGGTGGGAGGGAAATATATCCCTGGTGGTGGGGTCTGTTTGGAGGTGGTGGAAATGTCGGTGGATGAGTTGGTTTATGCAAAGGTTGGTAGGGTGGAAGGTGAGCACCAGGGGCGTTCTGTCCTTGTTACGGTTGGAGGAGTGGGGTCTGAGTGCGGAGGTGCAGGTTGTAGACGAGATGCATTGGAGGGCATCTTTAACCACGTGGGAAGGGAAATTGCGGTCTCTAAAAAAGGAGGACATCTGGTATGTTCTGTGGTGGAACTGGTCCTCCTGGGAGCAGATATGGCGGAGGCGGAGGAATTGGGAATACGGGATGGCATTTTTGCAGGAGGTATGATGGGAAGAGGTGTAGTCCAGATAGCTGTTTACAACAACACTGTGGACACACCAGCACTGGACATAACAACACTGTAGATACACCAACACTAGACACACCAATACTGTGGATACACCAATGCTGTGGATACACCAACACTGTAGAGACACCAATGTTGTGGACACACCAACACTGGACACACCAACACTGTGGATACACCAACACTGTGGACACACCAACACTGGACACACCAATGCTGCGGACACACCAATGCTGCAGACACACGAACACTAGACACACCAACACTGTGAACACACCAACACTGGACACACCAACACTGTGTTTGCACCAACACTGTGGACACACCAACACTGGACACACCAACACTGGACACACCAACGCTGTGGACACACTAATACTGTGGACAAACCAACACCTTGAACATACCAACACTAGAC